>NC_137967.1:25236494-25941494 GCF_963924665.1 Micromys minutus
TCTTATGATGCGTAGTTTGAGATGTTTTATTATATTAACTCTTTTTCTCCCCGATGTATGTACTTCTGGAAAATTCAATTTCATTTGCATGTTTCAATATTTAGAATATAATAATAGGTACTGTATAGTGGTGATAATACTAATTATTAAATGTTTTATCAATGATAGAATTATAGGATTATTTTCTATGAAGAAAAATAAATTTTGAGGATGATATTAGATTGTGGTAAAATTTGTATGACTCACAATAAGAGAGTAAATGCATAATAGGAGTATGTTTAATTTCTTGATACTTTGGCTATTTTGAAATATGAGGTTTTCCTGATTTAATTTCTATGTTGTCCTAAATAAACCCCTATTTACTTAGTTTTAGTTTTTTAGTATTCCATAGCATCTCAATTTTTGGAAAATACACTCAGGTGTTTGCCTTACTATGTTTCTCTTGTCCCTGTAAATGTGGAGCATTTCAGAAGGTATCATATATCTTCCTGAGGTCAGCGATTGCTGCTAATAAGTGAGACCCAAACCAACAGCAAAATTCTACCACATTATACACTTAGCTATACTTTTCTAAATCTTTCTTTCACACAAGAGTGAACAGTCATCACTGTGTGTATACATTTTGTATCATTCATAAACCACAGTGCCCTTGTAGTTAAAGTTAAAACAAAACTCAAGCTATTAATATTTATCATGTTAGCCATCGGGAATGCACAGTTCACTCATTAGAAAAAATCGTATTGTTCTGCAGCTGAGCTCCAGAATATTTTCATCACAAACCCCAAACTCTGAGTTCATGAAACAAACATCTATTAACTTCATCTTCCCTCCCCATCAACCTTTATTCTAATGTCTTTTGAATTTTCATTACATGATTTATTTGGTGTTGGAGAGGGCTTGTGCACTTAAGGCAGCACACATTCCTAGAGGTTAAAAGGTACAATTTTGGAGCTGCTTCTCTCCTTTCACCTTGTGATTTTTGGTCTTTAAGTTTTTTGAACGTCTATGTACCTGCTGAGCAGTTTGCTGGACCTCTTCATCTTAGCTCCTGGGCTTTCGTAGTTGATCCCTATAGTTGCACCTAATAGATGGAATCAAAAGGGAGTCTAAGTTGCCATAGTAACTAACAGATGGGCTCTTTGGTTACTTATCTCTGTGGCTTGTGTCATCCTAGGTCTTACTAGTTACAATGAGCATAAAGTACATGTAAAACAGGATGTAACCTGTAATTAGTCAAAGTTTTTTTTGTAAGTGTATAAGTGTATAAGGATTGAGCATGATGGTTCTTTCATTTTCTCTTTCTTCTTCCTTTTTTTTTTTTTTTTTCTTTTTGAACTTCAGATACTCTGTGAGTTGTTTCTGGGGTGTTCAGAGCTTTCTGGGGTTAGTATCCCATTATCAGTGACTGCATATTGTGTCTGTTCTTTTGGGATTGGGCTATCTCACGCAGGATGATATTCTCTAGATGCAACCATTTTCTTAAATATTTCGATAAGTCATTGTTTCTGATAGCTGAGTAGTACTCTATTGTGTAAATGTACCACAATTTTTGTATCCATTCATCTACTGAAGGACATCTGTGTTCTTTCCAGCTTCTGGCTATTATAAGTAGAGCTCCTATGAACACTGTGGCGCATGTGTCTTTGTTGTATTTAGGCCTTCTCTGGGGTATATGCCCCGAAGTGGAATAACTGGGTCTTCAGGTACGACTATGATAAATTTTCTGTGAAGGGTATCTTTTCCCTAATTTCTTTCTCCACACGTTTGTCCTTTAAGTATAGGAAAGCTACTGATTTGTTTTAGTTAATTTTATATCCTGCCACCTTGCTGTCCTTGTTTATCAGCTATAGGAATTTTCTGGTGGAATTTGTGGGGTCACTTAAGTACACTATCATGTCATCTACAAATAGTGATGTTTTACTCCTTCCTTTCCAATTTGTATACCTTTGATTTTCTTTTGCTGTGTTATTGCTCCACCCAGGTCTTCCAGTACTATGTTGAATAGGTAAGGGGAAATTGGGGAGCCTTGTTGATTCCCTGATTTTAGTGGGATTGCTTCAACTTTCCCACCATTAAGTTTGATGTTGGCTGTTGGTTTGCTGTATATTGCTTTTATTATGTTTAGGTATGGGCCTTGGATTCCTATTCTTTCCAAGACTTTTAACATGAAGGGGTGTTGAACTTTGTCATATGCTTTCTCAGCATCTAGTGAGATGAACATATGGTTTTTTTCTTTGAGTTTGTTTATATGGTGGATTACATTGATTGATTTCCATATATTAAACCACCCCTGCATCCCAGGGATGAAGCCTACTTGATCATGGTGAATGATCGTTTTGATATGTTCTTGGATTTGGTTTGCAAGGATCTTTTTGAGTATTTTTGCATCAATGTTCATAAGTGATATTGGTCTGAAGTTCTCTTTCTTTGTAGGGATTTTGTTTGCTTTAGGAATGAGGGTTATTGTAGTCTCAAAAATGAGTTAGGTAGAGTTCCATCTGATTCTATACTGTGGAATAGTTTGGAGAGTATTAGTGTTAGGTCATCAATAAATGTTTGATTAAATTCTGCACTGAACCCATCTGGACCTGGAGTTTCTTGGTTGGGAGGCTTTTGATGACTGCTTCTATTTTTTTAGGTGTTATGGGATTATTTAGATGGTTTACCTGGTCCTGGTTTAACTTTAGTATCTGGTATCTATCTAGGAATTCATTTATTTCCTCTAGATTTTCCAGCCTTGTTGAGTATAGGCTTTTATAGTAGGATCTGATGATTTCTTGAATTTCTTCAGTTTTAGTTATTATGTCTCCACATTTATTTCTGATTTTGTTAATTTGGATTCTTTCTCTTTGCCCTCTAGTTAGTCTGGCTATGGGTTTATCAATCTCATTAATTTTCGCAAAGAACCAGCTCTCATCATAATTTCATGACCATTTACAGATAAACAAATTTCCACCGTGAATATACTCCATATTGTCTTCATCTGCTGATCAACATCATAGAAAGACATTTTCTCTTTGATACTGTGAGTACCAAGGCCATTTGCATGAATGACTGTAATCTCTGTTGTAGCTCTTAGAGTCATTTTGGTACAGGACAGACATGGCATAGCTGTGTTATATGGTAATTGAATATTTAATTTCATGAGATATCTTCCAATTTATTTCTGTAGTGAAAGAGTTACTCTGTCCTCTTAATATTATATAAGGATTATTCCATCACTCCCATCACTATAAGCATTTTTATTGTTTATTAGTTGATGATACACATTCTAATGTATGCAAAGTAGTCTCAAAGTATTTGTAATTTCCATTTTTAGAAAAGCAGTTTTTGAACACTTTTAAAAAGCATTTACTGTACATTTCTAACATTTATAATTCTTCTTTAAATAAATTTGTGCCCATTTCAATACCGTATTTGTTGCCTAGATGTGTGAGAATAGTGTGCTTAAATTTTATTTTGCTCTATACATTCTAGTATTAAGTATTAATTCTAGTATTAATATTTAAATAAATTGTTTTATCCAAGTCTGTAGGCTGTATTTTCATTCCAATGTTATCTCCATACAAGTGCAGAAAAAATTAATTTTACACAGTTCCAACCTCTTAAATTCTGGCATTTTGTCTGTGGTATTGAGTCCTGATGCCTCTGCTTTTTATCTTCTATTACTGATATTTTCTCCGGACCGTTTCATCTTTCATCTTCTGAATAACTTAGAAGTAACTATTTTGCATGGTGGGGTGATATAAACCTGTCTCATATATGTGAATATGGATTTTATATAAAGCCAATCAGAATCAGAAGTTCTAACCACAAAAGACACAAAACATTAAAAAAAATTATGATTGTTTCTTTTTACATTCTTCCTCAGAACTTTTATACCTCAACAGGGCAATGGCAAAACTCAAACCCCTCTTTTATCCATAAATGTCAAAACTGGCCATGCCCTGTGTGATTTTAGATCATTTCATATCCTGTGTTCTTTGTCACATTAAAATTGGAACTTGGTTATAGCTTATGAATTGCCTGAGGAAACCCTCTACTAATTTGAATTGTTGCTGTAACATTTTACTTTATTTTCTACAAGGGTTTGTGTTTCACATTTTCAGCAGCTTTAAATCCTATTTTTCATGACTTGGTTTGCTTAGTAGCTATTCACACAGTATATAACAATCTATCATTGTATTTCTAATTTGCATCTTTTCCTTGTATTCTCTTAATTACTGGTATAGTTGAGGCTGATTTTGTACATATTTGGAGATCTGAATTTTATATAGGAGAGTTAATAAAGTATGGAACTGATTTCTGTCAGTTGTTATATATATATATATATATATATATATATATATATATATATATATTTCAAATATAGTTTCAAATAGTTATTGTTGAATAAAAATAGATTAATTATCATTCTTAAGAGTGCATGCTTTACTACCTTGGACTTCAATTGAGTTCCTAATGCCTATTTGTGACTCACAGTCATCTTCCAATCATGCTGTAGAAGATCCCAACATTGTATCCTGATGGCACGTATACGCACATGCAACCAACCACTGCACACACAAAACTGAAGACAAAATAAATATTAAAACTAAATATTCTTCATGGTTTCTGAGCATTTATTCCATCTTTCTGAATATGTCTTTTATGTATTATCTTTTGTTACTCTTATTGAATTTTGAATTCTGTGGGCTGCTTTTTGTTTGTTTGTTTTTTGTAACATTTCAGAAAAAAATGTCATGCTTAAAAATTCTTTTTTTTGGAAATAGACTCTAAATTATTTTGTTTGTTTAGAAGAAGTGAAAACATTAATCATTTTGGGCAACCATTGGAGATAGTGTTTTGTTTTGTCTACCATTGGTTATACTGGGACTAAACAGTATCAGTTAAGCTAAAATTCATGTTTGTTTCACTCTAGATTTTGATTACCATGTTAAATGTCACATAGCACCTCTTCCAGTGAGAACATTACTTTCCCATAATATACCTAAAACTTTCCATTAAACAATGAAGAATATTTTCTTTAAAAGAGAAAATCTTTAGAAATTTTATTTATACAATAAGCTATACAAATGCAATAAAGTGATAAATATGTTGTTTAAGTGAACATCAGGAAATAATAAAAAGTTTCACTGGACTTCATAATAAATATATTTTATTTTTTAATAGATATGAAATGGCTTTTGAAAATATTGCACTGGGAATTTTCCTTTTCTCTCAGATTACAGTGGGAATGATTGGCAATTCCTCCTTACTAATTTATTACATGATATTGAAATTCACTAGGAAACATTTACTGCCCAAAGACCTAATCATAGAACACTTGATTTTTGCTAATTTGCTTTTTATAATCTCTAAGGGCATTCCACAGACACTGTCAGATTATGGATATAAAGATTTCTTAGATGATTTTGGATGTAAACTAATAATGTACATTTACCGAAAAACAAGGGGCGCATCCCTTTATGCAATGTGCCTACTGAGTTGCTTCCAAGCTATCACAATCAGTTCCAACAATTACAGATGGATGATCCTTAAGCACAGAGCCACCAAGTACCTTGGTCCCTCCTGCTCAGTCAGTTGGGCTTTATTCTTGTTTATAAACATCTTGATCCCAGCAAGAGTGTCTGGCCCCAGTTACAACAAAAATACAACTAACAGGATGATTTACAGCTCCTGCTCATGGTTCAGTTCAGGCAATTTTGCTACTGCCCTGTATTTGTTTCTGTTGTGCTTCCTTGATGGACTGTGTCTGGGTCTCATGTCATACTCAAGTGTCTCCATGGTGATTATCCTCTACAGACATAAGAATCAAGTCAAGCACATCCACAGTGCTCAGCACTTTCTACAGGTCTCCCCTGAAGACAGAGCCACCCAGACTATCCTTATTCTGGTGTGCACATTTGTTACCTCTTATTCATTCTCCTCCATTGTGGTCATCTTTATGACTTACTCCCAATATCCAATGCTATGGGGGCTAAGTGTATTTACATTCATGGAAATAGGCTTTCCTGTATTTTGTCCCTTTGTTCTCATCACCAATATGAAGTTTCAGTCTATTATGTTTTCCCCTTGTTTTATAACAGATAGCTTTCTCAAATAAGGTCATGATGTGTCATTGCCTGACAATTTTTAGTGTATTGGAAATTCTATTTTTGTGCAATGAGAAGGGAGCAGTTTGAATATAAAGTTTTCTATAACTGATGCCTATATTATGTTGAATCATCACTAATCATTTTAACATAGCACATATTTCAGAAACTACAATATATAATGAGAAAAATTTCAAGTAAAAATAAGATTTTAATACTATAGAAAATGTTATGTGATGTAGGCAAAGGTAGGTGAACATGAGAATATATATTGGGGAGTCCAGACATTATTAGCCAGCTCATAAAAAGTTTGTAATTTGTTTGTTCTGTGTGTCTGTGTGTAAAATCATTTTCTATGAATATATATTTTTCTCTCCTAAATCATCAGAGTGCCAATATATCCTTAAAATTTTTTTATCTATAACCATTGATCAGTGCAACATTCAGAACTCATTAAGGAAGATTCTCGGCACTCTGAAGGTGGCTATCATCCTGAACAAATTACAGAGAATGAGCAACACTAATGTTTAGTCACATATAGGCTGTCGATAGCACTACCCTCCTGTAATCTACTGGTAACATCAAAGTAAATGTGGTAGAAAATTTCAAGGAGCCAAGTTTGAAAGAAGATCAGACAAAAGTGGTATCTAATAGCTATGGCAGTACCATTGCACTAACAAAATCACAACAGCTGTGGCTTCCTTCTTAAGACAGACGCAGGATATTCTGCCAGTCATCATTGTATCATAAGGGAGGGGTTCCTGACACCCCAGGCCTAACTGAGCAGCTATTGAGAGATCATGGCTTCTGGGCAGGAAGAGGCCAGATTTAATAAGGGGATGGACTCTAGGATGCCATCCAAGTTTCCATAAACCTACTAGTGAATAAACCTACACACCTATAAATATATATAATAGAACTTGTCATATAGGATAATAAAAAAATAAAATATGTGAAAATGAGAGTATTTATGAATGTATACACAAATGTACAGGACTTAGGAGGACTGGAAAAGGGGTAGAAGCTAGTTGAGTGCATTGAATTCATATGTAACATTAAAAAAATCATGAACATATTGTATTTAATGTACTTCTTATCAACCTAATCAGTTTTTAAGTCTATACAAGAAACCACATGTATGTTATAAAGCATTAACAGAGAATTTCAGTGCAAAATAACTCAAGAGGCTCCACATATGAATCAGTTCAGAGCATGGAATGAAATACAACATAGTATATAAAGAATGTGTGACCCATATAAAGTAAAAATTAATCTCTTTCAAAAACAGAAGCATATTCTCACATCCAACCATTAGACTGAGAGCGGAGTTCCTAATAGTGGAGTTAAGGAAAGACTGAAAAGCTGGAGGGGTTTGAAATCCCATAGGAAGACCAAGAATATCAACAAAGCAGAACCTCCCAGAGCTCCCAAGGACTAAACCACCAACCAAAGAGTACACATGGAGCAACCCATAACTCTAGCCACATATGTAGCAAAAGATGGCCTTATCAATCATCAGTGGGAGAAGAGGCTCTAGGTCCTGTGATGACTTGATGCTCTAGTCTAGGGCAATGCTAGGCAGAAGAGGCTGGAGGGAGTGGGTGGTCATGGGGGAGACCATAACCATAGAGGCAGGGGGAAGAGGGTTGAGCTAGAGAGATCCCATATAGGAAACAAGGAAAGAGAGAGAACATTTGAAATGTAAATAAAGAAAATAGCCAATTTTTTAAAAATGCAACTTGAGCAAGTATGGGCTGTACCTTTATCTGTACCAGTGGCAGGACAGCTAGCCTGTACCCTAGTCCTCTGGACCCCAGATCCTACCTGTTCGATAGGAGTTCTGCTATAACCAGGAATACAGATAAGACTGCTACTCCAATACCTGTGCCAACTGGGACCTTCACATGCCCATGAAAAGTGGGATATTTCCAGCTCTGGATGAGAACACTCTACTTGCAGGTCTACAACTATACCTGTGCCCATGGTAGATCAATGAGCCAGTTCCCATCTGTGGCACACCACAGCCTAACTCTCTCCCAGGAGGTCTGCCTTAACTAGGAATAGAGAAAGCACACTTACTCATAAAGTGTGACCAACTCTATACTCAGTAACTTGGTCAGGGAAGTAATAAAGAAACTAAAAACTTCTAGTATTCAAACACAATGCAGGGACAGCATACCCAAACTTATGAGACTCAGTTAAAGCAGTGCTAAGAGGAAAATTTATAGCACTGAGTGCCTTCAAAAAGAAATTAAGAAGATCCTTTACTACTAACTTAACAGCATATCAGAAAGCTCTGGATAAAATGAAGTAGGGACATCCAAGAATAGACAGTAGGAAAAATCCAAACTCAGGGCTGAAATTAACCAATAGAAATAAAGAGAAAGACACAAAGAGTGTACAAATCCAAAAGCTGCTTCTTTGAGAAAATCAACATGATAAGTAAACACTTAGTTAAAACTAACTAAAGGGTGCAGAGAAAATATCCAAATAAAATAGAAATAATAGGAAGACATAACAATAGAAACAGAGGAAATTCAAAAAACACATTAGATTCTATATAAAAGCCTATACTCCACAAACTAAAAATATAGACGAAAAGGATGCTTTTCTAAATTGATTCAGCAAACCAACTTGAAACCAAGATAAAGTAAACTATCTACGCTGTCCAATAACCAAAAAGAAACAGCATTCAATAAAAACCTCCCAACTAAAAAAAGCCCATGGTTCAAATACAGAATTCTACCACATTTTCAAATAAGAGTTAATACTAGTGCTTCTTAAACTATTCCACAAAACAGAAACCAAAGAAATACTACCTACTTCTTTCTATAAATCCTTTCACCTTAAAAGTCTTGAAGAGAGAGAGATCGAGGTTTGGGTCTCTGCCGTCAGGACTCAGTTCCTGCAGGAAGAAGGTTGAGCTCCTAGAAGAGCCTCACAAGCACTCTTCCACCTGAGCCAAAGTTGAGCCTGACATACAAGCCATCCAGCTATCCAGGGAGGGAAATACTGGAGTGCTCTGGGGGCAGGAAGAATGGTGCTCTCTGAAAAAGGGTCCTTTTCAGTCCAGAAAGAGGACTGGGTCTCTGCAATCAGGACTCAGTTCCTGCAGGTAGAAGGCTGAGCTCCCAGAAAAGCCTCACAAGAGCTCTCACACTTGAGCACAAGGAGACAAAACTAAATCACTGCCATCAGATCTCTCTGCCTGCCAGCAAAGAGCTAAGCACACAAGAGCAATCTCCCTTCTGAGCCTTCAGGCTCTCAGACCCACAGGAGAGACAAGCATCAGTCAGAGACAACAAGATCATCGATAATCACAAAAAACAAGATGGCAAGAGGAAAGGGCAAGACTCAAAGCGGAGGAAACCAAGACAACTTGAGAACATCAGAACCTAGTTCTTCAAATTTCTCAACACACCAGAAAAACATGATTTAGACTTAAATTCATACTTTATGATGATGATGGACTTCTTCAAGAAATGCATTAGTAATTCCCTTAAATAATTACAGGATAACCAGGAGCAATCATTCAAAGAACTACAGAAATATACAAACAAACAGGTGACAGAATTGAAAATGAAAATAGAAACAATAAAGAAATCACAAAAAGAGACAACCCTGAAGATAGAACACCTAAGAAAGAAGTCAGGAGTCACAGAGGAAAGCATCACCAAGAGACTACAAGAAATGGAAGAGAGGATCTCAGGGTCAGAGACAACATAGAGCCCCCCCCCCCAAAAAAAAAAAAAAAAAAACCTCAGAGAAGATTGTAAAACCAAAGAGCTCCTAACGTAAATTATCCAGTATATCCAGGACACAATGAGAAGGTCAAACCTAAGGATAATAGATGTAGCAGAGGGTGAAGGATACCAAAAAAAAGAGGCAGAGTAAATATCTTCCAAAAAATCATAGAAGAAAACTTCCCTTAAGAATAAGATGATCTTAAACATACAAGAAGCCTATAGAACTCCTAATAGATTGGACCATCAAAGAAATTCTTCCCAACACATAATAGTCAAAACACCAAATGTTCAAAACTAAGAAAGAATACTAAAAGTAGTAAAGGAAATAGGACAAGTAACATATAAAGGCAGACCAATCAGAATTACAGGAGACTTCTCAACAGAGACTATGAAACCTAGAAGATACTGGACTGATGTCATACACACTCAAAGAGAACACAAATGCCAGAGCAGGTTACTGTATCCAGCAAAGCTCTCAATTACCATAGAAGAAGAGACCAAGATATTTCAGGAAAAATCAAATTTACACAATATCTGACCACACATGCAGCTCTGCAAAGGATAATAGATGGAAAATCCAACACAAGGATGGAAACTACATCCTAAAAAAAGCAAGAAAGTAATCATGTAAAAAAACAAAAGAAGAAAAGCACACATAATTCTACCTATAAAAACAAAAATATCAGGAAACAACAATCACTATTCCTTAGTATCTCTTAACATCAATGGACCCAATTCCTCAATAAAGAGACATAGACTATTAGACTGGATATATAAACAGAACGCAGCATTTTGCTGCATACAGGAATCTCAGAGATAAAGACAGAAACTACCTCAGAGTAAAAAGTTGAGAAAAAAAAACCTTCCAAGTAAATGGCCCCAACATACAAGCTGGAATAGCCATTCTAATATTAAATAACATAGATTTTCAATGAAAAGTTATAAAAAAAAAGGTTAAAAAGGACACTTTACTAATCACAGAAAAAAAAAAAAAAAGCCTATCAAGATGAACTCTGATTCCAGAACATCAACCCTCGATATACAAGGGAACCCACATTCATAATAGAAACTCTACTAAAGCTCAAACCATATATTGTACCACACACAATAATAGTGGGAGACTTTAACACCTTACTCTCATCAATGGACAGATCATGGAAGCAAGAAAAGAACAGAGACACAGCAAAACTAGCAGCAGCTATGAACCAATTGGAATTATCAGACATCTACAGAACATTTCATCCTAAAACAAAAGAATATAACTTCTTCTCAGCAACTCTCAGTACCCTCCTTAAAACTGCCCATATAGTCAGCTACAAAACAAACCTCAACAAATATTTATCAAATCAAATACTCCTATGAATGCTATTAGACTACCGTGGATTAAGGCTGGCATTTAAATAACAAAGACAACAAAAAGCCCATATCAAAGCTGAGATAAGTGCTTCTCAATGATAGTATGATCAAGGAAGAAATAAAGTAATTAAAGGTTTTTTAAAATTTAATGAAAATGAAAGAACAACATACCCAAACCTATGGGATGCAATGAAAGCAGTACTAAGAGGAAAACTCATAGCTCTGAGTGCCCACAAGAAGAAACTAGAGAGAGCATACACTAGCAGCTTGACAGCACAGCTGAAAGCTCTAGAACTAAAAGAAGATACACCCAAGAGAAGTAGACAGCACGAAATGACCAAACTAAGAGAAGAAATCAACCAAGAAGAAACAAAAATAAGCACACAAAAATCCAACAAAACCACGAGGTGGTTCTTTGTGAAAATCAACAAGATTGATAAACCCTTAGCCAGAATAACAAGAGGGCACAGAGAGTATCTAAATTAACAAAATCAGAAATGAAAGGGAAGACAGAACAACAGAAAATGAAGAAATTCAAGAAATCATCGGATCCTACTACAAAAGCCAATGCCTAACAAAACTGGAAAATCTATAGAAAATGTACAAATTTCTAGACAGATACCAGATATCAAAGTTAAATCAGTATCAGATAAAGCATCTAAAAAGTCCTATAACACCTAAAAAACTGGAAGCAGTCATCAAATGCCTCCCAAACCAAAGAAAACTCAGGACCAGATGGGATCAGCGCAGACTTTTATCAGCCTTACATAGAAAACCTAATATCAATACTCTCCAAACTATTCCACAAAGTAGAAATAAAAGGAACACTATGCATCTTGTTCTTCGATGCCACGATTATATTCATAGCTAAAACATGCAAAGACCCTAAAAAAAGAGAACTTCAGACCAATTTCCCTCATGAACAGTGATGCAAAAATATTCAATAAAATTCTTACAAACCGAAAAGAAGAACACATCAAAATGATCATTCACCATGATCAAGTAGGCTTCATTCTAGGGATGCAGGGATGGTACAATATGCGAAAATCCTTCAAAGTAATCTACCATATACAAACTTGAAGAAAAAAAAAAAAAACACATGATCATCTCCCTAGAAGCTGAGAAAGCATTTGACAAAATTCGACACTCCTTATTGCTAAAAGTCTTGGAAAGATCAGGAATTCAAGGCCCAATACCTAATCATAGTTAAACCAATAAACAGCGAACTTGTAGCCAACTTCAAAAAAAATTGGTGATACACTTGAAACATTGAAATAAAAACAGAGATTGGGGGGAGATCCAGGGACACAGGCCAGGTGAGAAGGCATTCCGAGTAGCAGGGAAGCAGAGAGATCTCTGTTGAGCATTCAGAAAGCGCACCCTCCCTGACTGGTTCAGAGGAGTAGGAAACCTGCTTCAGAGTTGTGTGTTTCCAGTCAGCAGCCCTTGTGTGCAGAACAGGTGCTCAGGCCATCTGCCACCAGGAACAGTGGAGATCCAGGGACACAGGCCTAGTGAGATGGTGCTCCGAGTAGACACGTAGCTGGGTAACAGAGAGGTCTGTGCTGAGATCTGGGAAAGTGTGCCCCCTACTGAAACCCCCCCCCTTTTTTCAGGGAAGCAGGAACCCTGCTTTGGGCTGTCTGTTATCAGCCTGCAGCCTGTGCATACAGAACCAGGAACATGTGGAGATCTAGGGACACAGGTGAGGTACAAGGCAGAGGTGAGAACCAATCACTGACAACAAGACCACATATAAACACAGACAACAAGATGGCCAGAGGAAAACGAAAGAACATACCCATGACAACCAAGACAACCTGGCAACACCAGAACCCAGCTTTTCCATCACAGCAAACAGCAGAATGCCAAACACTCCAGAAAAAGAAGACTCAGACTCGAAATCATACCTCAAGATGATGATAGATATCCTTAAACAAGAACAGTAGGAAAGCATAAAGAATTAGAAGCTTTTAAAGAGGAAACAAGAAAACCACTCAAAGAACTCAAAGAACTAGAGGAAAACAGAACCAAAGAGAAGAAGGAATGGAAGAAAGAATTTAAAACGGAAATGGACTCAATAAAGAAAACACTAAAAGGGACAACCGTAGAGATAGAAAACCTAAAAATAAAATCAGGAGTCACAGATGCAAGCATTTCCAATAGACTGTAGGAGACAGAAGAGAGAATCTCGGGGGCCCGAAGACAATATTGAAAACAAAAGCAAATCAGTCAGAGAAGATACAAAAACCAAAAAGCTCCTTACCCAAAATGTCCAGAAGATCCAGGAAACAATGAGAAGACCAAACCGAAGGATAATAGGAATAGAAGAGGGCGAAGAATATCAACTAAGTGGTACAGTAAATATCTTCAACCAAATTGTAGAAGAAAACGTTCCTACCCTTAAGAATGAGATGACCATGAGCATTAAACAAGCCTACCAAACTCCAAATAGATTGGACCAGAAAAGAAATTTCTCCCGACACATAATAGTCAAAACGCCAAGTACCCAAAGCAAAGAAAGAATACTAAAAGCAGTAAGGGAAAAAGGTCATGTAAGATATAAAGGCAGACCAATTAGAATCACACCAGATTTCTCAACAGAGACAATGAAAGCTAGAAGAGCCTGGACAGACATTATGCAGACCCTAAGAGAGCACAAGTGTCAGCCAAATCTGCTATACCCAGCAAAATATCAATCACCATAGATGGAGAGACTAAGATATTTCAAGACAAATCTAAATTTACACAATATCTGACCACAAACCTAGCACTACAACGAATTATAGGTGGAAAATCGAATACAATAAAGGGAACTACATCCTAGTAAAAAGAAGAATACTCCTAAGCAAGAAAACCAAAAGGAGAGAGACACAAAGGTACAAAACTACCTGAATAAGAAAAAATATTAGGAAACAGAAACCACTATTCCTTGATCTCTATTAACACAAATGGACTCAATTCCCTAATAAAAAGATATAGGCTATCAGACTGGATACATAAACAAAACCCAGCATTTTGCTGCATACAGGAAACTCATCTCAGTGACAAAGACAGAAATTATCTCAGCAAAAAAGGTTGGGAAAAAAAACTTCCAAGCAAATGGCCCCAAGAAGCAAGCTGGAGTGGCCATTCTAATATTGAATAAAGTATATTTCAACCAAAAATTATCAAAAAAAAAAGATAACGAAGGACACGTTTTGCTCATTAAAAGGGAAATTGGTTAGGAGGAACTCTCAATTCTTGACATATATGCTCCAAATAGAAATGCACCCATATTCATAAAAGAAACCCTACTAAAGCTCAAAAAATACATTTTTTCCCCACAGAGTAAGAGTGGGAGACCTCAGTACCCCACTCTCACCAATGGACAGATCATGGAAACAAACTGAACAAGGACACAGTAAAACTAGCAGAGGTTATGAACAAACTGGAATTAACAGATATCTACAGAACATACTATTCAAAAACAAAAGAATACAACTTCTTCTCAGCACCTCATGGCACTTTCTCGAAAATTGACCACATAATTGGACACAGAATGAGCCTCAATCGATATAAGAAGATTGCAAAACTCCCATGCATCCATTCAGGTCACCATGGTCTAAGGCTGGTCTTTAATAACAACAAAGACAAAAAAAAAAAAGCTCATATGCACATGGAAACTAAGCAACGCTCTATTAAACGATAGCAGGGTCAAAGAAAAAATAAAGAAAGAAATTAAGGATTTGCTGAAATTCAATGAAAAAAAAAACACAACATACCCAAACCTTTGGGATGCAATGAAAGCAGTACTGAGAGGAAAACTCATAGTTATGAGTTCTTCCAAAAAGAAACTGTAGAGAGCATACACTAGACATCACAGTTGAAAGCTCTAGAAAAAAAGAAAGCAGATTCATCCAAGAGGAGTAGATGGCAAGAAATAATCAAACGTAGGGCAGGAATAGACCAAATAGAAACAAAAAGAAACCTTCAAAGAATCAACAAAACCATGATCTGGTTCTTTGAGAAAATTAAGAAGATTGATAAACCCTTAGCTAGACTAACTAGAGGGCAAAGAGAGAGTATCCAAATTAACAAAATCAGAAATGAAAGTGGAGACATAATAACTGAAACTGGGAAAATTCAAGAAATCATCAGATCCTACTATTAAAGCCAATACTCAACAAAGCTGGAATATTTGGAGAAAATGGATGAATTCCTAGACAGATACTAGATACTAAATTTAAACCAGGACCAAGTAAACCACCTAAATAATCCCATAACACTGAAAGTTATCGAAGCATTCATCAAAAGCCTCCCAACAAAATAGCCCAGGTCCAGATGGGTTCAGTGCAGAATTTTATCAGATATTTATTGACAACCTAATAGCAATACTTTCCAAACAATTCAGCAAAATAGAATCAGATGGAACTCTACCTAACTCATTTTTTGAGGCTACAATAACCCTTATTTCTAAACCTCACAAAAACCCTACAAGGAAAGAGAACTTCAGACCAATCTCACTTATGAACATTGATGCAAAAATACTCAACAAAATCTTTGCAAACCAAATCCAAGAACACATCAAAACAGCAAACCAACACCAACATATAACTTAACTGTGGGAAACTTGAAGCAATCCCACCAAAATCAGAGACTAGACAGAGCTGCCCACTCTCCCCCTACCTATTTGAAATTGTACTGGAAGTCCTTGCTGGAGAAATTAGACAGCAAAAGGAAATCAAAGGGATACAAATTGGAAAGGAAGAAGTAAAAACAACACTATTTGCAGATGACATGATAGTGTGCTTAAGTGACCCCAAAAATTCCATCAGAGAACATACAGCTGATAAACAAGTTCAGAAAAGTGCCTGGATTCAAATTAACTCAAACAAATCAGTAGCCTTCTTCTACTCAGAAGACTAAAATGTGGAGAAAGAAATAAGGGAAAAGAAACCCTTCACAATAGTCACAAAAATATGAAAATATTGGCGTGACTGTAACTAAGCAAGTGAAGAACCTGTATGAAAAGAACTTCAAACCTCTAAAGAAGGAAATTGAGGAAGATCTCAGAAAATGGAAAGATCTCCCATGCTCATGGATTGGAAGGATCAACATTTTAAAATGGACATATTACCAAAAGCAATCTACAGATTCATTGCAATCCCTATGAGTATACCAACAGAATTCTTCATAGAGTTGGAAAGAGCAATGTGAAATTTCATCTGGAATAACAAAAACCTAGTATAGCAAAATTCATCCTCAACAACAAGACAACATCTGCTGGAATCACCATCCCTGACCTCAAGCTATATTACAAGGCAGTTGTGCTAAGAACTGCATTGTACTGCTACAGAGATAGGCATGTGGATCAATGAAATAGAATAGAAGATGCAGATATGAGCCTTCACATATATGGTCACCTGATTTTTGGCAAAGGAGATGTAACCATCCAATGGAAAAAAGACAGTCTATTCAACAAATAGTGTTGGTCCAACTGGCGCTCATCATGCAGAAGAATAAAAATAGACCCTTTCTTATCTCCTTGTACAAAGCTCAAGTGCAAGGGGATCAAAGATCTCCACATTAAACCAGGTACACTGAAACTATTAGAGGAAAAATTAGGGAAAACCTTAGAAGTCATAGGCACATGAGAAAATATCCTGTACAGAACACCAATGGCTTTTGCTCTAAGATTGAAGATTGAAGAATGGGACTTAATGAGATTGCAAAGTTTCTGTAAGGCTATGGACACTGTTAAGGAAAACAAAATGGCAGCCAACAGAGTGGGAAAATATTTTTACCAACCTCACATCGAATAGAGTCCTAATATCCAAAGTATACAACGAACTCAATAAATAAACACCAGAGAATCAAACAACCCTATTAAAAAATGGGGTGCAGAGCAAAAAAGTTCTCAATTAAGGTATACCAAATGGCCGAGAAGCTTCTAAGGAAGTGCTCAACATCATTAGCCATCAGGGAAATGCAGATCAAAACAACCCTGAGATTCCACCTCACACCACTCAGATTGGCCAAGATCAAAAATTCAGATGACAGCAGATGCTGGGGAGAATGTGGAGAAAGAGAAACACTTCTCCACTGTTGGTGGGGTTGTAAACTGGTATAACCACTCTGAAAATCAGTCTGGTGATTCCTCAGAAAATTGGACATTGTACTACCTGAAGATCCAGTTAGTCCACTTATGGGCATATACTCCAGAGAAGCTTCAACATACAACAAATCACATGCACCACAATGTTCATAGCTTCTCTATTTATAATAGCCAGAAGCTGTAAACAACCCAGAATTCCTTCAGTAGATGAATGGATACAAAAATTGTGGTATATTTATACTATGGAATATAATCAGCTATCAAAAACAATGGCTTTATGAAATTCTCAAGAAAATTGATGCATCTAGAGAATATTATCCTGAGTGAACCTTGTTATCAAAGAACAGACATAATATGCAGTCACTGATGATTGGATAACAACCCCAGACAGCTCTGACAGAAACAACTGACAGACTATATGAAGTTCAAGAAAAGAAAAGAAAGAACTTATTGTATTTGTTATTCCCAAAGAGATTCAGAGTCAGTGGTTCTTTTGTCTTGATAATGGTCTTTTTTTTTAATGGGCCAACAGAATCAGTCTTAATTTCATATTTCATTCATATTTTCATTGATTCAAGTTTTTAAAATATACCGTTTTCCGGTAAAGTTTTACCAATGATCAAAAATTAAAGAGATTTCTTTGAATTTTGTTGACAAGAAGGAATATACACCTCACAGTGTGTTTCTTCACAGGCTGATGATGTTAAAGTTTTAAGCAAATAAAGTTTGAGTTAGTGTGAAGCTCAGATATAAAAGATTGAGATTCATCCTTTATGAATACAAATAATTGAAACAAGGGCCCATGAACCATGCCATTTTTATTTGGGGATAGAAACAATTGTTTCCTTTTTATATTTAAATCTTTCCTTCATAGTAACATGAGAATGACATAATCTCACAACCTCTTCCTGCTGCTGCTCCCATACTCTGGAGTTGTTTGCTTCTTAGTCGGTCTGTCCATGTTCCTTTCTAAAGCAAGAGCCTGAGCCTCAACGGGATGAGCGAGCTGTATTTTAGGTGCCTATGTGCCATTGATAACAGTCTAGATACCTTAGCAAAGCATCAAGGACAGATTATAGGTTTCATCCTCCACATTCAGGTCCCATTCGCCAATAGATGCAAAGATTAGGGGTCCTATTATGCTACTAAATTAAAGATTTAGTGGAGTAATTTCTGTATATTTTTCTGCACTTAAGCTAAATTTGCTTCCTCAGTATTCTGCTTTTGCGTTTTTTAAGTGACATGTTTGTCTCAGACAGTGTCATTTTCTTATAGGTGTTCATAGGACAAAAGGTTATTTAAGAAATATTTTTACTCTGGTTTTTAAGACACTTTAAAAAACATTCTTAGATCTGCTTTAAAATAAATAAATGAATAAATAAACAAAACACCTAGTGGCAGAGAGTTATTTCAACCCTGCACTGCTAGTAAATGAGTATTAACATAGCCAAAAATAGAAACTTGAACATAAGCAGTTGGGTTATTGTTATGGGATATATAGTTGTGAGCTGTGTTGTGGGTATTACAGATTATTCTATTTGCTGTGGTGGGCTTGCTCAGGAACCCGTCCTTAAAGAAGAGACTCACCATTTCCACCAGGCATCTCTCCCTTTTAGGAGTTTGTAATTCAGTCTTACATTCCTAGTGACATTTGGGCTTTCCTTGGGTTATGTTTCATGAAAATCTGTGGGTAGGGTCTCTTTCAACTTAAGCCTCAATTTTTTTAACAGTCTCCTTAATAATCTGCACTAACATCTCTGTTTTTATCTACCTATAATTGAGAAATAATACTATCTTCTAGATTACTTGTGCAAAAGGTGTGTCTTGTTTAGAATCCCTTTTAAAACCAACTCATTAGATTGAAGATCTATTTTCTGATTACAGGACAGTTGGGTTAGTGGTGTCTCAGTGAGCACACATGCTCTAAGTCACCTTTGTTTCCACTTTTTTTTTTTTTTTTTTTTTTTTTTTTTTTAGTGGTTTGTAACAGTCTGGTCTTCCTTTCAGATCATGCATGCAAACGGGGAAAGATTTAATGTGCTCAACTGGAAACAGGTGCTCAGCCCTTAGGTTAATAAGGACATGACTGTGTGTTCATAATGACTGGCCCTTGGCACCTCCCTGGCTTACTCTCCGTCCTCTTTTTCTTTCTAGTGTGCCTGTAGCGAAGTGGCAATGTATTCACTGTCTTAATTTGCAGTGCTCAGGAATGGGGTATTTTTTGAAGGTGCTTAGCTAGGTTTACCTCTTTAATAGATGGAGCAACTCAGCTAACACTACATTCTAGTTCTCCGGACTCTGGTTAAAGCCTTTGTCTCCCCCGTCAGAAATGGCAGCCTCTTTATTGCCCAGTGATAATTTACTGCTGCTTTCAAGCATCCACCACTGATGGGATTTGTTAGAGAAGACCCAAAGGGAACATTTTTAAATATCTGCTTTCAGTACCTCCCGTCCATATTAACCTTACAAAGGAAAACTAATAGTAGAGTGAATGCTTCTTTTTCTAGGGGAGTGAGAATTCCCCCACAAACACCTTACCCCAGGCTGGCCTCAAACTTGCTACATGGCTCATCTTAACCTCGTGTTTTGTTATGTCTCTTCAAAATAACTTTTTTTTTTTTTTTTGGTCTTCAGTGCTTATATATGGTACTAGTTCAGATAGCATTTTCTTCCACATAAAAATCAGTGGAATTTGAGGTTATAATCTAGAAGGACTTTTGATAAATATAACCAGCTGATCTTGACTTTTTGGGGCCTGGTTTCACTTTGTAGTCTGGCTGGGAGTCCTCCTTCCCCCTCACTCACACACTGCTGGGATTAATGCCACCATAACAGGTGACACTTTTTTACATGGGCTTTTTAAATTTTTATGTCCACAAACATGTATGTAGGTGGCAGGTTGGAGAGGAAATAGTGTGAACAAAACTCAGGCTTAGGGGCCCCTGCCAGAGCAGACTTAAAGCAACAGAAAGGTTTGTTGCTGCTGTGGAATCAGTGCCCGTTTGGAAAGTTCTCTTTCCTGGGAGCTTCAGAAGCTACACTAAAAACATTCCCACCTGTGACTGGGTAGGAAGCAGTGGAGGCCAGGCACTTCATGGTGTGTGGATGGAGCTTAGAAGCAAGCAGTACACACTTCTTACCAAAGGGGAGGGAAAGTTAAAGCCGCTGGTTGCTCTTGAGGGTAGAATATTGACATTTTCTCACTGGAAGAAGCTGCTGAGTTACTTGAAGATGGGGAGTTGTTTTGTTTTTGAGTATTGCGATGTCAAGCTGCCAATGGCCACGTTACTATTTGGACCTCCTTTTCCCTTTGTCTTAGAAGAGAAAATACACGATTCTGAATATCAAATCCATAGATTATACTTTTGTTCAAAGCCTAATTTACAGTGGTGTGATTGTACTAAACACTAGGAGGATCCCATATGCCTACTTGTTGCCATGCCAATGACCAATGAGCTGGTAACATCTGAGCATGCTCTGTGGCTGTAGAGCATCACAGTTGTGCAGACACTTTGTATATTGGGTGAGGGGGGGATTTCTAGATTATAAGGGGGTAAATTGATTTGGGGGGAATTGGGGTTTTCAGTTTGGGGCTATATTTTTGGTTTGGTTTGGTCTGTTTTTTTTTTTTTTTTTTTTTTTTTTTTTTTTTTTTTTTTCTGGTTTTGTTTTGATTTTTTATGGAGGGTTGGGGAAGTATAGTACTCAGTTATACCCTAAAAATAACATGTATAAAACCCTGAAGTGTGATGTGGGTATGTGTGAGTGCGTGTTTGTAAATGTCTGCCAATTAAACCTTAGTCTTCTGGAAATTGGTGATTTTTCCCCCTTTTCCTCTGGAAGTATTTGTTACAAGATTTGTAAATAAGAGCTCTACATAGTCCGTGTACCGTGAACATATTGCAGCAAACCTTACATGCTTCATTCCTGCAAGGCGTAAGACTTAGCCAGGTTGCTCAGCCTCCATCAGTTTGCCTTGAATCATCTTTTAGACTTACTTTGCCAGTTCTAAAACCTGGTCTTCCTTGATTTTAGTCTCCAATCTTAAGCTGGCCTAACTGTCTTAGGCCATGTGCTGAGAGCCTGGCATCCTTTTCTTCATACTGCGGTGTGGCTTGATACATGATTAGACAAGAGGGTTGGGCATTCTTGCAATACCTTAGCAGTGCTGAAATCTGCAGCATGGTACTAAGGAAGCTAAAGTTTGAATGTAACCACTTTATTTAAGGTCTTTTTTTTTTTCCTTTAATTTAAACCGAGTTGAAGTGAACATGATTTTGTTGATCATGTTCATGAATTATAGATGCAACATTCTTTTGGTAGACTCGAGATGGTCTGATGGGACACTTCATACATTTACACATCCTGGTCTGTACGCATTTGCATAAACAACAACAAACTCCTGCCTTGCTCCGACTGAAAGATTTCCAGGACTGCTGTCTGCTCCTGAACTTTGTTTTCAGTATGTGTATCCTTTGCTTGTATTTTGTGTTGAGAAATAAGGAAAAGAACCCCTTATTGTTGAGCACGTTGGTATTGTCCCCTTTATTTTTTTCCTCTTGGGGACATATGAAGCAAGTTATTCATTTTCTGTATCCTTTTCTTTTGTAAACCTTTTGGTTTGTTTTGTTTCAAAATGGCTTTATAAAAGGGCTTTTGTAACCCCCCCCCCAAAAAAAGAAAAAAAAAGAAAGAAAAGAAAAACACATTATGCTCAATCCTTACACACCAAGAAAACGTTGACTAATTCCGGGTTACATCCTGTTTTACATGTACTTTATGCTCATTGTAACTAGCAAGATCTTAATGCACACTATCAAAATTAAAAAAAAAAATAGTGTAATAAAAAATAAGCTATATGCATTTTTTAGTGAAATGATGTGTAAAGGTCTGATAGGTCCATTTAGTTCATTGTAATAGTTAGCCCTTGCATATCAGATTAGTTTTTTTCTCTATGATGTATCTATTGGTGAGGGTGGGTTTTCTTACTTTTTATGTGAGAGCCAAAATGGTATGTATATTCTAGTCATGTTTCTTTTATGAACTCTTTTGTGCTTGTGTTTTATGCATCTGTATTAAAAATTGTAATGTTCTCTAGGTGGATTTTTTTCTGCGATAAACGTGATGTGAACTTAATGCCTTTTGATTAGTTTTGGAATAAAGCATATTTTGTCAAATATTAAAATGGTCAAACCATTAAAAAATAAAATGTGTACACGAATTTAAAAAAATCAAGTATTGACAAAAATGTATTCATATACTTTTATGAAAAAATGCTTTTAAAATTTATCTCTGTTTTTTTTTTTTAATATCACTATTTGCAGATGACATGATAGTTTACTTAAGTGAACCCAAAATTTCCATGAGAGAACTCCTACAGCCGATAAACAACTTCAGCAACGTGGCTGGTTATAAAATACCTCAAACAAATAAGTATTATTTCAACAATGTGACATACCTTGGTGACCATAAGAAAGTGAAAGATCTGTATTACAAGAATTTCAAATCTCTGAAGAATGAAATTGAGGAAGATCTTAGAAGATGGAAAGATCTCCTGTGCTCATGGATTAGAAGGATCAACATTGTAAAAATGGCCATCCTACCAAAAGAAATCTACATATTCAATGAAATCCCTGTCAAAATTCTAACTCAATTCTTCATAGGGTGGAAAGAAAAATTTACAAATTAATCTGAAATAACAAAAACCCCAAGATAGCAAAATCTATTCTTACCACCAGCAATAACAAAAAAATTCTGTGAAAATCACTATCCCCCACCTCAAGCTATATTAAAAAAACAATGTGATAAAACTGCAGGGTATTGGTACAGAGATAAAAAGGTAGATCAATGGAACTTAATTGAAAACCAGAAATGAACTTGTTCTTTGGCAAAAGAGCTAAAAACATTCAATGGAAAAAGAACAGCCTCTTCAACAAATGGTGTTGGTTCAACTGGTAGTTAGCATACAGAAGAATGCAAATATACCCTTTCTTTTCTCCTGTATAAAGCTTATATCCAGGTGGATCAAAAACCTCCACATAAAACAAAGTACACTGAAAGTATTAGAAGAGAAATTAGGGAAGAGCTTAGAACACATAGGAACTGGGGAAATTTTCCTGAATAGAACACCAATGATGTATGCTCTAAGATCAAGAATCAACAATGGGACCTCATGAAATTTCAAAAGAAGGAAGGCCAAAATGTAGAAGGCTCACTCTTTCTTAGAAATCAGTACAAAACACTCACAGGAGCAGATACAGGATCAAGTGGAAGATCAGGGATCAAAGAGGGGATTGTTCAGGGTCTGCCTCACCTGGGGATACACCACACTTGCAGACACTAGATCCAAGCACTATTGCTGATGCTGGGAGGTGCTTGCTGGCAGAAAACATATAGGGATGCCCCTAAAGGCCTTTACCAGAGTCATGCAGCTGAGCATGCTTGCAGCTAACTATCAGACGGAGCACAGGGACCCTGGTGAGGTTGCTGAGACAATGGGGGAATGAAGGAGCTGAAGAGGGCTGGGGAAGAACAATATTGTAGACCAACAAAATCTTCTATAGATCCTATGAACTAGAACACCAACCATTGAGCTGGCAGTGAGAGGCCCGTGGCCCCAGTTGCATATGTAGGAGAGAATAGCATTGTCAGGCATCAATGTGAGAATTAGCCTTTGGTTCAGGGAGAGCATGTGTTTCCAATGAAAGGAAATGCTAAGTCACTGAGGCGGAGACTGTGATTGGGAGTTAGTGCACCTTTGTGAAGACAAGTAGATGGGTCAGGTAGGGAAGCAGTGTGGGCAAAGTGGATAACATTTCAAATGTAAATACAGAGAGTATCTAATAAAAACTGAAAACAAAAGTCTTAGAGAGATCAGGATTCCTGGCACATATATAAACATAATAAAAGAAACATACAGGAAACTAACTGCCAACATCAAATTAAATAAACAAAATTTGAAGCAATCCAACTAAAATTAGGGACAAGACTAGGTTGGGCACCCTCTACTTATTTATTAAATATAGTACTTGAATTCTTATCTAGAGCAATTAGACATCAAAATAAGATCAAGGGAATATGAATTTGAAAGAAAAGTTTAAGTTATAACTATTTGCAGATAATATGATTGTATACATAAGCAAGCCCCAGAATTTTACAAAAAATATACTACCACTGATAAACAACTTCAATAAATTGGCAGGATATAAAATTAACTCAAATCAGTAGCCTTCCTTTATACAAATGACCAAAAGGCTGAGAAAGAAATTAGAAAAACGACTTCATTGATAATAGCCACAAATAATATACATTGGTACCTTCAACTAAGCAAGTGAAAATTTGTAAGACAAAAATTTGAAGACCTTGAAGAAAAAAAAAAACTTTAGAAGACTTAAAGGTCTCCTATACTCAAATATTGATAGTATCAAAATAGAGAAAATGGCCATTTTACCAAAAGAAATCTATAGATTCAATGCAACCCCCATCAAAATTCCCACATAATTTTTCCCAGATGTGGAAAGAGAAATTCTCAACAACACATTGAAAACAAGCAAAACAAAACAAAACATAACAAAAAAAAACCCGAATATTGAAAATAATCTTGAACAATGAAACAACCTCTGGGAGAATCACCGTTCATGGCCTCCAACTGTACTGCAGAGCAATGGGGATAAAAACTACATGGTATTGGTACAGAGGCAGACAGGGTTATACATGAAATAGAATCAAATATCCAGAAAGAAACCCAGAAATCTATGGACACTTGTTATTTGAAGTAAATCATACAGTGGAAAGAGAAAAACATCTTCAACAAATGGTGCTGACCTAACTGGTGGTCTACTTGGTAGAGGAATGCAAGTTAGCCCATATTTAGCAGTCTGTATAAAGCTCAAGTCCAAATGGGTCAAGCACTTCAATATGAACCAGAAAAAATTGAATTTAATACAAGAGAATGGAGGAGACTATCTTTGAACACATTTGCACAGCAGAAATATTACTGAATAGAACACCAATGGCTTAGGCTCTATGATCAACAATTGACAAATGGGACATCATAAAACTTAAAATCTTCTATAAGGCAAAGAACACTGTCAATATCACAAACCACAACCTACACATTGGGAAAAGGTCTTTACTATCCCTACATTTTAGAGAGGGCTAATATCCAAAATACATAAAGAGCTCAAGGAACTCCAAAAATCCAAATAAACCAATTAAAACTTGGGGTACAGAGCTAAATGGGGAATTTTCAACAGAGGAATCTCAAATGGCAGAAAATTACTTAAACTAATGTTCAAAGTCCTTTGTCACGGGGAAAATACAAAGCAAAACTACCCTGAGATTCCACCTTACATCAAAGGAATGGCAAACTTCAAAGGTTCAAGCAGCAGCTCACACTGGTAAGGATGTGGAGAAAGAGAAGTAATCCTCCACTGCTGGTATAATTATAAACTGGTACAACCACTCCGGAAATCAATCTGGCAATTTCTCAGAAAATAGGAAATAGTTCTACCTGAAGGCCCACCTATACCACTCCTGGGCATATACACAAAGATGCTCCACCACACTCCAAGGTCATGTCCTCCACCATGTTCATGTCAGCCTTATTCTTAAAACCCAAAAACTCAAAACAACCCAGTTCTTTCTCAACCAAAGAAAGGATAGAGACACAGCTGTGCATTTACACCATAGACTACATTTCAGCTACTAAAATGAGGACATGAATTTTAAAAGCAAGTGGATGTAACTGGAAAATATAATTGTACAAAAGGTAGCCCAGACCCAAATGTACACACATGGTATATATTTATGGAGTGGATATTAGTCTAAACTTACAGAATGCCCATCATACAACCAACAGATTGTAAAAAGTTTAACAAGAAGAAAGGCCCAATTGTGAAGATGCTTCAATCCCATTCAGAAGGGGGAATATAACTGAGGCATAAAGAGGCAGGGACTTTTCTCAGAGAGGAGAGGAGGAGGGAAAGGGGACTTGGGCCATGCATGTTGGGAGACAAGAGAATGGTCCAGAGGAGACAAAAGAATGATTGGAAATATGCAGCTCAGTGAATAGACCTCTGAAAAGTCCCAGATAACCAGGATGTGAGAGTTTCCCAGGACTCAGTTGGGATGATCATAGGCAAAATGCCCAGCAAAGGGGAGGCAGAACCTGAAGAGACTATCTCCAGTAGATCAACAGGGCCCCAAGAGGAGAGACTGAGTCACCAACCTAACTTCAAACTTTTTGACACATAATTGTTCCTAACAAAAATTAATGTAGAATAGAGTACAAAAAATAGAGTAGGTATTTAAGGAAAGACCAGCCAGTAACTAGCCCAATTTGAGAACTTTCCTATGGATGAGCAGAAAACCTTGACATCATGATGTCATGCTATATTTTAAGAGAGGAACTTAGCATGGCTGTCATCCTAGAGGCTCTACAAGCAGCTGACTCGGACAAATGCAGACACTTACTGAGAGGAAAAAGAGATATCCTGTGGTGAGGAAATCTAATCTCCTTACATGGGGCAGCAATGTAAGGAAAAAAGATGAACAGAGTGTGTGTGGAAGGAAGGTATGGCCCATGGAAGTGTGGCAAAGCCTGGAGGCAAGAGAGATGCCTCTGAGAGGCCCATGTTGGGAATCCCCTCTCCATGATGGACCAGATACAAGGTGGTATAGTACAGAATAGAGTTTTCAGGTCATGTCTGAGTTAAGAGGGTAGTAGAGGTAGAGAGAGAGAGAGAGAGAGAGAGAGAGAGAGAGAGAGAGAGAGAGAGAGAGAGAGAGAGAGAGAGAAGAATAGAGGAGTAAGGAGTAGAGGACAGCCATGAAGTAGAGCGAGACGGGGGAGGGAAGGAGGAGAAGAGTGGCAAGGGGTTAGAGTTATAGAGGAAGACCAAGAACAAGGGAGAGCAAAAGAGAGAGGAGGAGGCAAGCAGCCCATTTTATAGTGTCAGGTCACTGGGGCAGAGCATACCTGGCTGTTGCCAAGTAACTCAGGGGTGGGGTTTATAGAATCCCAAAACTTACAGCCAACCATTTGACTAAGATCAGGAATAGCTATGGAATAGTCATGATGAGGACTGAAGAAAATGAAAATGATGGCAACCCCATAGGAAGACCAAGATTATCAACTAAAACAGACCCCTGGGAGCTCACAGAGGCTAGTCCTCCAAGCATACAGCATACAGGGACTGGTCATTGCTTCCTGATTCCCACTGGCACACAGGTATCAAAGGCCTTGTACAGCCTCAGTGAAAAAGGATTAGCCTGATCCTGTAGAGACTTCATGTCCCAGGGAAGGGGAATGCAGGGCAGGATGAGCTTGGAATGTGGGTATATGGGGTGAAGAGCATCGTCTCAGAGAGAAGCTAATGGACGATGACATGAATAAGTCTAGAATAGAGTCCTGGAAGTCAGAAAAAAATTGGAATGTAAATAAATACAATAATAAATAAAAAGAAGGACAGTGTCTGAAAGATTAGAATTTACTGTTAACTAAGGTAATACAGACAAGCAAATTATTACACACACACATGTACACACACACACACACACACACACATTCAACAGACAGTATATACCAAAGTGGCAATCCAGAAGTTACATGTCATGTCGTCATTGTTTCATTTCCTAGTGCTATATAAAGTTACAGGCCTCTTCATTTTCAGATGACATACTATAGCAGAAACCCTCTTTCAGGAGGTGCCACAGTTCAGTCATATTTCTGGGCTTCAGTGACCATAGTATGTGGATGAAAGAAACTATAAGGCTTCTATCTCTTTCGTGTGAAGTCTATCATGAGCCTGCATGTTGGTCTTGTAGCTGAACGACCTTTTGCATATGCTGCATGTTAAAGCCTTTTCTGACTTCTGTATGGCCTCATGAATTGATAGATCAGAGATTCGATCTAATGTGTGCTAACAAGTGGGACAGAAAAATGCCCTCCTTTTTCCAGTGGTGTGATGAGTGATGACAGGCATATTTGAAGATCCTAGGGCATTTATCACATTTGTATAGTTTGGAATCTCCATGGAATCTCTGTCTGAGACATATGTAGAGTTTGCCTCATGAATCTGATAAAGCAGGACAGGCTCACAGATAGGATGCTTTGGCCTGGAAAGGAACTTATTTAGTAAAATATGACACCATAATTGTCGCTACCATCTTCAACCAGCAGAAAAGAAGCAATGACACAGCGTTCTTCTCAAAGCAGCTTACTCAGGAACCTTACAGCATGCCAGTGAAAATCTTTCTGTCCCTTTCTGTCTCTCTGTTTCTCTTTCTGTTTCTTTCTCCTTTCCCCGCCCCCGAGTGCAGTCCTATTATTCTCTCTCATCTCCACCTCCTCAGTCCATGTTGCATGGCTGCAGTTCATAGGTCTGTGTCATCTGGCCTGATCTCCAGTCACAGGTGCACCTGCACAGCTCACACGGTGGGAGTGGCTAATCTCAGGGGCAGGAGGAAGTCAGGTGATAGTCACAAGACTAGGCCGGAGTCCCAAGCATCATCTTGGGACTGCCGCCACACCCCCTCTCCACACATAATCTTTTCCAGGCATTTGGCTATTGCTTGTCTTGCTCTTGTAGAATTCTTGAGAGCACCATAACAAATAGCTCCCATGTTAGGTCAGGATATTACCTTCTCTGAACAACAGACATGAATACATCTTCTTTCTGGAAATATTATCACCATTAATTGCTTTAGTAGTATTCCAGGAAATGTTGTACTCATTTTCTCTGTCTTCTATATTTTCTGGCCTGGAGAAACTCCCTGGATGTACATTCATGGAGATATCTCCAGACTTAGCAGCACTCAGGAATTCTACCTGATAAATGGAGGTGGCTTGACAGGATCATCTGACACATTGAGGGATTCCATAGGAGATAACTCCATTTTTAGACTTAGAATACTGCTCTCTTTGGATAATATGGTTAATAAGCCCGTTTTATTTCCTGTATTACTAATAACAGGACAGTTTACTTTAGGCACATTCCAGAATGTGCTCGAGCTCTTTTCACTGTTGTGATGTCCTTCAGAAAGAAGACAACCCATGAAACCCCAAACTTTATGCCTCTTGTATCCAGGTTCTATACTGAAATATATCTTTTGAAGTCTGCAATGAAATCCTTACATTCTTTGGTGTTGGTGTTTATGACTTATGTTGTTTCAAAAGTTTGATGACTTCTTTTAAGGGCATGTAGATTTATGTTAAGCCAATATATGACTGGACAGGGAGAGGATGTGGAAAAAAAGGAGAGGAAATAGAATAGGAGGAGTCAGGGAGTAGAACAGAAGAGAAGGAGTCAAAGGAAGAGAAGGAGAGGAAGGAATGGGAACAGGAGGATAGTTAATGGCAAGTTATATATGATCTCATAGGAGGGGAAAGAGAGTGTACTGGTAAGTCTGCCTAATATAGACACAAAGCCTGTGTTCCTCATTACTGAGTTGTGTTTTCTCTGTTCAAGGTTCTGCCTCCACATTTTGAGTATTTTGTTATATTGAAACTCTGATAGTCTACTGTCCATTAATTTTTGATTAATTAATTTAAAAAAGTTATTCTCCAAGTCTTGCTTCTAAACCTCATTATTTTCTCTTTGCTGCTCAGTCTGATCTGTAAGGTGCTGTATATTTTGTTCTAACCATTTTGCAACTCCTGTCTTCCACCTTCATTTTTATCTTTCTGTCTCTTATTCTGATTTATAATTTCCTGTGTTTTCTGTTCTAAGCCTTGCTTCCATAATCTTAGCTCCTCTTTATGTTGCTTATTTTGACCTATGAAATCCTGAACTTTTAGTTCTATTGTTACCTGTAATTTCTTTTCTAAGGCAAGAATTTTTTTATCTAAGGCCCTGTCTTTTGAGAGGACATAGTAAATCAAGAGAATAAATATCACAATAATGCTAAATGATAAGTTGTCTATTTCCTTAAAATTCATCCCTGTCAGACCATCCAAAATATCATACCATAAAGCACAAAATATATTTATTGCGTTTCTCATCTTTAAGTATCCAAATATCTTCTATGGAGTCCTCTGTACCTTTTCTACCCTGCTGTTCAATTCAGAACACTGCTGTCCTCTCTGATTCTTTATTCCCTGAGACTGGCCTCTTTGGGTTGGAGCTGGCAGCACTTACTTGTGTGCTGTTCTCAGGCTACCTCACAGGCATTTGTGCCCCAGGGATTTCTGTTCCTCCTTGAGATTTCTGATACTGCCCCAGGTCATAGCTCTCTGTGTAGGGTTTGGGGGAGGGAGCCTCTCTGCAGTTCTCTGAGAAGTCTTGCTACTGAATGAAGACATGGATTTCAGCACAGCCAGGTAATTACTACCTACTCTGCTCTCAGGAAAATGACTCGATGTGGCAGCAATATACTTAGAATGCATATTAATTTAGGAAATTATTAATATAAAACAAAACTCACAGGTCTTCTGAAATAAAATTATCTTAATTGGCAGAGTGTTTTGGTCAACAAACAATCTAGCACTTGAGAAGCAGAAGGAGTATATTTGTTGTAATTCAAAAGTTAGCCAGGTCTACAAAATGAAAACTTGCTTCATATTACCAACACAACCAAGCAGCCATTTAAACACACAAACAAAAATCCAAACAAAAAATCTAAAATAATCAGAGGTACTTTTTACTTGTTATCTAGGAATGTGTATATGCAGGGCTTGATAAATTTCAGCTCTTTGGCATTTTCTGCCTATGACTGATAATTATACAAATCAAGGCACTGAAAAAAGATCCATTGTGATTATATCTATTTAGATTTGAAAATTTGGACGGATGCACTACTATTTATCAAGAAAATTCTTATGGTATATTTCTGTTGTGCAGTCATGTGCCTGCCATATTGCAACATCAGAACCTTACTCTACCACATATATAAAACCAGTTTCTGCCACCCATGTTCCGAGATTACAAGCCAATGCTGTGAACCATGTTTTAAGTTTAGGGATGCTGGGAAAAAGAAATTATTTAGTGATCATGATTACACTGTGAGCAAATCCCTTATTGAGCCAGGTCCCAAAATGAGACTTTTAAAATTAGATATATATTCTTTAAATTTCAAATGTCATTCCCTTTTCCAATTCCTTCTCCATAAACCCCTATCCCACCCCCTCTCCTCCTGCTTCTATGAGGGTGACCCCAACCCCTCTTGCCTCCCTGTTCTGACATTTTCCTACACTGGGAAAACAAGCCTTGGCAGGACCAATGGCTTCTCTTCCCATTGATGCCCAACAAGACCATTGTCTGCTACATATTCAGCTGGAACCCTGTGTCCCTCCAGGTACGCTTTTTGGATAGTAGTTTAGTCCCTGGGAGTTATAGTTGGTTGGTATCATTGTTCTTATGGGGTTGCAAACCCCTTCAATTTCTTCAATCTTTTCTCTAACTCCTCCACTGGAGAATTCATTCTTTGTTTAATGGTTGGTTTAGAGCATTCGCCTCTGTGTTTGTCATGACCTCACAGAGCCTCTCAAAGGACAGCTATATCAGGCTCCTATCAGCAAGTACATCTTGGCATCAGCAATACTGTCTGGATTTGGTGGCTGTATGTGGCCTGTATCTCCAGGTACAGCAAATCTTTCTCCTATGTCAATGCAGACATAAGACACAACTCAAGCATACCCATGGTTCTCAGCACTTTCTAAATGCCTCACCTGAAAACAGAGACACTCGATCTATGTTCACCCTGGTGTGCACTTTTGTCATCTCTTACTCATTTCCCTCCGTGTTAAGCATTTTTACATCCTACTTCAAACATCCAATGCTATTGGGAATAAATGTACTTACATTTCCAGAAATATGCTTTTCAATATTTTGCCCCCTTGTTCTCATCACCAGTATCAAGCCTAGTTTTAGCCTTTTTATCTTGCTTTTTTAAAACACAGCCTCTGCCAAGTACAACATGAGGCCAGGATCCCATGAGTCTTGCCTTATACCTTAGCATATAATTTTTTCTTTAAATCTGCTACAACTTTAATTTTTATTGGTTATTTTTCTTATTTCACATTTCAAATCTTGTCCCTCATTCTGGTTTCCCCTTCCATCTCCCCCAGCCCATTCCCTTTCTCCTTTGTCCATAAAAAAGGTATTCCTACCCCACCCATCAACCCAAGACTCACCCCTGAAAACTGCCTCTCCATATTGGGGCATCAAGCTTCCACAGAACCCAGTACCTCCCCTCCTGTTGATGTCAGAAATGTCAATTCTCTGCTCCATGTGTAGCTGGAGCCACGAGGCCATCCATGGCTTTTTGTTGGTGGTTTAGTCCCTGGGATCTCTGATGGGTTAGTTTATATTGTTCTTTCTACAGGGTTAAAAATCCCCTTCAGCTCCTTCAGTATTTTCCCTGACTCTTCGATTAGAGTCTAGGGTCTCATCTGATAGTTGGCTGTGAGTGTCCGCATCTGTCTTAGTCAGATTCTGGTAGATGCTCTCAGAGGGCAGCCATACTCTTTTATCTGTTTTACAATCCTAAGACTGCAGTTTGAAAATATAATGCTTCCTATAACTGATCCCTTCATTATGTGGTGTCATCAGTAGTCAATTATCAGGTATCAGAACTGTTTCATAATTTACTATCCAATAATGAGCAAAGTTTCCAATATATAAAATTATCATAATGTTCAAATTGTTAGGTGATATTAGCTAAAGTACAATGAACATGATAAAATAAATTTGGGAGGCTAGGAATTATGACAGGAAAATATATCTTTGGGTGTATCAGTTTTGTGTGTGTGTGATATTCTTTTTATTTTATATAAAGATGTATTTTTCTTCCATGTATGTCTGTGTACCTAAAATACAAAACACCAGCTGAGCTTAGAGGATATTTTGTACTCTTTAAGACTGAAGCTCCTGACAGCTTTCAGCAAGCACACACTGAGAGATGGAAATAAAAGTCTGGAAATCTGGTGAGAGTAGTCACTGCTGTGAAGTTCCCAGCCATTCTTCAAGAGCTGAAATATTTTATAATGTTTTAATAGTTTAATTTTGTGCCTAAGTGTATGTATGTCCACACCACACAGGCCTTCTGTCCACAGAGGCAACAGGAGTGTGTTGGATGCTCTGGAACTATAGCTACAGTCAATGACGTGTCAGTCAAAATGGTTGCTTAGAATTGAACTCAGTAGAGTAGGAAGGATGGTAAACACCATATTGAATCCTGGCTTATGTTTTTCACAGGAATGCCTTGTATTCTTATGGCACAAATGGACCATTATTATTATTGGAAAATGTGAAAGGTACCAGTTGATGGACCTACCTACTCTGGGCTTGCAATCCTACTGAGATCACATATTGTAATGCTGTTTCTGGTTGAAATACATAGCTACATGTATAAAGGAGACCGGTGTATCAAAGTGGTCATCAGGTCCCCTGGATATGGAACTGCAGCAGTTGTGAGCTGCCAGGTTGGCTCTGGGGAAAAACAACTGGATCATCTGAATGACTGATAAATGTTCTTCATCCCTGAGCTATCTACATTTCCTAGAACTGCAGTTTGCTGTATTCTAAGATCCAGACTCTACCTCCCATTGCCTCCATGAAGGTGCTCCCTCTCCCAACCACCCTCTCCCACTGCAGCACATTGACATTCGCCTACACTAGGAAAATGAGCCTTCCCTGGACCAAAGGCCTTTCCTCCCACTGATGCCAGAAAATGCTATCCTCTGCTGCATATGCACCTGGGGCCATAGGTCTCTTGATGCCAACTCATTGGTTGGTGTTTTAGTCCTTGGGAGCTTTGGTGGGATTGGATAGTTGATAATTTTGTTTTCCCATGGTGTTGCAGACCCTTTCAGCTCCTTTAGGCCTTCCTCTAGCTCCTTCACTGGAGTCCTCGTGTTCAGTCTGATGATTAGTTGCAAGAATTCTTCTCTGTATCTGTATGGCTCTGGCAGAACCTGTGAGGAGACAGCCATATCAGGTTTCTGCCAGTAAGCACTATTGGCATCAGCAATAGTTCTTGGGTGATTGTCTGCATATGGGGAGGATCTCCTGCTGAAGCAGATGATCTTTTCTCCAATCCCTGCTTCTCTATTTGTCCCTTTATTTCCTCCCATGAGTGTTTTGTTCTCTCTTAAAGAAGGACTGAGACATCCACGTTCTGGCATTCCTTCTCTTTGAACTTCAAAAACTGTGCAAATTTTTTCTTGGGTGTTTAAATTTTTTGATTTAGTATTTGCTCATAAGTGTATAACTTTTCTTTTGTGACAGGGTTACATCACTCAGGGTGAGAGCTTCAAGTTCCATCCATTTACATAAAAAATTCATGAAGTCATAGTTTTTAATAGTAGTACTCCATTGTGTAAATGTACCAAAATTTCTGTATCCATTCCTCTGTGGAAGGACGTCTGGATTCTTCCAATACTCTAGCTATTATAGGTAAGGCTATTATGAACTTGGTTGAGTATGTTTTCTTGTTAGATGTTGGATCTTCTTTTGAATTTAGGCCTAGGAGTGGTTTAACTGGGTACCAAGTTACTACTATTGCCAATTTTCTGAGGAACTGCCAGACTAATTTGCAGAGTATTTGTACCAGCTTGCAATCCCACCACCGTTATAGGAGTGTTCCTCTTTCTATTCATTCTTGCCAGCATCTGCTGTCACCTGAGTTTTTGATCTTAGCCATTCTGATTGGTGTAAAGTGGAATATTAGAGTTGTTTTGATTTGCATTTTTCTGATGACTAGGGATGTTTAGTATTTCTTAAGTGCTTCTCAGCCATTCCAAATTCCTTGGTTGAGAATTTTTTGTTTAGCTCTGTAACTCATTTTTAAAAGGAGTAGTTGATTCTTTAGAGTTCTTTGTATATATTGGATACTCTATCATATATAGGATTGGTAAAAGTCTGGTTTTTTTTTTTGTCAAAAAGGATGTCATTTAATTAGTAACACATAGACCCTTGCATAGAAAAAAGTTACAAAGTAATACAGAGGAGACTGCGTACAGCAACTTAGGATTCTCTAGAGTCTATCATCCTGACTTCTTTGTATATATTGGATAATAGACCTCTATCAGATGAATAATTGTTAAAGATCCTTATCCAATCTGTATGCTGCCATTTTGTCTTCCTAACAGTGTCCTTAGCCTTACAGAAGCTTTGCAGTTTCAAAAGGTCCCATTTGTTGATTCTTAAACTTAGAGCATAAGCCATTGGTGTTCTGTTCAGGGATTTTTCATCTGTGCCTATATTTAAGCTCTTTCCCACTTTCTCTTCTAATAATTTCAGTCTACCTCATCTTATGTGGAGAACTTTGATCAACTTGGACTTGAGCTTTGTACAAGAAGATAGGAAAGGATGATTTGTATTCTTCTGCATGCTGAGTGCCAGTTGAACCAACATCATTTGATGAAGAGCCTGTTCTTTTTCCATTGTATGTTTTTAGATCCTTTGTAAAATATCAAGTGACCATAGGTATGTGGGTTCATTTCTAGGTTCTCAATTCTTTTCCATTGATTACCTGCCTATCTCTGTACCAATACCATGAAGTTTTTTTTTTTTTTTTTTTTTTTTTTTTTTTTTTTAAATCACAATTGCATTGTAATATAGCTGATATCAGGGATGGTGATTCCTCCAGAAGTGTTTTTATTCTTGAGGATAGATTTTGCTATTCTAGGTTTTCTGTTATTCTAGATGAATTTGCAAATTGGTTTTTTTTCAGCTCTGTGAAGCATTGATTTGGAATTTTGATGGAGATTGCATTGAGTCTGTAGATTGCTTTTGGCAAGATGGCTATTTTTACCATGTTGATCCTTCCAATCCATGAGCATGGGAAATCTTTCCATCCTCTGAGACCTTCTTCAATTTCTTTACAATCTTAACATTTTTGTCATATACATCCTTCATTTGCTTGGTTAGGGTCACCTCAAGGTATTTTATATTCTTTATGATAATTGTGAATGGTGTCAATTCCCTAATTTCTTTCTTATTTTTCTAACAAAATTATTTTAAAAAACAGATATGTGTACAGATTATTAAAAGCATTTTAGCATAAAACTATATGATATATTTTGTCAGTACTTGATTTTTTAAAAGTTTGATAGTATGCATTGATATCTTACTATTTACAGTGATCATAAAGTGTATATAAAATAAAACATAACATGGAAGTAGTCAATGTTTTCTTGGTGTGTAATGATTAAACATAATGATTTTTAAATACCACAATTTCTTCATACCTATTCTCATAGCTCTTGAGTACTATAAACCTATACACTTGCTTTTATGTTTTGTTTTTGTTTTTTTTTTTTTTTTTGTTATTTTTTTTGAGCTTCCATGAGTTGTTTCTTGGGTATTCAGAGCTTTCTGGGGCTAGTATCCAATTATCAATGACTGCATATTATGTCTGTTCTTTTGTGACTGTGTTACCTCACACAGGATGATATTCTATAGATGCATCCATTTTTCTAGGAATTTCAAAAAGTCATTGTTTCTAATAGCTGAGTAGTAATCCATTGTGTAAATATTCTACAATTTCTGTATCCATTCATCTACTGAAAGACATCTGGGTTCTTTCCAGCTTCTGGCTATTATAAATAAGGCTGCTATGAACATGGTGGAGCATGTGTACTTATTGTATGTTGAAGCATCTTTGGAGTGCATGCCCAAAAGTGGAATTACTGGGTCTTCAGGTAGGACTATATCCAATTTTCTGTGGAACTGCCAGACTGATTTCCAGAGTGGTTGTACCAGTTTACAACCACACCAACAGTGGAGAGCTCTTCTTTCTCAGCATCCTCACCAGCATCTGCTGTCATTTGAGTTTTGGATCTTAGCCATTCTCACTGGCATAAGGTGGAATCTCAGGGTCATTTTGATTTGCATTACCCTGATGACTAGGGTTGTGGAGCATTTAGTTAGTTGCTTCTCAGTCATTCGATATTCCTCAACTGAGAATTCTTTGATTAGCTCTGTACACCATTTTTAAATAGGATAGTTTGATTCTCTGGCATCTACCTTCTTGAGTTCTTTGTATATATTAGATATTAGACATCTATCAGACTTTCCCCAATCTGTTGGCTGCTGTTTTGTTTTCTTGACAGTGTCCTTAGTCTTACAGAAACTTTGCAATCTCATTAAGTCCCATTTATCGATTCTTGATCTTACAGCACAACCCATTGGTGTTCATTTTGTTTAGGAAATTTTCCCTGTGTTTATGTGTTTTAAGGCTTCCCCCATTTTCTTTTCTAATAGTTTCAACATACTTGGTTTCATGTAAAGGTTTTTGGTCTACTTGCACTTGAGCTTTGTACAAGGAGTTAAGAAAGGATTGATTTTCATTCTTCTGCATGCTGACTGACAGTTAAGCCAACACCATTTGTTGAAGAGGCTGTCCCTTTTCCATTGAATGTTTTCAATTTTTGTGAAAATTTAATTGCACATATGTATGAGAGTTCATTTCTGCATCTTCTATTTTCTTTCATTGATCTACCTGCCTATCTCTGTACCACTAACATGCAGTTTTTAACACAATTGCTTTGTAGTATAGCTTGAGGTCAGGGATAGTGATTCCTGCACAAGTTTTCTTGTTGTGGACAGATTTTACTATTCTAGGTTTTTTGTTATTCCAGATGAATTTGTAAATTAGTTTTTTCAACTCTTTGAAGAATTGAGTTTGAATTGTGATGGGGATTGCATTGAATTTGTAGATTACTTTTGGCAAGATGGCCATTATTGCAATGTTGATCCTTCCAATCTGTGTGCATGGGAGATCATTCCATCTTCTGAGATTCTCCTCAATTTATGTTTGTCAGAGATTTGAAGTTCTTGTCATACAGGTCCTTCACTTGCTTAGTTAGGGTCACACCAAGGTATTTCATATTGTTTGTGACTATTGTGAATGGGTTTTTTCCCCTATTTTCTTTCGAAGCCTGTTTGTCCTTTGAGAAGAGGAAGGCTACTGATTTGTTTGAGTTAATTTTATATCCAGCCACTTTGCTGAAGTTGTTTATCAGCTGTAAAAGTTCTCTGGTGAAATTTTTAGGGTCAATAAAGTATACTATCATGCAATCTGCAAATAGTGATATTTTTACTTCTTTCTTTCTGATTTGTATCTCTTTACTTTTGCTGTCTAATTGCTCTAGCCAGGACTTCCTGTTCTATGTTGAATAGGGAAGGGTGAATGTGCAACTTGTCTACTCCCTGATTTTATTGGGATTGCTTCAACTTTTTCACCGTTTAGTTTGATGGTCGCTATTGGTTTGCTGTATATTGATTTATTATATTTAGGCACGGGCCAAGGATTTCTACTCTTTCCTAGTCTTTTAACATGAAGGGGTGCTGAATTTTGTCAAATACTTTTTTAGCATCTAGAGAGATGACCATGTGGTTTATTTCTTTGAGTTTGTTTATATGGTAAATTATGTTGATGGATTTCTGTATATTGAACCATTCTTGCATCCCAAAGATGAAGCCTACTTGATCATGGTGAATGATCACTTTGATATGTTCTTGAATTTGGTTTGCAAGGATTTTATTGAGTATTTTTGCATCAATGTAAATAAGGGAGATTTGTCTGATGTTCTCTTTCCTTGTAGGGTCTTTGTGTAGTTTAGAAATAACAATTATTATGGTTTCAAAGAATGAGTTTTGTAATGTTCCATCTGATTCTATTTTGTGGAATAGTTTGAAGAGCATTGGTATTTAGGTCTTCATTAAATGCCTGATAGAATTCTGCACTGAACCCATCGTTCCTGGGCTTTTTTTGTTTGGAAGGTTTTGATGACTGCTTTTATTTCTTTAAGTGTGATGGGATTGTTTAGACGGTTTAACTAGTCCTAATAAAACTTTGGTATTTGGTATTTGTCTAGAAATTTATCTATTTCCTCCAGATGTCCCAGTTTTGTTAAGTATAGGCTTTTGTAGTAGGATCTGATGATTTCTTGAATTTCCTCAGATTCTATTGTTATGCTCCCACTTTGTTTCTGATTTTGTTAATTTGGATACTCTCTCTTTGCCCTCTAGTTAGTCTGGCTAGGGGTTTATCAATCTTGTTAATTTTCTCAAAGAACCAGCTCCCAGTTTTGTTGATTCTTTTATGCTTCTTTTGGTTTCTTCTGGGTTGATTTCTGCTCTGTGTTTGATTATTTCCTGCCATCTACTCCTTTTGGGTGTATCTGCTTCTTTTTCTTCTAGCACTTTCAGCTGTGTTGTCAAATTGCTAGTGTATGTTCTTTAGAGTTTCTTTTTGGAGGAACTCAGAACTATGAGTTTTCCTGTCAGTACTGGTTGCATTTCATCCTGTAGGTTTGGGTATGTTGTGCTTTATTTTCATTAAATTCTAGAAAATCCTTAATTTCTTTCTTTATTTCTTTTTTGACTATGCTATCATTGAGTAGAGCATTGTTTAGCTTCCATGTGTATATGGGCTTTTTGTTGTCTTTGTTGTTATTTAAGACCAGCCTTAATCCATGGCGATATGACAGGATAAATGGAAGAATTTCAATCTTCTTATATCTATTGATCCTTGTTTTGTCACCAATTTTTGTCACATTATAGTCAGTTTTGTAAAAGGTGTTGTGAGGTGCTGTGAAGAAGGTGTATTCTTTTGTTTTAGGATGAATTGTTAGGTAGATATCTGTTAATTCCAATTGGTCCATAACCTTTGCTATTTTCCCTGTGTTTCTGTTCAGTTTCTGCTTCCAGGATCTGTCCATTGATGAGAGTGTGGTGTTGAAGTCTCCCACTATCATCGTATGGTGTGCAATGTATGTTTTGTGCTTTATTACAATTTTTTCTATGAATATATGTGGTATTTGGAGCATATATGTTTAGGATTGAGAATTCATCCTGAGAAATTATTCCTGCAATGAGTAAAAGTGTCCTGCCTTATCTTTTTTGATAACTTTTAGTTGAAATTTTACTTTATTAGATATAAGAATAGCTACTCCAGCTTGTGTTTTGTGGCCATTTGCTTGGAAGTTTTTTCCCCAGCCTTTTACTGTGAGATAGTGTTTGTCTTTGTTTCTAAGATAAGTTTCCTATAGGCAGCAAAATGCTGGATTCTGTTTTTATATCCAGTCTGGTAGTCTATATCTCTTTATTGGGGAACTGACTTTATTTATTTTAACATATATTAAAAAATAGTGATTCTTGTTTCCTGCTATTTTTGCTATTAGAGGTAAAATTATGTGTGCATGTCTTCCTTCTTTTGGTTTTTTGCTTAGTTATTTTCTTGCTTTTTCTATGGTGTAGTTTTCATCCTTGTGTTGGGTTTTCCATTATTCTTTCTAGGGCTGGGTTTGTCTTCAGATATTGTGTAAATTTAGTTTTGTCCTGGAATATCTTGGTCTCTCTATCTATGATCATTGAGAGTTTTGCTGGATATAGTAACCTTGGCTGGCATTTCTGTTGTCTTAGGGTCTCTATGATGTCTGTACAGGATCTTCTAGCTTTCATAGTCTTTGTTGTGAATTCTGGTGTAATTCCGACTGGTCTGCCTCTATATGTTACATGTCCTTTTTCCTTTGCAGGTTTTAGGATTCTTTCTTTGTTTTGAATATTCAGTGTTTTGATTATTATTATGTATTGGGATGAGTTTCTTTTGTGGTCTAATTTATTTGGAGATCTGTAGGCTTCTTGTATGTTCATGGTCATCTCATTGTTATGGGTAGAGAAGTTATCTTCTATGATTTTGTTGAAGATATTTACTGTGCCTTTTAGTTGATATTCTTTGCCCTCTTTTACACATATTATCCTTAGGTTTGGTCTTCTCATTATGTCCTGAATCTCCTGGATACTTTGGATTAGGAACTTTTTGTTTTTTTGCATCTTCTCTGAATGTCTTGTCTGTTTTTTATGTTGTCTTTGGCCCCTGAGATCCTCTCTTCCATCTCTTGTAGTCTGGTGGTGATGCTTGCATTTGTGATTCCTGATTACTTGTATTGGTTTTGCATCTCCACGGTTGTTGCTTTTGTGTTTTCTTTATTGTTTCCATTTCCAGTTTTAATGTCTTTATCTGTTTGTTTGTGTATTCCTGTAGTTCTTTGATTGATTTCTTCTGGTTCTCCTATAATTTATCTGCTCCTCCAAGTCTCCATCATCATCATGATGTATGATTTTAAGCCTAAGTCTTTTTTTTTTTCTGATGTGTTTGTCAATACACTACTTGCTGTGGTAGGAGAGCTGGCTTCTGATGTTGCCAGATTGTCTTTGTTTCCATTGCTTGGATTCTTTGGCTTTCCTATTGCCAACTTGTTATTTATGGTAATAGGTGCTCTTGTTGTCTCTGACTGGAGCCTGTCTCTCATGTGGAATGAGGGCCAGTAGGCTCATGAAGGGAATTTCTTCTGGGTGTTTTTCTCTTTTGGGGTAGGTAGTGAGTTCTGATTGCAGTGTCTCCATTTTGTCTCTGTGGGCTCAGGTGGGAGAGTTATTGTAAGTCTTCTCTGGGGGCTCATCCATGTGTGGGGCGGTCTTGAGTCTTGATGGCAGTTTCCTGGCCCTTCCAAGGTGCTGGAAAAAACTAGATCCCAGAGTGCACCGCTTTAGCTGTCCTCCAGGAGCTTCAGGATATCCCTCCCAGGACAGTTTGAAGGGTGTGTAGGAAGCTCTCTGTGGGTTCAGGCTGAAAAGCATCTGTAAGGATGTTCTGGGGTCTCAGCAGTCTGCGGGAAGGTCCCAAGTCTTGATCGCATTCTCCTGGCCAGAGAGCATCTGATCCCACAGTTCACCTCCCTTTCTGCTGTGGAGATCACTAGGTGTTCCCTGCTCTGACAGCCAGTTAGGGAATCGGGCAGAAGTAGGGCTTCCAGTGGGCTCAGGTGGGAGAGCACTTGCAAGGCTTCTCTGTGGGCTCAGCTGTGTGCACGCAGTGCTGAGTCTAATAAATAGGTTTTAAAATATGCAAAATCCTTCTGCTTAGGATGGAAAGCATTCCTGCAGCTCTTCTGAGCTCCCAGGGACCTGTGCGAGGCCATTGTTTCTATTTCTGTTTGGAATTCCTTCACCTGCTTGCTTGTGCTTTCCTGCAGCTCTTTAACTGATATCTGTGTTTCCTCTTTAGGGGCTTCAACTTTTTATGTGTGTTCTTCTGGCTTTCCTGAACTTCTTTAAGTGTGCTATTTATGCACTTCTTGAGGGTCTCCATCACCATCACAAACTATGATTTTAAGACTCAATCTTGTTTTTCTGATGAGTTTGGGCATCCACTACTGGCCGTGTTGGGAGAACTGGGTTCTACTTTTGCCAGCTTTTCATGGTTTCTGTTTCTTAAGTTCTTGTCCTTGTCTGTTTACATCTTGTTTTCGTTGCTGCTAGGTGACCTTGTTGTCTCTCACTGGTGCTTTTCTCTCCTGTGTATCTGTGGTTCCCTGGTTTCTGGAGAGAAATTGTTTCTGAATGTTCGGCATTTTGGGTCTGCTCTGAGTTCTGATGGTGGTGCCTGGTACTGATCCAACTGGGCTGGCTCTGTCCTTAGGCTAGAAGTGTCTGTTCCCAGGGATCATCAGTACCTGGGCCCTGACAGTTTCAGATGGCCTCTCCATGATTGTCACTAGAGAGGTTATTTGGACTCACTTGTCCCTGGGCCCAGGAGTGAGAGCCCTCCTGTGGCTCTTGCAAGTACCCAGCAACATGCAGGCAGACTGCCAGTCCTGATGAAACTGTAAGTCAAGCACTTTTATCCACTGAAATGTGTTTTCATTTCATGTGCGATAAAAATCCACAAATGTAGCTCATCTAAAAGGATAGTGACTTCCAATTTGAAGAAAAAAACACCAAAACCTACCGTGTTCCACAGAGGTATTCTTTATACATTCAACTGTATGAAAATTGTTTTCCTCTTTTCAACTTGTGGGATTCTCAGAGAGAATTCACATTGTGAAGAAAAGGTTGTTATGCTCTGAGTCCATTCAACAGCCCCTTCCATACACTTGAAATGTCCTCCAAGTACCAGCAAGTGAACAGGAGTTGAAAAGGCTGCTGTTGGAAGCTGTGCAATGCTCTATAATTCATGAGAGAGATCAAAGTGGAAAATCCATTCTGATAACTGATGCTACAGTGACAGCGAATACCAAAGGACGCTAACTTGTGTACTGAATAAGCAGGCTAGAGAAAAGCTGTTCTGTTCAGATGGAGGTCATAGGCTTAGGCCACTGGATGGCACCACAATCCGTTCACACACTTCTACCGAACAGGCAGGGAATGTCGTCCATGTCAAAGGCTTATTAATAGCAGAGGAGTAATCTTGATGTCTGCCAGATGACTCCCTTGAAACCTTAAAACCGTTCATTCTTAGCTATGCAATATGATACCCTAAATACCAGAAGAAGCTTGACTCTAAACAAGTGCTTGCCACCATGTGGGTCATGATCCCATAAGGTTCACACATTAGATATCCTGCATACCGGTCACTTATAGTTGGTACCTAACAGGTTATGTTACAATTGTAGAGGGACAATTAAAATACATTCATGGTTTGGTCACCACAATATGAAGAACAGTAGTAAATGGGCACAGACTTCTGAATGCTGAAAAGCACTGTTGCAGATTATCCTCATGTGTTTTATATGTTTTCACAGTTTTATATAAGTTCCTTGGCAAACAGAATGAATAATTGTTCCCTTTTAAAATGTTTTGTTGTGTTTTTTTCTTCTTGTCAGGTTATGAATGTTTTTCCTGCATGAATGTATATTGATTTTAATAGGTTGGTTATGTGGAATTAGTACAACACCAGTTACTTTAATACAACAAAATATTGAATTTCCATGTTATCTCCAAAACTAGATAGAATAAGGTTTAGTCCTGAATGTCTGTCTCATCAAGGCTTCTTTCTGGACTCCATAGGACTCTCCAGTGAATTATTGAAAAAGTTTCTCACAAATAAACATAATAGTTTTCTTGAATATATTTATGTAATTTATTATTGTTTTTAATCTAAAAGAATATTAACTCAAGGTGATGTCAAATTAATTCTCCATCCTTAGCATAAATGGTGTGACAAGCAGAACAACTCCCTTCTTGGAAACAAACAATGGAATAAGAATTTTATAATTTTCTACTATTAATAAATGACATTATATTATATTATATTTGATATTATAGTACATAATCTGATACAATATAATAAAATAAATCATATCATATTATATCAAGTTATAGATTTTTACTAATAATATGTTCACAGCCACAGGATATTCTGAGTCATATGCATCAGGACAAATTATGGTAGGGGGACACAGTATTTCTGTGTTTTTCACATGAAGACACTCTGAACACTATGCAGAAGAAATACAGATTAAGATAGGTCTTTCTAGGTTTTGAAGTAAGAACCTAAAGGGATGCTTATGTGTAATAAGAGCCAAGACCTGGTAGGAGAGACAGATATCTCCATATGGAGTCTAAGTATTGCCCCCGTGTCTGCTTCCTACTATATGGAAGTTGATTACTGCTGCATGAAGGCAAATCACTGTATACGGAGGCTTTGCCCTGGTAGGTGGATTATTCCCATTCTCTATTCCTGTGCAAATATAAATTCTTAGGTAATCAGAGTTTGCTCATTATAGTACATGTTTGAACACTAAAATGGTTTCTTTGTTTATTACTAATTTCCACACCTATGTTCATTAAATGACCCTCTGCTTCAAATCCTAAGTTTAAAACTACAAATTTTTACAATAATAAAGATAGTTTAATTAAATAATAAAAATTTTATCTGAAGGGAATTTTACAGTCTGTCCAAAAAGTGTTTTATGTCAATGAGTAAGAAAAAGACATGAAGGTATATTCTTTTTAATTCTTCAAGAGAATTATTATGATGTATTTTAATGGAGTATTTTCCCTCAGTTATTAGAACAGTTTGGTTTCAGAACCATTCATTCTCCAGCTCTCAGTAGTTGGCACAGGAAGAAGAAATTTCTGTGATTTAAACACCTCACACTTGTCAGGATGCAGAATGTTATTGCAGAAGAATTGCAAAAGAAGGGAGCTCTCCAGTGAATTGTTAGTTGTCTCTTTTAAGTTTTACTTTTATGTATGTGAATATTTTCCCTAGATATGCTTGTCCACCACTTGTACTCCCAGTATCCAGAGAGGTCAGACGGTCGTATAGGAACATTGCGGATGGCTGTTGTCCACTGAGTCAACCCTGGAAACTCAAGCTGGTCCACTGTAAAATTGCTACTGAGTACTGAGATAGCTTTCTAGTCCTAAGTTAGTTATTTTCAGGGAATTATTTTCTCTTGGGAAAGATCAAGAAAACTTTCAGGTTCATTATGGTTTAGGAGCATGCATATAAAAATAATTTTCTGAATTTTCAAACCAGGTAATAGAAAACAGATTAAAATTCTGCCATGATCAAGAGTCAACAAAGACAGACCAAAGAAAAAAAATCTATGGTCAGCTCCTTTAAATATTGCTATTGTTGTAATTATTTCTTAGCTCTTATGTCATATATCAAGAAAGGGAAATTCCAATATATATTTATACTTAACCTTTAATTCCAAAACATCTTTAGAAGACAAGTGTGTGTGTGTATATGTGTGTATGTATGTATACCTGTCTATATCTCTCTATTGATCTCTCAATCTATCATCTATCTATCTATCTATCTATCTATCTATCTATCTATCTATCATCTATCTATCTATCTATCTATCTATCTATCTGTCTGTCTGTCTGTCTGTCTATCTATACATCCATCCATCCATCCATCCATCCATCCATCCATCCATCCATCCATCCATCCATCCATCTATCTATCTATCTATCTATCTATCTATCTATCTATCTATCTAACTATCTATACAAGTGTGTTGTGTGAATTAAATTAAAGCAAAGTTCACAGCAATATTCTTCATTATAGATCTCAGTAAAAAAACGAATCAAGCCAGCAATTTTCTATATAAAGTTTTTAAATGGCACTGAAGGGATTCATTGCCATGAAGAAGCCAACAAAAGGGACATGCATAGCATATGTGAATCATTTAGAGATGTTTATCTGAAGAATATGTTTTACAAAGACCTATGAGCTCTCTTTTTTCAATAACCTCTAACATTTAAACATATTTATTGAAAATAAAGACATGCTCAATCCAAGGGATCAATTATCACAAGGTTTTTACACTATACATGGGACATAAAACATACAGATACATCAGGGAGAGTCCAGAGAAGATTGAGAAGGTCATGGCTAGTAAACTGGATGCCATGACAGGAGTGAGAAAAGATCGAATAAGCAGAAGAGAGAAAACAGCTAACAGAAGCAAGAAAACCGGGTGCCAAGAGAAGAAAGAAAAGGAGAACCACAGAACCAGAGAGGACATGATGAAAATGGCTGGGCTTATAGGAAAGAAAAGCAAGTGAACAATGAGGATAGTGGGCAATAGAGCTTTAGGTTAGTGCCTGGAATGAAAAGTGATTAGAAGAGCCAGGACTCTGTAAGAGGGACTTGCTTGCTGAGGTTTTAGCAGGCAGCCTCTGCTTTGATATGTTAATAAGCAACTCTTTGTCCTGAATACTTTGGGGACCAAAGGACTTTAGAATGCTGAAATTGTCTGGGATGCCTAAATTATAGGGAAAGGCCTCCAAGGACAAGGCCATGTAACTTACTTGTGCTTTAATAGCAGAGAAGTTCTGTATACCTCTCTGCTGCTAACTTCTGTGCTCTAGGGACTGACAGAAAAGCTCCTGTCCAGATTCCTAATGACTTCCTTGAAGAAGTACCTCATTTACTTTGAACTTCTTGTCTTTCTTACTTTTATAAATTGTCTGATTGGAAGGTAATTAAGTCTCTGCAGATCCTTGTGGAGACACTGTCATTATGGTTATAGAGCTGAGTTGAAAACCACCATTCTTTTGGGAAGGAATACCTGGGGATCTTAAACCTTTATGTGAAAGACAGTATCTTACAAGAGATTCAGCACATCCTTACTTCGCATGGTGACTGACTTCACAATGCCATCATCCAGAGCTGAGGTGAGTGTCCAGACTGTAGGACTAATAAAATCTAACAACATCAAAAATGAATCCTTGGGGAATCCATGTTTCAGCTTTCCATGCATCTTATTTTCTTCCTGAGTGCTGCATAGGAGAAGGAAGAAAAAGAAGGAGGTGGAGAAAGAGAAGGAGAGAGACAAAGAGACAGAGACAGAGAAGGGAGACAAAGTAGGGAGGGAGGAAGGAAGGGAAAGATGGAGGCAGGGATGGAACAGGAGATAGAGGAAGGAAGGGCAAGAGGATAGAAGGAAGGAAATAATCTCAAGGCATAGATAAATTGTGAAAATTGACTCTCTTACTATTTAGGAAGTTGTTGACATTAATGGAATTTTGGGTGAGATTCTAGGTATTTTCTACCCAGGTAGAGTAGTCTCTCTAAGCTGTGTAAAAGCTGTTCCTCCAGTAAGCTGCTGCTGAGTCTCTTTTAGAAATGATACAACCTCCTTTTCTTCTTTCATTTCTTCAGTTAATCTCTGTATCTGTCAACATCTTCCTCACATATGTACATTCGATTCTGAAGGTCTCCTTTTAGTCTTTAGTTTATTAGGGATCACATCTTGGACCTTGCATACCATGACAAGCCATGAGATATATGTCTATGTCATGCTAAAGGGTTTGAAGTGTTTTATTATTTTTATTTATTTTCTCACAGATTTATATGCTTCTGGAGAATTGAATCCCATTTTTGTGTTTTTGTTTTTTTTCGAGTTGGTGTTTACATTTTATTTTATTTTTGTTTATTTCAGATACATTTTTTAAGGTTCTAATTAAGTATTTGTGGGTATACACACACACACACACACACACACACACACACACACACACACACACACACATATATATATATATATATATATATATGTAAAAATAATATAGGAAAAGAGGCTATTAATTTGTGGGATAGGAGAGAGACAAGGAAGGGCTATAGGGAAGAAAAAGGGATGTGCTACAGTTCTATTTTAGTTAAAATATATTCTTTTTTATTTATTTATTTTTTTGATAGCTTCACACAGTCTGTGAGTTGTTTCTGGGGTGTTCAGAGCTTTCTGGGGTTAGTATTCCATTATCAGTGACTGCATATTATGTCTGTTCTTTTGTGACTGGGTTATCTCACTCAGGATGATATTCTCTAGATGCATCCATCTTCTTAAGAGTTTTGTTAAGTCATTGTTTCTGATAGCTGAGTAGTACTCCATTGTGTAAATGTACCACAATTTTTGTATCCATTCATCTACTGAAGGACATCTGGGTTTTTTCCAGCATCTGGCTATTATAAATAGGGCTGCTATGAACATTGTGGTGAATGTATCTTTGTTGTGTGTTGGAGCGTCTCTGGAGTAAATGCCCAGAAGTGGAATAACTGGGTCTTCAGGTAGTACTATGTCCATTTTTCTGAGGAACTGCAAGACTGATTTCCAGAGTGGTTGTAACAGTTTGCAACCACACCGGTAGTGGAGAAGTGTTCCTCTTTGTCCACATCCTTGCCAGCATCTGTTGTCATCTGAGTTTTGGATCTTGGCCAATCTGACTGGTGTGAGGTGGAATCTCAGGGTTGTTTTGATTTGCATTTCCCTGATGGCTAAGGATGTTGAGCACTTTCTTAGATGTTTCTCAGCCATTCGATATTCCTCGATTGAGAACTTCTTGTTTAAGTCTGTACACCATATTTTAATAGGGTTGTTTAATTCTCTGGTGTCTAACTTTTTGAGTTCTTTGTATACCTTGGATTTTAGGTCTCTACCTGATGTGGTGTTCGTAAATATCTTTTCCCACTCTGTTGACTGCCTTTTGATTTCTTGACAGTGTCTTTAGCCTTACAAAACCTTTGCAATCTCATTAAGTTCCATTTGTCAACCTTAGAGCTCGAGCCATTGATGTTCTGTTCAGGAAATTTTCTCCTGTGCCTATGAGTTCTAAGGTTTTCCCTAATTTTTCATCTAATAGTTTCAGTGTACCTGGTTTAATGTGGAGATCTTTGATCCACTTACACTTGAGCTTTTTACAAGGATATAAGAAAGGGTCTATTTTCATTCTTCTGCATGCTGAGTGGCAGTTGGACCAACACAATTTGTTGAATAGGGTGTCATTTTTCCATTGAATGTTTACAGTTTCATTGTCAAAAATCATTTGACCATATACATGAGGGCTCATTTCTGGATCTTCTATTGTATTCCATTGATCCACATGCCTATTTCTGTACCACTACCATGCAGTTTTCAGCACAATGGCCTCGTAATAGAGCTTGAGATCAGGGATAGTGATTCCCGCAGATGTTTTCTTGTTGTTGAGGGTGGATTTTGCTATTCTAGGTCTTTTCTTATTCCAGATGAAATTGCACATTGCTCTTTCCAACTCAATGAAGAACTGGGTTGGAATTTTGATGGGGATTGCATTAAATCTGTAGATTGTGTTCGGTAAGATGGCCATTTTTAAAATGTTGATCCTTCCAATCCATGAGCATAGGAGATCTTTCCATTTTCTGAGATCTTTCTCGATTCCCTTCTTTAGAGGATTGAAGTTCTTGTCATACAGGTCCTTCACTTGCTTAGTTAGAGTCACACCAAGGTATTTCATAGTTTTTGTGACTATTGTGAAGGGTATCTTTTCCCTAATTTCTTTCTCCAAATGTTTGTCCTTTGAATATAAGAAGGCTACTGATTTGTTTGAGTTAATTGGATATCTAGTCACTTTGCTGAACTTGTTTATTAGCTGTAGGAGTTCTCTGGTGAAAGTTGTGGGGTCGTTTAAGTATACTAACATATCATCTGCAAAGAGTGGTGTTTTTAATTCTTCCTTTCCAATTTGTATGCCTTTGATTTCCTTTTCCTGTCTAATTGTTCCAGCCAGGACTTCCAGTACTATGTTGAATATGTAGGGGGAGAGTGGGCAGCCTTGTCAAGCCCCTAATTTTATTGGGATTGCTTCAAGTTTTCCATCGTTAAATTTGATGTTGGCTGTTGGTTTGCTGTATGTTGCTTTTATTATGTTTAGGTATGGGCCTTGGATTCCTGTTCTTTCCAAGACTTTTAACATGAAGTGGTTTTGGATTTTGTCAAATGCTTTCTTAGCATCTAGTGAGATTACCATGTGTTTTTTTTTCTTTGAGTTTGTTTATATGGTAGATTACATTAATGGATTTCCTTATATTAAACCATCCCTGTATCCCAGGGATGAAGCCTACTTGATCATGGTGAATGATCATTTTGATGTGTTCTTGATTGCGTTTGCAAGGATTTTGTTGAGTATTTTTGCATCAATGTTCATAAACTAGATTGGTCTGAAGTTCTCTATCTTTGGAGGGCTTTGTGTGGTTTCGGAACGAAGGTTATTGGAGCCTAAAAAAAAATGATTTAGGTAGTGTTCACTCAGATGCTATTTTGTGGAAAGTTTGGAGAGTATTGGTACTATGTCGTCAATAAATGTCTGACAAAACTCTGGACCCATCTGGACCTGGGCATTTTTTGGTTGGTAGGCTTTTGATGACTGCTTTTATTTCCTTAGGTGTTATGGGATTATTTAGCTGGTTTACGTGGTCCTTGTTTAGCTTTGGTATCTTGTATCTGTCTGGGAATTCATCCATTACCTCAAGATTTTCCAGCTTTGTTGAATATAGGCTTTGCATTAGGATCTGATGATTTCTTGAATTTCCTCAGTTTCAGTCGCTGTTTCTCCACTTTCCTTTCTGATTTTGTTGATTTGTATACTCTCCCTTTGCCCTCTAGTTAATCTGGCTAAAGGTTTATCAATTTTGTTAATTTTCTCAAAGAACCAGCTCTTGGTTTTCTTGATTTTATGAATGGTTCTTTTTGTTCCTATTTGGTCTATTTCTGCCCTAAGTTTGATTATTTCTTGCCATCTACTCCTCTTGGGTGTATCTGCTTCCTTTTGTTCTAGAGCTTTTAACTGTGCTGTCATGATGTTAGTGTATGCTCTCTCCAGTTTCTTTTTGGAAGCATTCAGAGCTATGAGTTTTCTCTCAGTACTGTTTTCACTGCATCCCATAGGTTTGGGTATGTCCTGTTTTCATTTTCATTGAATTCTTGAAAATCTCTAATTTCTTCTTTGACCTTGCTATCATTTAATAGAGCATTGTTTAGTTTCCTTGTGTATATGGGCTTTTTTTTGTCTTTCTTGTTATTAAAGACCAGCTTTAGACCATGGTGATCTGAAAGGATGCATGGGAGTATTTTGATCTTTCTGTATCATTTGAGGCACGTTCTGTGTCCAATTATGTGGTCAATTTAGATAAGGTGGAATGAGGTGCTGAGAAGGTGTATTCCTCAGTTTTAGGATGATATGTTCTATAGATATCTATTAATTCCTGTTGGTTCATAGTCTCTGTTAGTTTTACAGTGTCCTTGTTTAGTTTCTGTTTCTATGATTTGTCCTTTGGTGACAGTGGGGTATTAAAATCTCCCACTATTATTGTGTGGGGTAAAATGTATTTTTTAAGCATTAGTAGGGTTTCTTTTATGAATACGGGTTCTTTTGTATTTGGAGCATATACGTAAAGGATTGAGAATTTGTCCTGACAGATTTCCCCTGTATTGAGTAAAAAGTGTCTTTCCTTATCTTTTGTGATAATGTTTGGTTGAAAATCTACTTTATTAGATATTAGAATGGCCACTCCAGCTTGCTTCTTGGTGCCATTTGCTTGGAAGTTTTTTTCCCAAAGTTTTATTCTGAGATAGTGTCTGTCTTTGTCAAATTCTGGGTTTTGTTTATGAATCCAGTCTGATAGCCTATATTTTTTTATTGGGGAGTTGAGTCCATTTATGTTAATAGATATCTAGGAATAGTGGTTTCTGTTTCCTGCTATTGTTGCTTTGGTAGGTTGAATTGTGCCTATGTGTCTTTCTTCTTTTGGTTTTCTTCTTTAGAAGTTTTTTTCTTTTTATTATGAGGTGGTTCCCCTCATTGTATTGGGTTTTCCACCTATAATTCGTTGTAGTCCTGGGTTTGTGGTCATATATTTTGTGAATTTAGTTTTATCTTGGAATATCTTCATCTCGCCATCTATGGTGATTGATAATTTTGCTGGGTATAGCAGCTTGGTCTGGCACTTGTGCTCTTTCAGGGTCTGTATGATTTCTGTCCAGGCTCTTCTAGCTTTCCTAGTCTCTGTTGAGAAATTAGGTGTGATTCTGAGTGGTCTGCCTTTATATGTTACATGACCTTATTCCCTTACTGCTTTTAGTATTCTTTCTTTGCTTTGGGCACTTTGTGTTTTGACTATTATGTGTCGGGAGGTATTTCTTTTCTGGTCCAATGTATTTGGAGTTCTGTAGGCTTCTTTTATGCTTGTGGTCATCTCATTCTTAAGGGTAGGGAAGTTTTCTTCCAGGATTTTGTGGAAGATATTTACTGTGCCTGTTAGTTGATACTCTTCTCCCTCTTCTATTCCTATTATCCTTAGGTTCAGTCTTCTCATTGTGTCCTGGATTTCCTGGACATTTTGGGTTAGGAGCTTTTTGTTTTTTGCATCTTCTCTGGCTGTTTTGTCTATGTTTACAATGTTGTCTTCTGCCCCCAAGATTCTCTCTTCCATCTCTTGTAATCTATTAGAAATGCTTGCATCTGTGATTCCTGATTTCTTTTTTAGGTGTTCTAACTCTAGGGTTATCTCTTTTTGTGTTTTCTTTATTGTGTCAATTTTCGTTTTAAATTCCCTCTTCCATTCCTTCATCTCTTTGATTCTGTTTTCCTCTAGTTCTTTGAGTTCTTTGAGTGTTTTTCTTGTTTCTTCTTTAAAAGCTTCTGAATCTTTTTGCTTTTCCTCCCGTTCTTGTTAAAGTATCTCTATTAGCAGCTTGAGGTATGATTTCAGGTCTGTGTCTTCCTTTTCTGGAGTGTTTGGAATTCCGATGTTTGCTGTTATGGGAGAGCTGGGTTCTGGTGTTGCCCAGCTCTCTCATCACAATAAAGAGCTGAATGCCAGACAATTCAGAAAAAGAAGACTCAGACACAAAATCCTACCCCAAGATGATGATCGAGATCCTTAAACAAGAATGGGAGGAAAAGCATAAAGAATTAGAAGCTTTTAAAGAAGAAACAAGAAAAACACTCAACTAAAAGAAAACAGAAGCAAAGAGATAGAGGCATGAAAAAAGGAGTTTAAAACAAAAATAGACATCATAAAGAAAACACTAAAAGAAACAATCCTAGAGGTAGAAAACCTAAAAAAGAAATCAGGAGTCACAGATACAAGCATTTCCAACAGGCTACAAGAGATGGAAGAGAGAATCTCCGGGGCCGAAGACAACATTGAAAACACAGACAAAACAGTCATAGAACATGCAAAAACCAAAAAGTTCCTAACCCAAAGTGTCCAGGAGGTCCAGGACACAATGAGAAGACCAAACCTAAGGATAATAGGAATAGAAGAGGGAGAAGAATATCAACTAAGAGGTACAGTAAATATCTTCAACAAAATCCTGGAAGAAAACTTCCCTACCCTTAAGAATGAGATGACCACAAGCATAAAAGAAGCCTACAGAACTCCAAATACTTTGGACCTGAAAAGAAATACCTCCCGACACATAATAGTAAAGACATCAAGTGCCCAAAGCAAAGAAAGAATACTAAAAGCAGTAAGGGAAAAAGGTCAGGTAACATATAAAGGAAGGGCAATCAGACTCACACCCGATTTCTCAACAAAGACTATGAAAGCTAGAAGAGCCTGGACAGACATAATGCACACCCTAAGAGAACACAAGTGCCAGCCCAAGCTGCTATACCTAGAAAAACTATCAATCACCATCGATGGAGAGAGGAAGATATTTCAAGACAAATCAAAATTTACACAATATCTGACCACAAACCCAGCACTACAAAGAATTATTGGTGGAAAACCCAATACAATGAGGGAAAATAAAGCACAGTAAAAACAAGAAAACTCCTAAACAAGAAAACTAAAAGAAGAAAAGACACAGACACAACTAAACCCACAAAAGCAATAATGGCAGGAAACAGAAACAACTATTCCTTGATATCTATTAACATAAATGGACTCAACTCCCCAATAAAGGGACATAGGTTATCAGACTGGATATATAAAAAAAATCCAGCCTTTTGCTGCATACAGGAAACTCATTGCAGAGACAAAGACAGACACTACTATATCAGAGTTAAAGGGTGGAAAAAAACTTCCAAGCAAACAGCTCCAAGAAGCAAGCTGGAGTGGCTATTCTAATATCGAATAAAGTAAATTTCCAACCAAAAGTTATAAAAAAAGATAAAGAAGGACACTTTTTACTCATTACTGGGGAAATCTGTCAGGAGGAACTCTCAATCCTTAACATATATGCTCCAAATAAAAAAGCACCCACATTCATAAAAGAAATCCTACTAAAGCTCAAAAAATACATTTCACCCCACACAATAATAGTGGGAGACTTTAATACCCCACTCTCACCAATGGACAGATCATGGAAACAGAAACTGAACAAGGACACTGTAAAACTAGCAGAGACTTTGAACCAACTAGAATTAATAGATATATACAGAACATATTATCCTAAAGTAAAAGAATACACCTTCTTCTCACCATCCCATTGAACCTTCTCGAAAATTGACCACATAATTGGACACAGATTGAGCCTCAATCAATATAAGAAGATTGAAATACTCCCATGCATCCTCTCAGATCACCATGGTCTATGGCTGGTCTTTAACAACAACAAAGACAACAAAAAGCCCACATACACATGAAAACTGAACAACACTCTGTTAAACAATAGCAGGGTCAAAGAAGAAATAAAAAAAGGAATTAAGTATTTTCTAGAATTCAACAAATATGAAAACACAACATACCCAAACCTATGGGATGCAATGAAAGCAGTACTGAGAGGAAAACTCATAGCCCTTAGTGCTTCCAAAAAGAAACTGGAGAGAGCTTACATCAGCAACCTGACAGCACAGCTAAGCCCTAGAACAGAAGGAAGCAGATATACCCAAAAAGAGTAGACGGCAAGAAATAATCAAAATTAGGGCAGAAATAGACCAAATAGAATAAAAAGGAACCACTGAAAAAACAAAACCAAGAGTTGGTTCTTTGAGAAAATCAACAAGATTGATAAACCCCTAGCAAGACTAACTAGAGGGCAAAGGGAGAGTATACAAATTAACAACATCAGAAAGGAAAGTGGGGACATAACAACCAAAACTGAGGAAATTCAAGAAATCATCAGATTGTACTACAAAAACTTATACTCCACAAAATTGGAAAATCTGGAGGAAATGGATGAATTCCTAGACAGATACAAGATCCCAAAGTTAAACCAGGAGCAAGTAAACTATCTAAATAACCCTATAACACCTAAAGAAATAGAAGAACTCATCAAAATTCTCCCAACCAAAAAAAGCCCAGGTCCAGACAGGTTCAGTGCAGAATTTTATCAGACATTTATTGGGGATATAACACCAATACTCTCCAAACTATTCCACAAGATAGAATCAGATGGAATACTACCTAACTCATTTTTTGAGGCTACAATAACCCTCGTACGTAAACCACACAAAGACCCTACAAGGAAAGAGAACTTCAGACCAATCTCACTTATGAACAATGATGCAAAAATACTCAACAAAATCCTTGCAAACCGAATCCAAGAACACATTAAAACTATCATTCATCATGACCAAGTAGGCATCATCCCTGGGATGCAGGGATGGTTTAATATAAGGAAATTCATCAACTTAATCCACCATATAAACAAACTCAAAGATCAAAATCACATGGTCATCTCACTAGATGCTGAGAAAGCATTTGACAATGTTAAAAGTCATGAAAGAACAGGAATCCAAGGTCCATACCTAAACATAATAAAGGCAATATACAGCAAACCAACAGCCAACATCAAACTTAATGGTGAGAAACTTGAAGCAATCCCACTAAAATCAGGGACTCGACAAGACTGCCCACTCTCCCCCTACCTATTCAACATAGTACTGGAAGTCCTGGCTGGAGCAATTAGACAGCAAAAGGAGATCAATGGGGTACAAATCGGAAAGAAAGAGATAAAAACATCACTTTTTGCCGATGACATGATAGTGTACATGAGTGACCCTAAAAATTCCATCAGAGAACTCCTACAGCTGACAAACAAGTTCAGCAAAGTGGCTGGATACAAAATTAACTCGAACAAATCAGTAGCCTTCCTATACTCAAAAGACAAACATGTGGAGAAAGAAATTAGGAAAAAGGTACCCTTCACAATCGTCACAAAAACTATGAAATACCTTGGTGTGACTCTAACTAAGCAAGTGAAGGACCTGTACGACAAGAACTTCAAACCTCTAAAGAAAGAAATTGAGGAGGATCTCAGAAAATGGAAAGATCTCCCTTGTTCATGGATTGGAAAGATCAACATCTTAAAAATGGCCATCCTACCAATAGCAATCTACAGATTCAATGCAATCCCCATCAAAATTCCAACCCAGTTCTTCATGGAATTGGAAAGATCAATGTGCAATTTCATATGGAATAACAAAAGACCTAGAATAGCTAAATCCATCCTCAGCAACAAAAAAAAAAAAAAAAAAAAAAAAAAAAAAAAAAAAAAGAAAGAAAGAAAAGAAAAAAACATCTGCGGGAATCACTATCCCTGACCTCAAGCTATATTACAAGGCAATTGTGCTGAAAACTGCATGGTACTCGTACAGAAATAGGCATGTGGATCAATGGAATAGAATAGAAGATCCAGAAATGAGCCCTCATGTATATGGTCACCTGATTTTTGACAAAGGAGTAGTAAACATTCAATGGAAAAAGGACAGCCTATTCAACAAATGGTGCTGGTCCAACTGGCACTCAGCATGCAAAAGACTGAAAATAGACCCTTTCTTATCTTTTTGTACAAAGCTCAAGTGTAAGTGGATCAAAGATCTCCAGTCAGATTGGCCAAGATCCAAAAATCAGATGACAGCAGATGCTGGCGAGGCTGCGGAGAAAGAGGAACACTTCTCCACTGTTGGTGGGGTTGCAAACTAATTCAACCACTCTGGAAATCAGTCTGGCGATACCTCATAAAATTGGATATAGTACTACCTGAAGACCCAGCTATTCCACTTCTGGGCATATACCCCAGAGACACTTTAATACACAACAAAGATATATGCACCACAATGTTCATAGCAGCTCTATTTATAATAGCCAGAAGCTGGAAAGAAACCAGATGTCTTCAGAAGATGAATGGATACAAAAATTGTGGTACATTTACACAATGGAATACTACTCAGCCACCAGAAACAATGACTTAACCAAATTCTTAAGAAAATGGCTGCATCTAGAGAATATAATCCTGAGTGAGATAACCCAGTCACAAAAGAACAGACATAATATGCAGTCACTGATATTGGGATGCTAACCCCAGAGGCTTGCAATCCCCCAGAAACAACTCACATACTGTATGAAGTCCAAGAAATAAAAAAAACAAAAAAATATATATATTTACAAAACAAGAAGACTTTGACTATTTCCATGTTGCGTTTTGTTTTGCATGTACTTTACGCTCATTGTAACTATTAGGTTTTCAATGCATACTGTCAAGCCCTTAAAAAAATCAAGTACTGACTAAAAAATATATTCACATAGTTTTATGTAAAAATTATTTTAATATCTGAAAAAACAGTACTGACAAAGATGTATAATTTTAAGCAAAAAATGTTTAAAATCTGTACATTTATCTTTGTTTTGTAAAATAAAGTCATTAAAAAAATTGTAAAACCTAGATTGAAGTAGCATGTAATTACTCGGAATTGGCTTTTTTTTCACTTAGCATAGATTACTAGAGCTCTAAGCAGGACATGTGTACATTAACAGGTTTTCCCCTTTTCCATACAGTCATTCTTAGTTATTTTCTGGTCAGTAGGAATAGAAATGTGATTGCTTTGGATTGTTGATTTTGTGTCTTATGGCAGTTTCTTATTTATTTGATCTTGTTTTTAAAAGCTTGTTGTGCAGTTAGCACTTTTAAAGGGCTTTCCAAGTTCACAGAGGAACAGAGGGATATTCCTGAGTGAGGGCTGAGCATGGAAGAATAAGCTGTACTTGACCATGTGTTTGTTAATTTTATTTACTTAATCCTGTGACATAAATAAAGAAAAAAAACTGTCTAACATTCCCTAACTAAAGGAGAGATGAATGTAGAGATAGAGACAGAAAGGCAGAATTTTGGAAGAAAGAGAAAGAGGATAAGAGACAAGGAGAGAAAATAAACGAAATTTTGCTTTCAATTCTCCAAGAAAAAAATAAAGTTTTATGACTTATATTCAGACAGTACATGTATACAAGAGCTATATTTACCTTCAAGATAGTTCAGTGCCTATGAAATTTGGTAGATAAGTTCCTAACTCTGTTATTATGTTAAACTTAACAAACCCTTAAAATGGTTTGTTTAGAAAGTCAGGTTACTTGTTATTTGAAAGAACCTAGAGACACCGTGTTCTTGTGATATAAATCATTTGGCATGTCCACTTCTGAAAAATATACACAGGTGTTTGGTGTTTTGTTTTCCTCATGTCATGGTCACTGTTGAGAGTTTAAGAAGTTATCATTCATTTTCCTGAAATCTGGGATTGCTGATGTGAAGTTTATCCCTAAAAACAGCGACAGTAACCATTACCATATTAAACCCTTATCTAGTTTTTTTCTAAATCTTTCTTACAAACAAAAATAAATACTCATCATTGTGACCTAAATTTTTGTTTTACAAACCTGTGAGCCCAAGTCGGTGTTCTGTTATTTGACTGTGATAAACGCACCTCCCAGTTATACAACATATAAAGAACTACTCATTTTTAAACCACAGTGCCAACTGCTAGATGGAATCAAACAGAAGTGGAATTGTCCACCGCAGTTAACACAGGAACTCTTGTGGTTATTTATCTTGTAGCACGTATTAAAATTTATTTCAAAGGACAAATGGTATACTTTGTGTGACTGTATCATGCTTTCTTCATGCAGCTGTGTGTTGATGTGCATGTGTAATGACTGCATATTCCAGCTGTTTTGGAAAGTTCTGTTATGGAAGTGACTAAGGTAGAATCTATTAAAGATTCTGATTTTATTTCTGTTTGAATCATAAAAAGAGTAGAATTGGTGGTTCAAATGGCAATCCTTTTTCCATATAAAATGTTTTATATACATTGGTTATATAGTCTATAATAATTTCTTCCAGAAAGATATTAGACTAGCAACAATATTAATAAAGCATAATAACTACATTTATGAGAAAATTTCTTTTAGCAATAAAATTATTAACATTGAAGCTATTTCCTATAAAATAAAGAGAAGTGTATATTTTTGCCAGAGGAAAAAAACACAAGAATGGACCTGGCAATATATGTATTTTCGTAAGTTTGAAAGACTGCATTGACTACTAGAACTGTCATTACTTAATAGCTATAGTTAGTATAAAGCGATAATCGCCTTCAGTTTGGATTTTAAATTTTTAATCATCATACGTAGCATTAATTTCACTACTAGATTTTCAAATTTATTTTTTATTATCTTCTTTAAATTTTTTCTGTAAAACCCTTAATACCTCCTTGTGCTTCTGTGTATCCTGTATAATCTTTTTCATTTAAATCTGAATTTGTTCTCTTAACCTCACCTGGATTTCTCAATGTGTCATTTGTCTGCACCTTTTGAACTCCTCTCTGCTTTCATAGCCCAAAACCACTTTCTTTCCACTTACATTCATATGCACATGTCCCTGATGACCAAGGGCACATGACCAGGGATTTCCTGAGTCTGTAACTTTCCTGCATTGTTTGCAAGTCCACCTACTCTCTCACTACTTTTCACACTTTTGTGTCTGTTTGTATATGAACAAGATTCCACAATACAGATACATCATATTTCTATTATGTGCTGAGGAGCATCAAGGATGCACATCATCTCTTTGCTATTATGAATAAAGCAGCAGCTTACATGGATGTAGAAGGACCTCTGTGGAAGAGCATTGAGTTCTTCTGTTATAGTGCAGAAATTACATAGCTATGCTATATGCCTATTCTATTTTTAATTTCTTGAGATATCTCTATTGATTTCTATAATTAATGCAGTAATTTATCCTCATATCAGTATATGAAAATGATTACATCATGACCAGCAATTTTATTGTTTATTGCATTGAAGATAGTCATTCTAAGGTGTGCAATATTTTCTCCAAATATCTGTAATCTAATTTCACTTAATGTTGAACACTTAAAAAGCATTTGCTGCCATTTGTAATTCTTTCAAAGAATCTGTCCCCATTTCATTACAAAGCATGTTGGCTGAGAATTTGTGAAGAGAGTGTTTAACCTTCATTTTATGCTATAAATTTTAGGCATTACACTTTCAATTGACTTCTAGAAGTCAATGCTTTTGTTCCCACTTGGTCGGTAGTATTTTCATTCTGCAGCCACTTATACTTAAAGCCCAACACTTTTAGTTTCATATAGTTCCAACTCATTAATATTTTGGAAGATTGTACATCTTATTGAGTCCTGCTACCCCTACATTTATCTTGAATTGCTAATATTAGCCCCTAACATTATTTAAAATTTTTAATTTTGTATATGTTTGTATGCATCATGTAAGCATGTACAGAACATACATTCCTGTTGCCTTCAGAGACAAGAAAAATGTGTTGTATTCTCTGGGAATATAGTTACAATGCTGGTAATACTACTGACACCAAAACTAAATGTATAGTTCCAGATCCCTAATACCATGTATGTGTGTTCTATGACCCATGGAATAAGAACAACTGCTCTACAGGAAACTTGGGGGTAAAATTAGGCCAAAAGTCCATGGTGGAGGATCTCATAGGACCCACGAATGCCATTATTTAGCTAAATAGACACAGTGTCAAGCTACCCTTCAAATTGTTTTATCTATAGAAATTGATTTATGCAAGACTCAGAACTCATCACAAAAGTTTCTGGGTACTGTGAAGGCAATTATGAATCTGACTACACTGCAGAGGCTGAGTGAATGTAATGGCCAGTCATAAATGGCATATCTACATTATTTTCCTCTCTAAAGGTTCAGGTAACATCTTGGTAAAGAGAATGGGACATTCCAAAGAACCAGATGTGAGGGAGGATCAGATGAAATGGGTGTCTACTGTCTATGACTATGGGTGACTACTGCACTCAGGAAGTCACAAAACGGTGGGTGCCTCCATAATACACACACATACACACACACACACACACACACACACACACACACACACACACACACACACACAATTTGGCCACTAAACACTACAGTTTAAGGGGGGATTCTTGGTAGCCCAGCCCTAACTGAGGAGCTATTGAGAGTCCATGGCTTCTGGGCAGAGAGCGGAAGTGCTTTATAATAGTTCCCCCTAGGAGGTCATCAAAACACAGGCAATAAACTTACACATCTATGAATATTTATACACCATACCTTCACATTGTGGATTATAAAAAATCAAATATACAAAAATGGATGTCTTTGGGAATGTGAACATAAATCTACAGGACTTAGGAGAACTGGAAAAGGAATGGAAACAATCTTAGTGCATTGTATACATATGTAACATTAAAAATTCATCAATATTTTTTAATTTAAAATATTCCCATAAACATAATCTGTTCTTACATCTATACAGGAAAAGATATATATATATATTAAACCATTTTCAAGGAATTTCAGAGCAAACTAACCCCAAATAAGTGTGTACACATGTAACTATCAATAAGAATTAGTTTATAAACATGGCATGGTCCACAGCATGTTTATAAAGAATGTGCAATGACTGTACAATAAAAATTAATCTATCTTGTAGAAAATGTGGCTTGAAGAAATGAAGAGAAAGACTATTCAACGCACCTTTTGCAATCATGACTATCAACTAAGTTGCTCTTCAGAGTTTAACGAAATCCTCAAGGATGTCTGGGCATTGGGAAAAGCTCTCAGTTCTTCCACATTTATCAATGCCATGTAACCAACTTCAGGTTCTTAGCTTTGTTTCTTAACACCATCTTTATCCTTTCTCATGACTCGGTGAACTCACAAAAATGGTTTTTTTCCCAATTATTCCTAAATGCTTGATTTCTTTTCTTCCTGTAATTCAAGCATATTTCCACTGACAAATAATTTGTAGAAAGTAATTTAAAAGTTTCTAAGTCTCTTATGTGGACAGTGTTGTGGATATACAACCCCACAAGAAGAACAACAATATCAACCAACTCGACCCCCCTAGAGGTCACAGAGACTAAACTGCCAACCAGAGGGTACACATGGAGAGACCCATGGCTCAAGCCACATGTGTAGCAGAGGATGGCCTTATGGAACATCAAAGGCAGGGGAGGCCCTTGACCCTGTAGACACTCAAACCACAATGTAGCAGAATGCCAGGGCAGGCAGATGAGAGGGACTTGGCGAGTGAGTGGGGGACCACTCTCCTACAGGCAGAGGGAAGAACGAAGGCATAGGGTGATTTTATAGGGAAGCTGGGAAAGGGGATAACATTTGAAATGTAAGTGAAGAAAATGTCAAATTTAAAAAATAATAAAAGAGTACTTGCATCAGCAAATAACATTGCACAGAAACAGGAAGGCCCAGAAACAGACAGGCCTTGTAGAGAGGAGTATGGCAGACAGAGTATTAAAGAATAGGAGACTTAGAAATTCCATTCATCTCCCATGAATTGTGATCCTGTGTTATCATATATGACTCATTCCATAGGTTTAAAAATCTCCATATTTTCATAGTTTTGGATCCCAAATGCTCCAGTGCAAAAAGTTTAAAAATTATCAGTGGAATGAGACAACAGTCTACAGGCAAAGAACAAAAGGCATCTGAATCCCAATATAGAAGACAGAGGGTGAACCAGGCTGATATCTCTCCAGAGAGAAAGGGGATTTTTTTCTTATACTAAATCCTAGTAGTTGATAGACATGTGAAGATTAAGGACTGACAGAGAATTACAATGCTGTGACCAAACCAAGTAGATTTGCCTTCTCTCTTCTTATACTTTCTTTTCTATATTTTGCTATGTTAATTATGAATTTCATGACTGACCATAAGTTCTGTAAACTAAGTCTATATAGAGCAGGCATGTGTCTCAGAATAAAGGCAGTGTGCATGTTGTGTAGATATACTTGTTTCAGTCATGGATGAGTTCTGTTGAAAACTCTTTAATAAACTTACCACCCACCTCCAATTAAAGTTATGATATTAAGAAAATCTTTACTAATAGTTGTTTTCTATGTCTAGGAATCATTGAGACACAAATAAATATAAATGTTAACAACAATGAGAAGAGACTGTTGGAGAGGAAGGGGCCACTGTAAAACTAATGAATGGAAGTGGGGGTAGAAGAGCCTCAGCTTCCAAGTCCTCCAGAGCTCCCAGGGACTAAACCACCAACCATTGAGCACACATGGAGCGACCCATCCATGGCTCCAGTTGCATATAGCAGAGGATAACATTGCCTGGCATCAATGGGAGAAGAGGTCTTTGATCCAGGTAAGGCATGTTTTCCCATTGTAGGGGAATGCCAAGGCACTGAGGTGGAGAGGGTATTTGGGAGAGGGAGACCCTTCATGAAAGCAAGTGGAGGGGTAGGGTATAGGAGTGGAGAAAAAAGGAGATAACATTTTAAATATAAATACAGAAAATATCCAATAAAATAATAAAAAGAAAGAAAAGCCTCAGCTATCTAAGAGTGAAATTGGCAGAATCATGATGTTTTAAGGTATAAAGTCATAATTGACTATCTTAGGTCAGAAAAAACAAAATACCATCAACACCATAATTAAAATAGAGAACATGAGGGCTCCAAACAAAAATTAACAATTTTGAATTGTTGGTCTAGATGCTAATGGATTAGCTTAATTAGAATAGAAGCAACTACCAGAGTCATGATGTCAATAAACCAAGGGTTCTAGGCACAAAGTTACAGCTACAGATCCTGGGGCAAATGAAAAGCAAGACTGATGATAGATAGATAGATAGATAGATAGATAGATAGATAGATAGATAGATCCAATAATCATAACCTTTTCTTAAGTGTATATAACAAAACATGTGTTTGTGTTATGTGTGTATGTGTGGTACAATACCTTTTCTTAAAAAGGTCAGAACAAAATGACTTCGAGTAAGAAGCTATATATTTAAATGTCTATATGAATTAATTTAAATACATAAAGGTAATCACAGAATAGTTCCTATAAAATGAGTAACAATTACATAGAAAAAGATTGATCTATCAAATAGAGAGCATGGCTTCAAGAAAAAAAATACAAAGATGATTCGTTGTCTCTCCTTCCTCCATGACTCTCAATGAGATTGTAGTTCCATGTTTAAAACAATATCCAAAAATGTCTGGACATTGGAGAGGCTCCGAGTTTAACCCATTGTTTTTCAAGGCTATACAACAAACTTCATGTACTTTTCACCATATGTATTAAAGAGACATTGTCTGCCAGAAAGGAGACCAGATACCTGGATCTAAAATAAAGATCATGGACAGATGTCATACAGACCCTATGAGAACAGAAATGCAAGCCAAGGTTACTATATTCAACAAAACTCCCAATTACCATAGATGGGGAAAACAAGATATTCCCGGACAAAACCAAATTTACATATCTGTCAACAAACCCAGACCTACAATAGATAATAAATGGAAAACTCCAACACAAGGAAGAAAATTATACCCTGGAAATACAAGAAAGTAATCTTCTTGCAACAAACACAAAATAAGGAAACCACACAAACATGATTCTACATCTAACAGAAAAACAGGAAACAACAATCACTATTCCTTAATATCTCTTAATATCAGTAAACTCAATTCCCCAATAAAAAGACATAGACTACCAGACTGGGATATGCAAATAGAAATCAGATTTCTGATGCATACAGGAAACTCATCTCAGCTAGAAAGTCAACCTCAATCTCAGAGTAAATGGCTGGGAAATATTTAAAGCAAATGATCCCAAGAAACAAGCTAGAGTAGCAATTCTAATATAGAACAAAATAGATTTTCAACAAAAAGTTATTTTAAAAGACAAGAAAGGTACTTTTTACTCAGCACAGGAAAATTTATCAAAATGGCTTCTCAATCCTGAACATCTATGGTCCAAAATCAAGAGCACCCACATTCATTTAAAAAAAAAAAAAAACCAAAAAATCAAAAATCAAAAAACAATAAAAAAAAAAACTATACTAAAAATCAAAGGATATATTGTACAACACACAATAATATTGAGAGACATGGGAGAAATTAACACTCAACTCTCCTCAATGGACAGGTCATGGAAGCAGAAACTGAACAGAGACATGATGAAACTCACAGAAGGTATGAACCAAATGGATTTAACATCTATAGAATATTTTTCTCTAATACAAAATAATATAACTTCTACACAACTCAGCATACCTACTCCAAAACTGACCATATAGTAAGTCACAAAACAGGCCTCAGCAGATACATGGTGATACATATAATCCATGCATCCTCTCAGATAACAATGGAATATGGCTGGTCTTCAATAACAACAAAAATTACAAATAGCCCAATTATGCATGGAAGCTGAATGGTGCTCTACTCAAGAATAGCTTGGTTAAGGAAGAAATAAAAAACAATTATAGATTTTTTTAGAATTTAATGAAAATGAAAGCACAAAATACCCAAATTATGGGATGCAATGAAAACAGTACTAAGAGAAAAACTCACACCTCTAAATGGCTCCAAAAAAAAACAAAAAAAAAAAAAAACCAAAACAAAACAATAAAACAAAACAAAGCAAGCAAGAAAACAAAAAAACAGGAGAAACCATACACTAATGGAATGAGAGCACACCTGAAAGCTCTACAACAGAAAGAATCAGGTACATTTGAGAGGAGTAGATAACAGGAAATAATAAAGCTCAGAGGTGATATCAACCAAATAGAAACAAAAAGAACTATACAAAAAAAAAATCAACAGAACAAAACTATGTTTTATTTTTTTACTCAACAAGATTATTAAATTTTTAATCAGACTAACTAGAGTGTGGATCAAAGACCTCCACATAAAACCAGGTACACTGAAACTAACAGAAGAGAAAGTAGGGAAGAGCTTAGAACACATAGTCACAGGGCAAAATTTCCTGAACAACAATGGCTTATGCTCTAAGATCAAGAATCAACAAATGGGACCTCATAAAATTCCAAAGCTTTATAAGGCAGAGAGTCCTGTCAATAGGAAAAATCAGTAACCAAGAGACTAGTAAGTGATCTTTTCCAATACTACATCTAGTAGTGGTTAATACCCAATACATACAGAGAAATCAAGATGCTAGAGTTAGAGAATCATATACTCTTGTTAAAAATGGGGTACAGAACTAAACAAAGAATTCTCACCCAAGGAATACTGAAAGGCTGAGAAACATCTAAAGAAATGCTCAACATCCCTAGTCATTAGGGAAATGCAAATCAAAACAACCACTCTGAATGGCTAAGATCAAAACCTCAGGTGACAGCAGATGCTGGTGAGAATGTGGAGAAAGAGGAATATTCCTACACTGTTGGTAGGACTGCAAGCTGGTACAACCACTATGGAAATCAATCTGGTGGTTTCTTAGAAAATTGGATATAATACTACATGAAGACCCACTTATTTCACTCCTGGGCATATACCCAGAAGATGCTCCAACATATAACTAATACACAGGCTCTGTCTTGTTCATAGCAGCCTTATTTATAGTAGCCAGAAGCTGGAAACAACACAGGTGTCCTTCAACAGAGGAATGGAAACAGAAATTGTTGTACATTTACACAATGTAATACTTCTCAGCTATTAGAAAATGACTTTATGAAAGTCCTAGGCAAATTTATGTAACTAGAAGCTATCATTCTGAATGAGGTATCTCAATTGCAGAAATTCACTCATGGTATGCACTCACTGAAAAGCAGATATTAGCCTCCCAAAAGCTCTAACTACCCAAGAAACAATTCACAGACCTTATGAAGCTCAAGAAGGCAGGCCAGAATGTGGATGTCTCAGTCCCTTTTAGAGGGAAGAAGAAAACCCTCATGGTAGGAAATACAAGGACAAATAGAGGAGCAGGGATTAAAGAAAAGATCATTCAGAGGCTCATCTGGGGATCCACCCCATATGCAGCCACCAAATGAAGCACTTTTGCTGATGCCACGAACTGCTCACTGGAAGGAGCCAGCTATAGATGCCCCCTCAGAGGCTCTGCCAGAATCATACAGATAAATTTGAGGATGCTTGTAGCTATCCATCAGACTGAGCACGGGATCCCAATGAGGGAGCTGGAGAAAAGACTGAAGAAGCAGCAAGGGTTTGGAACACCATGGGAAGAGCATTATCTACCAAGTAAACCCTCCAGTACTCCCAGACACTAAAACACCAACCAATGAACAAACATGGAGAGACCCATGGCTCCAGTTACATACATAGCAAAGGATAGCATTGTCTGTCATCAATGGGAGAAAAGGCCTTGGGTCCTGTGAAGGTGAATTTTCACAGTCTAGGGATAATGCCAAAGTATTGAAGTAAAGAGGAAACAAGTGGAGGTGGAGGGTTAATGGCAGTGGGAGGAAACCAGATAACATTTGAAATGTAAATACTAAGAATTTGCAATAAAAAGGGAAGAAAAATGTACTTTATAAAGCAAAGAGCAATGTAAACATATACAATGGCAAATTCCTGGACAAAACCAAGACAGGTTTAATCAAAATTTTCACTGCACAAAATGAAAGTAGCCACCATATCTCCAAGGTATAAAGATTTTAAATTTTATTCTTGTAAAACATGATATACTGATGTAAAATTTATATGGAAAGAAAAGAACTGTAGCCTCCGGGTAGATGTTTATCTTCTATTCATGAACTCTAAGTATATTCCCCAGTCCTTTTAATGCAAGAAAAATTCCATAGATGACATATGACACAGGAATTACCAGGGCAATTTTTAAGTATAGTGTGTAAATTGTAGTATTACACTGACTATAAAAACTGTCATAATCAATGGTGGAAATTACCACAAAACAATAATATCGGGGGAGGGGCTTTGAAAACTTAAGTACTATGAGTAATGTTGGATTTCATAATATTTTAAGAACACTAGTCTGTTTCTCTTCTTCTCGGTTTCCTCTCAAATCCCCTTATCATCAGACACGACTGTGTATCCTGTATAGTGCTATTCACTTTGTGCCAGTTTACTGTGTTTACTTCCCCAGCCTTTGTTCCTCCGTATCTCTTTGTCTGAATCCTTAGAACTCTTTTCTGCTTTGATAGTTCATAATGACTTTTTGTTCACATACATTCGTATGGACATGTACACGTCCTACAAACACATTGTCAGTTATTTTTCTTGATTTGCTACCGTAGGGAAAACTTTCTCAATCTGTCTCCTTATGAATATTTCATTTTATGTTCCTTTTAGTTTAACAAAATTCCACTGTAAATTTCCATTGTTTGCTGATGAACACCTAGGATGCACATCATGTCTTTACTATTGTGAAAAAAGCAGCAGCTTACATCGATCACATGCCAGCTGTGGTAAGAAACAGAATCCTTTAGGTTTATGCCCCAAACTTATATAGCTGTGTTAATTGGTAATTCTATTTTCCTTTATACATTGTAGCTCTTCAGCTCCTGATTCAAGTTCAGAAGTCAATCTTTTCTACCATCTGTAGGTTTTTACCTCACTAGGGTTTTACTTTCTTTAATGTGCAAAAGGCTTTTAATCTCAAACAGTTCTACTTTATATTCTTTGTGCAGTGTCTGCACTATTGAGTCTTCTCTCTCTACATCTGTGTCCTCACATTTTCCTCCTATAAATGCAGCATTGAAGCTTTTAAATGAATAGACAATTTTACTGCAAAGTGAAAGGATACAATCACAATCCAGCTTTGTGCACTCTGATATCCATTTTATATAAAATCATTCAGGATCAGAAGTTCTGAGTACAAATCATTACAGACAAAGTTACTGTGGCTGTTCAAATTCTACCTGAAAACTGCTGATACCCAGTAGGACAATTTGAGAAAAAAGAAAACATTCATTTATTCTTCTTACTAAAAACAGGTCATTTCCTGTATGGCTTTGGATTCTTTTCAAGACCCCAGATTCTTGTAACATGTCAATTGGAATTTGGTAATGATTTATCAATTTACTGAAGAAAAACAATACTAATATAGTTGCTGAAATAGTTTACTTTCTAACAGAGTCTGCACATGGATTCTTATTTCACATTTTCTCCATAGCTTTAACTCTGGTCTATATTTATAGTTTGTTTTGGTTAATACCTATTTATACTGAATGTGATGATATTTCATTGAAGCTTTGCTTTGTATCCTTTCATTGTATTCCTTTAATTATTAAGGATATTGGGCCAGATTTTGCACATTTTTCATATCTGAATAGTTGATGTACCTTATCTAAGTCATGCACTCATCTTACATTTGGTTTATATTTTTTCAAAGGTACATTCAAATATTTTAGAGGATAGAAGGATAAGCCAGTTCTTAAGAGCGCATATTGGTATTACTTTCTATGTGAGTTCAATTTGAAGCTCCTATTTGGGGCTCATCACTGTCTTCAAATCCAAAGGTGCAGACCTAAGAACTCTGGATCCTGTTGACATACACTCATGCAACAATTCCTGTAATTAAAATCATTTAAACAAAAACAATAATCTTAAAATTAAATATTCTTCATGCATTTGAATATATTACCTACTCCTTTAAAATAAGATTTTTAAAATATCTATTGCTATCCTAAAATAATTGTGGATTGCATTTTTCTGAACTTTAGAATTAATCTATCTTAAAAATTCTTTCTTTGAACATTGACCCCAAATTATTATGTTTTTCAAAGCAATAAAAACTTTTTTTATTTTACTTTTGGGGGGTATTAAGATAGAGTTATATGTTCTCTGACACTATCTGCTCTGGAAAGAATTCTGTAGACCAGGTTACCCTCAAATTTGTCTGTGTGACTCTATCTGTTAATGGGTATGTTAAACATCATGCATAACCTTGTTTAATGAAAATATTATTTTTAAAGAAAGATGTCCAAATGTTTCTTTTAAATAATCGAGAATATTTGCATTATCAAAGAACAAACCTTCTAATATTCTCCTTCAGTGGGAGAGCTATGCAAAAGCAATAATGTCATAACTACATTCCTTTAGCTAACATCATGAAATAATGCACATGATAATATATTTCTAGGTATTAATAACCATAATAAATTTACTTAAGTTTTTATGGGAAAGAATATAACGTGTAAATATTACAATGGGAATTTTTCTCTTCTCTCAGATTACAGTGGGAATGACTAGAAATTCTTCAATACTAATTTATCATATTATTTTAATATCTACTAGAAGGTCATTGATGTCAACAGATCAGATTATTGAGCACACGGCTTTTGACAATTGCTTGTCTAACATCTCAAAAAAATTCCACAGACACTGTCAGTTTACAGATTTCCTGAATGGTATTTTATGTAAGTTAATAAACTCTATTTACAGAATAACAAAGGGAAAGTCCCTGTAAGTGATGCACCTACTGAGTTGCTTCCAAGCCATCACAGTGAGTCCCCAGCAAATCCAGCTGGATGATACTTAAACACAAAGCCAACAAGAACGTTGGTCCCTCCTGCTCAGTAGGCTGGATTGTGCATCTCTTTCTAAACACCATGACTTCAGCAAGAACAACATGACCATGTACAGCATAAATGTGACTGACTGGAAAAGTTATGAATACTGCTCCTGGTTTGCCAATGGAAATGTGGGAACTGCACTGTATATGTTCTTACTGTGCTTCTCTGATGTCTTGTGTCTGGTCCTCATGGCCTGCTCAAGTGTCTCCATGGTGAGTATCCTCTACAGACACAAGAGGCAACTCATGCATATCCATAGTTCTCAGCACTTTCTAAAAGACTCCTGCAGACAGAGCCACCCAATCTGTGCTCACCCTGGTGTGCACTTTGGTCATCTCTTACTCGTTCTCCTCCATTATGATTATCTTCATGCCCTACTTCCAATATCCACTGCTGCTGTGAGTAAGTGCATTTACACTTCTAGAACTATGCTTTCCCATCCTTTGCTTCTTTGTTCTCATTGGCCATATCAAGCCCACTTTAGACTGTTTTTATTCTGTTTTGTAATAAATAACTTCATGGAAGTACTATATGAGCCCTGGTCATCTGTCTTATTTTCTACCTTGGCTTACTCTTTTATCTGTGGTACAATGCTATGACTGCACCGTAAAAACATCAAGCTTCCTGTAATCAATTCCTACATTATATGGGTGCATCAGAAGTCCGTTATCAGTTATCACAACTTTTTACATTAGTTACTATTTAATAATGAAAATCTCTAATATATGAGATTAACATTTTACATAAATTTTATATGATATTAAGCAAAGTATACTGAACTTTCAAATGATATATTTGAAAGGCTAGAAATTATCTGATGATACAGGAAAATATATGTTTAGGTTTATGTGTTTCTGAGTTTAATTTTTTTATTTTATATGAATAGATATATTTCTTCTATGTCTATCTGTGTACCTCATGTACAAAACACCTGGAGAGTTTAGAAGATGATTGAACCAATTAGAACTAGAGTTTCTGATAATTTTGAAGAAACAAACATTGGGTGATAAGGATAAAACTTTGGAAGAGTAGGTATTGGTCATAAGTACCAAGCCAACTTTCCAGAACTGTAATCAACAGATGATGTTTTAATAGTTTAATTTTATGCATGTGTCTGCTGTCCACAGAGGTAAGAAGAGTGATTTGGATCCTCTGGAACTTTAGCTACAGGCAGTGACATGTCGGTCAATGTGGTTACTTAGAACAGAAGTCAGTTTATTTGCAAGATCACCACATGCTTTAAATATTGAGCCAGAACCCAAGCTTCAAGCGCATGTTAATTGCTTCCCATATGTAGACACTTCAATTCTCCAAATATCATCTCTGGTATGAATTCATTATAGGAATAGGGATGGAAATAGTGGGAAGCTTAAGAAAATTAGTCGTGTCTCTTTGGTCCTCGCAGGCAACCGCAAGGAGTGAGAAGGAGGGGTGAGTAGGGGTGGCAGAGATGTGGTCCTAGGGGAAGGCCCCAGAAGCCCAAGAGCCACATTCCAGATGAGCCTCTCTGAGATCCCTGCCCCTGTCACATGGGTGGGTGCCGAACCTAGTTGGTGCTGGAAGGCTAGCCTCTTGGTTGGCAGCTAGTTCTTGGGCCAGTGGCCTGTCTCTGGGTTCTCTGCTTTTAGGTTGGAAAGTGTGAGGGATACAGGAACAACCTTCATACTGGAGCCTCTGAAAGAGAAGCTGCGTTCTGCCATCCAGTAGTAACAGGAGACTAAGCAGATAAAAAAAAAATCTAGTCATATGCTGGAAGCTTCCCTGGAGCAGATGGACTGGGTCACTGCAGTCCCAGGTGAATCACCAGTGCTGCTAGTAACGAAACCCATCAGGGATGCCTGACATGGCTACAAGGACACAAAGAGTCCCTCATACTACAGTTGAGCATACTCACAGATCAGGTGGAAGCCCAAGGAGAGAAGATTCTGGCCCTTACAAATGTCTGGAAGGTCACCAGGTGAAACTCAATGCTGCGGAGGAGATGCTTCAGAAGGTTGCCAGGGTGGCTGCAATCCTGTCATTGGTCAGTAAGTCCCTGGGTCAAGTTTCACTCTTAAAGATGGAGGTGAGGACCTAGTTCTGACCCTGACTCTGAGAAGCAAAGACTCTAGGAGCTCAGGGCAGTGTGAAGCTGAACAGAAGGTCTGCAAACAGAAACAGGATGGAACAGGGACCATTCACGAGGATGCTGAAGCTCCCAAAGAGACGCTGATTGCCTAATGAGCTGCTAAGTCACACATCTCTGGATACCCAGAAGATGGATCTGATGATTGAGGTGTCTGAGCTGAAGCTCAAGCTGGTTGGTATGGAGAAAGAACAGACAGAACGGGAGAAAAACAAGGAAAAGCAGAGGAGTTACTGCAAGAGCTCAAAATCAAAGTGAAGGAGATGGGGTACAAATGGAACCAGTACAAGTGGGAGCTCCAGGCCATTTAGGCTGAGATAGCCCAGCTGCAAAAATAGGTGGCCCTAAAAGATGCAGAAATTGAGTGTTTTCACAGCCAACTCTCCCTGAGTGACCATACAGAGCTAGATGAAGAAAACCACCATCTGAAATGGGGATGGAAACGCTGCTGGTTGCTATGAGGACAAGGACTATCAGATAGAGGAGCTGACACGGCTGTTGAACAAGTGCCTAAGGGTAAAGAAGATTGTGATGGCAACTCAGGGTTCTTCAGAGAGAACCCACTTGGTCAGTAAAATTGAAATAGAGGGAAGCTTCCTGAATAGGAACACCACAAATAAAAGTCCAGTGGAAACACTGAAGCAAGAGATATTACCATGATGCAGCTCTACCACCCCAGAGCTACCTCCTTTGCCACAGAAATTGTTGGAGACCAGGGCTCCTGTAGTCTTGAAGACTTGAGATGTGAATCTGCGGATAAGTGTGTTGATGAGAACCAGCTATCCCATCAGAGAGCACAGTGCTCTTTCCTAGCAGACCTGACGTGGGAAGCTCTCAGGAGCCACACCCAAACCTCATCCCACTGGCTCCTTCCAGCCAGCCAAGACTGAGAGACACAGAAGGTGGTTGGGAAGATATGATCAGGGCCAATGATCTCTCGCCTACTTTATCTGAGTGAAAATCCCAAGAACTCAGTCAGGAAACTTCAAAACTGATGCACACGGTATGGCAGAGTTTAGACGAGGTGGGCTCTGGGCAACTTCGGGGCCAACACTTTCTAGGACCAGGGACACAACGGGACAGAAATGTGATGCCAATGCCCCCTTTGCCCAGTGGGGCACAGAGCATGTATGTGCATGGCTGGAGGCTTTTGGCCTGGCTCAGTATGTGATCTTTGCCAGACAGTGGGTGACATCTGGCCACACACTGCTGACAACTACCCCTTAGGACATGCAGCAGGAGCTAGGGGTTAAACACTCCCTCCATAGGAAGAAGCTGGTTTTAGCAGTGAAAGCTATCAACACCAAGCAAGAAGAAAAGTCCCTGCTGCTTGACCACATTTGAGTGACATGGTGGCTTCATGTGATACAAAGTCTAGTCTCATGAATCAAGTGGATGGGCAAACACTGCAATACCTAAAAAGTCACCAGCCCCCTACACCATCTCAGCATCAAACGTACTATTCACGAGCTACATGTCAACAAGTTCAACCCCAACTGCCTGCCCAGGCGGCCTGCTGATGAGTAGCCTTTCTCCTTAAGAGGTTGTGCGATGGTCCAACCACACGGGAATGGAGTGGCTGTGAGCCAAGGATCTGGCAGAATATGCACCCAACACTTGAGGGCGTGGCGCCCAAGACGGCCTCATTATCCTGGAGCCTCACTTTATTGGGGACACCCTGGCTATGCTGCTTAACATCCTCCCATAGAAAATGCTCCCACAGCACCATCTGACCACCAAGACCAATGCCCTGATTGATCCTGAGGCTGAACATGGAGATAAAATGGCCTCCCAGTTTCAACTCTCTGACCACCACAGCCAAAGTTCAGCCTAGGAAACTTGGACTTTTCATATTTTGGAAACATGAGAAAAGTTTGATGAATCTACAGATTATATTAGTCCCATGGAGTCTTGAGATGCCCTCAGTGACAGCAACAGAGTCTACAGTGTCTGCTGGGGCCTCAGACCCTTAGATAACCAGGAACTAGGTGGTCTGGATCAGGTGGGACAAGGTAACCTCACAGTAACACCGCGTGCCACCCAATAACTGTACTTCACCCTCATCCTTGTGAATGACCTGCAGAAAATTGTTTCCCTACATACCATAACGATAGTCAGAATGGCTTTGGAAACTACAGTCAAATGTAGACTCAGGGGAAATTAGCTTGAGACATTTGTACATGTTTAGTAATTCATAATATCAATATTTCAGCCATAAACACATGAGCAGAGGCAGGCCCTGGGCAATCCCAAAAAGTTCAGTTCTCTCCAAGAGGTCCAATGCTTTCAACATTTTCAGGTATTTTATGCATGTGGTAATAGATAAATGCAGGAAAAACACCCATAAATATAAAAATAAAATGAAGGTGTTCAAACACGCATTTGGCGCTCCTACACACACACACACACACACACACACACACACACACACACACACACTTACCTTGGTTCTCTATTCATTGTATTTTATCACTTTCATTTACATATAGTTTACTGACATGTACAAATTTGTATAATATGATAAATCTATAATTTCTACAGATAAATTTATTTGAAAAATTACACATTACTGGAAAGCATGCAAAGAAAATACTATGATCAAATGACTAGTGGGCACTCCACACTGAAAGAGTCAGTTACTGGAAGCTTGACATTTTCATACTATTGTCTTAGCATCTTCCTATAGATAAAAGATTATTCATATTTAAATGTAAAGAGACAATGGGAGAGTCTGTGCCATACTTGAAGGTAGCTATCTTTTACAGCAGCAGGTTAAAGCAGGCTGGAACTCAACTTCCTTTGCTAATGAGACTAAGGAGGCAACATGTGGAAAAACGTACTAAAATCAGGGACTCGATAAGGCTGCCCACTCTCCCCTATAGTACTGGAAGTCCTGGCTGAAACAATTAGACAGCAAAAGGAGATCAAGGGAATACAAATCTGAAAGGAAAAGGTAAAAACATCACTCTTTGCAGATGACATGATAGTGTATTTAAGTGACCCCAAAAAATCCACCAGAGAACTCCTACAGCTGATAAACAAGTTCAGCAAAGTGGCTGGATACAAAATTAACTCAAACAAATCAGTAGACTTCCTATATTCAAAGGACAAACATTTGGAGAAAGAAATTAGGGAAAAGGTACCCTTCACAATAGTCACAAAAACTATGAAATACCTTGGTGTGACTCTAACTAAGCAAGTGAAGGACCTGTATGACAAGAACTTCAAACCTCTAAGAAGGAAATCGAGGAAGATCTCAGAAAATGGAAAGATCTCTCATGCTCATGGATTGGAAAAGATAAACATTTTAAAAATGGCCATCCTACCAAAAGCAATCTACAGATTCAACGCAATCCCCATCAAAATTCCAACCCAGATCTTCAATGAGTTGGAAAGATCAATGTGCAATTTCATCTGGAATAACAAAAGACCTAGAAGAGCAAAATCCATCCTCAACAACAAGAAAACATCTGCAGGAATCACTATTCCTGACCTCAAGCTATATTACAAGGCAATTGTGCTGAAAACTGCATGGTACTAGTACAGAAATCGGCTAGTGAATCAATGGAATAGATCCAGAAATGAGCCCTCACATATATGGTCGCCTGATTTTTGACAAAGGAGCTGTAAACATTCAATGGAAAAAGGGCAGCCTATTCAACAACTGGTGCTGGTCCAATTGGCACTCAGCATGCAAAAGAATGAAAATAGACCCTTTCTTATCTCCTTGTACAATGCTCAAGTGCAAGTGGATCAAAGATCTCCATATTAAACCAGATACACTGAAACAATTAGATGAGAAAGTAGGGAAAAACCTTAGAACACATAGGCACAGGAGAAATTTTTCTGAACAAACCACCAATGGCTCAAGGTCGAAGGTCAAAGATTAACAAATGGGACTTAATGAGTTTGCAAAGTTTCTGTAAGGCTAAGGACATTGTCATGAAAACAAAACGGCAGCCAACAGAATGGGAAAAGATCTTTACCAACTCCACATCAGATAGAGGCCTAATATCCAAGGTATACAAAGAACTCAAAAAGTTAGAAACCAGAGAATCAAACAACCCTATTAAAAAATGGGGCACAGAGCTAAACAAAACGTTCTTAATTGAGGAATATGAAATGGTTGAGAAACATCTAAGGAAGTGCTCGACATCCTTAGCCATCAGGGAAATGCAAATCAAAACAACCCTGAGATTCCACCTCACACCAGTCAGATTGGCCAAGATCCAAAACTCAGATGACAGCAGATGTTGGTGAGGTTATGGAGAAAGAGAAACATTCTCCACTGTTGGTGGGGTTGTAAACTGATACAACCACTCTGGAAATCAGTCTGGCGATTCCTCAGAAAATTGAACATAATACTGCCTGAAGATCCAGCTATTCTATTTCTGGGCATATACTCCAGAGACCCTCCAATATACCACAAAGATACATGCACCACAATGTTCATAGCAGCTCTATTTATAATACCAGAAGCTGGAAAGAACCCAGATGTCCTTCAGTAGATGAATGGATTCAAAAATTGTGGTACATTGACACAATGGAGTACTACTCAGCCATCAGAAACAATGACTTAACCAAATTCTTACGAAAATGGTTGCATCTAGAGAATATCATCCTGAGTGAGATAACCCAGTCACAAAAGAACAGACATAATATGCAGTCACTGATATTGGGATGCTAACCCCAGAGACTCGGACTGCCCCAGAAACAACTCACAGACTTTGTGAAGTTCAAGATTAAAACAAAACAAAACAAAAAAAGTCATGCTCAATCCTTAAACACCAAGAAAACATTGACTAATTCCAGGTTACATTCTGTTTTACATGTACATTTTGCTCATTGAAACTAGTAAGACCTTTATGCAGAGTATCAAACCTTAAAAAAAAGAAAAAAAAAAAAAAAAAAAAAAGAGAAGCACTGACACAATTGTATTTGTATACATTTATGCAAAAATATTTAATTTTTTTCTTTTATCTTTGTTTTTTATAATAAAGTTAAAAAAAAGAAAAGAAATATATTTAACTCTCCATAGCTTTGGGTATGTGGAGTAGGCTGTGAAGATTAGTTTTAACTAAATACTACTCATATTTTCAAAGATGAACTTTTAAAATATGCCGTTATTACATAAATTAACATGACAAATTCAAAATCTGTCAAAAGAAGCAACAGGATGTATTTGACAATTAAAATTATAATGAGTGGCTAAATATTCACTTAATAAAGATTAACTATCTAAAACTTTTTTTGATTTTAACTATGTTTGCTGAAGTAGGTTGATGTAAGTATGAGAGTCGACAGAGACCATAGGCATGAGCCTATATTCCTACGTCTGAATGTATAGATGTTTGTGAGCCACTGGGTAGAGCCAGGTGCTGAACTCAGATCCAATGTAAAAGCAGTATGTACTCTTATCCTGACATGACTCCCCCATAAAGAAAATACTTAAAACTAAAGTTGAGAAAAAAAAAAACCTAAAAATTCTTAACCTCAGACATATCTCTATGATAAAGAAAATATTTAAAACTACATTTGAAAAACAAACAACATATAAAATAAATGAGGAATGGATTCAGACTTTAATAATTTTTTATAAACGACTCAGAAATGTACAAAGTTTATGAAAAATGAAACACAACATCCTCCAAAATTAAGGAAATACAATGAGGAATGCAAATCAAAGTGGTAATGTGAGATCACATTCTGTGTAGATCAGGGACCAGTCAAAACAAATTAACATAAATCAAAGTGGAGATCAGAGGGGCCCAAGACTTTTATAAAAGGGCCTCTTCAAACAGGAAGTACTAATATATAAACTCAAGAGCACACAGATAAAATGAAAACTTTGAAAGGCCGATCCAGTGGCAGAGACATCTGTCAGAGCTCAGGTTCCTCAGAACTGAGAAGGATGGAGACAAGAGGACTTGTGTGCTCTTTGTTGCCTGGAGGACAAACTGTTAAACAAAATGTCTGTAACAAATGGTGGAAGGTAAGGCACAAGAGCTACACACACTGGCACCCACTAACACACAGGGTACACAAACACAAGAACCATAACTCCAGAGATACAGAACCATCAACATTTATTGACTACTGGGAACTCAGATTACAGCCAGTCTTTAGGCACTTAGAACACTTTAGTGAACAAACTGACAAAACCCTCATTTTTACCCTCACATGCCAATGGCATGGGACTACACATGGAAGGAACAATCTGAATGTTAAATGAAACTTCCTCACTGGCTAACTCTTGAGAAGCTACATGCCTCATCATGTGCAGAGACACTGAGGCTGAAAGAAACCCTCCTTGTCTCTGGTGAGGATGGTCCACAGTTCACTCTGATTTGTGGAACTTCCTCAGGTGACGATGGTATGTGGATGACTGGTGAAAGTTACTATTACACAGGGAGCAGGAGTAAGGCTTCTCTCCTGTGTGAATTCTCTCATGAGCCTGCAGGTTGGTCTTGTATCTGAAGGCCTTTCCACATGTACCACATGGGAAAGGCTTCTCTGCCCTGTGCATGGCCTCATGAAACCGAAGTTCTGAGCTTTCATGAAAGCCTATCTGGCACGCCTTACAGAAAAACGGCCTCTCCTTCCTGTGTGTTTTCTGGTGGATGGAGAGGTTGCAGGGATATTTGAAAGATCTGGGACATTGCTCACATTTGTATGGTTTGGGGTCTCTCTGGAGTTTCACCTGGTAACCCTCAAAGGTGGAATTTGCCTCATGGTGCTGGAAAAGAGGGGCAGGCTTAGGGGTATGCTGCTCTGACTTGGAGAGGAACCCTGCTACCTCCACAGGGACAACATCAGAAGAAGCTGCCCACAGGGACTCTTCCAGGGACCTGGAGGTCCCGCACACTGCAATTCTTAAATCCTGAGGGACAGCATAAGAAACACTTTTCACCTCAGGCTCAGAACACTGTTCTCTCTGTATAATGAAAATGGAATCTCCCTCTTTGGTGAGACTGATGACACCACCAGTTACATCAGTCGTGTTGTGACCATCACCAGTGTCCTCAGACTGCTCTGTCAGTGAGAGAAACACTGGTTGCACCTCCATAAGAACATCCTCAGATGAAGGTGCCCTTAGGGACATTTCCTGGGACCTGGAAGTACCTTGACCTGCTCTTCTGACAACCTGTGGGATTCCATAAGAAACCTCCCTCTTGTCAAGCTCTGGATACTGCCCTGTCTGGAGAGTGAAAAGGGAATTCCTCCCAGTTCCAATACGATCCATACTGCCATTTCCAACACTAGCATTCCAGGGAGCTGGGAAGCCATCTTCTGTATTTTCACGCCCTATGAAAACAGGACAGTCAGTGGAACTGCACAACTTAGGATCCACACGAGGTCCCTCTTCTGTCCCACCTCCTGACTCACCTGTGGGAAAGAACATATCTTTGGGGATCTCCAAGATTACCCTTGCATTCTCTTGTGTTGGAGTTGCTGCTTTCTGTTGCTCCAAATGTGTGATAACTTCTTTTAATGGCATGTTCTCAGAAAAGAGTGCTTCCTGCCCACACATGGAAACATGGACCTGTAAACAAAACCAGGTAACCACTGTTAGCCTCTACTTTAACATCTAGTCTCTGGTCAATGACGGACCAGCTTGACTCCATTTTTGAGGTTAGAAACCTTATTACAAGGTTAAAACAGAATCACAGCCTTTTTTTTTTTATTTTCTGTAAAACTTGAACTGGACCATATCTTGACCCATTTTCTGGAATTTGACATGTTCTGAAACCTATACTGACCCTCTCCTGACCTTCACCCTGATAAACTTGGAAATGTTCAGTCAAATTCCTATATAAACAAAAGCCCCCAGATCTTAGATTCCTCATAATCTTGCAGTTTTTAAAGCTCTATAACCCAAGTGTCTGTGGGTTCACTGCTATTTTCTCAAAGCTAATCTCTGAGAAATAGTCTTGTCATACATAAAATAGGGCTTGCTTAATTCAAGCAAAAGTCATGTGACTGTCTTCACTCTCATACATTCCGTGGACTTACCTATGGGACACTGTGATTTTCAGACTTGAATCCTCAGGATGTCTGCATGTACTCCGCAGTAGACACCACTTTGATGTCTTGGCCTCAGACAGACAATTGTTACTTTCTGACTTGGAACCCTATGACCTTCCATTTTCACTCTCAAGTTTAACCTGACTTCTACCCTCATGAGATAAATTTTGAAATGTTCACTTGGATTCCTATATAAACAAAAAGAACCCAAATCTTGGCCACCCCCTGGTCTTGTACCATTTTAAAATATATAGACCCCACTGTCTCTTTCTTCCCTGATGTTTTCTCAAAGCCCATTTAAGAGAAATAGCCCGGTGTGAAAGAAAGTAAAGCTTGCTGGATTCATCCTACAGTTTGTGTGATGGTCTTTACTCTCATTCCTTCAGTGGGTTTACCGATATGTCATTATTATTTTCTATCTGGAATCCTCACGACCTCTACATTCACTGTTGAGAGAACGGCCCCTTGGTGTCTTGGCCTTATACAGGCAATGTTGCTTTCTGTCTTGGAACCTCATGGTCCTCCATATTCATTCTAAAGTAGCTGAGGCTTTCCCATCTCCCACCTCTAGCCATTAGTCTGTCAGTGGCCCCTCCCTATCTGTCACTTACCTTTTCTGTCTGAGTGGGTTGTATTTCTAATACCTATATATTTTATTTTGTCCCTTCCATTAAACAGTAGACCTTGAGAACTGCCTTTGTTCAAAGATGTCCTTGACAAGAAAGTTTTAGTTTGAGGAGGCCATAGTTTATTCATTATTGAGTCCTTAAAAAACTCACACCTGTCTGAAACAAGCCCAACACTCAAATACTGTTGGCACAGATGGAACATGCCTGGATATTATGACAGTAGTTTACTTGGAATTCAATTTTAATAATGAAATTTTGAATTTAAAATAAAGCCCATGTGTGAACTGAAATAAAACAAACTGAAAATAGTAAAAGAACTCCAACATGCAGTGTGCATGGGGGGTTGTCCACACCTATAATCCTTCACTTGGGAAGAAGAGAGCTTATACTTTACACCTGAGATCTTCATCAGTCGGGTCTACACTATGAAACCGTACCTCAAATAGGAAAACAAAACCAAACAGAACCCATAAACAAACTGAAATAGAAATTAAAATATATAAAAGAAGAAGAAATGATTTGTAGAACAGTGATCTCTTACAATGTGCAGGTGGGGTGAGGGAACAATGTCCCCACTTCGGAAACTTCTGCCACTGACTAAGAAACATGCAAATCAAGACCCTGATTAGAAAATTTGCACTGAAGCACCAGGATTCATCAAGGCTTTTCTTATGAGTGTGTCAGGGCTGGGTGTGCATGTGAAAGCCACCTTCCAACATCAGAATCTACTCTACTGTTGGCAACCTCAGTGTTCCGGACACAGTGTCTTACTGACATGAATAGCCAATTTGGAAAGCTCCGGACACAGTGTCTTATTGACATCAATAGCCAATTTGAAAGTCAGTCAGTTACTTCAGTCCCCAAATTCTGCCTTTATGTACAGGGATTGAACGACCAAGTATTTTGGGGTTCAGACTTCACTCTAGAAAACCTGACCTAAGGCTGTACTCAGGTTATGGAACAGCAGGTACATAACCTTTCAACACTTTGCAGACTACCGCCCAACAAGACCTGTGTATTCGCCAGTTTCCAGCTTATACAAATCCACACCGCCGGGGACAAGGCCAACGCTAGTTCTTCACTTCCTAACAACCACCAATCAGGAGGAAAACAAGAATTAAGTTTCTGGTTAGTTCCCAGCACAGGCCAGTTATTTTAAAGGCCATAATGCACCCCCCCAATCAAATGTGTACCAGGCAAGATACCACTTTCTTGCCTCTATAAATGCTTGCCTGAAACTAGGCTCCACTCTCCTGCTGTGTTAGGGTTGGCAGGTTTCCCAAGAGAACCTAAGGCAATGGCATGGCATTAGGCTCTTTGGTGTTCTTTTGGTTTCACAAACATTTCATGTTACAACAGGATCAGAGACTAGTGCTGAGAGCAAGATGCTTAGATGTGAGCTGAGGATCCAACACCGTTCTAATGATTACAGAATGAGTGCCTCCCTGACTGAGCCACCCTCCAGACAGAAGACATTTCCTCTAAAACCCTTAAGTTCTTGCCAAATGTCAACTCCTCAGTCTCTCAAACACCTGTAAATAAATATATTGCATTTAATTAGAATCATCAACCATTTGATGGGATCTTTTCTGATTTATTCATGCTAACTTAAGAGTACTGCAAATTCAAGCATGAAATGGTTTTGGGGGGAACACTCTCCCTAACAACATAAACTACAACTTCTTAGTACATTATCCCCACTGCAAATGACTGTCTTTCCTCCTCACAAAACAATCCTTATCCCAGGTACTCACCATGACAGGAGGCTGCAAGCACTCATCAGTCAGACCCTCCATGAATCTCCCCATGTTTCTGCCACTGGATTTCCACTTCTCTATCAAGGCAAACTTGTCCTTGCAGTGCCCAGTGATGAGAAACTGCTCCAAGACCAGTTGAGAAATCATCTGCTCCTTGCTCTGCCTTTCTGGCTGCAGCCAGGAGGTAAACATCTCCCAGAGTCTTTGCAGCTCCTGCTTTGCCAGGGAGCCATTGTTATTTGGGGAAACACTGAACTGAGCTCCTGGAAAGTGAGAGAGGTCTTCTCCCCACTGCACAGCAGAAGCCTGGATTGGAATAAACTCTGCATTGTCTAATTCAACGTCATTTGATGATGACTTGGGCACGAAGTTTCCTCTGCACCGTGAAGCCATTGTGAAGAGAATCCTCAGAAAAATTCAACTATGGCAATTTGGTATCTGTCTTCTGGCTTGAGGCCCTATTTCTGCAACTGCTGAAGGTGTAAAAGCTATAAAATAAAAAGAAATAAGACACATAGGTAAAGTAAAAATTCAGCTGAAATTTCTGTCAGACTTAGTTTACTTGTAACCTGCCAGTTCCATCACTACATTAGGAAGAAAAAATGAAAGACACCTTTTCTGTTGAATGAATCACAGGTGGAATCCTAATCAGCTAAGTATCTAATACAATGCTTGATGCATCCCTGTGAGGACACATCCTAAGCAAACATAGTATGTCACCGTGGTCAGAGGGGACAGTGAAGATTGGCATTTGTCTTCTGATCCTGTGCTCTCAACATATGGCTCATTCCAAAATTGTTAAACTTCCATCATTGCCAGAGAGTTTAGGATCCCAGGTGCTTCAGAAACAAGGTCAAACCCTTGGAGGTGGAATGAGTCAAAGGCAGGAGGCCCTCCTGAATGTGTCTGAATCACAACATAGAAAAGAGGATGAACAGGTCTCGGGAAGCAGAGATAGGCTTGTACTTTATTTGTCAGAAATATGGTTGGCAGAAAGGATGTGATTACTGTAGTCTGGGTACAATCAAACTGTTTTGGCCCCCAAATGACTATTTGGTCTTTCATTTTCTGTTTGTTTGTTCCTGTGTGTGTGTCTTGTAGCATCTTCTGATTATAAACTTGCTAAGCAGCTGAAAATGACTTAGATCTTCAACCTTGTGGCTTTACCTCCCCAGTGCTGGGGGTGTCTCCTAAGAATCATTTTCTTTTAGGTTTCAGTTTTGTGAGAAAGTGTCTCTCTAATGCTGGGTGTCCTAGAGCTCCCCATGTAGACCAGGGTGGTCTGGAACTCACAGAGATCTGCCTGCCTCTTTCTCCTGTATGCTGGGGTTAAAGGGGTACGCCATCACTACTGCCGCTCTCCAGGCATTCTGATAGTTTGGATTGTGTGCCATGAAATTACAGAGCAGGATTAACCCTTAATACTTCAGACGGTAGCCTTATTTCAGAGTGATGAACCTCTGTACAGAGTCAAAATTCTAAAACCTTTAGTCCAAAGAGAAGTACCAACTCAGAGATTAAAATTCTGAAGTCTAAAGACCCTCAGACTGCAATACCTATGGATCTGAAAGTTGAAACTACAAGTTGCAGTTTTCCTGAGAGAAGAAAAAAATGTCACATATTTAGGTTATAAAAGTGAATTCTGGGAATCAATTAGCCACAGGTACACCAGTGTTTGGATCCAATGTAAAAATTCATCATTTGGCTGAACTGATATTTCCTGCTGATAAAATTCTGAATTTTAATAAGTTAAAGTAATCGTGAACAGAAGAAGCATCCTTATGAAATAGTTGTCATGAGAATTAAAAAAAAAAAAAACCCACATGCCTTAAGGGAGCCCCCACCCACCCTCTCAGAGAAGAGGTGCAGCTGGGAGGAGGGTCAGAAAGTGGGGAGCATTGATCAGGATATAAATAAATAAATACACTAATTAATCGGGTAAAACACCATTTGCTGCTTCGTGTAACTATTTTCTTCCTACTGACTTTTTGTTTATATTGGTGCTTAGAATTAATTTTCACATATCGGAAGCAACACCAAATGTACCACTGGAGAGATGGGAACTGGGGAAAAAAATCAACACACGTTTACACAGCCTTCTAACCCTTGAGGAAAGGAGTCTCCCAGTCACATCTCTTACAGCCCAGGCTTTCCTTGAACTTGATATGCACTCAAAGATGACCTCGAACTTGTAGCACTTGGGTGTCCACCTCCCAAGTGCTGAGACTGCAGGTGAGAGGGGCCCCAGGGATGATGTGTTTGATATGAACACAGAGATTCTGGACGTTAGGCGAGCACCTTGCAGACTGACCTACAGCCTCCGCTCTGTCAGGTATTGTAAAGAGCAGAACGACGTAAAAAGCCAGTGTGACTCAATCAGCTCAGGAGGGCCATGCTCTAAGGTAAAATGCTGACCCACCCAGCACAAACTGGCCGGGATTGTGGAGCTATGTGGGCTCTCGATGTCTGCATTACCCAACTGCACGGCAGATGTTCTAGTATTTTCTTGCACTCTCCTTAACTCCATATAGATACTCATATTTTTGTTGGATCAATTTACCACAAAGGGTATTTCATTTTTCAAGTCCCCACGTGAAAACAAACAAACAAAAACATGATCCAGAGATTAAAAGCACCGTTTTCCGAGGCTGAAAATGCTCACTTGGGAATCAAGGGTTTTCTGCCTGCTGTTTACTGGTGAAAAGAACACAACACGCTTAGCACGAGAGATCGGCGTGGGGGTGGAGGGCAGGAGCGCTACGCTTGGACGTTTAGAATCAGTGGCTAAAACCAGCACAGTGCAGGCCCAGAGGGATCCCGAGAACCCGACTTCTCTTACACAATTAGCAGTGAGCACGGAACTCCAGACGACTCAGCAAAGGACTGTAAAGCACCCTGCCCACGCCCAGCCCCGACGGCGGCTGAGTGCAGCCTGCATCCGCCACACAACGCCTCACTTCCATGTACTGTGACCAAATCCTGTAGCGAAAACTGGAGCGAGCCGTTGGCACACGCCCTGTACACACAACAAAGCCCAGGAACCCGAGTCCAAGGGAGTTCGTATAAAACCCACAGGGACGGCGGATGCTCACCCCAGAGCAGCATCAGCTCACGTTCACTTAACTCTTGTCCTCTCCTGAACTTAGGGTGGGTTGTGGGAAATTCCTGGGTGACATCAAGACTTCGTCCCTCGCTGAAGCGCTTTGGACCACCCTCAGCCCTTTGTCCATTCAGGACGTACGTACCGTCCAGAGAAACCTGTCCTTGTGCAGGAGCTGAAGAAGCCGCGTAGGGTGTTTTCCAGAAACTTCGGGGTCTTAGCAAGGAGCGCTGCTGCAGATGCACAAGAAGCCTTTTCAGGCGTTTTCCAGAAATTTCGGAGTCTTACTGAGGAGAGTTGCAGGTGCGTGGGCAAAAGCCTTCTTAAGCGTCTTCCAGAAGCTTCGGGGTCTTGGTGAGCGTGGGCCACAGTGACGTAGGATTGTAGCTGTCTGTTGCGTTTCCTGACTGCTGTGGATATGGCTCCCTCCTTGCCTCCCATTGCTCCACGAGGGGTCCTGATGGCCTGGTTTCCAGACAGGCAGGAGACACGGCCACTCCTGTGCAGCTGGCCAGTTCTAGGACCGCTGCACCCAGCCTTCTGAGCCTTGCAGCCTGCTAGAAATGTTTTAAACGTTTGTTTCCATTTTCGTGTACGAGTGTTTTCTACTATGGGAAACACACATAACTGTCCAGCACACACACACACACACACACACACACACACACACACACAGAGGCATACACGCAATACATACTCCTTCCCCCCACAGAACACATTTGGGCACATGCATACACGCACACGTTTACATGTGTGTGCTTGCGTGGCTGTGGGAATGTGAGCATTTAAGGGTGAGTGTACACACACACACACACATGCACGCGCACGCGCGCGCACGCGCACACACGCACACAAACCAAAAAAATGGATCGACTCACAGGCACACTGGCGAAACCACTGACTAAAGGGAGTCCAGAGATGGGAGACCTCAGGTGATTCTGTGTCAGACATTTATGAGCTCCTTTGGGTCCTTTCATCTCCAGACTTACCCTCTTCCTGCCTGGTCCTATCCAGCCTTGTCTCTTTTTCCCAAGCCAGACATTTAGTAATATTTAAAATATCTTGCTTATGAGGTTTTGGGAATGAGGGATAATTCCTGGAATAATAAGAGTACCCTTCCTCTTCTTTATTTTTTATTCATTCTCACAGATATTTCATCTTGACCTCAGTTTCCCCTTCTGCCGCTCCTGTTCGTCCTTCTCCTCCCAGCTCACCTCTTTCTCAGACCCAGCTCTCCATTTTTTTCCAGAAAGAGCAGCCACCAATGAATATCAACCAAACATGGCCTAAAATCACATCCACTATATTAAGGTTGGAAGGATGAAGGAACTCAGCATAAATGCATCTTAGTATGAGGAAAGGGTTCAAAAGCAGGCATCGGGTCAAGGGCACTACTGCATTCATTGTTAGGGGTCGACAGGAACACCATACGACACAGCCATTACACACAGAGGACCCAGTGCAGACCCGATGGACTCTGTAATTGCTACTGCAGTCTGTGAGCCCTGGTTAGTTGATGCTGTGTGTCATGTTATGTGGAATCCTTGACATCTCTGAGATGAGTAACCTTTCTTAAAGGGGCCAGTACCTGTTTAGCAGATTGGCTCTCCTTTATCTGAACTTCCTTCAGTAAATTTGCTAGTTAAGGAAGACACTTTGGCCAGATATTACAGATATATAGCCTGTGTTTTTCTTAGGGGCAGTGACTCAATACTTGCAAACACAGTGTGAATAGTCATTTTAGAGAACAGAACTTAGGAATGTCAGGATAAGATCATTAGAGGTGAGGGATAGACCCATGAGCTAATCCAAAATCCAGGCATCCTTTGTAAGCAGGTTTAGGGCAGGTTTTCTGTTATATAAAGATTAATTGACAGTGGTCACCTGGCTTTGCTTATAGATTCACATTTCCATGAAGAGCAGGAAATCCTCTTTTCAAAAAACACTCCCTTTAAAGAAATAAGCATGTATAGGAAGTAACAGAAAGTAGCAACAACTCCAACACAAGAGAATGCACGGGCACTTTTGTAGGTCCCCGAAGATACGCTCAGGGGAGTCAGGAAGCTGGACAGAAGAGGGACCTCCTGTGGATCTCTCTTTGGACACTGTTCCACTGACTGTCTTACATCCATAGGGCATGACAATAACAAAGATGGCTGCCTAGCTCCCTGGAACCCTAGGTTGGAAATGTGAGCGATTCCCTTCTCACTCTCCAGACAGGGGAGTATCCAGAGCTTGACAAGAGGATTGAAGAATTGCAGTGTGCGGGACCTCCAGGTCCCTGGAAGAGTCCCTGTGGGCATCTTCTTCTGATGTTGTCCCTGTGGAGGTAGCAGGGTTCCTCTCCAGGCCAGAGCAGCATACCCCTAAGCCTGCCCCTCTTTTCCAGCACCATGAGGCAAATTCCGCTTTTGAGGGTTACAAGGTGAAACTCCAGAGAGACCCCAAACCATACAAATGTGAGCAATGTCCCAGATCTTTCAAATATCCCTGCAACCTCTCCATCCACCAGAAAACACACAGGAAGAGGCCGTTTTTCTGTAAGGAGTGCCAGATAGGCTTTCATGAAGGCTCAGAACTTCGGTCTCATGAGGCCATGCACAGGGCAGAGAAGCCTTTCCCATGCGGTACATGTGGAAGGGCCTTCAGATACAAGACCAACCTGCAGGCTCATGAGAGAATTCACACGGGAGAGAAGCCTTACTCCTGCTCCCTGTGTAATAGTAACTTTCACCAGTCATCCACATACCATCGTCACCTGAGGAAGTTCCACAAATCAGAGTGAACTGTGGACCATCCTCACCAGAGACAAGGAGGGTTTTTTTCAGCCTCAGTGTCTCCTCTGCACATGATGAGGCATGTAGCTTCTCAAGAGTTAGCCAGTGAGGATGTTAATTTAACATTCAGATTGTTCCTTCCATGTGTAGTCCCATGCCATTGGCATGTGAGGGTAAAAATGAGGATTTTGTCAGTTTGTTCACTAAATATTTCTAACAGTTACCAGCTTTGGAATCCATGTGGTGGTTAAACTGCAGCAGGCCACCATTAGGGTCCATGCTTAGTGCCACGGACAGGGATGGAGCCAGATACTTACAGGGCTGCTGCCATGGCAGCCAGTGGTTAGAGATGTTACTCAGCAGAACTTTCTCTGTGGGAACACTGCTTAATTTTCTGGGGCTGCAGAAGATTCTCTGAACTCTTCAGCCTCTTTGGAGCCAAGGAAAACAGAAGGAGAGCAAGAAAAAATACACACACACACACATACATACACACACATAAACTCACATACACTGAGAGTATAAAGCAAAAGGCAGAGTCACACACACACACACACACACACACACACATATGTGTATATATATATATATATATATATACACAGACAGACCAACAGATAGATGTATACACATTCATACATTTAATGGTTAGAACAAAGCTCCAAAAAGCAGGGTCCAAGCATTTCACACATGCACATACACACACACACACTATTTGCAGACTGAGCAAGCTCTAACACACACCCAGACAAGCTTTACATGTACATGCATACACATAGTCAATGGATGGAAGGAACGATGTTCCAAACCTTCACACTTAATTTTTTCTTTCATAGTTTACATATCCCAGCAAAACTTTTCAAGCAGTATTAACCAGAGTGTGATTACATTTGACTTTTCTTCTACTAAATAATTGTGAAAATAAGTGTGTTCCCAATTTACAAGAAATAACGAAGTCAAAGTAAAGAAAACAAACTATTCCTCAAACCCAGGTATATGTGTAGCTAAGCAACTTGCTATATAGATTAACAAAGTGTGAGCAAGCAAGATAGTTTTCTCAGCCAACTTCTCTTACTGGCAGGCAGCAATTTTTTGTGGTTACAAAGAAAGAAGTAATTATTTTATTATTTATCTTTAAAAGTAATCTTGTAAGAATAGTAAAAGATTTATAAATCTAAACTTTTATATGGAAATCAGACATATCTATCTTAAATCCTCAGAATGTATATCTACTCATAAGCATTGGTTTTTTGCTTATATAATGGCTTGTTGTTGTTTTTATTGGATATTTTATTTATTTATATTTCAAACATTATCCCCTTCCACTTTCCCCCTGCTTATATGAGGAGGCTCCCACTCCCACCTCAACACCCTGACATTCCCCTATGCTGCAGAAACAAGCCTTCACAGGACTAAGGGCTTCTCCTCCTATTAATGCCAGACAATGCTATCCTGTGCTACATATGTGGCTGGAGCCATGGGTCCATCCATGTGTGCTCTTTGGTTAATGGTTCGGTCCCTAAGAGTTCTGGGGATTCTGGTTGGTTGATATTGTTGTTCTTCCTGTGAGGTTGCAAACCCCTTCAGCTTCTTCAGTCCTTTCTCTAACTCCTCTGTTGGGGTCCCCATGCTCAGTCTGATGGTTAGCTGCAAACATCCTCATTTGTATCAGAGCTTCCTAGGCAACATTCATATCAGGCTCCTTTTTAGAAAGAGAACAAAATACTCATAGTGACAAAGAACAGAGCAGGGCTGAAGGAAAGTTCATCCAGAGACTGCCCCATTTGGGGGTCCATCCCAGAAGTGCTTGCAGATGAGCACTGTTTTATTAATCATATCAGGAAGCTGAGGGCAGAAGTGGGCATAAGAAATCAATCATCAAGGAACTCAAAAAGCTAGACACCAGAGAATCAAATAACCCTATTAAAAAATGGGGTACAGAGCTAAACAAAACGTTCTCAGTTGAGGAACACCGAATGGCCGAGAAACATCTGAGAAAATGCTCCACATCCTTAGCCATCAGGGAAATGCAAATCAAAACAACCCTGAGATTCCACCTCACACCAGTCAGATTGGCCAAGATCCAAAACTCAGATGACAGCAGATGCTGGCGAGGCTTCGGAGAAAGAGGAACACTTGTCCACTGTTGGTGGGGTTGCAAGCTAATACAACCACTCTGGAAATCTGTCTGGCGATACCTCAGAAAATTGGATATAGTACTACCTGAAGACCCAGCTATTTCACTTCTGGGCATATACCCCAGAGACACTTTAATATACAACAAAGACACATGCACCACAATGTTCATAGCGGCTCTATTTATAATAGCCAGAAGCTGGAAGGAACCCAGATGTCCTTCAGAAGATGAATGGATACAAAAATTGTGGTACATTTACACAATAGAATACTACTCAGCTATCAGAAACAATGACTTAACCAAATTCTTAAGAAAATGTTTGCATCTAGAGAATATCATCCTGAGTGAGATAACCCAGTCACAAAACAACAGACATAATATGCAGTCACTGATAGTGTGATACTAACCCCAGAGGCTTGCACTCCCCCAGAAACAACTCACAGACTGTATGAAGTCCAAGAAATAAAGAAAACAAAACAAAACAAAAAAATATTTACAAAACAAGAAAACTTTAACTATTTCCATGTTACATTTTGTTTTACATGTACTTTAGCTCATTGTAACTATTAAGTTTTCAAGGCATACAATCAAACCTTGAAAAAAATCAAGTACTGACTAAAAAAATATATTCATATAGTTTTATGTCAAAATTATGTTAAAATCTGAAAAAAGTACTGACAAAAAATGTATAATTTTAAGCAAAAAATGTTTAAAATCTGTACATTTATCTTTGTTTTGTAAAATAAAGTTGTTTTATAAAAAAAAAAAAAAAAAAGAAATCAATCATCACCAGTCCAGCCTCAGTGGGAGTCATGTCAGCCAGTGCTTGTTCTTGTTCCTGGTTATAAAAGGTCTGAAGCTTAGCTGATAAAAGTGTGCCTTTCTGAGCTTGAGATCGTTCCCTAAGTTAGTTTACACCGAAGCCAGTAGTCAAAACATCTCAGCCTAGCTTCAGAAACACCTGTACTTTTCCAAATGTTTTCTAAGGGTGGTGGTTACTGCTGACAGCCCATGTCTCTAAGTTCTTCTCTAGGGTGGTGAATGAATCATAATCTGCCCCAGCAGCAATGCCTGAAACAGACCAAGCATTAGTGTTGTGAGTGCCAGAGCTACTCACTGGAAACACCCTTAAAGTTTTCCCAGGATTCCAAACTCGATAACAGCGTGAAGTCTTGCGGTCATGCGATGCTGAGGCTCAGCCACGTGGCCGCGGTAACCAGGGGCAGCATTCCATGAGTTCTGAAGCATTTGTCGTTCTTCCCATGGCCCTGAGGAGTTTTGGCTGCTATCTGATTTCCCAGGAGTACATAAATAGTGATGGTTCTGCATCTCTCCTGTGCGTTATGTTTCTTGTGTGTTTGTGTATGCTGTGTGTTAGCGGGTGCTAGTGTGTGGCATACATTTCTAGAAATATGCTTTCCCATAGTTTGTCCCTTTGTTCTCATCAGCAATATGAAGACTAGTTGCAGCCTGTTTTTATTCTGCTCTGCTAAGAGGGAGCTGCCTCCAAGTGTGCTGTGAGATCCTTCTGTCTCTTTACTTCTAAATATGCATAATCTTTTCATCTATTGTAAAATGCTGCAACAAAATTTTGAAAATATCAACATCGGTGTGAAATGATCACAAGTTATTTTAAAATAGGCTTTATTATCCAACAATGAACCATTTTTCATTTATCATATTTTAAATGTTTTACCTTAAAGTGGATGCCATACTTTTAATAATTTAAAAAGCCACTAACACACAGAAGCATTTATCAGTAAATACACTAAACAATTTCAACTATATGTATATATATTTTTTTATTTATTTATATATATACAGAAATATTAAATTTGGAGTTAGATACTTTACAAAAAAAATTAAATCGTGGACTTATTGTTGAAAAGGCTGTGGTGTAGTCAGTACCAGAGTACTTTGTGTGAGTGTTGAGGTTTTAATTTATTTATTTTATGTATGTGAGTACACTGCTGTTCTCCTCACACACACCAGATGATGGCATCAGATTTCATTACAGATGGTTGTGAGCAACAATGTGGTTGCTGGGAATTGAACTCAGGACCTCTGGGAGAACAGTCAGTGTTCTTAACCGCTCAGCCTGCCTGGTTTTGTTTATTTGGTTGTTTGTTTAGTTTTTGTTTTTTGTTTGCTTGGTTGGTTTGCTTTTTGGTACTTGTGGGTACTGAGCCCAGGACCTTGCATCTGCTGGTAAAGCCTTATACCACTCGGCAAAGATCTCTCTGCCCCCTGGCTTCTCGGATCTCCTTCTCACCAGGCCTTAACCTTTGGGAACTGCTGGTCCAGGTGGCAGATGGGCCGTGCCCTGTTCTGCACCCCAAAGCCGCCGGGTGGGAACCCAGAAATAATTTATAAACAATATAAGATCTGTCAATTGCATTTTCCAGTGCTTGAATTAAAAATTTTTAAAGAACTATAAACTGAACAAAAGCAGTTAATTAAACAAATGATAAATGACTTTTTATCTGCACTTCTGATTCTTTTAATATAAATTACTACAACAAATATGTAAGATATAGCCAATTATGCATTTGATCAAAGAACTTTTATTTCAGTCTAAAATACATCCAAATTGTTCAAAGGCATTCATAAGACCCAAAGACTCGCCTACTGGTATCGAGGCAGCGTTCTCCTTAATCAGAATCCATAATCCTTATCTGCAGATAAGACAAGGCACAATCAGTTGTAAAGAGAAAACTATTGTAAAACCAGGATATTATTCTTTGTTTTTAAAGATTTATTTATTATATGCATATGAGTACAGGGTAGCTGTCTTTAGACACACCAGAAGAGGGCATAAGATCTCATTACAGATGGTTGTGAGCAACCATGTGGTTGCTGGAAATTGAACTGAGGACCTCCGGGAGAGCAGTCGGTGCTCTTAACCACTGAGCAATCTCTCCAGGCCTAGGATATTAGTCTTAAATTAAGAAAATTTCTCAGTGAATTGAGAAGAAAAATGGTGCTAGTTCAACTGTCAGTCAGCATGCAGAAGAATGCAAATCAATCCATTCTTATCTCCTTGTACAAAGCTCAAGTTCAACTGGATCAAAGACTTCCACATTAAACCAGGTACACTGAAACTAGTGTAACAGAAAGTGGGGAAGAGCTTAGAACACATAGGCACAGGGGAAAATTTCTTGAACAGAACACCAATGACTTATGCTGTAATATCAAGAATAGACAAATGGGACCTCATGAAATTGCAAAGTTTCTGTAAGGTAAAGGACACTGTCAAGAGGGCAGTACAGGAACTAACAGATTGGGAAAAGATCTTTAGCAATCCTACATTTGATTGAGGGTTAATATCCAATATATACAAATAACTCAAGAAATTATACTCCACAGAATCAAAGAATCCTATTAAAAATGGGGTACAGAACTAAAAGAATTTTTAGCTGAAGAATATCAAATGGCTGAGAATCACCTAAAGAAATTCTCAACAGCCTTAGTCATCAGAAAAATGCAAATCAAAACACCCTGAGATTCCACCTCACACAAGTGAGAATGGCTATGATTAAAAACTCAGGTGACAGTAGATGCTGGCAAGGATTTGGAGAAAGAAGAACCCTCCTCCACTGTTGGTGGGGTTGTAAACTGGTACCACCACTCTGGAAATCAGTCTGGCAGTTCCTCGGAAAGCTGAGGATCCAGCTATTCCACTCCAGGGTATATACCTCAAAGATGCTCCAACATATAACAATGACACATGCTCCACCATGTTCATAGTAGCCTTATTTATAATAGTCAGAATCTGGAAAGAACCCAAATGTCCTTCAACAGAAGAATGGATACAGAAATTGTGGTACATTTACACAATACTCTAGTATTACTCAGCTATTAGAAACAATGACTTCATTACATTCCTAGGCAAATGAATGGAATTAGAAGCAAACATCCTGAGTGAGGTAACCCAGTCACAAAAGAATACACATGGCATGCACTCAGTGATAAGTGGATATTAGCCCCTTAAAAGCTCCGAATACCCAAGAAACAATTCACAGAAATTGTAAAGCTCAAAAAGAAGGAAGGCCAGAATGTGGATGCCTTGGTCCTTCTTAGAAGGGAGAGAAAAACATTCTTGGGAGGAAATACAAGGTCAAATAGAAGAATAGCAACTGAAGAAAATATCATCCAGAGGCTGCCTCACATGGGGATCCAACCCATATGCAGCCACCAAACCCAAGCACTATTGCTGATGCCTAGAAGTGCTTACTGGCAGGAACCAGATAAGGATGTCTCCTCAGAGGCTCTGCCAGAGTCATGCATCTACAGTTGAAGATGATTGCAGCTAACCATCAGACTGAACATAGGTACCTTAGTGAAAGAGCTAGATAACGGACTGAAGGAGCTGAAAGGGTTTGCAACTCCATGGGAAGAACAGCATTATCAACCAAGGAAACCTTCCAGAGCACCCAGGCACTCCAATGAGCACACATGGAGAGACCCAGGGCTCCATTTGCCTATGTAGCAGAAGATAGTATTATCTGGCATCAATGGAACAAGAGGTCTTTGGTCCAGTAAGGAGTGTTTTTCCGGTTTAGGAGAATGTCAAAGCACTGAGGTATAGAGGCAGGTTGGGAGAGGGAGCACCTTCCTGGAAGCAAGTGGAGGGGAATTGGGGAGGTATAACATTTTAAATGGAAATACAGAGAATATCCAATAAAAAAGAAAAGACTCTCCCTAATGTCTTCTAGCACTATAGTATGTATTTTGTTGACCTCCTAATTTTATAAATTAACTTTCCTTTGATTCCATTTTATGGTGTTTACCTTCAGTTTTGTTTTAAAAGTTGGCTTAAATTTATATAAAGCTCTGTGCATGCTTAAAAATTATTGCTTAAGGAGCATATGTTCAAGACAGTGTTTGTAAACTCATGTCCTATTCAGGAAAAACATATCCCATTTCCTGCCTGGCCTTTTTCTCCTTCTTTTATTGTTTTGGCAATCCCCAGTATATATCAGACTGTGTAAGGGAGACACAATGCTTTTCCTAGCACTTGACATGGGCATATCTCTGTCTGTTTCTGTGACACAGAAACAAGAAAGAGCTCTTGTCAGCGTTATCTTCAGATGAGGTAACAAACGGCCCGGCAGTTAGCAGGTCTTGAGAAGAGTCTTGACAGGTTAGCTGCTCTGGACCAATATTTCACGAGGATCACTACTGCTCATGGTCTTTAGAAACTAAGCTTTCACTGACTTTGGATGACGTAACTAGAAACTCTTCTCTAAGATCCTTTTCTGGTTCTTTTGTGTCCCGTGTGAGAGCATTATCTTCATCTTGCTTCTTTCGTTTTTGTTTTTGCTTTTACGTTATCCAGTTAGAGCTTCTTCCCCCTTTCCTTTATCATCTGAAACCTGTTGATTATTAGAAATAGGTTCCCAGGACTTGAGAAGTGAAGGTCTTTCTTCATCTACCCAGTTCCCCCACTCCTCTGCTGGAGCATTCCAGTCTAAGCCGGGGTCAGCAGAAGACAAAGCATTTAACCCAGACCATTCATCATCAATACTGGGTTGATTACAGCTGACATTTCACTGATAACCAGAAGTGGTAGTCTGAAAAACTGGCTCAGCAGTAGACCCAATGCCAGAAAATATTGAGAGATCACGTCTATTCCTTCCCCAGTCTTTCCCATTTGCATTACCATCACTGGTTACTGGAGTCCAAGAAGATGGCTGTTTTCTTCTTGTCTGCAGAGGCAGGTGGGACAGTTTCACTTCCCCTCACCTGCTCCCAACTGTGAGGTGAGTTTTACAGACTTCACTCCAGCCTTCCCCAGTAACAGTAAGATTTTTATTCTACTGTTTAAAATCCTGAATTGTAGACTCTCCTTTTCCAGACTTCAAGTTGCTAATTTGAAGATTTAGAGGAGAATCAATTGTATTCGTCTTGGAACAGGAAATGATGCAGTTGTCTTTCTCTCCCACAGTTAGCTCTGCCCCACAGTGACCAGACAGCAGCCAGGTAGGCAGACTCACTGTAAAAGGGGCTGCTTGCCCCTCCTTGCTCTCTTGCACTCTTAAGTTCTTACCCTCTTCCCTCTCTGTCTCTTCTCTCCCTACCCCCACCCCAACATGTGTTCCTGGCCAGCCCCTCCCTCCCTCTTGCTCACTCACTCTCCTACCTCCTCAATTCTTCTCTCCATACCCTAAATCAACTCTTTATACTATACCTGTTGTGTGGCTTCCCTCAGAGGGAAGGGATGCCTCTGTATAGTCCTGCAGAGGCACCTCCTTCCCCTGTACCAAACTGTGCCTTTACCAAACATATCCCTAATTTGTTTGAGCCAGAATCAATCAGCAGTTTATTGCCCTCACACTGTTTCCATTTCTCTCTGTGACTAATTTTAGTTTTCCAGGCTGCCTCAACATCATGACATGAGGTTGCTTTAGCATCCGACTTTGATTTCTTATTTTAATTTGATTTGTCATTTTTCTTTTATATCTCTGGCGTCTTCTTTGCTGTTATACTTGTGGGAGTTTTAACAACTTCACCCTCCTATACTTCCTCGGTCTGTCCATCTAGTTTGGGTTTGGCAGCCTCTTCTGGTTCTTTTGCTCCTGGCTTCTGAGATTCTTCAGTGGAGCCGGATCCTCCCGGACTGAGCCAGAGTGGATGCTTCCTCCTGCTTGCGGGCAGCTTCTTTGCTTCTGACCAGCGCGGGCGGGCGCACCAGGCCAGCTCTACATAGAAGAGCAGCAGTAACAGCAGGAGCCCGCGGGTGCCCGGCAGCATCAACCAGCCCAGGTACCCTTTAAGTCCTGCCTCAGATCCAGGGCCCCAAGAACGGGGGCTGTCTGAGAGCAACTCCCTCAGTCAGTTCTAGGCCTGCTGGGCCAGCCGGTTCTGCCAGCTCCTTGTGTCCATCTTCCCTCCAGTCAGACTCCGGAGCCTGCAGGAGTCATGGGAACCGAGAAAGGCCGCAACATCTGGGGCCTAGTGCATTATAGCAGCTCCTAACTCAGGACTTGGAAGGACTGAGTGCTCCCAGCCATCCTCAGGCTGATGCCACCAGAAGAGGGTGGCAGGGACTCTCTCCAGAGGCTGCCACCGATTGACATTGTAGTGCCAGCACCAGGCCCTGCTGTCGTCCCCTGGCAGTATATTGAAGGTTCAGGATGTGGTCTGAGCTGCCTGCAGAGGCTCGCCGGATCGCATCTATAATGGTTTTTGAAACCATCTAATATAAAGCTCTTCTTTATTCATGCCTGTGTACACCTAGATTCAACCATAGCAAAGTTCACAGCAAGCCCATTTATCATAGCTTACATGAAGAGGACCTGCCTGTCAATTGCCAATATAAATTGTTCTATACACATACAGTGGAGTTCAACAGTGACAACACAACATCTGGAACTAGACTTGAAGGATGCAGCATACACACACTTGTCACCTCTCTCTTCTCTCAATCCCCATAGTATTTGGAAGATTTCGAATAAAACTGTGGGTGTGACTATTCCAAAGTATCTTTGAGAAGGGTTTTTACTGTAATTGTGAGGGAGGTATGAAGATCCACGTGCATGTAGAAGTGTGTAGGGCAGAGAAAGAGAGTAGTGCAGTAGAGGTGATAGTACACTGAACCCGCCATGAGAAGACAGGGGCAGTGTGAGCAGGAGAAGAGGAGGGAGAGGGCAGACGGAACCAAGAGAACAATGGCACGTTTTGAGTACTGTCCCTGGTTTACTTCCAGAAATGTGGCGACTGCATTGTATATGTTTCTACTGTGCTTCTCTCATGGCTTGTGTCTAGGTCTCATGGCCTGCTCAAGTATCTCCACGGTCTGTATCCTCTACAGACACAAGATACGTGTCAAGCCTATTCATGGTGCTCAGTATTCTCTAAGGTATCCCCCTGAAGACAGAGCCACACAAACTATCCTAATCCCAGTGTGCATATTTGTTCTATCTTACTCAATCTCTTCTATACATGTAATCTTTAAAGCTACCTCAAAGGCTCAGTGCTACAGGGAGTAAGTGTATTTATATTTTTAGAAATATGCTTTGCAATATGTTTCCTGTCTGGTCTCACCAGCAATTTCAAGTCTAGTTGCAGCCTGTCTGTGGTAAGAGACAGTTCCCTCCAAATATTGTGTGAGCAAGGTCATCATGTCTTTCTTGTGTACTACCATGTCTTTGCATCTATCATGGCTTGCCAAGACAGCTATTTTATAATATCAGCCATCTTTTGGGGTGGGGGTAGCAAAAGGTTTATTCGGCTTATACCACGACATTGCTGCTCATCACCAAAGGAAGTCAGGACTTGAACTCAAGCAGGTCAGGAAGCAGAAGCTGATGCAGAGGCCATGGAGGGATGTCACTTACTGGCTTGCTTCCCTGGCTCGTGAAGCTTGCTTTATTTTTCTGGAAAATGAATCTAAAAAATTAAATAGATGTTAGAGAGGATCAGAGAAGTATAGCACTGACTAAGTATGACAGGACCCCTGCAATTATGAACTCACAACTGCTGTGGTTGCCCGCATAAGACACACAATATCAGACCAGCTTACATCCCAGCATGAGAGTAGTCCTCATGAGAATCCAGCCCTAACTGAGGATCTAGTGACAGTTCATGGCTTTAGGGCAGAGAAAGTATTTTCTATAAGAGCCTGGTGACTTGTAATTTTTAGTTGGTAAGTTTTTTTAGTCGTTCTTATTATATATAGCTTATTAATAGAAGAGAAAAAACATTTTACTGGATTAAAAGTGAAAAATGAAAGGAGAAATTTTGTGCATTTTATATTTAGAAGCTAATGCTGTGCTCAGAAAGGTTACAACTCTGACATTTACAGTTGTTGTGATTATTGGATCATCTCTTGTATGAGTAATGTGTGAAGATTTTGGCTTCACTCCTGATAAGTTAATACATCCCTATCAACTAAGAGGCAGGATTAGAGAATAGGGAAAGACTTCTGATCCTACTATGGAAGTCCTAAGAAAAAAGAGACAGAGGCAGATGAAAGGATATTGAGAGACTAAGTGGATGATTGAAAATCCATATAGAAAGCCTCTGTATGTCTCTGTGTGTTTCTTTTGGCTTATCCCTAACATATAATTACATAAATCTCAGATGTGCTAGATTGCTGACTAAAAAGTCATATATGAGATGACTCCAATTGAATATTTGATCTGAGTATTTGAAGACCCCTCAAACAATAAGATTAGTGCCATTTCTTTATGTTACAAACCAGAAGTTTATAGCAAGACCTTCTTGCTGAAAATACCATAGCCTTTGGAGATAATACATGATTAACGAAGATCCTACTGACCAAAATGATTCATTATTTCTGGATATATAAGAGAGTCCCTAAGATGCATTCACGATGTTAAAAGAAGTCATTAATAACCTTACCCAGGTATGACTAATGTGAAATATGACAGTGAACATCCTAGTAACATATTCTCATTGCACATTGGTAGCCCTGATATAAGGCTAACCAGCCACTCTCTGTTTTTTTTTGGGGGGGGCTTGCTCTCTAGTAATTATTATCAAATTGTGGTTCATGACCTTTAGAATACACACATTTCTGATGGTCTGACATGTAGAGACATTGCTCAGTAACAAAACTACCATTGCATCAACAAAAATAAACTATGGTTGAGGACTTTTTAGAACAGAGGAAAGGTGTGCTCTCCAGTGGTAATGACCCACAGATTGAAAAGGGCTACTTTTTTAAAAGTTATTTATTTTATGAAATATTATAGCTCACAAAATTTGTTACATAATAATATATGATGAATACACAATTTCTTTCTTTTTTTATTTTCTAAGAATGAATGAGGCTTCCAATTTTGGTCTTCCTTCTTTTTGAGATACACAGACCTTATGAGAATGACTACTTAACAAGTTGCCTGTGCTATAAAACAGGCCTGAAATTCATGGGGAACACACAGGTCCCATGAATACAAAAAAAAAAAAAACAAAAAACAAAAAATCCATAATTTTGCTAAGTGGACTTCATGTCAAACTACTCTCTATTTTTTTTTCAATTTTATTGGATATTCTCTGAGTTTACATTTCAAATGTTATACCATTCTTCTTGTATCTGTTGAGACCTGTTTTGTGACCAATTTTGGAGAAGGTCCCATGAGGTGCTGAGAAGAAGGTATATTCTTTTGTTTTAGGATGAAATATTCTATAGATGTCTGTTAAATCCATTTGGTTCATAACTTCTGTTAGTTTCACTGTGTCTCTGTTCATTTTCTGCATCCATGATTTGTTCATTGATGAGAGTGGGGTGTTGAAGTCTCCCACAATTATTGCATGTGGTGTAATATATGCTCTGTGCTTTAGTAGAGTTTCATTTACGAATGTGGGTGCTCTTGTATTTGGAGCATAGGTGTTTAGGATTGAGAGTTCCTCTTGATAAATTTTTCCTTTGGTGAATAAAACGTGTCATTGCTTATCTTTTTTAATTGAAAATCAATTTTATTCAATATTAGGTTGGCTACTCCAGCTTGTTTCTTGGGACCATTTGCTTGGAAAGATTTTTCCCAGCCTTTTACTCTGAAGTAGTGCCTGCCTTTGTTGCTGAGATGAGTTTCCTGTTTGCAGCAAAATGCTGGATCTTGCTTATGTATCCAGTCTGATAGTCTATGTCTTTTTATTAAAGAATTGAGGCCATTGATGTTAAGTGATATCAAGGAATAGTGACTGTTTTTTCCTGCTGTTTTTGTTGTTAGAGGAAGATTTATGTTTTTGTGTCTTTCTTTGTTGGTGTATGTTGCAAGAAGATTAGTTTCTTGATTTTTTTTTGGGGGGGGGTGAAGTTTCCCTCTTTGTGGTGGTGTTTTTCATCTATTATCCTTTGTAGGGCTAGATTTGTGGATAGATGTTGTGCAAATTTGTTTTTTTCTTTTCTGGAACATCTTGGTTTCTCCACCTACTGTGATTGAGAGTTTTGCTGAATATAGTAACCTGGGCTGAAACTTGTTTTCCCTCCTGGTCTGTATGATGTCAGTCCAGGATCTTCTAGCTTTCATAGTCTCTGTTAAAAGTTCTTGTATATTTCTGATTGTTCTGCCTTTATATGTTAGCTGTCCTTTTCCTCTCACTGCTTTTAGTATTCTTTCTTTGTTTTGAGAATTTGTTGTTTTGACTATTATGTGTCTGGAAGAATTCCTTTTCTGGTCCAGTCTATTTGGGGCTCTGTAAGCTTCTTGTATATTTGTAGTCATCTCACTTTTATTTTAGGTTAGGGAAATTTTCTTTTATAATTTTGTTGAAGATATTTACTGTGCCTTTCAGTTGATATTCTTCACCCTCTTATACACCTATTATCCTTAGGTTTGGTCTTCTCATTGTGTCCTGAATCTCCTGGATGTTTTAACTTAGAATCTTTTTAATTTTTGTATTTTCTCTGACTGCAATGTCAGTAATTTCTATGTTATTTTCTTCTTCTGAGATTCGCCCCTCCATCTCATGTATTCAGTTGGTGATATTAGCATCTATGACTCATCGCAGATGTCTTTCCTATGTTTTCCAACTTTAGGATTGTCTCTTTTAGTTTTTTCTTCATTGTTTCTATTTCTGTTTTCAGTTCCTTCAACTGCTTGGTTTTTGGGTTTTTTTTTTTTTTTTTTTTTTTTTTTTGCTTTCTTTTAGTTCTTTAAGTGATTTTTGTGCTTCCTCTTTAAGGGTTTCAATTTGTTTACGTGTCTTCTCCTGGTTTTCTTGTACTTCTTTAAGTGTGTTATTTATTCACTTCTCAAAGATCTCCATCATCATTGTGAAGTATGATTTTAAGTCTAAATATTGTTTTTCTGGTGAATTAGGATATCCATCCACTATTTTCGGTGGTGGGAGAACTGGGTACTGATGTTGCCAGGTTCTCTTTGCTTCCTTTTCTTAGAATCTTGTGCTTGCCTCTTGCCATCTTGTTATAGGTGATGCTAGGTGATCTTGTCTCTTACTGGAGCTTGTCTCTCTTTCGGGTCTGTGGGCCTGTGTTGTGCAGAGGAAGATTGTTTCTGGGTGTTCCACTCGAAGGGTAGGTTGTGAATTCTGACGGCAAAGCCCAGTCCTCACGTACCTGGGCTGGGTCTGGCCTTGAGCTAGAAGTGTGTACTTTCATGGGATACCTCTGCTTGCACCAAGAAAGTTCTGGGCGGCCTCTCCTGAGGTAAAACATGGGCAGAAGCTTCTTGAGGCTTCGCTATAAGCTTTTGTAGTAGGACATGATGAGTTTTTGAATTTCCTCTGTTTATTTTGTTATGTGTCCCTTTTAATTTCTGATTTTGTTAATTTATATACTGTATCTGTCCCCTGTGGTTAGTCTAGCTAAGGGTTTATTTTGTTAATTTTTTTTTCAATGACACTATCTCCTGGTTTTGTTCTTTTTCTTTCTTTCTTTCTTTCTTTCTTTCTTTTTTCTTTTTTTGTATAGTTCTTTTGTTTCTACTTGGTTGGTTTTGGCCCTGGGTTTGATTATTTCCTGCCATGTACTTATATTGGATGTATTTGCTTCCTTTTGTTCTAGATTTTTTAGGTGTGCTGTCAAGCTCTTGGTGTATGCTTTTTCTGGTTTCTTTTTTGAGGTGCTCAGAGATGTGAGTTTTTCTGCTCTATTCCAATACTTTGATAATTGGACCTTGGTAGTAAGCTTTAGGAGGAAAAATTTGACAAATAATAGAATAGAACTTGGGGGACTGATTTAGGGACTTAACCTAATGCTATTTGTTGGGGTCCAGGAATTGCCTCATAAACAATGCAAACGCTGATCTTTGTCATACAGGAATAGTTTATTGAGCATAGACCAGAGGACTGATCAGCTAGGATCATGGTCCATGTTCACGAACTGAACCCTGACCCCGTGTTAAGATCCTACAAGATTTTTCAGCTTCAGTTCTCAAACATTTGTGCCTATTTACTTCATCTATTGGGACTTAGGGATGGGGGTTTGCTTATGAACATATCTTTGCTGTACCTTTATCCTGGTCCCATTATATAATGTATTCAACTGTGGCAATTCATGTCCTAGCCAGGTGTCTTATCTTGCTATGAGAACAGAAAAATGACAGACTACTAAAATTATATTGATTACTTACAAAGTTTTAAAATTTATACAAGAAAAGCAGTTATCTCTTTCTAATCTTTCCATGTATTATCACCCCAATTCTTCAAATAACTACAAGAGCAACATTACTAACCTTTATATGCCTCTATATCATCTTTTAATTCACCAACCTTTGATCCCTCATCCTATCAATCCCATAATCACTTTATCCCCTCTTCTTATATTTTTTATTCCTGTCATATATAAAGTCCTATTTTTCGACCCATGCCTTTTTTCTTTAGACCATTTTAACTATCTATCCTTGATGTCCCTAACTTCACTAAATAATGCTAAATATTGCAGGAGGGTTCATGTGTCTTTTTATGATTCCAAGTTCAAGATAAAGAAACTATTTCTACAAAACTCCATGTAGAATTTTATGTTCTTTTAGGCTATATTGTATAAATCCTTTCCCATGACCCTGAAGGCTAAGCAGAGGGCTTGTTTCTTGACCTCTACCACCTCATGATAATCTCCATTCTTCATTCTGGAAACCATACCCGTTTTAATTATTATCATGTGATTAGCTTAAAGTAATGGGAGAAGTATATTGCCCAGAAAGAAAGATTGAAAGTAAAGTAATAATGACAACAGATCAACTTTGGGCAACAGCAATGATCAGCAACTTTAGGGATCTTAATGATCAATGGCCTGGCAATGTTTCAGGGGCAGGAAGTATGTCACACCTCCCTCCTATTCAGCCATTCTGTACCCAGCAGGTTCTCAATGTATGGACTTTGACCACACAGGAGTCACATGCCAGATATCCTTCATATCAGATAGTTATGAGATGATTAATAACAGAAACAAAATTAGAGTTATGAAGTAATAAAGAGATAATATAATAGTTGGATGTCCCCACAGCATGAGGAAGAGTTAATTAAGAATGCTGAAAATGACTGATCTATATTATTGGTGGGTTGGAAAAAGGCTCAACAGTGGAAAGAACTTACTGCTCTGTCCCTGACCCAGGTTTAGTTTCCAGCACACTGTCTAGAGTATCTGACAACTTCTTCTGACTTCTGTGGACACTGCATGCATATACATACAAAATACAAACAATAAATATTTTTACAAAGAATGCTTATGATTTTCCCCACATCTATACACAGACATACATACACACATGAGTGGCCTATGTGTAGAGGTCAGAGGACAACTTTTATTAGTCAGTTCTTCTTGTCAACCATGTTGATCAGAACAGTTGAACTCAGTTCATTAGCAGCAAGTGCTTTAACCCACTAAGTCTCTCATCAAAACCCTTTTCAATTTTCTAGCACTACGTAGTTAATACTGAAGAATAGTGATTGATATTATTTTTATTAGAGGTAGAATTTTGTTTATGTGCTTTTCTTCTTTTAGATTGTTTTGTAAGAAGATAATTTTCTTGCTTTTTCTAGGGTGTACTTTCCCTCCTTGTGTTGGACTTTTCCATCTACTATCCTTTGTTGGGCTGGATATTTGGACAGATACTGTGTAAATTTTTTTTCCCTGGAATATCTTCCTTTCTCCATATATGGTAATTGAGAGTTTTGTTCGATATAGTAACAAAGGCTGGACTTTGTGTTCTCTTGGGGTCTGTATGATATCTGTCCAGGATCATTCAGTCATAGTCTCTGTTGAGAAGTCTGGTGTAATTTAGATAGTTCTACCTTTATATGTTACTAGACATTTTCCCCTTACTAATTTTAATATTCTTTTTTGAATATTGATGTTTTGAATATTATGTGTCAGGAGAAATTTCTTTTTTGGCCTAATCTATTTGGAGTTATAATGATAATCTTTTTCGGGAAGTTTTTTCCTATAATTTTGTTGAAAATATTTATTGGATCTTTTAGTAGAGAATCTTTGCTCTCTCTTACAGCAATTACACTTAGGTTTTATCTTTTAATTGTGCCCTGGATTTTCTGTATGATTTGGGCTATGAGTTTTTAGTTTTTGCATTTTATCTGATTAGTGTGTCGATGTTTTCTATGGTATCTTCTGCACCTGAGTTTCTCTCCTCTATCTCTTACATTCTCTTGTATTGTTTGCATTCACAGCTCCTGATCTTTTTCCTAGGAATTCTATCTTCAGGGTTATGTCTTTTTGTGATTTATTTATTGTTTCTATTTCAATTTTTAGATTCTGGATGATTATGCTCAAATTCTTCACCTGTTTGGTTGTGTTTTCTGTAGCTCTTTAAATAATTTTTGTGTTTATTCTTTAAAGGCTTCTGCTTGTTTACTTGTGTTCTCCTGTATTTCATGTGCTTCTTGAAGCTCTATATCATCATCATGAGGTATGATTTTGAGGCCAAATCTGATTTTTCTGGTGTGTTGGGATATCTATTACTTGCTGTGGTGGGAAAACTGGGTTCTGATGTTCCCAGGTTGTTTTGGTTTTGGTTGCTTTGGTTCTTGTGTTTGCCTCTTGACAGCTTGTTATCTGTAATGCTAGTTGGCCTTGTTTTCTCTGACTGGCAATGTCTCTCCTGTGGGCCTGTGGGTCTGTGGGCCTGTAGTTTAGTATTAAGAGTACTTCTGGGTGCTCAGCTCTCTATGGGCGGGTTTTGAATTCTTTTGTTTTTATCAATCTTTCTTTTTTTATTTCCTAAATTTTAAAATCCCATTTATTGTTTTTGTTTATTCATGTTACATCCCAATCGCTGTCTCCCTCCTGATCCACCTCCTTCCCATAGTCCCTCCTCCCTTATCCTCTCCCCTTCTCTTTTGAGAGAGTAGAGGCCTCCCTAGGTATCCCTCTACCTTTGGGGACTTCCAAACACTAAACCACTAACCAAAAATATAGAGGCTGGGCCTGGGCCTCCCAACATGTAGATGTTCCACTTGGTCTTTATTCAGGTCCTGAACAACCAGAGTCAAGGCTGTCCCAAAAGCTGTCCCAAAAGCCTGTCTGTGGGATGTGCTCAACTACATTGTTTAGTATCACTGTGAGAGGAAGCAAGTATTCCTGCAGAGACTTATGTGGTATCAATCTTTCTTTTTCCTTACAACTTTTTTTTTTAAAAAGAAGATACATGTACAGATTCTTAAAAGTATTTTGGCATAAAATTATATGAATATATTTTTGTCAGTACTTGAGGTTTTGAAGGTTTGATAGTATGCACTAAATCTTACTAGTTACCATAAGCATAAAGTACATGTGAAACAAAATGTAACATAGTAATAGTCAAATATTTCTTGGTGTGTAGATAAAACATGATGATTTTTAAATAACAAAAATTGTCACAAGGCTATCTTCTTAGGTCTTGAGTTATTAATGGTTTGAGGTCTAGGTGTACTCCACTCTGAGTGGGTGCTATACACTTGTTCTTGTTCGAATATTTTGTTTTTGTTTTCTTAGAAGGCTTCCACATTTTAGCCTTTATTTTTTTGAGCTTTATATGATTGATGAGTTGTTTCATGGATATTCAGAGCTTTCTGGGGCTAGTAACCAATTATCGGTGACTGCATATTATGTCTGTTCTTTTGTGATTGGGTTATCTCACTCAGGATGATATTCTCTAGATACAGCCATTTCCTAGGAATTTCATAAATTCATTATTTCTAATAGCTGAATAGTACTCCATTGTGTAAATATACCACAATTTTGGTATCCATTCATCTACTGAAAGAAATCTGGGTTCTTCCCAGCTTCTGGCTATTATAAATAAAGGTGCTATTAACATGGTGGAGCATGTTTTCTTATTGTATGTTGGAGCCACTCTGGGATATATGCCCAGAAGAGGAATAACTGGGTCTTTAATGGGACATAGTAGACTATGTTCAATATTCTGAGGAACCATCAGACTGATTTCAAGAGTGGTTGTAGAAGGTTACAACCCCATGAACAGTGGAGGAGTGTTCCTCTTTCTCCACATCTTTGCTAGCATCTGCTGCCATTTAAGTTTTGATTTTAGCCATTCTGACTGGTGTGAGGTGGAATCTCAGTGTTGTTTGGATTTGCATTTCCCTGATGACTAGGGATGTCTAGAATATTTTTAGGAGTTTATCAACCATACAACATTCTTCAATTGAGAATTCTTTGTTTAGCTCTGTACCCCTTTTTAATAGGATTGTTTGATTCTTTGGGGTCTAACTTCTTGAATTCTTTGTATATATCAGATATTAGACCTCCATCAGATGTAGGATTGTTAAAGATCTTTTTCCAATCTGTTGGCAGCCATTTTGTTTTCTGATAGTGTCCTTAGACTTACAGAAACTTCGCAATCTCATTAAGTCCCATTTATCAATCCTTGATCTTAGAGCACAAGCCACTGGTGTTCTGTTCAGGAAAATTTCTCCTGTGCCCATGTGTTCTAAGGTTTCCCCTACTCTCTCTTCTAATACTTTCAGTGTACCTGGTTTTATGTGAAGATCTCTGATCCACTTGCACTTGAGCTTTGTACAAGGATATAAGAAAGGGTCTATTTTCATTCTTCCTCATGTTGACTGCCAGTTGAGCCAACACCATTTGTTGAAGAGGCTGTCCATTTTCCGTTTAATGTTTTCAGCTCCTTTGTCAAAAATCAAGTGACCATATGTGTGAGGGTTCATTTCTGGATCTTCTATTCTGTTCAATAGATCTACCTGCCTATCTCTGTACCAGTACCATGTGGTTATTAACATAATTGCTTTGTAATACAGCTTGAGGTCAGGAAGGGTGATTCCTGCAGAAGTTTTCTTGTTGTTGACAGTAGATTTCATTATTTTAGCTTTTCTTTGTTATTCCACATGAATTTTCAAATTGCTTATTCTAACTCTATGAAGAATTCAGTTGGAATTTTGATGGGGATTGCATTGAATCTGTAGGTTGCTTTTGGTAAGATGGCTATTTTTACAATATTGATCCTTCCAATCCATGAGCATAGGAGATCTTTCCATCTTCTGAGATCTTCTACAATTTTATTCTTCAGAGATTTGAAGTTCTTATCATGCAGGTCCTTCACTTACTTAGCTAAGGTCACACCAAGGTATTTCATATAATTTGTGACTATTGTAAACGGTATCTTTTACCTAATTTCTTTCTCATCATGTTTATTCTTTGAGTAGAAGAAGGCTACTGATTTGTTTGAGTTAATTTTATATTCAGCCACTTTTCTGAAGATGTTTATTAGCTATAAATGTTCTCTGGGGAAAATATTTGGGGTAACTTAAGTATGCTATCATGTTATCTACAAATAGTTATATTTTTACTTCTTCCTTTCCAATTTTTCTCCCTTTTATTTCCTTTTGCTGCCTAATTGCTCTAGCCTGAACTTCTTGTACTGTGTTGAATAGGTAGGGGGAGAATGGGTGACCTTGTCTAGTCTCTGATTTTAGTGGGATTGCTTCAAGTTTCTCACAGTTTAGTTTTTTGTTGGATATTGGTTTGCTGTATATTGATTTTATTATTTTTAGGCATGGGCCTTGGATTTCTGCTCATTCCATGACTTTTTAAATGAAGTGGTTTTGAATTTTGTCAAGTGCTTTCTCAGCATCTAGTGAGATGACCATGTGTGTTTTTTTTTCTTTTGAGTTTGTTTATATGGTGGATTATGTTGATGGATTTTTGTATATTAAATCCTCCCTGCATTCCAAGGGATGAAGCCTACTTGATCATGGTGAATACTCATTTTGATGTGTTCTTACATTCGGTTTTCAAGAATTTTATTGAGTATTTTTGCATCAATGTTCATAAGGGAGATTGGTCTGAAGTTCTCTTTCCTTGTAGGGTCTTTGTGTGCTTTAGGAATGAGAGTTATTGTGGCTTCAAAGAATGAGTTGGGTAGTGTTCCATCTAACTCTATTTGTGGAATGGTTTGGGGAGTGTTGTTTTAGGTCATCAATAAGTTTCTGAAAGAATTCTGCACTGAACTCATCTCTTTTTAGGCTTTGTTTTGTTTAGAGGATTTTGATTACTGATTCTACTTTTTTAGGTGTTATGGAATTATTTAGATAGTTTGTCTGGTCCTGATTTAACTTTGGTATCTTGTATCTGTCTAGAAATTCATCCATTTCCTCTAGATTTTCCAGTTTTGTTGAGTATAGGCTTTTGTAATAGTATCTGATGATTTTTTCAATTTCCTCTGTTTCTGTTGTTATGTCTCCACTTTCCTTTCTGATTTTGTTAATTTGGATACTCTTTCTTTTCCTTCTAGTTAGTCTGGCTAAGGGTTTATGGTTCTTGTTAAGTTTTTCAAAGAACCAGCTCCTGGATTTGTTGATTCTTTGAATGGTTCTTTTTGTTTCTATTTGGTTAATTTCTGCTCTACATTTGATTATTTTCTGCTGTCTACTCCTCTTGGGTATATCTGCTTCCTTTTGTTCTTGAGCTTCCAACTGTGCTGTCAAGTTGCTAGTGTATGTTCTCTCCAGTTTCTTTTCGGAGGCACTCAGAGCTATGCGTTTTCCCGTCAGTACTGCTTTCATTGCACCTCATAGGTTTGGGTGTGTTGTGCTTTCATTTTCATTAAATTCTAAAAAAAAAATTAATTTATTTTTTATTTCTTCTTTGATCATGCTATAGTTGAGTAGAACATTGTTCATCTTTTATGTGTATGTGGAATTTTTGTTGTCTTAGTTGTTATTAAAGACCAGCCTTAGTCAATCATTTGATTGGAAGCATGGGAGTATTTCAATCTGCCTATATCTATTGAGGCTTGCTTTATTAGCGAGTATATTTTTTATTTTGGAGAAGGTGCCCTGATGTGCTGAGAAGAAGGTGTATTCTTTCATTTTAGGATCATATGTTCTGTAGATGTCTGTTAATTCCAATTGTTTCATAACCTCTGCTAGTTTCACTATGTATTTTTTTCAGTTTTTGTTTCCATGATCTGTCCATTGATGAGAATGGAGTGTTGAAGTCTCCCACTATTATTTTGTGTGGTACAATGTATATTTTGAGCTTTAGCATGGTTTCTTTTATGAATTTGGGTGCTCTTTTATTTGGAGCATATATGTTAAAGATTGAAAATGCATCCTGATCAATTTTCCGTGTAATGAGTAAAAAGTGTCCTTATTTGTTTGATGACTTTTGGAGAAGTATACTTTATTCCATATTAGAATTGCTACTCAAGGCTTTGTTCCTTTTCAGCTGGTTCAGCTCAGTTGCTGAGAGGGATTGGATGTTGGTGTGAAGTGCTTTGACCTCTGCTGCTGAGTGCCTGTGGGAATGCCAGCTGAGAGCTACTAAGTCTCTTCATGTGACTTATGAGGATGTGCATGTGAACTTCACTCAGGAAGAGTGGGCTTTGCTGGATCCTTCCCAGAAGAAGCTCTACAACGATGTCATGCTGAAGACCTACAGGAACCTCAGTGCTATAGGCATTAATTGGGAAGACTGTAATATTGAGGAACATTGTCATATACCTAGAGGACACAGAAGGCTTGAAAGAAGTAAGAGTACAGAGAAAACCTTTGAGAATACTAAATGTGATAAAGCCTTTGTCTTGCATGCTAACACTCATGCTCAAAGGGATGCGACAACTGATACATAAAAGAAACATAATGGAGGCATGTTGAAGCCTCTGTACGTTATACTAGTCTCCAAATACATAAAAAAGCACAAACTCAAAAGAAACCCTATACATGTAATCAATGTGATAAAGGTTTTACAAATCACAGTAGTCTTAAAAGGCATGAAAGAATTCATTCTGGAGAGAAACCCTATGAATGCATTCAATGTGGTAAAGCATTTTTTAGTCAATATAATCTCCTACAACATGAAAGAACACATACTGGAGAGAGAGAAAGGCTATGAAATTAATCAGTGTAGTAAAGCCTTTAAAAATTATAGTCACCTAAAATGTCTCAAAATATTTTATACTGGTGAAAAACCCTTTCAATGTAATCAGTTTGATAAAACCTTTTCAGAACACAGTTCTCTGAAAATTCATGGAAAGATTTATACCGGAGAGAAAACCTACAAATGTAATCACTGTGATAAAGCTTTTTTAGGACATCATAATCTCCAAATGCATAATAGAACACATACTGGAGAGAAACCATTCAAATGTAATCAATGTGATAAAGCCTTTTCACAACGCAGTACTCTGATATCTCTTGGAAGAATTCATACTGGAGAGAAACCCTATAAATGTAACCTGTGCGACAAAGCTTATTCCCATATCAGTAATCTCAAGATACATAAAAGGACACACACTGGAGAGAAACCCTACAAGTGTGATCTATGTGACAAAGCCTATCTCATAAACTGGTCTCTCCAGTTACATAAAAGGACACACACTGGAGAGAAACCCTACAAATGTAGTTTATGTGACAAGGCCTATTTCAAAAACAATTGTCTCAACAGGCATAAAAGATCACATACTGGAGAGAAACCATACAAATGTAATCTATGTGACAAAGCTTATTCTGCCAACATGACTCTCCAGATACATAAAAGGATACATACAGGAGAGAAACCCTTCAAATGTAATCAGTGTGATAAAGCCTTTTCTGGACACAGTTCTCTGGTAAGTCATGGAAGAATTCATACTGGAGAGAAACCCTACAAATGTAATCTGTGTGACAAAGCTTATTCCCAAAACAGTAATCTCCACATACATAAAAGAACACACACTGGAGAGAAATACTACAAATGTAATCTATGTGAGAAAGCCTATCCTAAAAACAAGGCTCTCCAAATACATAAAAGGACACACACTGACGAGAAACCGTTCAAGTGTAAACAATGTGATAAAGCCTTTTCACAACACAGTTCTCTGATAAGTCATGGAAGAATTCATACTGGAGAGAAACCCTACAAATGTAATCTGTGTGACAAAGCTTATTCCCAGAACAATAATCTTCACATACATAAAAGAACACATACTGGAGAGAAACCCTTCAAGTGTAATCAATGTGATAAAGCCTTTTCAGGACACCTTTCTCTGAAAAGGCATGGAAGAATTCATACTGGAGAGAAACCCTCAAATGTAATCAATATGATGAAGCCTGTTCAGAACACAGTCGTGTGAAAGACATGGAAGAATTCATACTGGAGAGATATCCTATAAATGTAATCAATATGATTAAGCCTTTTCTCAAAAAAAAATCTTTAAAACTATAAAAGAACACATTGGAGAAAAACCCTACCAAGGTAATCTATGTGATAAAACCTGTTCCCAACTGAATATTCTTCAATATCATAATAAAACACATAGTGTAGAGAAACCCTCCAAATGTAATAAATGTGAGATAGCCTTTTTGCAGCACCCTTATCTCTGAATGCATACAACACATACTGGAGACAAACCCTCTGAATGGTGCAAAGCAGCTGCATGTCACAGTCATCTTCAAAAGCATAAACGACTTCATATTGTATGAAAAGCTTGTTATTGTATCTTACATCAGATTATATAGTGAAATTTGTGTATCTTCATACTATTCATCGTCATGAACATTATGTGTATTCAGGAGAAATCCTTTGAATATAATCCATAGGATAAAGCCGTTACCCAGCACAACTATCTTCTGATGAATAAAGAATACATAATTTGAAGAAAACCTATGAAATTGAGCAATGTGGTAAAGCTTGTGAATGTACCAGTCAATTTCAAAATCATAAGAAAAATTTACACTATAGGGAAACATTAAATTTTGTCAATGTAAAATTTTCAGTGAACGGTATCTGTTTGCAGGAATAAAACATGGGTAGGCTTTGGATTTTTATATCAATGTTAAATTGAATAAAATCTTTGAAAGTCAAAAAAAAAAAAAAAAAAAAAAAAAAAAAAAAGAATTGCTACTCAAGCTATGTGTCCTGGGGCTGTTTGTTTGGAAGGTTCTTCCCAATCTTTTACTTTGAAAGAGTGTCTGTCTTTGTCTCTGAGATGAGTTTCCTGTATGCAGCAAAATGCTGGATTCTGTTTATGTATCTAATCTGAGAGTCTATCTCTCTTTATTGGGGAATTGAGTCCACTTATTTTAACAGATAATAAGAAATAGTGATTGTTGTTTCCTGCTATTTCTGCTTTTAGAGGTAGAATTATGTCTGTTTGTCTTTCCTCTTTTGGTTTTCTTGCTTAGTTATTTTCTTATTATTTCTAGGATGTAGTTTCCCTTCTTATGTTTGGTTTTCTATCTGTTTTTCTTTGTAGGGCTGGATTTGTCTTCGGATATTGTGTAAATTAAGTTTTGTCCTGGAATAGCTCGGTCCTTACATCCATGGTGATTGAGAATTATGCTGGATATAGTAACCTAAGCTGACATTTGTGTTCTCTTAGTGTCTGCATGATGTTTGTCCATGATCTTCTTGCTTTCATAGTCTCTATTGAGAAGTCTCGTGTAATTCTGATTGGTCGGCCTTTATATGTTACATAACATTTTTCCTTACAGTTTTTACTATTCTTTCTTTGTTTTGAACACCTGGTGTTTTAATTATTAAGTGTTGGAAAGAATTTCTTTTCTGGTCCAATCTATTTGGGGATCTATAGGCTTCTTTTATGTGTATGGTCATCTCATTTTTAAGGGTAGGAATGCTTTCTTCCATGATTTTGTTGAAAATATTTATTTTGTCCTCTTCTATTCCTATTATCCTTAGTTTTGGTCTTCTCATTGTGTCCTGGATCTCCTGTACATTTTAGGTTAGAAGCTTTTTGGGTTGTGCATCTTCTCAGACTGTTTTGTCTATGTTTTCTATGTTGTCTTTGGCCCTTGAAATTCTCTCATCTTTCTCTTGTAGTCTATTGGAGATGCTTGCATCTGTGACTCCTGATTTATTTTTCAGGTTTTCCATCTCCAGAGTTGTCTCTTTTTGTGTTTTCATTATTGTTTCTATTTGCATTTTCAATTCCTTTTCCTGATTGGTTGTGTTTTACTATAGTTCTTTGAGTGATTTTTGTATTTTCTTTTTAAGGGCTTCTATTTATTTATGTGTGTCCTCCTCTGATTGTTTAAGTGAGCTATTCACATGCTTCTTAAAGATCTTCATCATCGTGAAGTATGATTTCAAGTCTGAGTCTTTTTTTCTGGAGTGTTTGGCAATCCACTACTTGCTGTGGTGGGAGAACTTGGTTCTGATTTTGACAGGCTGTCTTGGTTTCCATTGCTTAAGTTTTTTTGTTTTCCTCTTGCCATCTTGTTATCTGTGATTATATGTGGTCTTGTCGTCAGTGACTGGTGCCTGTTCCTCCTGTGAATCTGATGGCCTGTGGGCTCAGGAAGAAAATTTCTCTGAGTGTTTGGCTTTTTGTGGGCAAGCAGTGAGTTCTAGTGGCAGTGACTCAGCTCTGTCTTTTTTGAGCTCAGGTGAGGGAGCTCTTGTGAGGCTGTTCTGGGAGCTCAGCCCTCTGCCCAGAAGTCCTGAGTACTACTGATGGGGACCTGGCTCTTTCTCTAGGCCAAAACAGACCCTTTTCCAGACAGACCAGTTCTTTCTGCTTTCTGAGAGCTCTGGTATGCTCTTTCTGGGCGTATGTGCTAGGTTCACCTCTGGTGCAGATGCATAAAGGCCTGTGGAGCTGATCTTCAAGTACAGCCTTTCACTAGCAGAAACCTGGTTCCCTCTGACAAAGGCCTGGGCCTTACTGTGGGCTGGAAAGGAACCTTTTCCACAAGCACTGCCAAGCACTCTCTGTGCTCTGGTTACTCAGGACACAACCTCATCAGGCCTGTGCCCCAGGATCTCTGCTGGTCCAGGTAGAAATGAGCCTGTGTGTCTCAGGCTTTGAGTTCTTATAGTAGTGAGACTGCTCTAGTTCTGGGCACAGATGAAGACCAGAAGTATGTGATCCCAGGTAGCATTTAGATATCTGTTCCCAGAGAGCTCCTGGTGGTTTCTGCCAGGACTGTCAGTGGAGAGAAGGGGGGTGTCTCACCCATGTGCTCAAGAGTGAGAGCACTCCCGGGTACTCAGCTCTCTGTGGTAGGCTGTGAGTACTGATGGCAGTACACTTTCTATTTTCTTTTCAGACCTCTTACTTGTTTCCGTTTGATGAGTTAATGTTGTCAGTTTCACCTGACATTGCTCCTGAGCTGCATTGGAACACGGGCTGCAGTTTGTTCTTTGGTTTCTTGGACACGTGTTTTCAATACCCTAGCAAGGTTTTAGTAGGTGAAAAACTACTCAGACACACAGAGATTACAAACTTCCTAATCTTTTGTTGCAAAAAGGAAATGACATATTAGCTTCCTCAGGATCACTAGGCAAAGAATGATTTTTAAAATATTTGCATTTTATATTAATTTGCAATATGATTGGTTTCCAGATAAGATTATTTTGCATATTCATTTTTGTTGGTTCTTTTTCTTCCATCTCTGTGTCTTTGTCTTTTCTTCCCAGCTATATCTCATTAAAGTCAACTCCCACTTTCATTCTGTTTTGTTACTCCCCTCCCTTAACCTCATCCAACCTATCTCTTGTCCACCCTTTTGCATATCAAATTTATAGCCTCTTTACTTTAATTATATCTATGCATTTGGAAATATATGTGTCCATATAAAATTATACATTTGAATACCTATAGTCTGCTAAGTCCATTAGTGTTGACCACATAGGGATAAGCATTTGGTATTGAATTACTAACTAAATAATAAACTATTTTTCCCTTGGGAAGTTAATGTATTTATTAATCACTTACAGACTTTCCTTACATTTTTTTCTTAATTATCAGCTTTCTCCCTCTCCCTCTCCTATTTCCCCGGTCTTCTCTATCAATCAGTCCTTCTCTCATAAAAGAAGTATACCAGTCACAGTTTCTGTTCCATGAGCTATTCCCATTTCTTCTTTCCCTAAGATCCATTCCTGCTTTATTTTCTTTTTTAAAAGAGTAGGCATCAGAAAGTCAAATGCCATAGAAGAGAAAGCAAGATATAGTAAAACAAGGCCAAAGCCCCCATATCAAGACTGAACAGACAACCCAATCAGCGTAAAAGAGTCTTAACAGCAGGCAAAAGTGAAAGGGATTCATTGGATTCCACTGTTCACAGTCTTACAAAAACTAGTATCTAACAGGCAGCATATAAGCACAGAACCTAGTGCAGACCTATGCAGACCCTGTGCTTGCCAATTTAGTCTCTGTGAATCCATGTGGGCCCTGCTTAGTTCATTTGGTGAGTCATATTCTCCTGATGTCCACTTTTACTCCTACAATCTTTTACCAACTACATCTTTAGTGAGGTTCCCTGATTTCTAAGAGAATGTAACAAATGGAACCTTCAATCTAGAAACTCTGTCAGGAAATAGTTTTGCTATGAGTCTCTGCTAGTGCATCCATATACAAACAGAAAAATCCTCGCTGAGGACTACTGAACAAGGTGTAAATCTATGAGTATAGTAGTTTAATATCAGAAAGCATATTATTGAATCATTTATCCTTATTTATTTGTTTATTTATTTATTTATTTATTTATTATTTATTTTGTCTATCATGATTAGTTCTACACTAGTCCCTTGGCAATCTAGTCTCCTAATAATGGCCATCCTCACATTGGTTGGCAAGTCTCAAAAGTTCTGTGCCATTATTGTCCCAGCATCTCTTACATCCAGGACAGATAGTAAGTGGAATATTTGTGTCTGGTACGGTGTCTAGGTCCATAGTCTGTGGAGAACATCCTTGGGCTAAGAAAACAAAAATATAGTAGAATGTAGGGGAAAAGTCTCCAAGCCCACCCTAGCTGGACCTCTCTACCTTCAATGAGATGTATGGAAAGTGTCCTAAGCCTGGAGCACTAATGTGAGTTTTCAAAGGGAATACTTCCAGCTTGAGTCTTGACTTTTTAGGCTTACCTACAGTATTTGGTTTCAGACCCAGGTCAAGGGACTGGGGTTCATACTGCATATCAAAACAAATTTGGCTTCCAGTCTTCCCAACATCCCTCAGTCCCTACCTGCCACATCTCCAGTCCAAAGATTCCAGCTCAGAGAAGCTCTTCCCTATATAACCCAGATATTTTTGTTCTGAATAATCCCTCTTGTTTTTCTTCTTCTTCTTCTTCTTCTTCTTCTTCTTCTTCTTCTTCTTCTTCTTCTTCTTCTTCTTCTTCTTCTTCTTCTTCTTCTTCTTCTTCTTCTTCTTCTCCTCCTCCTCCTCCTCCTCCTCCTCCTCCTCCTCCTCCTCCTCCTCCTCCTTCATCTCCTTCTTCTTCTTTTATTCTCTCTCTGAGTTCATGATCCTTCTCTCTCTTCTCCCTCCCCACCCCTCCATGTGATAATTCCCCTGGCCTCAATCCTTGTGGCCAATGAACTTGCCTGAGAGCTGATGCCCAATAAAACTGGGTTTAATATAATCTACTTTGCCTTGAATTGGCTCATTTCACCTGTGTAGAAATAAGCTGCACAGGGAACCTTTTCAACCAACAACTCAGAAACTGTAAACTAGTCATACCTCTGGAAGCCTTGGTTGGCTACAAAAGATGACCAGTTCAGACTCTATATCCTTCTCAATTACTAGAAGTCTTTACTGGCTTTGCCCTCATAGACTGCACAAAGTTTCCATTATACTAGGTTTCCTCTCATCCCCCAAGTATACTGTACTGCATGCTTAACATATCAAACACTGCAGACGTGGCCACCAGGTTTGCCAAGCATCACTTGTTCCCTACCAGTTACATGGTAAGGCTGATCTTTCCCACCATCTAACCTCAACTTTTCAGCCTAGGGTTTGGGCTGCTCTTCCCCACAAGGTACTTCCCATATCACGCAGCCATTTCAGTTACCAGCTCATTGGTTCATCATCTAACCACTGATAGAAGCATTTTCTTGATTAGTCATCAGTGTCTGGTCTAGGCTGAATAGTTATTTGTTCCTGACTTCTCAAAAACAGCTATAGTATTATCTATAGTCACCCCTGCAAATTCCAGACTCATTAATAATCTGTAATATCAAAGAAGTCTGCTAGTAACGTTGACAATATAAGCTTTTAACATAATACAAGTTAGTTTATGTGCATAGAATCTTCACTAAGTCAAATGGTTAAATTATAAAATAATTAATGCATGTGGTAAATAAATTTAAGTTAAATGATAATTAAACATAAAATTTTTCATTGAACTAATTAAAAACTAAATTAAAGTAAAATTAAATTAAATTATCTTAGGAAAAACACACTAAACATTTAAACTCAGAAATAATCAATAACAAGAGTGTACTATTTAAATACCAGTGCCATCATGACGATACAGATATCTTCAGGGGAAACAATGTGTAAAAATACTACATATTGTCAATACAGATTCTTGAGTAATGATGAAAAATTATTCAAATGTATTTAATTTGTTTGAAAAAACATTATATAATGTGGAGAAATTAGTCACCTCAAATCTATTTGAGATAAGTCCTAGTGGTCAGAGAATATACTTCTTATTTAACTCTGTTCTCAAAGAAAATGTGTCCTGTGTGCTATACTGTGGAGTTGAAGGCTACAGAGCATTTTTCACCACAGAAACTCAAAGATAAGGTGCTATGAAGTATCAGAACCCCATGGGCAAAAAAATTCCCAGGAGAGATTTAGAGAAAACACCAAAAAACCTAAAATAAATTAATACTAAACCAGGTAGGTCAGTAGGCAAGCAGTGTGAGATAATCCATGAACACAGGTCCATTAGACAATTTTATAAATTATTATGTTGTGGGTTCTCAACATTCAGGTTTTGCATAAATCAAATACTGAGAGATAATGAAGACTTACAGTGTGTAAGGTTCATGGAGACAATAAATCAATATCCTGAGCTGTAGAGCATTGTTCATTGTTCATTGTAAAGGACTTTTGACTGAAAATTTATACTTTCTAAAAGAATTTAGAAAATATTGAAAGTAACATTTGAGTACATTATACATTTTATTATAATAGGTTCATCAATATAAGAAGTAGAAAGTATATATAGAATTTTAAATGAAAATTTTTAGTAACTTAATTTTTTTCATATTAATTCATCTATTTATTTTGTTTCACTCTATACCAAAAAACATGGTAATAATACATCTATTTTTAGCACTATAGCCTTTAATCTCCAATCATAGCAATGAATATTTTCAGGAACACCATTAACAATACGTCAATCTTGTGCCTGTAAATAATCCTGGATTAGGAGACAGCTTTCCATCAGATCAGACAGTACATCGATACTGTGTTGTTTTAAAAGCTCTGAAGCCATAATGTGTACTTGCCATCTTCTGTAAAACAAGCCATTATGTCAAAAGGAAAACTTATGTTTGAAAAGATTCATGCATTATCTATTTTGATTTTGTGTGCATGAATGTTTTGCTTGGATGCATATATGTGCTCTTTGAGAATGTAGTAACAGATATAAGATTGTGTCTGGATTTGGGATTTTATCATGGCTCAGTACAGGATAATGCAAACTGGGAAAACTCTGTCTGTCTTGGCTACATTGGGGAGTCTTCAAAGAACAAAAGAAAAGTATCTCTTATAAACTAGCACATGTGGTCACTGAAAATGATTCTGATGTGATTATTTTGAGACTTTTGGAAGCAGAGAAATTGAGGAAGGCAACTTAACCTCTCCTTGAGAGGAAATATGTACATGAATCAGTATAAGATTAGTCATTCTAATTGCCTCTGAGGTGTTACTAGGGACATGTTATTTTGGGTCAGTGAGTGTATGGAACTGAAAAATATAAAATAATAGGCAGTTGTGATTGGAAGAGCTGCACATATAAGAAGCAGCTTTTGTTTTCTATTTCTATGAGTGGCTTAGGACAGTGTTCCCACTGTTAAAAAAGAAATCAGTGGGACCTCAGCACTGTGGTGGCCTTTAGGAGCTCTCTTGATCCGCTCTATGATCACATTAGAAGTAATGTTGAATGTGAAACATACAATTCAATAAACATACAATAAAAATAAATCTTTTCAAACTTTTATTTGCCATTATACAATTAAGTCTTCACAAAACAAAGCAAAGTGCATATGTATTAGTGAGGACATTGGACTTCAATGTAAATGATCACACTGTACTTCTGTATACACAATACTATGTCTATGAACATAAACAAACATTTGAAGACTGGGCAGAATGATTTTACAAACGAGCACAGACGTGGTCTCAATCTGTGGTGGTCACTGACTGGTCACTGTTATTTTTTTTAATTAGCATGGTTATTTTCCTCACTACAGTGAAAGATGATAGATACAAAAATACTTCATCCTGAACTACGTGGCAAACAATCTTTATAGTCATTGTCACTTAAGGAGTCTCAAAACTTGGGATTGTTGGCCTCAAACTAATTCTGCATATTTGTTCTAATACCCTGGCTTCTTTGGATTTAGCTGTCTTTGCTGAACTATACTATATGAACTCACTTATGAACTCAACTCCATTGCACTGAACTTACTGCACTAATTTCCCACTGACTCACACTGCCTGAACTCTTAAATACTGTCTCTTTCCTGTACTATTCCCCTGAGAGTTGGACATATCCCACCTCTGACTCATTTTGTCTAATGTTTCTCTGATTCATCACTTTGTCTGTCAGTTAGATATTACATTCAAACATGAATGCTTTCTTCTACAAACTAAATTTACCTTCATTGCTTGGGATAAAAAGTGGGTACTAAAAGTTCATCTGTATTCCAACCAGTTGGATTAAAGTTGTGTCATTCCAGCCAGGTGACTCAGACCTAGGAGGACTTCTGATATTACAAGTGAACCTCAGAATCTTTATCCTATATGTAAATAAACATGGTGTGACCCTAGAGCACAGGTAAAATTTTACAGACTTCCTTTACTCTGTACAACCATCAATGCTCACTTTGGTCATGGTGGCTGGTTGGTCTGTGGAACCTGGTAAACTTGTTGGATTCCTATTGTGGTATTCGTCTACAGATGAGGTGAAATTTCAGGGTCGTTTTGATGTGCATTTCCCTGATGGCTAAGGATATTAAGCATTTCTTTAGGTGCATCTCAGGCATTCAATATTCCTCAACTGAGAATTCTTTGTTTAGCTCTGTACCCCATTATTAATAAGTTTATTTGATTTTCTAGAGTCTAGCTTCCTGAGTTCAATGTATATATTGGATTCTGGCCCTCTATCGGATGTAGGATTGGTAAAGATCTTCTCCCAATCTGCTCTATGCTGTTTTGTCTTCTTAACAGTGTCCTTAGCCTTACAGAAGCTTGGCAATTTTAGGAGGTCCCATTTGTCAATTCTTGATCTTAGAGCTTAAGCCATTCATGTTCTTTTCAGAAAAATTTCCCCTGTGCCTGTGTTTTAAACTCTTCCCTACTTTCTCCTCTAATAGTGTCAGTGTGCCTGTTTTTATGTGGAGGTCTTTGATCTACTTGGACTTGTACAAGATTTGTACAAGAAGAAGGAAAGTATAGATGTGTTTTCTTCTACATTCTTACTACCAGATGAACCAACACTATTTGTTGAAGAGGCTGTCCTTTTTTCGTTGAATGTTTTTAGCTTCTTTTCAAAGAACAAGTGACCATAGGAGTATGGGTTCATTTCTGGGTGTTCAGTTCTGTTCTATTAATCTATTTGCTTATCTCTGTACCAATACCATTCAGTTCTTATCAAAACTACTTTGTAATATAGCTTGAGATCATCAATGGTGATTGCCCAGAAGGGTTTTTATTCTTGGAGATAGATTTGGCTATTCTAGGTTTTTGTTATTCCAGATGAATTTTCAAATTGTTCTTTTCAACTCTATGAAGAATTTAGTTGGAATTTTGAAGGGGACTGCAGATTGCTGTTGGTACCACAGGCATTTTTATAATGTTGATCATTCCAATCTTTGAGCATGGGAAATCTTTCCATCTACTGAAACTTTCTTCAATTTACAACTTCAGAGATTAAAGTTCTTTTCATGCAGAACTTTCACTTGCTTAGTTAAGGTCACACCAAGGTGTTTCATATTGTTTGTGACTATTTTGAAGAGTATCTTTCCCCTAATTCCTTTCTCAGCATGTTTATCCTTTAAGTAGAGGAAGGCTACTGATTTGTTTGAGTTAATTTTATATCCAGCCACTTAGCTGAAGTTGTTTATCAGCTATAAAAGTTCTATGGTAGATTTTTTGGGGGTCACTTAAGTATTCTATTATGTCATCTTCAAATAGTAATATTTTGACTTCTTCCTTTTCTCTTTGTATAACTTTAACACTCCTCTTTTGTTGTCTAATTGCTCTGGCAGGACTTCCAGTACTATATTGAAAAGGTAGAGGGAGAGTGGACAGCCTTGTCTAGTCCCTGCTTTTATTGGGATTGCTTCAAATTTCTCATTGTTTAGTTTTATATTGGATACTGGTTTGCTGTAGATTTCTTTTACTATGTTATGTAATGGGCCACAGATCTCTGATCTTTCCAATACGTTTAATATGAAGGGGTGTTGAATTTTTTCAAATTCTTTCTCAGTATGTAGTGAGATGATCATGTATTTTCTTTTGAGTTTGTTTATATGGTGAATTACATTGAACTATCCCTGCACACTAGGGATGAAGCCTACTTGACCATAAAGAAAGATAGTTTTGATGTGTTCTTGAATTTGGTTTGCAAGAATTATATTATGTATTTTTGCATCAATGTTCATGAGGAAGATTGGTCTGAAGTTCTTTTTCTTTGTATTGACTCTGTGTGGTATAGGAATAAGAGTAATTGTGGCTTTGAAAACTGAGTTGGGTAATGTTCCATCTGACTTTATTTCGTGGAATAGTTTGGAGAGTATTGGTATTAGGTCTTCAATAAATGTCTGATAGAGTTCTTCACTGAACTCATCTGTTTCTGGGCTTTGTTTGGTTTGGAGGCTTTTGATGGCTGCTTCTATTTCTTTAGGTGTTATGGGACTATAAAATGGTTTATCTGTTCCTGATTCAATTTTTGTTTCTGGTATCTGTCGAGATATTTGTTAATTTCCTCCAGATTTTTTAGGTTTTCTTTGTGAATATAGACTTATGTAGTAATATCTAATGATTTCTGGACTTTGTTCAGTTTCAGTTGTTATGTCTCCCGTTTCATTTTTTATTTTTGTTAATATGAATACTCTCTCTGTGCCCTCTAGTTAGTCTTGATAAGGGTGTGTCAATCTTGTTGATTTTCTCAAAGAACAAGTTCCTTGTTTTGTTGATTCTTTTTATGGTTCTTTTGCTTCTATTTGGTTGATTTCTGCTCTGAGTATGATTATTACTTGCCATCTACTCTTTTTGGGTGTAGCTGCTTTTTATTTTATTCTAGAGCATATAGTTGTGCTGACAAGCTGCTACTGTATGCTCTCTCCAGTTTCTTTTTGGAGACACTCAGAGCTACGAGTTTTCCTCTTAGTACTGTTTTTATTGCATCCCACAGGTTTGGGTATGTTGTGCTTTCATTTTCATTAAATCCTAGAAAATCCTTAATTTTTTTCTTTATTACTTCTTTCACCATGTTATTGTTAAGTAGCGCATTATTCAAATTCCATGTGTATGTGGGCTTTTTGTTGTTTTTGTTGTTATTGAAGACCAGCCTTAGTCCATGCTGATTTGGTAGTATGCATGGGAGTACTCCAATCCTCTTATATCTGTTGAGGCTTGTTTTGTGACCAACTATATGTTCAATTGTGGAGAAGGGGCCATGAGGAGCTGAGTAGAAGGTATATATTTTTTTGTTTTAGGATGAAATTTTCTGTAGATGTCTGCTAATTCCTATTGGTTCATAACTCTACTAGTTTTGCTGTGTCTTGGTTCAGTTTCAGCTTTCATAATTTGTCCATTGATGAAAGAGAGATATTGAAGTCTCCCTCTAATATTGTGTGTGGGGAAATATATGCTTTGAGCTTTATTAGGGTTTTTATTTTTATGAATGTGGTTGCTCTTGTATTTGGAGCATAGATGTTCTGGATTGAGAGTTTATCTTGATATATTTTTTTGTGATGAGTATCTTTATCTTTTTTGATAACTTTTGGTTGAGAATCTATTTTGTTCATTATTAGAATGGCTACTCCAGCCAGTTTCTTCAGACGATATTTTGGAAGAGTTTTTCTAGCCTTTTACTTTGCGGTCGTGTCTGTCTTTGTCTCTGAGATAGGTTTCCTGTATGCAGAAAAAGCTAGATCCTGTTTACATATCCAGTCTGATAGTCTATGTTTCTTCATTGGGGAATTGAGTCCATTTATATTAACAGATATTAAGGACTAGTGATTAGGTATTTTTTTCTTGTTATTTTTGTTCTTAGATGTAGAAATAAGTTTGTTTTTCTCTTCTTTTGGTTTTCTTCCATAGTTGTTTTCTTGCTTTTCCTAAGCTGTAGTTTCTCTCCTTGTGTTGGATCTTTCATCTATTATCCTTTGTAGGGCTAGATTTTTGTTCAGATATTGTGTAAATTTTGTCATGTCCTGCAATATCTTGGTCTCCCATCAATGGTAATCGAGAGTTTTGCTGGATATAGTAACCTGGGCTGGCATTTTTCTTAGAGTCTGTATGATGTCTGTCCAGGATCTTCTAGCTTTCATAGCCTCTGTTGAGAAGTCTGGTGTAAATGTTATGTGTCCTTTGTTTCCTTACTGTGTTTAGTATTCTTTCTTTGTTTTGAACACTTGGCGTTTTGATTATTATGTGTCCAGAATAATTTCTTTTCTGGTTCAATCTATTTGAAATTCTGTAGACTTTTTTATGTTCATGGCCATCTCTTTCTTAAGGATGGGAAAGTTTTCTTCCATGATTTTGTTGTAGGTATTTACTGTGGCTTTAGTTGACATTCTTCTCCCTCTTCTACACCTATTATCTTTTTTTTTTTTTTTTTTTATTCTTCTCATTGTGTCCTGATTCTCCTAGACATTTTGGGTTAGGAGCTTTTTGGTTTTCACATCTTCTTTGACTGTTTTGTCTATGTTTTCTATGTTGCATTCGGTCCCTGAGATCCTCTCTTCCATCTATTTCAATCTTTTGATGAAGATTACATCTAAGACTTCTAATTAATTTTTAGATTTTCTATATCCAGGGTTGTCTCTTTTGTGATTTCTTTATTGTATCTATTTCCATTTTCTATTCTTTCACTTGTTTGATTCTGTTTGTCTGTTGGTGTTTGGTTGATTTCTCCTGGATCTGCTGTAATTGTTCAAAGGAGTTCCTCGTGCACTTTTCAAAGATCTCCATCATAATCATCATGAAGTATGATTGCAAGTCTGAGTCTTCTTTTTCTGGAGTGTTGGGAAATCCACTACTTGCTGTGGTGATTGAACTGGTTTCTGATGTTTCCAGGTTGTCTTGGTTTCCATGGCTTGGGTTCCTGGACTTTTCCTCTTTCCATCTTGTGGTCAGTGATTGTAGGTGATCTTTTTGTTTCTGACTGGTGCTTGACTCTTCAGTGGGTCTGAAAGCTTATGGGCTCAGGAGGGATATTGCTCCTGGATTTTTGGCTCTTTTTGGGCACACATTGAGTTCTGTTGGCAGTGACTTAGTTCTGTTTTAGTGGACTCAGATGTGAGAGCTCTTGTGAAGCTGTTCTGGGAGCTCAGCACTCTGCCCACAGATCCTGAGTTCTAATGGTGGAGACCCAGCTCTTTCTCTAGGCCAAAAAGTACGCTTTTCCAGAGAGTACCATGTTTCCTGTACTACACAGCCCCCCCCCCCCGTGTTCCCTTGCCAGACAGCCAAATGACCTCTGTGTCATGCTCACCATTGAACCTGATAGAAAATCATCTGTGCAGCTGATCTGGGTGCTTAGACTCCTGTGGGAAGATCCTGAGTCCTTATGACAGAGAGCTGGTCTTCTCTGTGGCCTGGAAAGGACCCTTTTCCAGACAGCACTGTGTTCCCTGTGCTATGAGAACTCCTGGTGTTACCTCCCTTTTCCTATGCCTCAGGCTCATACTTGGTCCAGGTAGAAAAACACCTATGCAGCTGTTCTGAGACTCAGCATTCCCCAGGCAGATCCCGAGTCAGGATGACTGAGCCAGCTCCAATTCTTGATTATTCAGCTGATCGTGCCTTCATGGAAAATGAATATTCTGTAAAATAAAGACATTCCTGAAAATGCTGATTTCAAATTAGTGCCAATTCAAAGCATCACTTGTCTGCTTTTGAAAGAGATATCATTAAATTTAATAGTGTTTTCCAGAAGCTAACCATCGGACTGAACACAGGGACCTCAATGATGAAGATAGAGAACAGACTGAAGGAGCCGAAAGGTTCTGCAACCCCATGGGAAGAGCAAAATTATTAAATATCAAAACGCGCCACAGTGTGCATGGACTGAAACACCAAACAAACACTTCCCATGGAGAGACCCATGTTTCTAGCAACCATGATTCTCTAGACTTCATGATTCTCTGGAATCAGTGGGAGGAAAGGCCTTTGGTCCTGATAAGGCTCATTTTCCCAGTGTAATGATATGCAAAGACACTGAGTTGGGATAAGGTGGTTGTGAGAACACATTCATGGAGGCAATGAGAGGGGGTTCAGATGGGGGAAATGGGATAACAACTGAAATGTAATTACAGAGACTATCCAAAAAAAAAAAAAAAAAAAAAAAGAAAAGACAAAATTCCCATTCCAAAAAACTTAAAAATACAATAAAAAGAAAGAAAAAAGAAAACTATAATGAATAATTCATTTCTCTACATATAGGACTGTACTATAGAAATAAATATCTCTTGTTTGTAGCCTGAAAAAAAGAATGTTTTGCAGACATCTTATCTCTCAAAAATAGAAATGGCATCCTGATCATGTCTTCCCATTGCACTGCACTGTTAGCTGTCTTACTCACTACAATCTTTCCTACTATTTTCATACTAGACTTCTAAGGGGTCCATGATTACCCAGAGAAAGTTTCAATAGAGATACTGAGCATTGCCTTAGTAACTTTCAATAAATACATAGTGACCTCCTTCTTGCAATTCACATGGCATATTATATTTTGCCTATTTTTATAATGTGCATTTTGTGAGACTTCATCACACCAGAGCTCACTTTCTCTCTAATAGTCTTTAACTGAGTGTTCTTACAAGTATCTGTATGTTCATGTGGTGTCACATTTCACAAGACCTAGCCCTTAATTTAATCTGACATAACCTGTTACTTGGACCATCTCTTAATTGATTTGTGCTTTTCATGATTTTTTTTTTCTTGTCAAAGAGAAAGTACAAGGTATTCACCTGGAGACTTCTGACTCTGACCTAAGTTCATAGTGAGTTTTGTATTTAGCAATTTAGCTTTGTCAATGCCTGTAGGGAAACACTTTAACAGAGCAGTCTCAAATGCATTTTTATGGAGGGTTTAATTGCAAAAAGCCCAATTGACTCTAACTCCTGGTTGTCAACTGACACCAGAAAAAAAAAAAAAAAAAAAACACAACCAAGATCCAAAATATTATTGATTCAAAAACCATTCAGTTGTTTGGAACATTTTGTCCCCCTAGGCACAGGACAGGATTAGGTACATTTCTGTGAAGTTTTTCATTGAGCATTTAAAAAGGATAGATTTAAGCTATGTTTAAAAATGGCAGATGTAGCTAAGAAATTATAAAGAAACCTTCATCCTGTTGAGAAAGCTATATATATATTCTGAGTGGCATTACATATTTCTCATTAGTTATCCTTTGATTTTTGATGAGCTAAACATTAATTACTGATTAATTAAAGAGAGCTAAAAAGGCTTTAATGAGTATATGGGCAACACAAATTGTACATAGCATTTCTTCTATTTTTTTATTTTATAAAATATTTATAAAATTTTTATTTCTATAATAAGCAGAAGGGTAGATCTTTTGAGATGGGAAAGTGAGTGTGATTAGGGGAAATTACATAACATGCTCAAATAATGAATCAAATTTTTGGTTGGAAAATTGCTTTATTTAAGTTTTGGTTATTCTTGAAGTTGGTCTTCTTCACAGCATAATTGTTATATAACTGTACATTCTGATTATCTAACATTATGTTTATTTATATTGCTTGTCACTATTCCTTCTTCTCATAGGCAAATATCACATCATCCTGAGAGCTGCATTTTTTTGGGAGCTTGATCATTTTCCTTCTATTAACATGTACATTCTGTGGTACTGAGAAATTCACAGTAACAAGCTTGAGAAATAAACAATTCTGTCAGAGTTTTTAAGATGAGATCTTTTATTATTTTTCTTTCAAGTGTGGTTTCTGATAGACTCTTGCTCCTGAGATTAAATAAATATCTGTTTCATCCTCTCAGTACCACCATAGATTAAAGGTTTCCGCTTTATAACAGGTTATAGTCAGTTGAAACTTTTCTTCTGAACAAACAATTACTGTGGCCATACTCTAAAGAAAATCTTCTTGAACTAAAGAATGGGCATCTGGAATATGACAATCAGAATCATTTTCCTATTACAAACTACAACTAGTACTTTTGGAACTTCCTTTTTTTATATTACTATTTCATTCTGTACTACAGATCATGGTCATTCAGGCCCGTATATTTTTATTCTCTTTCATCTAATGCTATCCAATTCCTTGACCAGTTTATCTTCCAGTGTGCCCCAAATTTTGTTAGGGAATTGGAGAAGTTACTGAATAATTTTGGATGTGAGCTCCTATTGTACCTTCAAAGGATAGGTAGAAGAGTGTCCATTTGCACCATATTCTTTTGAGCGTCTGTCAATCCATAACTATCAATCCCGGGAAATTCAGTTAGAACATCATAGAAAGGCAAGACAAGAAAGAATATAAAAAATGGGCATCACAAATTAAGGCACAGGACCAGAAACTCATTTATTTCCACATTCACAGGTCCCATAAAAGTAATAAACTTAAATCCATAGAATGTATGAATATGTACAGAGGACTTGGTGCAGATCATTTAGACCTGGTGATTGCTGCTTCAGTCTCTGTGAGATCACAGAAGCCAAATCACAGAAATGATAATTACGTTTTTATAAAACACTATCACACATATCAGAGGCCATGTTATTTGAGTGTGAGAGAAGATCACAAAAAATTGTGAAAGGTCAAGGTCAGATAATATGGTTTTCTACATATGATAACATCAAGAATAGCACTGAAGTGTTTTTTGTGGTTATTGTAACCGGATAAACAGGGTCAGGTAAGATTATTGATGCTTCAGGAAAACTGTAGCTGACAACTCTAACCAAATCCAGGACACTGCAGAATTTTAGAGATTGGTTATAGATAGAATTCAGATAACTGATGTAATAGGAGATAACAATAGAGAGACAACAAACTTTACAGTATGATATTTAGGCCTGCTGATTAACAGTTCCAACGATCTACTCTAGATTAATACCTGTGATTCTTATGCGTGAAACCGACTATCTCCCATTAATATAATTCCTGTAGTTCCCATAATGACTCTGATAGATACAGTAAATGGATAGAATAAATATAATTTATAGTGAGGTAAGTAGAGATAAACAAGGAATAATTAGATGGAGATAAATGGTCTTTCATTATCAACTGGTTAGTCCTAAAATATAATGCATAAAAGAAACACATTATGAAACAATACACATACAAAAATTCTCTCTCTCTCTCTCTCTCTCTGTCTGTCTGTCTCTCTCTCTCTCTCTCTGTCTGTCTCTCTCTCTCTCTCTCTCTCTCTCTCTCTCTCTCTCTCTCTCTCTCTCTCTCTCGTTTGCGCGCTCTCCCTCCCTCTCTAACACACACACACAAGATGGCTTCTGAGGGAGCAAGTACCAGATTTCCCTAAGATTTTCACTTTTCAGAGACTCCCTATAGTTCCTTCATTTTGTTTACACAAAGCACACACTAGCTTCTCTCTGAAAACTTAGTGAATTGTTTCGTTTTTAGGAACCCATCATGTTTAGAAGGAATTGAGGTATGCAGTTAAGAAATGAAACAACTGGAAAAACATAAACATTTGTAAAGGAGCAAAAAAATCACATATGTCTGTATAAAATATTCATATATTTTAAATAATTCAATTGTAAAACTAAAAGTTAATTATGTTAATTTATGTTGAAAGAAGTAATTGAAGTCTAGGGTTGAATTTGTGACAGTGAATTCTTTAACTTACTTCTTAGTTTTACTTCAAAGTTTCTAGCACTTTACACAGTACATCTGGTCCACATTCTTAGATCTAACTTAAATATCTTATCCCTCTGGAAAAATTCACAATAAACTCTCTACAACGTGTTTTCCTTAATTAGTAGTGTATAATTGCATAGATGATCTTGTCTCCCCAAGTCAGTGCTGTCATTGTCTCTGTAGCTGAAATGAAAATTGTAGTTCTGAAGGGAGGTGAGGTCATAGAGTCAAAGTCTTCTACCTCAGGCCTGAGATGGCTTTCCTACAGACCTGCTTATTAATGAGTCTGAATCTGCTCATTGAACAGAGCATCCTGAAGAGCCAAGGAGCCAGGTGAGTACTTTGAATTTTAGTGAGTACTTTGTATTTTAGTACAAAGTGAGTACTTGGTAATTCATGTAACTGAATTGTTATTTATGATTTTGAGCTTTCCTATCAAGTTTTTCTCCATTATTTTTTTCTTTCCCATACACCACAGAGAGGAGGGAGTGTTGTTTGTTCCTCTTTATTATGAGACTTTGCACATCACTGTTAGGTCAGTATCCCTCCAAATTGGCAAAAGGACTACCTAGGCTCTGCTCAGGCTGAACTTTGTAAGGGTAGAAAGATTGCTGGCAGATAGACTTAGCTATAGGCTTAGCATTGTTCAGAGCACTGTGAAGATTTCTGTTGGCGAGATGAGCTGCAATTGCTCTCCCTCTTCTTAATATGGCATTTAATTTTTATCTGCACATAAATGAAGTACATATCAAAATCCTACTGTCACCTTTATTTACTTCCACACTGCTGCTGTAAAAGTTCCAAGCTGTTCACTTTTTAAACCCCTCCCAGCAGTTACTTCTATCTCTCTAGTTTAGTGACAGAACCAGAAGGAAATCCTATGTAAATGTTCAGGTATGCTATTGGAAATTAGTATAAAAAGAGACCTATAAAATGAACATAGAGGACAAGAATAATTCTATAATTAAGACATGGTTGACAATGTTACTGACCACGTGTGAGTCATGCCATTTCATAGTGGAATATAATTCCCATACTAACACTAACTGTGGATAACACCATGATGATGCTGACATCTTTGAAGGACTTGGAATACAAGTTAACTTGATTGTATACCTTATCTTACCTGATGTGTAGAATAATCTTACACTATTATTATTATCATTTAACCCATAGTGGATTTAAACCATAGACAACACTGGAATGGAAACATAAGTAAGTAGCACACAAACCTGGGATATGCAGAATGTAAATGTTTGTGGACTAAAAGTATTTGTATCTGTTGCAGTAAATATTTAGAAAGTTGATAAAATCTGATCCTGAGCTAGTTATTGCACCTGTACAACAACATGACACTCTGGGGCATCTTTACCTTAGTGGCTCCATTCTGCCTCTAAGTGCTCACAGATCTCATCTTCTATGACACAGGCAGAGTCCACTCTGCCCACCATGGTTGCTTCAGTCCCAGGTGGTCCATAACCACCCCAGCAATTTGGTTTCATTCACGTTCTCTTGGCATATTGTGCCAAGCTTTGCATGCGCGCACGCACACACACACACACACACACAAACACCACACACACACACACACACACACACACACACACACCTCATTCCATGGGCCACCCTTATGCCCACACTTAAAGTGGGCAGCAGAATTAGAACTGCTAGTTCCAGCTGTATCACAGCCATTTCTTTACCCTCTGTCCTACAAAGCCCAGTAAAGAATCAGCAATCAATAACTTGTCAAATGTTTAGATGTTAAATTCTCAATCCACAATCGCTCTATACAATAAGCTTACAAACAGTTGACCAAAAATAAACTGCCCACTTAGATAAAATAAATTGACCTACAGAAACCCTTAGAAATAATCATAACAACCTTATCCATATAGAGATGTAACAGGAGAAACATCCACATCTGCCTCCATATTATGTCCTCTTAAATCTTCAGCTTTCTCCTCTTCTGCTTTTCTAAAACTTTGTTCCCACCCATTCTTCATTGTTCCATAATGAATCACCTTGACATCCACCTACTGACATGTGACTATACATCTCTGACTTGGTTACAGAGTTACTGTGTCTGTATTTAGTGGTCATTGACATAATGTCAGGTTTCAATTCTGTCTCTTAGAAGTGGAAATGCAACGTGAAAGAGAAGATACTGTTTGTGTATTAAGCACTGGAAACCAGGACAACATGTGTCTTATTATCCCTGGCTTGTTCCCACTCTAAGCCCAACATGATGTCACATCATCTCTCTTTCTGTTTGGTTTTTTTTTCATTGTTCCCTGTTCATGATATGATCACAGAGTTCTGTCCCTTGGATAAACTTGCATCTACACCTAGTCCTATATCTCAATGAATTTTTTCAGATGGTACTTTTTTAATGATGTGTTAAATGCATCACAAATTTCATTTTAACAGTCACATCAATATAGGAATTTTTAAACAAGTCATGTATTTGGTGAAAATCTTCAACCTCAGCATGTGGGAGAAAGGGGCAGACAGATCTCTGATTTTGATGACAATCTGGTCTATGTAGTTAGTTTGAGGATAGTTAGAGATACAAAGTAATAGAGAGTACATCATGGTGAAAATACAGTTAAAAAAGCAAATACATGTTGAACTTGAAAGGAAATGCTTTAGTAATTTAATTTTCATCTTATTTTATTATTTGTTAAACATGTTTATATTTATGTTGCATTTTGTACATGGTAATTGTATTATCAGCTCTTCTGTACTTTTTCTTATACTCTTTACATCTTCAGTGACAATAATCCAAGTTTCTAGTAACATTTTAAATATGAAGCATGCTTTGTACTTCTGAAATCAAATGAGGAAGATGTTGCTTTACAAATAGAACAACTGCTGCCTTGGGACTTGGGGATGATGTGGCACAGAATAAATCGTTCAGATTCCAGGAGCAGGCAAGAATGCAAGCTTTATTATTATTATTATTATTATTATTATTATTATTATTATTATTATTATTATCATTAATTCATAAGGAATACCATTTATGCCCTCCACTTGTGTCCTCTGGTCCCAATCAAGCCTGTCTTCCAGGTGGCATTTCTTGTTGTATGTCATTATCTACATTACCAGTCTCTAGGCTCTCAGTCAGGTTTCATTTTGTTCCTTATACAGAATTTCCTCCAAAGCTGTGCTTGCCCCTTGTGCTTTTGCACAAGGTTTATGGGGAAGTGACAACCACTTTGACTGTGAGAGTTGCTATTCCACCTCTTGGACATGGGAAGAATTTCTGTCCGGTTAAACCACACTCAGCACATTGCAGTTTATGAAATGTTCAAAAGCAATATCATTTGTCATTTTTAATCTTCATGTTAGAATAAAAAGCAATTTTGAAAATGGCAGATAAATAGAGAGAGATTGAGAGGGGAGAGAGAGAGAGAGAGAGAGAGAGAGAGAGAGAGAGAGAGAGAGAGAGACAGAAGGAGACAGAGGCAGAGACAGAGACAGAGAGACAGATAGACAGGTTGGTAGTTAGGTAGAGTGCAGGTATTTTATTCCTGCATGTATATATATATACTATAAAAATTTGGTGCCTTCAGAGGCCTGTAGTTTATGTCAGAACCCATGGAATTTTGTGGTCTACAGTGCCAGCACATTGTCAGTGGGGGAGAGTAAGTATCTGGTAGTTCATAAGAGAACATTTCATTTACTTTCTTTGCTTTATCCTCTTTATCTTCCAAGCTTCAGTGCCAACTCTGTATCTGTTCTTTATCATCAATGTCACTGTGCGTGCAGAGGAAATGAGAGGGTAAAACATTTTCCCATTGGAGTTTTTTATTCTTATGCCACTGTCAGATTCTGCCATGAGTTCTCTCCTCCTTAAAAAGAATTTTCTGACTTCTTGACTTGCAAAAATAAGTGTGGTGTTCTGAGAATTTTCTCCCACTGTACTGCATGTATGGAATAACTTACTGCATTTTCTGCACCATTTTCAGAGTACATATTGGAGTGGTACCAGATTATCCACATGCAGTTCTAATAAAGATACACAGTATTCTCTGGGAGGTATCATCCACAGACTCTTGTCCTTCTCCATAATGTTTGGTCTTGTGTTTTCGCTATTTTTATTCAGTTACAAATTCTATGAGATTTCTTCACACTGGATGTCTCTATGTCTCTAACAGCACAAACCGACATCTTCCTACATGTAAGTGTTTCTATGTGGTATGACTCTGCTTAAGAGCCAGCTCTTAATGAGATATAAGATGATACTTGATCCATCATTTAAATATTTTTTGTGTTTATTAAAACTTTATTATCAATAACCATAGAAATATTTTAAATGATAGTAAGCCATTTTTATTATACACCATTTAATATTTAAGAGGTAACTTATGTTTTGACATTATGAGTTTTGTAATTGTCATTAAAATTCATTTTCTTTAATGACTTGAAAGCAAAAGTGTGTTTTTATGTTCGTTGTTTATGCTCTTTAGTACTGGCATTCAATTTTCATTGCTTTTAGGATAACTAATAAATAATTTTGTCAATGATACTCCCTATTCTATGCATATGAAGGCATGTTTCTAATCTGCATGTGTGTCTTTAAGCCTTTAGCAATCTTACAATATTAATATTCTTGAAATAATTGCTATTGTATGAAACATTAGGAAGTCTTATTAGAATATATAGACTAATGTCTATGATGATATTGTATCCCTGTGAATTAATAACCCTTTTGATTTAGGTTCTTGGTAGTTATTCAGATCACTAATATTTTTCATTCATTTTGATTAGAAAATAATTGTGGCCAAAAGCTAAATAGAATCACACACAATCAAAAATGAACTGATAGAATATGGTATTCAAAATTATTTTCTTATTACTAACTACAACTGGAATTCTGGGAAATTTTTCTCTTCTTATGCAATATCTATTATACTATACACAATATTCAAAGAAGAGCACAGACTTTATTTTAATGCACCTATGGGGAGCCAATGCCTTAATAGTTCTCTCAATAGGAGTTCCCAACACGATAGCAGCTTTTGGGTTGAAGCTGTTTTTAAATGGCTTTGGATGCAGATTAATTTTGTACATTCAAAGAGTTGGAAGAAGTGTGTCCATTGGCACCACCTGTTTTTTGAGTGTCTTCCAAGCCATAACTGTCAGTTACAAAGAATTATGTTGTAAGGATCAAAAAGCCAAATCTGCACAGTACATTGGCTGTTCCATTTCCATTCTCTGGGTTTTATCTATGTTAATACATTTCATTTTCTTTTTTGGTATTTTTCTCAAAAGTAATAGCAAAAACATGACAGGAAACCTATATTTTGAGTATTGTGCCACTGTCACCCACATTGAAATGAACTCACTTTATGTCACATTGGTGATGTGCCCTGAAATCTTCTTTTCTGTACTCATTACCTGGTCTAGTGGTTCTATGATTGTCATTCTATACAGACATAAAAAGAGGGTTCAACACATACACAGCTCTCAGGTTTCCAAGAGAAACTCTGCTGAATCCAGGGCCACCCAGAACATCCTGTCCCTGTTGTCATCTTTTCTGGCTTTTTACACACTCTCCTCCATCCTAAGAGGATGTATTGCTCTTTTGCATAATTATAATTGGACTCTGGTGATGATTACTGCCCTCACTTCTCTCTGCTTTCCAAGTTTTGGATGTTTTGTTTTTATCAATCACTACTATGTTAAGCCCAGACTTAGAATGAACTGGATAAAAAATACTACTACTTAATTGTATTTTAAGAAAGCTCCTAATCAAGAAAATCAAAAGAAGAAAGACATAGAGGAACAATTCAACCTTCAAAAGCAAAAATAGCAGGAAAGAGCAACCACTATTCCTTGATATCTGTTGACATAAATGGATTCAATTCCCCAATAAAAAGACATACGCTATCACACTGGATACATAAATAAAACCCAGCATTTTGCTGCATACAGGACACTCATCTCAGAGACAAAGACAGACAGTATCTCAGAGTAAAAGGTTTGGAAAAAACCTTCCAGCAAATGGTCCCAAGAAGCAAGCTGGAGTGGCCATTCTAATATTGAAGAAAGTAGATTTCCAACCAAAAGTTATCAAAAAAGATATGGAAAAACACTTTTTACTCATTACAGAGGAAATTTGTCAAAAAAAATCTCAACCCTTAACATATATGTTCCAAATACAAAAGTACCGATATTCATAAAAGAAACCCTACTAAAGCTCAAAAAATACATTGTACCCCACACAATAATGTTGGGAGACCTGAATACCCTACTCTCACCAATGGACAGATCATGGAAACAGAAACTGAAAAAGGACACTATAAAACTAGCAGAGGTTATGAACCAAATGGAATTAACATATTTCTACAGCATATATCATCCTAAAACAAAAGAATACACCTCCTTCTTAGCACCTCACGGCACCATCTCAAAAAGTGACCACATAATCAGTCACAAAATGAGCCTCAATAGATATAAGAAGATTGAAAAACTCCCATGCATCCTCTCAGATCACCATAGTCTAAGGCAGGTCTTTAATAACAACAAAGGCTACAAAAAGCCCACATACACATGGAAACTAAACAGTGCTCTATTAAACAATAGCATGGTCAAAGAAGAAATGAAGAAAGAAATTAAGTATTTTCTAGAATTCAATGAAAACGAAAACACAACATACCCAAACCTATGGGATGCAATGAAGGCAGTACTAAAAGGAAAACTCATAGCTCTGAGTGCTTCCAAAAAGAAACTGGAAAGAGCACACACTAGTACCTGACAGCACAGTTGAAAGCTCTAGAGCTAAAGGAAGCAGATACACCCAAGAGGAGTAGACAGCAAGAAATAATCAAACTTAGGGCAGAAAGAGACCAAAGAGAAAGAAAAGGAACCATTGACAGAATCAACAAAACCAAGAGTTGATTCTTTGAGAAAATTAACAAGATTGATAATTAGTCTAGCCAGACTAACTAGAGGGCAAAGAGAGAGTATCCAAATTAACAAAATCAGAAAAGAAAGTGGAGAAATAACAACTGAAACTGAGGAAATTCAAGAAATCATCAGATCCTACTACAAAGCCTATACTAAAGAAAGCTGGAAAACCTGGAGAAAATGGATGAATTCCTAGACAGATACAAGTTACTAAAGTTAAATCAGGACCAGGTAAACCAGCTGAATAATCCCATAACACCGAAAAAAAATACAGGCAGTCCTCAAAAGACTGCCAACCAAAAAGAGCCCACGTCCAGATGGGTTCAGTGCAGAATTTTATCAGACATTTATTGACATGATACCAATACTCTCCAAACTATTTCACAAAATAGAATCAGATAGAACACTATCTAACTCACTTATTGAACCTACAATAACCCTCATTGCTAAACCACATAGAGACCTACTAGGAAAGAGAACATCAGAACAATCTCTCTTATGAACATTGATGCAAAAATACTCAATAATATTCTTGCAAACCGAATCCGAGAACACATCAAAACAATCATCCACAATGATCAAATAGTTTTCATCCCTGGGATGCAGGGATGGTTTAACATATGGAAATCCATCAATGTAATCCACCATATAAACAAACTCAAAGAAAAAATCACATGGTCATCTCAATAGATGCTGAGAAATTATTTTACACAATTCAACACCATTTCATGTTAAAAGTCCTGGAAAGAACAGGAATCCAAGGTCCATACCTAAACATACTAACAGCAATATGCATCAAACCTACAGCCAACATCAAATTTAATGGTGGGAAACTTGTAGTAATCCCACTAAAACCAGGGACTAGATAAGGCTGCCCACTCTCCCACTACCTATTCAACATAGTACTGAAAGTTCTGGCCGGAGCAATAAGACAGCAAAAGGAAATCAAAAAGATACAAATTGGAAAGGATGAAATAAAAACATCACTATTTGCAGATGACATGATAGTGTGATTTTGCGACCCCACAAATGCCACCGGAGAACTCCTACAGCTGATAAACAAGTTCAGCAAAGTGGCTGGATATAAAATTAACTCAAACAAATCAGTATTCTTCCTATATTCAAAGGACAAACATGTGGAGAAGAAATAAGGGAAAAGATACCCTTCACAATAGTTACAAAAACTATGAAATACCTTGGTGTGACTCTAACTAAGCAAGTGATGGACCTGTATGACAAGAACTTCAATCCTCTAAAGAAGGGAATCGAGGAAGATCTCAGAAAATGGAAAGATCTCCTATGCTCATGGATTGGAAGGATCAACATTTTAAAAATGGCCATCTTACCAAAGGCAATCTACAGATTTAATGCAATCCCCATTAAAATTCCAACCCAGTTCTTCATTGAGTTGGAAAGAGCAATGTGCAATTTCATCTGGAATAACAAAAGACCTAGAATAGTGAAATTCATCCTCAACAACAAGAAAACATCTGTGGGAATCACTGTCCTGGACCTCAATCTATATTACAAGGCAATTGTGCTGAAAACTGCATGGTACTGGTACAGAAATAGGCATGTGGATCATGGAAGTGTACATACATGTTGAAATTCATTATTGTGTGTTCTCACTATTTTATAATAAACATCACAAAGGGGCCATACTATGCTCAAAATTCTTGGCAACGGTGGTTTATTTTCCAGTAAAGAAGCTGTGGATACTTCACTGGGATATGTGAATTTTACCAAAATTATTTAAACTTCTAATACACCCCAATGAAAGCATTGAGATATTTCTTCACAGAAATAGAATATAATAATCCCAAAATTCATATGGTACCTCAAAAGACTCTCAGAAGCTTAAAACTATGATGAACAAAGGGAAATATGGAAGGATGACTATCACAAATCTTTTTCATTTTTGCTTCATTTTCGTTTTTGTTGATGTTTTGCAAAATTACTTTTACTTTTTCAACTATGTTGAATATTCTCTGTATTTACATTTCAAATGCTATGCCCTTTCCCCCCTACACCCCTCCCTCCTCTTCCTCAACTTGATTCCATGATGGTGCTCCTTCTTCCATCACCCTCTTCACCACAGTGCACTGGCTGATGATGATGTTGTTCTTCCCATGACAGTGCAAACCTTTTAGCTATTTCAGTCCTTCCTCTAGCTCTTTGTGGTCCCATGTTCAGTTGATGTTTAGCTGTAAGGATCCATATCTGTATCTGTATCTGTATCTGTATCTGTATCTGTATCTGTATCTGTATCTGTATCTGTATCTGTATCTGTATCTGTATCTGTGTCTGTGTCTGTGTCTGTGTCTGTGTCTGTGTCTGTATCTGTATCTGTATCTGTATCTGTATCTGTATCTGTATCTGAATGAATCTGGAAGAGCCCCTGAGGTGAAACACATGTCTGGTTCCTGCCAGCAAACACGTTTGGCATCAGCAAAGGGCTTGTGGTTGATGGCTGCATATGGGGTGGTTCTCCAGGTGAGACAAATTCTGTAGATCTTTTCTTCAATCCCTGATCCTCTATTTGACTTTATATTTCCTCCCCTGTTTTGTTCTCCCTTCTAAGAAGGACTGAGGCATCCACATTCTTGTCTTCCTACTTTTTGAGCTTGTTAAGTTCCATGGATGTTTTCTTGGGTATTCCAAGATCTTTTTTGGAAGAAGCAGGGCAGAGCTTTATTCCCTTTATACGTGAATATCTACAATGAGTTTTCATTTGCGACTGGGATACCTCACTCAGGATGATAGCTTCAAGTTCCACACATGTGCTCAGGAATTTCATGAAATTGTATCTAATAGCTGAGTAGTACTTTGTTGTGTATATTTACCACAATTTCTGAATCCATTCCTCTGTTGAAGGACATGTAAGTTCTTTGCAGCTTTTGGCTATTAAAAACAAGGCTGAGATAAACATTCTTGAGCACATGTTAGATATGGGAGCTACTTTTTGGTATATGCCCAGGAGTTGTACAGCCATGTTTTCAGGAAGCACTATGTCCAGTTTTCTGAGGAACCGACAGACTCATTTCCAGAGTGGTTGCACCAGTTTACAATCGCCCCAACAGTGGAGGAGTGTTCCTCTTTCTCCACACCTTGTATCATCTGCTGTCACTTGAGTTTTGAATTTAGCCATTGTGACTGGTGTGTGTTGGAATCTCAGGGTTGTTTGGATTTTTATTTCCCTTATGTCTAGAAATGTTGAGCATTTCATTAGGTGCTTCTCACCCAGTCGATATTCCTCCATTGAGAAGTCCTTGTGTAGCTCTGCTCCCTGGTTTTATTAGGAGTTTTCTATTCTCTAGGGTGTTCTTAAGTTCTTTGTATATATTAGATAATAGTCATCAATCAGATGTTGGGTTGGTAAAGAATTTTTCCCAATCTGTAGGTTGCCATTTGGTCTTCTTGACAGTATCCTTTGCCTTACAGAAAGTTTGCAATTTCAAGAGGTCCCATTTGTCCATTATTGATTCTAGAGCATATGTCGTTGATGTTTTGGACAGGAAATTTTTCCCTGTGACTGTTCTGAGATCTTTCCAACTCTCCATTCTATTAGTTTCAGTGTATTTGTTTTTTTGTGGAGGTGTTTGATGCACTTGGACTTGAGCGTTGTAGAAGCAGATAAGAAGGAATCAATTCGCATTCTTCTGTATACTGACTGCCAGTTGAAACAGCACCATTTGTTGAAAGGTCTGTCCATTGTCCATTGAATGCTTTTATCTACTTTGTTTAAGATCAAGTAACCATGTGTGTGTGGATTCATTTCTGGGTCTTAAATTCTATTCCATAAGTCTTTCTGCCTGTCTCTGTGCCAATACCAGGCAGTTTTTATCACAATTGATCTATAATACAGCTTGAGTTCAGTGATGGAGATTTCTAGAGAATTGTTTTTATTGTTGAGAATGTTTTTTGATATCCTAGATTTTATATGAGTCCAAATGAATTTGCAAAGTGCTCTTTCTAACTCTATGAAGAATTGAGTTGAAATGTTGAAGATGATTGCCTTGATTTTGTAGATTTCCTTAGGCAAGATGGCTATTTTTACAATGTTGAGTCTTCCAATTCATGAGCATCAGAGATGCTTGGGTCTCCTGCACTAGCACCTGACTTCCTCCTGACCCCTAGATTAGCCACTTCCATCGTGCAAACTGTGCAAGTGCACTCATGACAGGAGATCAGGATAAAAGGACTGTACTTGGAGGTGGGGAGAAAGAGAAAGAGAAACTGAAAGGGAAACTGAAAGAGAAACATAAAGAGAGACAGACAAGGGAAAGAAAGATTTTCACTGGCATGCTGTAAGGTTCCTAAATAAACTGCTTTGAGAAGAATGCTGTGTCATCACTCTTTTTCTGCTGGTTGGAAACGGTAGTGACAATTCATGTTCTGGTAATTAACAGTGGTCCTGGTTAGTTCACTCTGTTGGCCTTCCTCTGAAGCCCAGGTTTCCCACCTCTTCCATAAGACTCCAGGACTCCATCTAATATTTGACTGTGGGTCTCTGTATCCCTTTCCATTGTCTGCTAAGTGGAGCTTCATGGAAGACACTTATGCTAGGTTCCTAACTGCAAGCTTAACAGAGTATTATTAATAGTTTCAGGGAGTGGATTTTGCCCATGAGATGCTTCTGAATTTGGGGCAGTTATTCATTGGCTATGCCCTCTGCTTCTGCCCTATATTTGTTTGTCCAACACGATTTGAGACAAAAGTTTCCTTGGTAATTTATTGTACTTATCCATACATTGAGAGTCTCTGCTGGCTAGAAGTGGATTCATATCACGCACTGCTAGGAGTCTCAACTAGAGTTGTGACAACCCTCCCATACACCCTCAGCCTTACAGAAATCCAGGTCTCTGGTAGTTTACAGTTGCCTGTCTACCTGTTACCTCCCTCATCTCTCCATGTATGACCTACATATGATGCCCCTCCCCTGCCAGCCCTCTTCATCACTTGACTTACCTGCTTCCCTTCTTCCAACAACACCAATATCTATTTAGTTTCCCCTTTGTAAAAAGGCTTTCATTTACTGCTTATTTTATTATTTACATTTCAACTATTATCTCTTTCCCTTCTGAAAAACCCTATCCCCTCCCCATGCTTCTATGAGAGTGCTCTCTTGAGAGTAAGCTCCTTCCACCCTCCAACTCCTGCCTTGCCACCCTAGCATTCCACTACACTGGGGTATGAAGAATCCAGAGAACAAAGGCCAAACCTCCCACTGAGGCCAGATAAGGCCATTTTCTGCTTCTTAGGCAGCTGGAGCCAAGAGTCCCTCCTTGTGTACTCTGATTGGTGATTTAGTCCCTGGGTGTCCTGGGAAGTCTGGGTTGTTGACATTTTTGTTCTTCCTGTGGGGTGGCAAACCCCATCACCTCCTTTAGTCTTTTCTCTAACTCCTCCACTGGGGACCCTTCTCTTAGTACAATGGTTGCATGAAAACATATGCCTTTATATTTGTCAGACTCTAGTAAAGCCTCACAGGAGACCGCTCTATCAGGGGTCTGTCAGCAAGCATTTCTCGGCATCAGCAATAGTGTATGGTTTTGTATCTGCACAAGGGAAGGAACCCCAAGTGATGTAGAGTCTACATACCCTTTTCTTCTCTCATGTTCCGCTAATTGTTTTTGTATTTTATTTAGAAAAGGGCAATTCTGGATTAAAATTTTTGAGATGGGGGGGGTAGTGCCATCCCTCACCCAGTGGCTGTGCTTAACCTCTGAATATGCCTCTACAGGCTTTTTATCCACTTTTTGTTTATATCAGATAATATCAGTCACTTTGGATTCCAGGAGCCTCTTGCTTGCCTGGCTACTTGGTTTTTCTGGTGTCTATTTGCAGTTCCCCATACCAATTGATAAAAACCTCTGTACAATTCCTGAACCTCTGTATATCTCCCTAGTTAACTCCTCATACCTAATCCTTCCTCTACTTTTATACACCCCCTCCTCTGTTCCACAATGACCTTATCACCCTGTACTTTCAGTGATTATTTTATTCCCTCTCTAAGTAGGACTGAAGCACACACACTTTGGTAAAGCATCAGAATAATCTTATAACACCTAAGGATATAAACACAGTCAGTAAAAGTCTCCCAACCACAATAGGGGAGAGGGCTGACAAATATAGATTTATCAGAGAATTCTACCAGACATTCAAAGAAAGAAGAAGTATGTCAATGCATTTTAAACTATCACACAATAAAAGGAACTGAAGGAACACTACCAAACTTATTAAATGAGACCCTAATCACAATGATACTTAGGCCACACAAGGATTAAACTAAGAAACATAATTTCAGCATAATTTCCCTCATGAACATTGATAACAAAACACTCAATAAAATACTAGCAAAATGAATCCAGGACTACATCAAAGGCATCATCCACCAAGATCAAGTATACTTCATCCCAATGATGTAGGTGTTGTGCAATATATGAAAATCTATCGATATAATCTACTACATAAACAAACCAAAAAGGAAAAATTATTATCTGATTAGATGCTTAAAAGATCAAGGTAGAGAAATCTATCTTATTTATGAAGGTAATACATGGACCTGCAGAAGCAGTCAAGAAATTCTTGCCAAGATAGCAAGATAGACTTAGCTGTAGCTTAGCATTGTTCAGAGCACTGTGAAGATTTCTGTTGGCAAGATGAGCTGCAATTGCTCTCCCTCTTCTTAATATGGCATTTAATCTTTATTTGCACATAATTGAAGTAAGGATCAAAGACCTACTCTCACCTTTATTCACTTCCCCACTGCTGTTGTAAAAGTTCTAAGCTGTTCACTTCTTAAACCTCTCTCAGCAGCTACCTCTAATGTCTCTAGTTTAGTGGCACAACCAGAAAGAAATCCTATGTAAATGGTCAGGTATGCTATTGGAAATTAGGATAAAAAGAGATCTATGAAATGAACAAAGAGGACAAAAATGATTCTATAATTAAGACATAGTTGAAAATGTTATTGACCATCTGTGAGTCCCTGCCATTTTATAGTGGAATATAATTCCAATACTAAGACTAACTGTGAATAAAGCCAAGATAATGCTGCTATCTTTGAAGGACTTGCAAAATAAGTTAACATGATTCTATACCTTATCTTTCATTATGTGTAGAATAAACTTAAACTATTATTATTATCATTTAACTCATAGTGGTCTTAAACCATAGAAAACACTGGAATGGAAACATAAGTAAGTAGCACACAAACTTGGGAAATGCAGGATGTAAATATATTTGTGGGCCAAAAGGTATGTATATTTATTGCAGTAAATATTTTAAAAGGTGATGACATTTAATCCTGAGCTAGTGCTGGCATCTGTATGGCCACATGGCACTGTGGGGCATCTTTATCTCAGTAACTCCATGCAGCCTCTAAGTGCTCACAAAACCCATCTTCTCTTGTTCCAGGCACAGTCCACTCTGCCACCATGGTTGCTTCTGTCAGGTGGTCCACAAACACCACAGAAACTTGGTTTCACTCACTTTCTCTTAGTATATTATTGCCAAGTTCTCTCTCTCTCTCTCTCTCTCTCTCTCTCTCTCTCTCTCTCTCTCTCTCTCTCTCTCTCTCTCTCTCACACACACACACACACACACACACACACACACATTTTATTCCATGGGACACCTTCATGCCCACACTTCATGGGGGCAGCAGAACTGGAACTGCTAGTTTCAGCTGTATCAAAGCCATTGTTTTTACCCTCTGTCCTCAACAGCCCAGTAAATGCATGATGACTCAACCATCAAAAGTTATCAAATGGGTTTAGATGTTAAATTCTCAATCCACAATCCACAATTACTCTACACAACAAGCTTACAATCAGTTGCCAAATTATAAACTGCCCACCTAGATAAGTTAAATTGACCCATAGAAACCCTTAGAAATAATCATAGCAACCTTATCCATATAGAGATAAAACAGGAGAAACATCCACATCTGATTTCATATTACATCCTCTTGAATCTCCAGGTTTTTCCTCCTCTTCTGCTTTTCTAAACCTTTGTTCCCACCCATTCTCCACTGTTCCATAATGAATCACCTTGACATCAACTTACTCACATGTGACTGTACACCTTTGACTTGGTTACAGAGTAACTGTGTCTCTATTGAATGGCCATTGACATAATGTCAGGTTTGAAGTCTGTCTCTTAAAAGTGGGAATGCAACGTGAAAGAGAAGATACTGTTTGTGTATTAAGCACTGGAAACCAGGACAAAGTGTGTCTTATTTTCCGTGGCTTGTTCCCACTCTAAGCCCTACATGATGTCACATCTTCTTGCTTACTGTTTGTTGATTTTCATGGAACACAGTTCCTTGTTTATGACATGATCACAGAGTTCTCTCCCTCAGATAAATTTTCATCCATACCTAGTCCTATATCTCACTGAATTTCTTCAGATTGTACTTTTTTAATGATGTATTAAATGCATCACAACTTTCAAGAATTGTTAAACAAGTCATGTGTTTGGTAAAAACCTTCAACCTCAGCATTTGGGAGGAAGGGAGAGACAATCTCTGTGATTTTGATGACAATCTGGTCTATGTAGTTAGTTCCAGGATAGTTAGAGATACAAATTAAGAGAGAGTCTATCAAGATAAAAATACAATTTAAAAAGCAACAACATGTTGAACTTTAAAGGAAATGTTTTGTAATTTAATTTTTATTTTATTCTATTATTTGTTAAACATGTTTATATTTCTTTTTTAACATCTGTATTTTAAAAACAAAGATAAATGTACAAATTTTAAGCATTTTTGCATAAAAGTATACGGTTTGATAGTGTGTATTAAGGTCTTACTAGTTACAATGAGCATAAAGTACATGTAAAACAGGATGTAACCTGTAATTAGTCAAAATTTTGTTGGTGTGTAAGGATTGAGCATAATGTTTTTTTCTTTTTCTTTTCTTGAACTTCACACAGTCTGTGAGTTGGTTCTGGCATGTTCAGAACTTTATTGGGCTTGTACAGGGTAATTGTATTATCAATTCTTCTGTACTATCTCTTACACTCTTTTCCTTTTCAGTGACAATAATCCATGTTTCTAGTAGCATTTTTAAAATGAAGCCCACTTTGTGTTTCTGAAATCAAATGAGGATGATGTTAATTCACCCCTAGAAAAACTGCTGCCCAAAGGTTCGCGTCCTTGGCACTTGGGGATGATGTGGCACTGAATAAATTGCTCAGATTCCAGGAGCAAGCAAGAATGCAGGAGTAAGCTGCTTTATTATTATTATTATTATTATTATTATTATTATTACTATTAATTTATAAGAAGTAAATTTTATGCCCTCTACTTGTGTCCTTTGGTCCCAATCAAGCCTGTCTTCCAGGTGGCATTTCTAGTTGTATGTCATTATCTACATTACCAGTCTCTAGGCTCTCAGTCAGGTTTCATTTTGTTCTAGTGCTTGCCCCTTGTTCTTTGCACAAAGGTTATGGGGAAGTGACAACCACTTTGTCTCTGAGAATTGCTATTCCTCCTCTTGGACATGGGAAGGTTTTCTGTCAGGTTAAAGCACACTGAGAACATTGCAGTTTATCAAATGTTCGAAAGCATTATCATTTGTCGTTTTATAATCTTCATGTTAGAATAAAAAGCCATTTTGGAAATGGCAGATAAATAGGGAGAGAGAAAGACAGAGAGAGACAGATAGACAGGTAGGTAGTTAGGTAGAGTGCAGATATGTTATTCCTGCATGTATATATGTATACTATGAGAATTTGATGCCTGCAGAGGCCAGTAGACTATGTCAGAACCCATGGAATTGGGTGTTCTACAGCGCCAGCACATTGTCAATGGGGAGAGTAAGTATCTGGTAGTTCCTAAAGGAACATCACATTTTATTTCTTTGCTTTATCCTCTTTATCTTCCAAGCTTCAGTGTCAATTCTGTCTCTGCTCTTTATCGTCAGTCTCACTGTGCGTGCAGAGGAAATGAGAGTGTAAAGCATTTTCCCATGTTAGTTCTTCATTCCGATTCCACTGTCAGATTCTGTCATGAGTTCTCTCCTCCTTAAAAGAGAATTTTCTGACTTCTTAACCTGCAAAGATAAATGTTGTGTTCTGACAATTTTCTCCCACTGTACTGCATGTAAGGAATAGCTTATTAATTTTCTGCACCATTTTCAGTGTAGACATTGGAGTGGTACATGATTATCCACATGCAGTTCTAATAAAGACACACAGTGTTCTGTGGGAGGTCTCATCCTCAGATTCTTGTCCTTCTCCATAATGTTTGATCTCACTTTTCCCCTATTTTTATTCAGTAACAAATTCTATGAGATTTCTTCACACTGGATGTCTCTATGTCTCTAACAGCAGAAACCGACATCTTCCCACATGTATGTGTTTCTATGTGGTATGACTCTGCTTAAGAGCCAGCTCTTAATGAGATATAAGATAATACTTGATCCATCACTTAAATATTTTTATGTGTTTAGTCAAAATTTATTACCAATAACCATAGAGTTATTCTAAATGATAGTAAGCCATTTTTATTACACACCATTTAATATTTAAGAGGTAGCAGGTTTTGACACTATGAGGTTTGTAATTGACATTAAAATTGGTTTTGTTTAATGATGACTAGAAAGCAAAAGTGTGTTTTTATGTTCTTTGTTTATGCTCTTTAGTACTGGCATTCACTTTTCATTGCTTTTTAGATAACTAAAAAATAATCTTGTCGATGATACTCCCTATTCTGTGTCTATGAAGGCATGTTTCTCATCCACAGGTGTGTCTTTAAGCCTTTAGCAATCTTACAATATTAATATTGTTTTTAATAACTGCTATTGTATAAAACATTAAGAAGTCTTATGAGACTATATAAACTATAGTCTATGCTGATATCATATCCCTGTGAATTAATGACCCTTTTGATTTAGGGTCTTAGTAGTTATTCAGATCACTAATATTTTTCAATCATTTTGATTAGAAAATAATTGTGGCCAAAAACTAAATAGAAACATGCTCAATCAAAAAATGGACTGATGGAATATGGTAATCAAAATTTTCTTATTACTAACTATAACTGGAATTCTGGGAAATTCCTCTCTTCTTACGCAATATGTAGTCTACTATAAACAATACTCAAAGAAGTGCACAGACTTTATTCTAATGCACCTATGGGGAGCCAATGCCTTAATAGTTCTCTCTACAGGGGTGCCCCATACAGTGGCAGCTTTTGGGTTGAAACTGTTTTTAAATGACTTTGGATGCAGATTAATTTTATACATTCAAAAAGTTGGAAGAAGTGTGTCCATTGGCCCCACCTGGGTTTAGAATGTCTTCCAAGCCATAACCATCAGTCACAAAGAATTGTGTTGTAAGGATCAAAAGGCCAAATCTGCACAGTACATTGGCTGCTCCATTTCCATTCTCTGGGTTTTATCTATGTTAACACATTTCATTTTTTGTGGATATATTTCTCAAAAGTAATAGCAAAACATGACAAGAAACCGAGATTTTGAGTATTGCTCCATTTTCAACCACATTGAAATGAACTCACTTTATGCCACAGTGGTGACATGCCCTGAAATCTTCTTTTCTGTACTCATTACCTGGTCTAGTTGTTCTATGATTGTCATTCTATACAGACATAAAAAGAGGGTTCGAAACATCCACAGCTCTCAGGTTTCCAAGAGAAACTCTGCTGAATCCAGAGGCACCCAGAACATCCTGTTTCTGTTGTCATCTTTTCTGGCTTTTTACACACTCTCCTCCATCTTAAGAGGCTGTATTGCTCTTTTCAATAATCATAATCAGTATCTGGTGATGGTTACTCCACTCACTTCTCTCTGCTTTCCAAGTTTTGGATGTTTTGTTTTTATCAATCACTATTCTGTTAATCCCAGACTCAAAATGAACTGGATAAGAAATACCAACCTTTAATATTATTGTAAGTTTTTAAATTCCATCTGGTTTTTATTTCACCCTTTTCTCCAAAAGTTCAATGCAGAGAATTAACTTACTAGTTAGTTGGCTTTTCTTATTTAATGATTAAGTAAAATAAGTCCTGGAGATAGAAAGCTGATTTATGCAGCACTCTACATAATATGATCACATTATATGAATCCTATAATACTTTTAAGTACTCGTAATGTACAAAGGAGCTTTCAAGAAAGATGAGGAAGAGCAGGAGGAAGAGGATAAGTATGAGAAGGATGAAGATGAGAACACTGAAATAAAGGAGAATGAACTGAAGAAGGAGGAAAAAGGAAGGAGGGAATAAGAGAATGAGATAGAGGAGGAGAACGGAGAAGAATAAGAAAAAGAATAAAAATAAACAAAAGAAGAAAAAGAAGGAGAAGGAGGAGAAAAAGGAGGTCCATCAAAACTAAACTTCCTTCCTTTGTCTTTCATCATATAATAGCAATTTAGCTGCTTAGGATTTTCACAAAGATCTTGTGGGTTCTACATTCCAACTCAACAAAATGTTAAATCATTACTATTCATAAATTTGTTCTTTTTTTAAACTTTATTTTTTAACAACTTTATTTTAAAAAACAAAGATAAATGTACAGATTTTAAGCATTTTGCATAAAATTATACAATACATTTTTGTCAGTACTTTTTTTTAGATTTTAAAATAATTTTTACATAAAACTATATGAATATTATTTTAGTCAGTACTTGATTTTTTTAAAGGTTTCATAGTATGCATTGAAAACTTAATAGTTACAATGAGCATAAAGTACATGTAAAACAAAGTGTAACATGGAAATAGTCAATGTTTTCTTGTTGTGTAAAGATTTTTTTGTTTGTTTTGTTTTCTTTTCTTTATTTCTTGGACTTCATACAGTCTGTGAGTTGTTTCTGGGGGAGTGCAAGCCTCTGGGGTTAGATTCCCACTATCAGTGACTGCATATTATGTCTGTTCTTTTGTGACTGGGTTATCTCACTCAGAATGATATTCTCTAGATGCAGCCATTTTCTAAAGAATTTGGTCAAGTCATTGTTTCTGGTGGCTGAGTAGTATTCCATTGTGTAAATGTACCACAATTTTTGTATCCATTCATCTTCTGAAGGACATCTGGGTTCTTTCCAGCTTCTGGCTACTATAAATAGAGCTGCTATGAACATTGTGGTGCATATATCTTTGTTGTGTACTAAGGTGTCTCTGAGGTATATGCCCAGAAGTGGAATAGCTGGGTCTTCAGGTAGTATTATGTCCAATTTTCTGAGGTATCGCCAGACTGATTTCCAGAGTGGTTGTATTAGTTTGCATCCCCCCAACAGTGGAGGAGTGTTCCTCTTTTTCCTCAACCTCACCAGCATCTGTTGTTGTCTGAGTTTTGGTTCTTGGCCAGTCTGACTGGTGTGAGGTGGAATAACAGGGTTGTTTTGATTTGCATTTCCCTGATGGCTAAGGATGTCGAGCACTTCCTCAGATATTTCTCAGCTATTCGATATTCCTCAACTGAGAACGTTTTGTTTAGCTCTGTACCCCATTTTTAATAGGGTTATTTGATTCTCTGGTGCCTAGCTTTTTGAGTTCTTTGTATTCCTTAGATATTAGGCCTCTATCTGATGTGGAGTTGGTAAAAATCTTTTCCCATTCTGTTGGCTGCCGTTTTGTTTTCTTAACAATGTCCTTAGCCTTACAGAAACTTGGCAATCTCATTAAGTCCCATTTGTTAATCTTTGACCTTAGAGCTTGAGCCATTGGTGTTTTGTTCAGAAAATTTTCTCCTGTGCCTATATGTTCTAAAATTTTCCCTATTTTCTGATCTAATAGTTTTCTGATCTAATAGTAAGTGGATCTTTGATCCACTTACACTTGAGCTTTGTACAAGGAGATAAGAAAGGGTCTATTTTCATTCTTTTGCATGTTGAGTGCCAGTTGGACCAGCACCATTTGTTGAATAGGCTGTTCTTTTTCCATTGAATGTTTACGGCTCCTTTGTCAAAAATCAGGTGACCATATACATGATGGCTCATTTCTGGATCTTCTATTCTATTCCATTGATCCACACGCCTATTTCTGTACCAGTACCATGCAGTTTTCAGCACAATTGCCTTGTAATATAGCTTGAGGTCAGGGATAGTGATTCCCGCAGATGTTTTCTTGTTGTTGAGGATGTATTTCGCTATTCTAGGTTTTTTGTTGTTCCATATGAAATTGAACATTGATCTTTCCAATTCCATGAAGAACTGTGTTGGAATTTTGATGGGAATTGCGTTGAATCTGTAGATTGCTTTTGGTAAGATGGGCATTTTTAAAATGTTGATCTTTCCAATCCGTGAGCGTGGGAGATCTTTCCATTTTCTGAGATCCTAGTCAATTTCCTTCTTGAGAGGTTTGAAGTTCTTGTCATACAGTTCCTTCACTTGCTTAGTTAGAGTCACACCAAGGTATTTCATAGTTTTTGTGACGATTGTGAAGGGTACGTTTTCCCTAATTTCTTTCTCTACTTGTTTGTCCTTTGAATATAGGAAGGCTACTGATTTGTTTGAGTTAATTTTATATCCAGCCACTTTGCTGAACTTTTTTATCAGCTGTAGGAGTTCTCTGGTGGAAATTTTGGGGTCACTTAAGTACACTATCATGTCATCGGCAAAGATTGATGTTTTTATCTCTTCCTTTCCAATTTGTATCCCCTTGATCTCCTTTTGCTGTCTAATTGCTCCAGCCAGGACTTCCAGTCATATGTTGAATAGGTAGGGGGAGAGTGGGAAGCCTTGTCGAGTCCCTGATTTTAGTGGGATTGCTTCAAGTTTCCCACCGTTAAGTTTGATGTTGGCTGTTGGTTTGCTGTATATTGCTTTTATTATGTTTAAGTATGGGCCTTGGATTCCTGTTCTTTCCAGGACTTTTAACATGAAGGGGTGTTGAATTTTGTCAAATGCTTTCTTAGCATCTAGTGAGATGACCATGTGATTTTGTTCTTTGAGTTTGTTTATATGGTGGATTACACTGAATAATTTCCTTATATTAAACCATCCCTGCATCCCAGGGATAAAGCCTACATGGTCATGATGAATCATCGTTTTGATGTGTTCTTGGATTCGGTTTGCAAAAATTTTGTTGAGTATTTTTGCATCAATGTTCATAAGTGAGATTGGTCTGAAGTTCTCTTTCCTTGTAGGGTCTTTGTGTGGTTTAGGTATGAGGGTTATTGTAGCCTCAAAAAATGAGTTAGGTAGTATTCCATCTGATTCTATCTTTTGGAATAGTTTGGCGAATATTGGTGTTATAACCACAATTAATGTCTGATAAAATTCTGCACTGAACCCGTCTGGACCTGGGCTTTTTTTGGTTGGGAGGCTTTTGATGACTTCTTCTATTTCTTTAGGTGTTATAGGGTTATTTAGATGGTTTACTTGGTCCTGGTTTAACTTTAGGATCTTGTATCTGTCTAGGAATTCGTCCATTTCCTTCATATTTTTTAATTTTGTGGAGTATAATTTTTTGTACTAGGATCTGATGGTTTCTTGACTTTCCTCAGTTTCAGTTGTTATGTCTCCACTTTCCTTTCTGATTTTGTTAATTTGTATACTCTCTCTTTGCCCTCTCGTTAGTCTGGCTAGGGGTTTATCAATCTTGTTGATTTTCTCAAAGAACCAACTCTTGGTTTTGTTGATTTTTTCAATGGATCTTTTTGTTTCTATTTGGTCTATTTCTCCCCTAAATTTGATTATTTCTTGCTGTCTACTCTTCTTGGGTATATCTGCTTTCTTTTGTTCTATGGCTTTTAGCTGTGCTGTCAGGTTGCTGATGTAAGCTCTTTCCAGTTTCTTTTTGGAAGCACTTAGGGCTATGAGTTTTCCTCTCAGTACTGCTTTCATTGCATCCCATAGGTTTGGGTATGTTGTGTTTTCGTTTTCGTTGAATTCTAGAAAATCCTTAATTTCTTTCTTTATTTCTTCTTTGACCCTACTATCCTTTAACAGAGCGTTGTTTAGTTTCCATGTGTATGTGGGCTTTTTGTTGTCTTTGTTGTTGTTTTTTTTTAAACAACTTTATTTTACAAAACAAAGATAAATGTACAGATTTTAAACATTTTTTTGCTTAAAATTATACATTTTTGTCAGTACTGTTTTTTCAGATTTTAAAATAATTTTTTATAAAACTATATGAATATATTTTTTAGTCAGTACTTGATTTTTTCAAAGGCTTGACAGTATGCATTGAAAACCTAATAGTTACAATGAACGTAAAGTACATTTAAAACAAAATGCAACATGGAGATAGTCAAAGTCTTCTTGTTTTGTAAATATTTTTTTGTTTCGTTTTCTTTATTTCTTGGACTTCATACAGTCTGTGAGTTGTTTCTGGGGGAGTGCGAGCCTCTGGGGTTAGCATCCCAATATCAGTGACTGCATATTATGTCTGTTCTTTTGTGACTGGGTTATCTCACTCAGGATGGTATTCTCTAGATGCAGCCATTTTCTTAAAAATTTGGTTAAGTCATTGTTTCTTGTGGCTGAGTAGTATTTAATTGTGTAAATGTACCACAATTTTTGTATCCATTCATCTTCTGAAGGACATCTGGGGCCTTTGTTGTTGTTAAAGACCAGCCTTAGACCATTTGTTCTTTAGGGGGACCTGGGCCCATCACAATTGCGGTACCTGGGACCATAAAGAGCATTATTAGTACCTTACAGTTCTTACAGAAATCAATTTGATATTGATGACGGTTTTCAAATGATCTTGTGTTTTGTGTTTTAACATTTTATTTAGAGCTTTTTCATCATCCAGGAAATTTCGTTGTAAATTTGCTTTGTAGATATTCTGATTTTACCTTGTTTGTCATCATGGTTATGCTAAGTTCATCGAAAGAATATTGATTAAATTAATACATACATTAAGAAAGTGCCTTTTGTGATCTCCAAAATGTTAAAAATTGAACTATATTTCAACCAACTGCTATACTTCCAGGCATATACCCAGATATCTCCATATCATACCGAAGATATATGTGTACATCAGTGATCATTGTTGATTTGTTTGTTGTAAAAGTGCTATAAACTCCTTCTGCATATTAATAAACAAATTAATTTGATCTAAATTTCTCATGTATAAAATGGATTATAATTCTACTACATGGAAAGACAGAATCACAAATACTCTAGTAAAATTTATTGATTTATAATGTATAAAATTATTCTGAGTCAATAAAAATCAGAAAGAATAATATGTAATCATTCATATGCAGACCCTTTCCTAAAATGTCTATGTGTATATGAAAAACATTATAAATATAACTTCATTGTTAAATATCAAAAGCATATATTGCTATTTCAATGCTATCTATTGAGTTTTTTTCTGTTGCATAGAAGTATCAAAATATAATTGCTACAGAAAATATAAGACCGTAACTAAAGTTATGTGACTTTAATACAGCTGTTATAACTATTGTAGTTCATTGAAAATGAAAGAAATTTGGCTGGAAAATATTTATTTGATATTTGGCTGGATATTTCATTATCAAGTTTTAATGGATTTGCTTTTGAATTTATTAAAATAAAGTGATTTTCATCTAAACTGAAATGACATACCATCACAATTTTTTCAAGGATATAGATATTCTTCCACATGTAACCATTAGTTAATTTAAATTATCATACAAAACTTTCATGACATAAATAATTTGACTATATGGAAAATGCTGGAAAATCTTTGTTCTCTTTTCAATATTATATTTAAAATATTCTGTTATCATAAATGTGTCTGTATTACATCTTCCTGTAATATTACTGTTCCCAGTTGCTCTCCTCATATAAAAATCCACTTCATTGCTGTCATTAGCAAAGAATATAACAACAAAACACAATAACATATGATCAAATAAAAACCTGCACACTAATATTTCAATGGTGACACTCTTAGTGTAGACTTTCAGTTATGTTTAACTCTCAAAATTCTCCAGAAATTCTAAAATAAGGAGCCATAAATGAGGTATAAACAGTCCAGCACAAATTTTGAAGACTTTATCAACTAGAGTCAAATTATAAATAGATCAAGTTGGGTGATGGATATATACACAAAGAGCAGGGTAGAAAATATACACAATATCTTGAAGGTAAGGGGGACATCACTACAGTGGACATGCCTTGATGAGAAGTGACTCAAATTTAATTAGTAACACTCTAGGGTCTTTGGAGTATGAATTGAGGTCATCAGAGAGTGGAAAAGCCTAAAACTTCTGCAGAAAAACATGAAGTAGAATAGAGAGTATAAAAGGCTTAGACTAAGATATATCCATTGGGATGGACACAGAACAAAAGGATTTAAATCACAAATGGTAAAACATAGATTGAAAGATAGGGAGGTAACTGCTAAAGATGTTGAACTGATATAAATACAGAGTCCCTCAAAGTGTTTGTAGCATAGAAAGGAGATGCAATACAGACTGGGAAAGGATGAGAAAGGGGGTGAGATTTTTGAATATCATAGAGACAGGAAGGTGGACCATGTAGACAATGATTTTGAAATATCCAGTGAAGACTCTAAATCCTTCTTAGACACTAGATATATCTCTGTAGAGCAAAGTATTGGTCAGTCTTCTGAGAAACTTCTTACTCAGATTCCAGGTAATGCCCATAGCCAATTTTAGAAACAATATTAATTTTCAACTTCCCAATGGGTCTAGTAGATATGTTGGATTTGGATATGTGTGAAATAAGGTTTTAGCCTGATCTAGGAAATGGAAATATACATTGAGATTCATTATTGTGTGTTCTCACTATGTTATTAGAAACATCAGATAGGTGCCATTCTACACTCAAAATTCTTCTTGGCAACAATGGTGGGTTGTCCAGGACAAAAGCTGTTGATATTTCACTGTGATATATGAATTTTACCAAAATTATTTAAACTTCTAATATAGCCCAATGAAAACTTTGAGATTTTTCTTCACAGAAATAGAATACAATAATCCTAAAATTCATATGGTACCACAAAAGACCCTCAGAAGTTTAAAACTATGATGAACAAAGAGAAACATGGAAGGATGACTATCACAAATCTTTTCATTTTGCTTCATTTTCCTTTTTGTTGCTGTTTTTTAAAATTACTTTTAGTTTTTTTCAATTATGTTAGATATTCTCTGTATTTACATTTCAAATGCTATGCTTTTCCCCACTACTCTCCTCTATCTTCCTCCTCAACTTGATTCCATGATGGTGCTCCTTCTTCCATCACCTTCTTCACCACAGTGCACTGGCTGATGATGATGTTGTTCTTCCCATTACAGTGCAAACCTTTTAGCTATTTCAGTCCTTTCTCTAGCTCTTTGGGGTTCCATGTTCAGTCTGATGTTTAGCTGCAAGCATCTGCATCTGTATCTGAATGACTCTGGAAGATCCCTTGAGGTGAAACACATGTCTCATTCCTGCCAATAAACACTTCTTGGCATCAGCAATAGTGCTTGTGTTTGGTGGCTGCATATGGGGTGGTTCTCCAGGTGAGACAAACTCTGTAGATCTTTTCTTCAATCCCTGATTCTCTATTTGACTTTATATTTCCTCCCCTGTTATTCTTCCTTCTAAGAAGGACTGAGGCATCCACATTCTTGTCTTCCCACTTTTTGAGTTTCTTATGTTCCGTGGATGATTTTTGGGGTATTCTGGGGTCTTTTTTTGGAAGGGGCAGGGGAAAGCTTTATTCCCTTTATATGTGAATATTTACTATGAGTTTTCTATTGTGACTGGGTTACCTCACTCAGGATCATCGCTTCAAGTTCCACGTATTTGCCCAGAAATTTCATGAACTTGTATCTAATAGCTGAGTAGTACTTTATTGTGTATATTTACCACAATTTCTGAATCCATTCCTCTGTTGAAGGATATCTAGGTTCTTTGCAGCTTTTGGCTATTATAAACAAGGTTGCGATAAACATTCTTGAGCACGTGTTAGATATTGGAGCTACTTTTTGGTATATGCCCAGTAGTTGTACAGCCATATTTTCAGGAAGCACTATGTCCAGTTTTCTGAGGAACCGCCAGACTCATTTCCAGAGTGGTTGCACCAGTTTACAATCGCACCAACAGTGGAGGAGTGTTCCTCTTTTTCCACACCCTTGCATCATCTGCTGTCACTTGAGTTTTGATTTTAGCCATTGTGACTAGGGTGTGTTGGAATCTCAGGGTTGTTTTGATTTTTATTTCCCTGATGAGTAGAAATGTTGATCATTTCATTAGGTGCTTCTCCCCCAGTGGATATTGCTCCATTCAGAAGTCTCTGTGTAGCTCAGTACCCCATTTTTAATAGGATTTTTCTATTATCTAGAGTGTAACTTCTTGAGTTCTTTGTATATATTGGATCCTAGCCATCAATCAGATGTTGGGTTGGTAAAGAATTTTTCACAATCTGTAGGTTGCCATTTTGTCTTCTCGACAGTGTCCTTTGCCTTACAAAAAGGTTGCAATTTCAAGAGGTCTTATTTGCCAATTCTTGATTCCCGAATATATGTCATTAATGTTCTGGACAGGAAATTTTCCCCTTTGACTATGTGTTATAAGATCTTCCAAACTTTCTATTCTATTAGTTTCAGTGTACCTGTGTTAGGTCGAGGTGTTTGATACACTTGGACTTAAGCTTTGTACAAGCAGATAAGAAGATATCAATTTGCATTCTTCTGTATACTGACTGGCAGTTGAAACAGCATCATTTGTCAAAGAGTCTGTCCATTGTCCATTGAATGCTTTTAGCTAATTTGTTAAATACCAAGTAACCATAGGTGTGTGGGTTCATTTCTGGGTCTTCAATTCTATTCCATCAGTCTTTCTGGCTGTCTCTGTAGCGATACCAGGGAGTTTTTATCACTATTGATCTATAACACATATTGAGTTTAGGAATGGAGATTTCCAGAGAATTCTTTTTATTGTTGAGAATGTTTTTTTGTTATCCTTGGTTTTAAATGAGTCCAAATGAATTTTCAAAGTGCTTTTTCTAACCCTATGAAGAATTGAGTTGAAATGTTGAGGAGGATTGCCCTAAATTTGTAGATTTCCTTAGGCAAGATGGCCATTTATACAATTTTGATCATTCCAATCCATGAGCATCAGAGATCTTTCCATCTTCTGAGAGCTTCTTCAATTTCTTTTTTCAGATATTTGACGTTCTTGTACAGATTCTTCAGTGACTTAATTATGGTCATACTAAGCTATTTTATATTTTTTTGTGGCTATTGTGAATGGAGTCAAATTTCTAATTTCTTTCTCAGACTGTTTGTTCTTTGACTAGATGAAAGGTACTTATTTGCTTGAATTAATTTTATATCCAGCCACTTTGCTAAAGTTGTTTATCAAATCTAAATGGTAAATGTAAAAGGTAAATGTTGAAGTTCCATTGTGGAATTTTTAGGGTCACTGAAGTATGCTATCATAGCACCTGCAAATAGTTATATTTTGACTTCCTCCTTTCCAATTTGTATCACTTTGACCTCTTTTTGTTGTCTTATTGCTCTGGATAGTACTTCAAGTACTACACTGAATAGGTAGGGAGACAAGGATGACTATTTATTTGTATATGTGTAAGAGCTCTATTATACTACATATGTACAATATGCTTATGTACAGCCCATGCTAGAATACTGGTTCATGATTCAAGTTCTGCTAATTCACTATGGTTTTGGTTATTTGACTCTGTTGGCCTTCCTCTGAAGCCCATGGTTTTCAACTCTTCCATAAGACCCCAACACTGCATCTAATATTTGACTGTGCGTCTCTGTATCCCTCTCTTACCTGCTGCCCTTCTGCCATTATCAGCAATATCTACTTAGTATCCACTTTTAAAAATGTCTACATTTACTAGTTATTTTATTTATTTACATTTCAACTATTATCTTTTTCCCTGTTTCCTTTCTGGAAACTCTATTCCCTCCCTATTCTTCTATGAGAGTGCTCCCATGACAGTGATCCTCTCCTACCCACCCACTCCTGCCTTGCTACTCTAGGATTTCACTACACTGGGATATCAAGTATTCACAGAACAAAGAGCACAACCTCCCACTGAGGGCAGATAAGTCCTTTTTTCTGCTACTTAGGCAGCTGGAGCCATGGGTCCCTCCATATGTACTCTTTGATTGGTGATTTAGTTCCTGGGTATTCTGGGAAGTCTGGTTTGTTGACATTTTTGCTCTTCCTGAAGGGTTGCAATCACCTTCAGGTCCTTTAGTCTTTTCTCTAACTTCTCCAAGGGGGACCCTCCTTTTAACTGAATAATTGCATGAAAGCATATGTCTTTATATTTATCAGTCTCTGGTAAAGACTCACTGGAGACAGTTCTATCAGGGTCCTGTCAGCAAGCATTTCTTGGCATCAGCAATAGTGTAGTTTTTTGTGTCTGCACAAGGCAAGGATCCTCAAGTGATGTAGTCTCTGCATGGCCTTTTCTTCTCTCTCTGCTCCACTAATTATTTCAGTATTTTAATTAGATGAGAGCAATTCTGGGTTAAAATTTTTGAGATGTGTGGGTAGCTCCATCCCTCTCCCAACAGCTGTGCTTAACCTCTGTAGAAGCCTCTACAGGTTCTGTATCCCCTTTGTTGGCTATTTCAGCTAATATCAGCCACTTTGGATTCCAGGAACCTCTTGCTTGCATGGCTACTTGGTCTTTCTGGTGTCTATTCTCAGTGCCCCATGCCAATTGATTAAAAAAAAAAACCTCTGTTCAATTCAGAACCTCTGTACATGTCCCCTGTTAACTCCTCCATACCCAATCCTTTCCCTCCCTTTACACAACCCCTCTTCTCTTTCACAATGACCCTATCACCCTGTACTTTCTGTGATTATTTTATTCCCTCTTCTAAGTAGGACTGAAGCCCACACACTTTGTTAAATCATCAGAAAAATCTTATAACCCCAAAGGATATAAACACAGTCAGTAAAAGTCTCCAAATCACAATAGGGGAGAGGGCTGACAAATATAGATTTATCAGAGAATTCTACCAGACATTCAAAGAAAGAAGAGGTATGCCAATACTTTTTAAACTATAACACAATAAAAGGAACTAAAGGAACATTGCCAAACTTATTAAAAGAGACCATAATCACCATGATACCTAAACCGCACAAGGATTAAACTAAGAAACATAATTACAGCCTAATTTCCCTCACCAACATTGATAACAAAACACTCAATAAACTACTAGCAAAATGAATCCAGGGCTACATCAAAGGCATCATCCACCAAGATCAAGTATGCTTCATCCCAATGATGTAGGTGTTGTGCAATATATGAAAATCCATCAATATAATCTACTACATAAACGAAGAAGGAAAAATTATTATCTGATTAGATGCTTAAAAGATCAAGGTAGAGAAATCTATGTTATTTATAACAGAAATATATGGACCTGGAGAAGCAGTAAAGATATTCTTGCCAAGATTGGGTTCTTCTGGAAATAGAGCCATATCAGACCCTGAAACCAGACAGATATTCATAGAAATACTAGCCTTTGAAAACATGAATACTGAATGTAACAGAGAAATGATATTGTTGAAAGCATGAGAAGCTCCAGTAGACCAATGGATAATAGAAACAACTGGCATTGTTTTCTGGAAACCTTTTGTTATTATCATAGGACAAGCCATAGCTAGAAGTCTTAGAAGTTAAAATGTCCAATGCCTTAAACATAAAAAATTTGGCCTCTTCCAAAGAAATTGTAATGTTACAATGATTCAAAGCTCAAAATAGCATAAGCAATAACTCAAAAGAATATGTTTTTTTATAGAAAAGAATAAGTTCTGGATGATATAAATCACAAAGGATTCTCAGATACTGTAGCCACTGTGGAAAATGATAAACATTGATGAAAGTATTTCTGGTCCAAGAGAGACATACCAGGTAACCCCTTGCCTTCCTAATATAAACATAAGGGTTTTTCAGTTTGAGGACCCCTAATACTCAATATGACCTATCTTCCATTGCTCTGCAAGAATGTACCAAGTAGACTAGAAAACAAAGCTAAGTATTTCTGTTTTTATAGATGCTATAGAAAGTAGTGAAACCTTGAATCTTGCCAAGAAATACTTATTACATTGTCCCAAAACATTGAATGTTACAGGTTAACACCTGGTTTGCATGGTCTTCAACCCTTAGAACCACTGGAATAATCTTGCAAAGAAGTAGACTAACACCTCAAGGGTTCATTTTTTATCCTAGTACAGTAGCTTGGGTAGTAAGGAAGAAATAAAAATCATGGCACATAAGAGAAAGAAGATGGAAATTGATGCAGGTGATAGAATTGCTCAATGGTTGTTGTTTTCTTATATTAAGAAGAAGTCCATTCCAATAGAAATAAAGTGGAAATTTCAAAGAATGATAAAATGTGTGTTCCATCAACAAATGTTTAATGAACAGAGACTCAAATGAATGATATAAATGAATGATGTTGACATAGAAGATTTGTTAATACAGGAGCTGATATTAGTATATTTTCCTGAAAGTCTTGGGATCCAGATTGGCCACTTCAAAACATTTATACACAGATCATAGGAATTGGTAATTTATCATAAATAAGACAAAGTGTCTGATGGATTAACTGTGTGGGGCTAGAAGGGCAAAGAAGGAAGCTGAAATATTATGTGGCTGACATACCCATAAATTTGTCAAAAAGTTCTTTTACAACAATGGGCTAACCACATTAATATTTCTGAAATTTCAGGGATGGAATGAGGAACTTGTGTGTTATGGGAGATGATCCTCAGTCAGGCACTGATGGTGGCTATTTTGAAAAATCGCAAAAATGTGCCCATGATACCAAAAATAGGACATCAAAGGGATTGAACTTACAAATATTCCAAAGGGGCCACTGCTGACATACCAACAGCCTGGCCTCTAAAATGGTTGTCAAACAGGCCTTTTGACAGGGGCCCACAGCAAAAGATAAAGGGCTGATACTTGAAAAACTGGTAAAAAGAAACCTGGAAATTCAGCATATAGAAGAGTCTACAAGCCCATGGAATTCCCCTGAGTTTGTTTTAAAAAAGAAATCATGAAAATAGAGAATGATAATAGACTTAAGATAAGTTAACAATTAACAACGTAATTCAGCCAGTGGGGCCTTCACAGCCTGGACTTCCTTTACTATCTTTTTTACTAAGAATAGAGCCTATCGTTATAATTGACTTGAAAGATGTCTTTTCACAGTACCTTTTCATGAGTTGAATAGGGAAAGAGTTCCTTTCTCAGTATTTATTATTCACTAAAGAGTTACCAATGGAAGGTATTTTGACAAGTAATGTTAAGTAGTTCAACTTTATATCAGTATTTTGTGTAACAACCATGAGAAATAATTTAAAGGCAATACCATCAATCTATTATTTATCATTATATGAATAACATTTTATTGGCCTAAAATAATTACATGAACAAACATCTAGTTTGACACAATTCAGAAGAGCAGGAGGAGAAAGAAATAGGAAATTCTGATGTAGTAAAACAATTATACATACCAAGGCTAACTGAAAAGATGTCACACAAATAAAATCTATACAGCCATTGTCTAGGGCTAAGGTAAGGAGTAATGGTAACAACTTCTGTTTCAAAGGGCAGCCACAGGCTACTAAGATGTCTTCATCCTGGCCTACTGGAGGCAACCCCTTATTTCAGGTCCTAGACCCCATCTGTTTTTAGAAGGAGCTGCTGTGGACTTCTGAATTATCTTCATCCTGGTCTACTGTTGGCAGACCCTGTCATGGTGCTGTACCTAAGAGGGATGAATGGTTTTGGTTATTTATTGTGTTGTGGTTGTTATAATCTAGGGTGATAGATTTAAATTATTGTATGTTGATAAAAATTTATGCTTTCTTTTTTTAAATTACTGTACATTAATTGAAATGTAATGATGTTTTTAGCCATCATTGTAAATAAGCTGTTTGTTTAAAATATGATATAATGTTCTAATTTTATGGTTCTATTAATAAGTTTCATTTTAGGTAGACTGTTGATATTAAAAATAGCATTTTAAGTAATGTGACTATGAGCCAAAGTTTCTAGTTCTGTCATGAGATATAGACTAATATGGTGTTCTTCTGAGGCAAGACCAGTGAGATTACCCACTGTAGAGCTGGGTCAGTGAAAAAGTATTGTTTGACTTTGGCATTGCTATGGAATATTATGGTTTCTCCACCTATGGTGAATCAGAGTCTTGCTGAGTATAGTAGTCTGGGCTGACTTCTATGGCTGATTAGGTATTGAAAAACCTTTGCATATTTGCAGAGCTTAAATTTCAGATGAGAAACTGGGTGTTATTCTGATAGGTTTGATTTTATGTATTATTTGGCCTTTATCCTGTGGTAAATTAAACATGCTTTCATTGTTCTATATATTTAGATTTTTTAATTATTATTGTGGTAAAATAATTTTCTTTTTTGATCATATCCATTTGGTATTATATATGTTTTTGTATCTTTATAGGCATCTTTTTCTTCATGTTAGGTAAATTTTCTTTTATGGTTTTCTTGAAGATGTTTTCTGGGCCTGTGAGCTCAAAATCTTGTTCTTCTTCTTAAATTTATAATGTTTGTTGTATTGGTCTTTTCATATTGCTCAAAATTTCTGGGATGCATTTTGTCATGAACTTTGTAGGCTTTTAATTTTTTACTGAAAAATTAAGTTTTTGTATTGTATCTTCTACAGTTGAGATTCCCACTTGCAATTCTTATATTTGTTGGTGATGGTTACATATGTAGTTTCTCTTTTCTTTAGTATGTTTTCCTTCTCCAGGATAGCCTCAGTTTTAGTTTACTTTATTGCTTCCATTTTTCTTTTCAGGTCTTAGTATTTTCTGCATTCTTCACTTCTTTAATGTATTTTCCTGTATTTCCTTAAACACTTTATTTATGAACTCACTAAAGTCTTGTATCATTTTTATAAGATTGAATTTACTATTCTTTTATTTGCTTCATTTTATTAGAATACCTAGGGATTGTTATTGCAAGAATGAACAGTACAATATTGCCCTGGGTCCATTGTATTGTGTTTCTATGCTGTCTTTTAGGCATCTGTTTTTCTGAGGTGTTGATCCTGATGGTAGCAGGACTTTCAGTAAGGCAGAAGGAGCTGTGGGTAGGAAATAGAAATCAGGTCATTCTACTTATCGACGCTGTGTGGAGCCCTGCATGTCCTGAAGTTGTTCTGTAGAAAATGGTTGTTTTAATTCAGAAATCTCCTTCCTCTAATTCTGCCTCCCAAGTACTGGGATGAAAGAAATGGACCATGCCTGGATTTGATACACCTTTATAATGAATAATGATTCTTTTGTTTTTATTTACTCAGATCCATGAGTTTATTATTTGGACCTTAACCAGTATTGTTTAATAAACTAAAAACAGAGTATAAACCTTAAATCTTTATCAAATAAATTTTATAACACTGTAAAAGATTATAACTTTAAATTTCTATCAATTAGAAAGATTTCGACAAGTTAAGATATGACTTTACCTTAGTTACAAAATGATTATGGCTGTATAATTTTATCTGGCTATTTCATCCCTGTAAGTTTATGACAATTTCTAAATTCTTCGTAAAACAACTGTACAATAACCACCTTCATTCTCCAAAGCCCAGAGAATTGGGCAACAACCCTTCATAGCTTCTTTAAGATGAATATATGGGAACTGAGGAGTTAGAAGCAGAGAGCAGAATGAGTTGGCCAGGCCTCAAGAGGGAAAGGCACACTGATAATTGTTATAGTCTCTGATGTCTGGGATTAGGTCGGTTTAGCATTCTGATGACAAGATTAACCATAGTTGCACATTCTGTAATATATATAAAACTCAAGAGAAAACATTTAATATCAAAAAATATTTTGTTCCTCTTCAAATTATTTTTTCAGGTGGTATACCTATATCAAATCAAATCCGTATCACTCTGTAGGGCACACAGACCCAAATCACATTTTTTATAAACACAAAGACAAAACCTTCCTCCCAAAAAAAAACCATGTTCCTTAGTTGTCAACTAGAATATCTTCTGTCTTGTAGTTTTTCCCAGAAAAAAATAATATAAACACAAAACTCAATATTATACCCATTTTGAAACAATATAGATAATTAAGATAATCATAAAACTTCATTAGCAGGCATCTGATGAGTCAGGTAGTTTTATCAGGGCAATTCACAAATCAAACTAACTTACTCTCACATACAAGTCAATTAGAAAGCAATTAGTAAAACCAGGACCTTAGTCCACAGTATTTCTTTGATCAGTTCTTCTCTCAGCGTGGAGCATCAGATCTTCATTTACTAACAACTTCCCTAATATATGTCTATATTCACTCTGATGTTCAGACTTCTATCTTAGTTCTGAACCATGGGTGAAAATTCCCACATGATTCGGGTAAATTCCATGATCTCTTCTAATTAAAAACAAACAAACACACTTGATTTGATCATTAATTCTATATACCATGTTGAAAACCAACAAAATACCTATTAATGAATTATCTAAATAATACTGTAACACCAGGACCAAAGTATTTCAATCTGTCCAACTCTCAGTCTGGAGCATCAGATCTTCATTTATTAAATAATTCCATTATATATATACATATCTGTATTCACTCTGTCTGTTGTATGAATAATGATTCTAATTAATAAAATATTCAATTTACTTTGTTACAAATGGATCTTAATCTTTTCTTGCCTACTGAGAGTTTCCTTGGATTTCTTTCAACATTTTAATAGGTGTTCAAGGTTATTTCTGAAATTTGAGGTTAAGAATTATAATTTTGAATTGATTTTTTCAGCCATGTTTCCAATATATCTTTAGCAACATGTAATCTCACTGTGTCGCTCCATCACTGCTAGAAGACATGAAACAATAATCAGGTCTGAGTAAGCGTGAGCTCTGTGAATCTGAGCTGCTTCCTTCCCATACCTCCATACAACCTGCATTTTTATCCCATATGCTGATTCTGAATGTCATTTGCTAAGTTTTAATAATTTTTTTGCAATATAAATGTCTGGTCTGTTGGTCTACTGGGGGAACAACCCCAAATATATCTAGACTAGACCACAAATTCCCATGTCCACCTAAGACACATCCAATAGAAGTAAGTTGTCTTCAGTCCCCTATCCTTCATTTTCTGGGTTATGGCTCACCCTGCCTTTACACGGCGGCTATCATGTGCCCCAGGAGCCTCCAACTTAGACCTCCATCAATGTCCTTTATTCTTTATTTAACACTGTACCCCATTTTTAAGAAGGTTTTTGATTTTCTAGAGTCTAGTTTCCTGAGTTCTATTATATATTGGATACTAGCACCCTATCAGATGTAGGATTGGTAAAGATCTTCTCCCAATCTGCTGGATGCTGTTTTGTCTTCTTAACAGTGTCCTTCACCCTACATAAACTTGGCAATTTTATGAGGTCCCATTTGTTGATTCTTGATTTAGAGCATAAGCCATTTGTGTTCTTTTCAGAAATATTTCCCTGTACCGATGTATTATAAACTCTTCCCCACTTTCTTTTCTAATAGTTTCAGAGTACCTGATTTTATGTAGATGTCTTTGTTGCACTTTGACTTGAGCTTCCTGAATCCAGATAGGAAAGGATCAATGTGCTTTCCTTTGCAGTTGGACTACCAAATGAACCAACACTATTTGTTTAAGAGGATGTACTTTTATCATTGAATTTTTTAGCTTATTTTCTAAGAACAAGTGACCATACAAGTGTGGGTTCATTTCTGGGTGTCCAATTCTGTTCTATTGATCTATCTGCCTATCTCTATAGCAATACCATGTTGTTTTTTTAATCACAATTGCTTTGTAATATAGCTTGAAATCAGCAATAGTGATTCCTCCAGAAGTGTTTTTATTCTTGAAGAGAGATTTTGCTATTCTAGGTCTTTTGTTATTCAAGATGAATTTGCCTATTGCTGTTTTCATTTCTATGAAACTTTGAGTTGGAATTTTAATAGGACTGCATATTGCTTTTGGTACCATGCACATTCTTACAATGTTGAAACTTCCAAACCATGAGGATGCGAGATCTTTCAATCATCTGGGATCTTCTTCAATTCTTCAGAGATTTGAAATACTTGTCACACAAATCTTTCATTGCTTAGTTAAAATCACAACAATGTATTTTATTTTGATTGTGAATATTGTGAAGAGTATCTTTTTCCTAATTTTTTTCTCAGCATGTTTATCCTCTGAGTAGAAGACTACTTATTTGTTTTAGTTAATTTTATATCCAGCTACTTTGTTAAAGTTTTTTATCACCTAGAAATTTTCTCTGTTGGATTTTTTGGCTTCACTTAAGTTTACTATCATGTCATTGCCAAATAGTGGTATTTTGACTTCTTGGTTTTTATTTGGATCCATTTGACATTCTTTTATTGCCTAATTGCTCTGGCCAGGACTTCCAGTACTATATTGAAAAGGTAGAGGGAGAATGGGAAGTCTTGTCTTTTCCCTGAATTTAGTGAGATTGTTCTAATTTTCTCACTCTTTAGCTTGATATTGGATAATGGTTTTCTGTATGTTGCTGTTAGTATATTAAGTTATGGGCCATAGATTTCTGATTTTTCTAAGACTTTTAACATGAATGGGTGTTGAATTTTGTCAGATGCATTCTCAGCATCTTGTCTGATAATCATGTTTTTTTTTTTTTCCTTTTTGAGTTTGTTTATATGGTGAATTACATTGATGGATTTCTGTATATTGAGCCATCCCTGCGTCCCATGAATGAAGATTACTTGTCCATGGTTAATGATCGTTTTGATGTGTTCTTGAATTTGGTTTGCAAGAATTATACTGAGTATTTTTCATTGATGTTAATGAGGAAGATTGGTCTGAAGTTCTCTTTTCTTGTATCATCATTGTGAGGTATAGCAATAAGAATAATTGTGGCTTCAAAAAATGAGTTGCATAGTGGTCCCTTTGTTTCTATTTTGTGAAAGAGTTTTAAGAATATTGGTATTAAGTCTTTTATGAACATCTGATAGAATTCTTGACTGAACACATCTTTTCTGGGATTTTTTTTCTGGTTGGGGGGCTTTTGATGATTGCTTCTATTTCTTTAGGTGTTATGGAACTATTTATATGGTTTTTCTGCTCCTGATTTAATTTTGGTATATAGTATCTCTCTATAAATATGTTCCTTTCCTCTAGATTTTTGAGTTTTGGGAGGAATATAGAATTATGTAGAAGGATCCAATAATTTCTTAAATTTGTTCAGTTTCTGTTTTTGTCTTCCCTTTTATTTCTGATTTTCTTAAAATCAATATACTCTCAGTGCCATTTAGTTAGTCTGAATGTGGGTGTGTCAATCTTGTTGATTTTCTGAAACAACCAGCTCTTTGTTTTGTTGATTCTTTGTATGGTTCTTTTTTATTTTTGTTTGATTTGTACTCTAAGTTCATTATATAAGAAACCTGTAGCTGTCTTCAGACACACCAGAGAAGGGTATCTGATCTCATTAAAGATGATCATGAGCCCACATGTGGTTGCAGGGATCTGAACTCAGGATCTCTGGAAGAGCAGTCAATGCTCTTAACCACTGAGCCATCTCTCCAGTTCCCAGTTTGATTATTTCTTACCATCTGCTCTTCTTGGGTGTATTTGTTCTCTTTGTTCTAGAGCTTTCAGCTAAGCAGTCAAGTTGCTATTGTATGTTCTCTCTAGTGTCTTTTTGGAGACACTCAGAGCTATGAGTTTTCCTCTTAGTACTGCTTTTATTGCATCCCGCAGGTTTGGGTATTGTGCTTTTATTTTCATTAAATTCTAGAAGATTATTTCTTTCTTTCTTTCTTTATTTCTTCTTTGACCATGTTATGGTTAAGTAGAGCATTGTTTAGCTTCAATGTGTAGGTGAGCTTTTTATTGTCTGTGTTGTGATTAAAGACCATCCTTAGTCCATGGTGATCTGATAGGATGAATGGAAGTATTCCAATCCTCTTATATCTGTTGAGGCTTGTTTTGTGACAGAGTATATGTTCAATCTTGGGGAAGTGGCCATGAGGTATTGAGTAGAAGTATATTATTTTGTTTTAGGATGAAATGTTTTGTAGATGTCTGCTAATTCCTATTGGTTCATAACCTCTGCTAGTTTCGCTGTTTCTCTGTTTAGTTTCGGCTTCCATGATGTTTCCATTGATGAGGGTTGGGTGTTGAAGTCTACCCACTAATATTTACTGTGGGCAAATATATGCTTTGAGATTTAGTAGGGTATTTTTTTTATGAATGTGGTTGCTCTTGTATTTGGAGCATATAGGTTCATGACTGAGAGTTCATGTTGTTATATATTTTTTGTGATGAGTAAAAAGTGTTCTTCATTATTTTTTGATAACTTTTGTTTGAAAATTTATTTTATTCCATATTAGAATGTATTCTTCAGCTAGTTTCTTCAGATCATTTCCTTGGAAAGATACTTTTTCTAGACTTTTGCTTTGGTGTTGTATTTGTTTTGTCTCAGAGATAAGTTTTCTATATGCAGAAAAAGCTGTGTCCTGTTTACATAGCCTGTCTGATATTCTACAACTCTTCATTGGGTAATTGAGTCCATTTATGTTAAAAGATATTAAGGAATAGCGATTAGGTATTTTTTCCTGTGATTTTTGTTGTTAGATGTAGAATTATGTTTGTGATTTTTTTTCTTCCTTTGATTTTCTTGCATAGTTGTTTTCTTGCTTTTCCTAATTATAGCTTCTCTCCTTGTGTTATAGTTTCCATTTATTATCCTTTGTAGAGCTGGGTTTACGGTCAGATATTGTATAAATTTTGTTATATCCTGGAATACCAACGTCTCCCATCTATGTTAATTGAGAATTTGGCTGGATATAGTAACATGGCTGACATTTTTATTTTCCTAAAGTCTTTATGACGTTTGTCCAGGATCTTCTAGTTTTCATAGTGTCTGTTGAGAAGTCGGGTATATTTCTGATATGTCTGCCATCATATGTTACATGACTTTTTTTCCCTTACTGCTTTTAGTATTCTTTCTTTGTTTTGAATATTTGGTGTATTTACTATTATGATTCAGGAAGTATTTCTTCCCTGTCTAATCTATTTGGAATTCTGTAGGCTTCTTTTATGTTCATGGTCATCACTTTCTTAAGGATAAGAAAGTTTACTTTCATGATTTTCTTGTGGGTATTTACTGTGCTTTTTGTTGATATTCTTCTCTCTTTTCCACACTTACTATCTTTATGTCTGGTCTTCTCATTATGTCCTGAATTTCCTGGACATTTTGCGTTAGAAACATTTTGGTTTTTGCATCTTCTCTGACTGTTTTATCTATGCTTTCTATTTTGTATTCGCCTCCTGAGATCTTCTATTCTGCCTCTTATAGTTTGTTGATGAAGCTTGCATCTGTGACTTCTGATTTATTTTTTAGGTTTTCTATCTCCAAGGTTCTCATTTGTGATTTCTTTATTGTACCTATTTCCATGTTCAATTCTTTCACTTGCTTGTATCTGTTTTCCTGTTGGTCTTTGATTTATTTCTCCTGGTTATCCTGTAATTGTTTAAGAGAGTTACTCATGCACTTCTCAAATATCTCCATCATCATTACAAAGTATAATTTTGATTCTAAATCTTGTTTTTCTGGAGTGTTTAGGAAATCTACTATTTGCTAGGCTGAAAGAACTGGATTCTGATATTTCCAGGTTGTCTTGGTTTCCATTGCTTGGGTACTTGGACATTCTTTTTGCCATCTTGTTGTCAGTGATTGCAGGTGATCTTTTTATTTCTGACTGGTACTTGTCTCTCCTGTGGGTCTGTAAGCCAGTGGGCTCAGGAGGGAGATTGCTCCTGTGCATTTGGCTCTTTGTGGGCAGGCAGTGAATTCTATTGGCAGTGACTCAATTCTGTGTATGTGGGTTCAGTGGTGAGGGCTTTTGTGATGCTGTTCTTGGAGCTCTGCACTCTGCCCACAGATTCATAGTAGTAATGATAGAGACCTGGCTCTTACTCTAGAACAAAAGGGACTCTCTTTCAGAAAGTACCATGAACCCTGTACTCCAAAACCTCCCTGCATTACGTCTGAAAACTAGATAGCCTATGTCTCAGGTTCACCTTTGAACAGGTAAAAAAACATCTATGCAGCTGTTCTGAGAGCTCAGCCTCCCCAGGGCAGATCCCAAGTAACAATGACTTAGCCAGCCCAGTCAATCACTTCTTGATTGTTCAGCTGATTATGCCTTCATGGAAAATGAATATTCTGTAAAATAAAGACATGCCTGAAGATTCTGTCTTCAAATTAGTGCCAATTCAAAACAACACAGTCTTCTTCTTAGACAAATAACTATATTTAATAATGTTTTTCCAGAAGCTAAACATTGGCGAGAACACAGGGTCCTAAATGAAGGAGCTAGAAAACACACTGAAGGGGCTGAAAGTGTTTGCAACCCCACAAAAAGAACAAAAATATTAACTAACCGATTCCACCACAGCTTGCATGGATAAAAACACCAACCAAAGAGATGGTATGGAGAGATCCATGTCTCTAGTAACCATGATTCTCTAGAATCCATAATTCTCTTGCATCAGTGGGAAAAAGGGCCTTTGGTCCTGCTAAGGCTCATTATCCCAGTGTAGGGAAATTTCAAGATATTGTGTTGGGATAAGTTGGTTGTGAGAAGAACACATTCATGGAGGCAATGGGATGGGGTTGGAATGGGGGGAAAGGGGATAACATCTGAAATGTAATTACTGAGAATATCCAATTTAAAAAAAATAGAAAAAAAGTCCTCATTCCAAAAATTAAAAAATGCAATACACAAGAAAAAAAAAAAAGAAAAAAGAAAGAAAACTATAATGAATGATTTACTAACTTCTTCCAAGACTGTAGAAATAAAGTAGCCCTTGTTTGTATCCTGAAAAAGAGAATGTTTTGCATACATCTTGTCTCAGGAATAGAAATGGCATCCTGACCATGTCTTCCCATTGCACTGCACTGTTAGCTGTCTTACTCACTACCATCTTTCCTACTATTTTCATACTAGACTTCTAAGGGATTCATGATTACCCAGAGAAAGTTTCAATAGAGATACTGAACTGTGCCATAGTAACTTTCAATAAATACATAGTGACCTCCTCCTTGCAATCCAGAAGGCATATTATATATTGCCTTTTTTATAATGTGCATTTTGTGAGACTTCATCACACCAGAGTTCCCCTTTCCCTATAATAGTTCTCCATTTTGTGTTCTTACATATATCTCTATGTTGATGTGGTGTGACATTTCACAAGAGCTAAAACCTGTTACTGGACCATTCCTTAATAGATTTGTGCTTTTGTGGGTTTTTTTTCTTGTCAAATAGGAAGTACAAGGTAATCACCCACAGAGCTCTGACTCTGACTTCAGTTCATAGTGAGAGTTTGTATTTAGCAATTTAGCTTTGTCAATGCCTACAGGGAAACACTTTAGCAGAGCAGCCTCAAATGTATTTTTATGGAGGGTTTAATTGCAAAGAGCACAGAGACTCTAACTCCTGGTTGTCAATTGACACCAGAAAAAAAAAAAAAAAAACAAAAAACAACCAAGATCCAAAACATTACACAATTAAAAAGGCTTCAGTTAGTTGGAACATTACATCCCACAAGGCATAGGAGAGGGTTAGGTACATTTCTTTGAATTTTTTTCATTGAGAATTTAAAGAAGGATAGATTTACTCTATGTATAAAAAGGCAGTTGTACCTTTAAAATTTTAAAGAAAACTTTGTTCTGATGAGAAAGCTACATATATATTCTGAGTGGCATTATAAATTTCTCATTATTTATCCTTTGATTTTTCACGAGCTGACCATTAATTACTCATTAATTAAAGAGAGATAAAAAAGACTGCAGTGAGTATATGGGCAAAAAATAGATTTTTAAGGGAATTTGATCATTTTCCTTCTATTAACATGTACATTCTGTAGTACTGAGAAATTCACAATAACAAACATGAGAAATAAGCACTTTTGTCGGAGTTTTTACGATGAGTTCTTATATTATTTTTTGTTTAAGTGTGGTTTCTGCTAGACTTTTGCTCCTGAGATAAAATAAATATCTGTTTTATACTCTCAGTACCACCATAGATTAAAGGTTTCCACTTTATAACAGGTTATAGTCAGTTGACACTATTCTTCTGACCAAACATTTACTGTGACCATACTCTAAAGAAAATATTCTGAACTAAAAAATGGGCATCTGGAATATGACAATCAGAATCATTTTCTTATTACAAACTACAACTAGTATTTTTGGAACGTCCTCTTTTATACTTGACTATTTGATTCTATACTGCAGGTCATACTCATTAAGGCCCATATATTTTTTTCCATTTATCTAATGATATCTAATGCCTTGATCAGTCTGTCCTCTAGAGTACACTAAACATTGTTAAGGAATTGGAGAAGTTACTGAATAATTTTGGATGTGAGCTCCTATTGTACCTTCAACGGATTGGTAGAGGAGTGTCCATTTGCACCATATGTCTTTTGAGTGTTTGTCAATCCATAACTATCAATCCCAGAAAATTCATTTAGAAAGTGATAACTTCAAGACAAGATAAGACAAGACAGGATATTAAAAAAGCCATCACTAATTAAGGCACAAGAACCAGAAACTCATTTATTTCTACATTCACAGGTCCCATAAAAGATATAAACTTAAAGCTATAGAATATATACAAAGGATATGGTGCAGATCATTTAGGTGTGGTGATTGCTGCTTCAGTCTCTATGAGATCACATAAGCCATATAACAGAAATGTTAATTATGTTTTTAAAGAAATTTTCACACACATCAGAAGTCATGTTATATGTCAATGATAAATGTGTGTATGTCTCTCTCTATGTGTGTGTGTGTGTGTGTGTGTGTGTGTGTGTGTGTGTCAGAGAGACAGAGTCAGAGACAGAGAGAGTAAGAGAGACTAGACAGTGTTAGAGAAGATCAGAGAGAAGGTGTAAAAGTTCAAGGTCAGATAAAATAGTCCATGCAGATTTTCTACATTTATGTAAATAATTTCAAGAATAGCATTAAAGTGCTTTCTGTGGTCCTTGTACCTGGATGAAGAGGGTCAAGTAAAACTGTTGATGATTCAGAAAAACTGTCCCTGACAACTCTAACCAAATCAAGGAGTTTTTACAATTTTCAGAGAATGGGTACAAAGAGAATGCAGACATCTGAGATTATGGAGATCACAGATGAGAGACAACAAACTTAAAAGGTCTGGTGATTAACAGTTTCAAGAATCTACTCCAGATTAATACCTGAGATTTTTATGTGTATAGCAAACAGGATAACTCCCATTATTATTACTTTTTGTAGTTCCCATGATGACTTGAACAGATATACTAAATAGATAGGATGAATATGATTTATATAAAGGTAGAGATATCCAAAGAATGTTAAAATGGAGAGAAATATGCTTTTCAAGAGAAGAGACATTCAATTGGTCTTTCATTTTCAACTAGTTAGCCCTGAAATGTAATGCCTAAAAGTAACACATTATGGAATGATACACATAAACACATTCTCTCTCTCTCTCTCTCTCTCTCTCTCTCTCTCTCTCTCTCTCTTTCACACAAACACACACACACACACACACACACACACACACACACACACACACACACACGATGGCTTCTGAGAGAGCAAGTACCAGATTTCTTTAAGATTTTCACTTTTTAGAGACTCCCCATAGTTCCTCCATTGGCTCTAACCAAAGCACCCACTGGCTTCTCTCAGAAAACTTACTAATTTGTTTGTTATTTAGGAACACATAATATTTAGAGGGAATTGTGGTATGTAGTTAAGAAATGAAGGAAATTGGAAAAAATAAACATTTTTAGAGGAGTAAAAATTACACATGCCTGGCGCAACAGGTGCTCAGACCATCCCCAACCAGGAAGAGAAGAGACCCAGACACAGGACTGCGGAGCAAAGGAAGAGAACAGCTTCCGACCAGTCAAGGGGCAGAGAGATCTCAATGGAGCACATGTACTATGTGTGCCTGCCCAGCTTGAAACAGGGAACCAGAAACCCAGCATTGGGCCCTCTGTTCCCAGCCAGCAGCTTTTGGGGTGCACAAAAGGTGCTTGGACCATCTGCCAGGAAGAAAAGCAAAGATCCAGGGACACAGGCCAGGTACAAGGGAAAGGCGAGAACCAATCACTGACAACAAGATGGCAAGAGGAAAGCAAAAGAACATACCCCAGGGAAACCAAGACAATCTGGCAACACTAGAACCCAGCTCTCCCATCACAACAAACAGCAGAATGTCAAACACCCCAGAAAAAGAAGACTCAGACCCAAAATTCTACCTCAAGATGATGATAGAGATGCTAAAACAAGAACGGGAGGAAAGGCGTAAAGAATTAGAAGCTTTTAAAGAAGAAACAAGAAAAACACTCAAAGAACTCAAAGAACTAGAAGAAAACCGAGCCAAAGAGATGAAGCAATGGAAGAAGGAATTTAAAATGGAACTGGACACAATAAAGAAAACACTAAAAGACACCACCCTATAAGTAGAAATCCTAAAAAAGAAATCATGAGTCACACATGCAAGCATTTCCAACAGACTACAAGAGATGGAATAGAGAATTGTGGAGGCTGAAGAAAACATTGAAAAAATAGACAAAGCAGTCAGAGAAGATGCAAAAAACAAAAAGCTCCTAACACAAAATGTCCAGGAGATCCAGGCCACAATGAGAAGACCAAACCTAAGGATAATAGGAAGAGAAGAGGGAGAATATCAACTAAGTGGTACAGTAAATATCTTCAACAAAATTCTTGAAGAGAACTTCCCTACCATTAAGAATGAGATGACCACGAGCATAAAAGAAGCCTACAGAACTCCAAATAGGTTGGACCAGAAAAGAAATTCCTCCTGACACATAATAGTAAAAATACCGAATGCCCAAACCAAAGAAAGAATACTAAAAGCAGTAAGAGAAAAAGGTCATGTAACATATAAAGGCAGACCAATCAGAATCACACCCGATTTCTCAACAGAGACTATGAAAGCTAGAAGAGCCTGGACAGACATCATGCAGACCCTGAGAGAGCACAAGTGCCAGCCCAAGCTGCTATACCCAGAAAAACTATCAATCACCATAGATGGAGAGATGAAGATATTCCAAGACAAAACTAAATTTACACAATATCTGACAACAAACCCATCACTACAACGAATAATTGGTGGAAACCCAATACAATGAGGGGAACCACCTAATAGTAAAAACAAGAAAACTTCTAAGCAGGAAAACCAAAAGAAGAAAGACATACAGGCACAAAACAACTTACAAAAGCAATAATAGCAGGAAACAGTAACCACTATTCTTTGGTATCTATTAACATAAATGGACTCAACTCTCCAATAAAAAGATATAGGCTATCAGACTGGATACATAAACAAAATCCAGCATTTTGCTGCATACAGGAAACTCATCTCAGAGACAAAGACAGACAATATCTCAGAGTAAAAGGTTGGGAAAAAAACTTCAAAGCAAATGGCCGCAAGAAGCAAGCTGGAGTGGCCATTTTAATATAGAATAAAGTATTTTTTCAACAAAAAGTTATCAAAAAAGATAAGGAAGGACACTTTTTACTCATTACAGGAGAAATCTGTCAGGAGGAAATATCAATCCTTAACATATATGCTTCAAATACAAAAGCACCCACATTCATAAAAGAAACCCTAATAAAGCTCAAAAAATACATTTTACCCTACACAATAATAGTGGGAGACTCTAATACCCTACTCTCACCAATGGACAGATCATTGAACAGAAAATGAACAAATGCACTTTAAAACTAGCAGAGACTATGAACCAACTGGAATTAATAGATATCTACAGAACATATTATTCTAAAGCAAAAGAATACACCTTCTTCTCAGCACCTCACTGCACCTTCTCGAAAATTGACCACATAGTTGGACACAGCACGAGCCTCAATCAATATAAAAAGATCGAATTACTCCCATGCATTCTTTCAGATAACCATGGTCTAAGACTGGTCTCTAATAACAACAAAGACAACAAAAAGCCCATCTGCACATGGAAACTAAAAAAAAAAAAAAAATGCTCTATTAAACTATAGCAGGGTCAATAAGAAAGAAAGAAAGAAATTAAGAATTTTCAAGAATTCAATGAAAATGAAAACAGGACATAACCAAACCTATGGGATGCAATGAAAGCAGTACTGAGAGGAAAACACATAGCTCTGAGTGCTTTTAAAAGAAACTGGAGAGAGCATACACTAGCAACCTGACAGCACAGTTGAAAGCTCTAGACCTAAAGGAAGTAGATACACCCAAGTCGAGGAGACAGCAAGAAATAATCAACCTTAGTGCAGAAATAGAGCAAATGGGGGAAAAAAAAAGAACTATTCAAAGAATAAACAAAACCAAAATTTGATTCTTTGAGAAAATTAACAAGATTTCCAAACCCTTCCTAGACTAACTAGAGGGCAAAGAGAGAGTAGCCAAATTAACAAAATCAGAAAGGAAAGTGGAAAAATAACGACTGAAACTGAGGAAATTCAAGAAATCATCAGATCCTACTACAAAAGCCTATACTCAACAAAGCTAGGAAATCTGGAGGAAATGGATGGATTCCTATACAGATACAAGATACCAAAGTTAAACAAGGACCAAGTAAACCAGATAAATAATCCCATAACTCCTAAGGAAATAGAAGCAGTCATCAAAAGCCACCCAAACAAAAAGAGCCCAAGTCCAGATGGGTTCAGTGCAGAACTTTATCAGACATTTATTGACTACATAATACCAATACTCTCTAAAGTATTCCACAAATTGGAATCAGATAGAAAACTACCTAACTCATTTTTGAGGCTACAATAACCCTTGTTCCTAAACCATACAAAGACCCTCGAAGGAAAGAGAACTTCAGACCATGTCACTTAAAAACATTGATGCAAAACTACTCAACAAAATTTTTGCAAACCGAATCCAAGAACAAATCAAAAAGATTATTCACCATGATTCAACCTGGGATGCAAGGTTGGTTTAATATAAGAAAATCCATCAATGTAATCTACCATATAAACAAATTCAAAGAAAAATAACCACATGGTCATCTCACTAGATGCTGAGAAAACATTTGACAAAATCCAACACCATTTCATGTTAAAGGTCTTGGAAAGAAGATGAAACCAAGGTCAATACCTAAACATACTAAAAGCAATATACAACAAACACACAACCAAAATCAAACTTAATGGTGGGAAACTTGAAGCAATCCCACTAAAATCAAAGACACTACATGGCTCCCCACTCTCCCCCTACCTATTCAACATAGTACTGGATGTCCTGGCCAGAGCAATTAGACAGCAAAAGGAAATCAAATGGATACAAATTGGAAAGAAAGATGTAAAAACATCACTATTCGGAAATGACATGATAGTGTACTTAAGCGTTTCCACAAATTCCACTAGAGAACTGCTACAGCTGATGAACAAGTTCAGCAAAGTGACTGGATATAAAATTAACTCAAACAAATCAGTAGCCTTCCTATATTCAAAGGACAAACATGTGGAGAAAGAAATTGAGGAAAAGATACCCTTCACAATAGTCACAAAAACTATGAAATACCTTGGTGTGACTTTAATTAAGCAAGTGAAGGACGTGTATGACAAGAACTTCAAACATCTAAAGAAGGAAATCTACGAAGATCTCAGAAAATGGAAAGGTCTTCCATGCTCATGGATTGGAAGAATCAACATAATAAAAATGGCCGTCTTACCAAAAGCAATCTACAGATTCAAAGAAATCCCCATCAAAATTCCAAATGTTCTTCATTGAGTTGGAAAGAGCAATGTGCAATTTCATCTGGATTAACAAAAGACCTGAAATAGAGAAATACATCCTCAAAAAAAAAGAAAATATCTGCAGGAATCACTATCCCTGACCTCAAGCTATATTCCAAGGCAATTGTGCTGAAAACTATATGGTGCTCATACAGAAATAGGCATATGGATCAATGGAATAGAATAGAAGATCCAGAAATGAGCCCTCACGTATATGGTCACCTGATTTTTGACAAAGGAGCTGTAAACATTCAATGGAAAAAGGACAGCCTCTTCAAGAAATGGTGTTTTTCCAACTGGCATTCACCATGCAGAGGAAAGAACATAGACCCTTTCAATTCTCCTTGTACAAAGCTCAAGTGCAAGTGGATCAAAGATCTCCACATTAAACCACATACACTGAAACTATTAGATGAGAAAGTACAGAAAACCTTAGAACTCATAGGCACAGGAGAAAATTTCCTGAACATAACACCAATGGTTCGAGCTCTAAGGTCAAAGATTAACAAATGGGAATTACTGAGATTGCAAAGTTTCTATAAAGCTAAAGACACTATCAAGAAAACAAAATGACAGCAAACAGAGTGGGAAAAGTTCTTTACCAACTCCACATCAGATAGAGGTTTAATATCCAAGGTATACAAACAACTCAAAAAGCTAGACACCAGAGAATCAAACAATCCTATTAAAAATGGGGTACAGACTTAAACAAAAAGTTTACAATTGAGGAATATCGAATTGCTCAGAAACATCTAAGGATGTTTCATCCCTCCTTAGCCATCAGGGAAATGCAAATCAAAACAACACTGAGATTCCACCTCACACCTGTAAGATTGGCCAAGATCCAAAACTCAGATGACAACAGATGCTGGCAAGGATATGAAGAAAAAGGAACACTTCTCCACTGTTGGTGGGGTTGTAAACTGATACAATCACTCTGGTAATCAGTCTTGCGGTTCCTCAGAAAAATGGACATAGTACTATTTGAAGACCCAGTTATTCCACTTCTGGGCATTTACCCCAGAGATTCTCCAACATACAACAAAGATACATGCACCCCAATGTTCATTCAGCTCTATTTATAATAGTCAGAAGCTGGAAAAAAAAACAGATGTCCTTCAGTAGATGAATGGATACAAAAATTGTGGTACATTTACATAATGGAGTACTACTCAGCCATCAGAAACTATGACGTAATGAAATTATTAAGAAAATGGATGCATCTAGAGAATATCATCCTGAGTGAGATAACCCAGTCACAAAAGAACAGACATAATATGCAGTCACTGATAATGGAATACTAACCCCAGAAAGCTCTGAAGACCCCAGAAACAACTCACTGACTGTGAAGTTCAAGGAAAAAAAAGAATATATTTTAATTAAAACAGAACTGTATCACATCCCCCTTTCCTCCCTACAGCCCCTCCCTGTTTCTCTACTATCCCCTCAAATTAATAACCTCTTTTCCTATATTATTGTTACATATATACATATGTATGTGTATATACCCACAAATACTTAATTACAACCTTAAAAATATATTTGTATACTTTTATGCAAAAATGCTGAAAATTTGTGCATTTATCTTTGTTTTTTAAAATAAAGTTTTTCAATAAAAGAAAATCACATATGTCTGTATAAAGCATTCAAATATTTTAACTAATTCATTTATAAAACTAAAGTTAATTATGTTAATTTATGTTGGAAAAAGTAATTGAAGAGTAGGATTGTATGTAAGATAAAGACTTCACTAACTTTCTTCTTATTTTTACTTCAAAATTTCTAGCACTTTCCACAGTACATCTGGTCAACATTTATGGATCTAACTTAAAATACCTTATCCCTCTGGAAAATTTTACATTAAACTTTCTACAATTTTTTCCTTAATTAGTAGTGTAAAATTTGCATAGATGATCTTGCCTCCCCAAGTCAGTGCTGTCATTGCCACTGCAGGGAAAATGAAAATTACAGGTCTGAAGGGAGGTGAGGTCACAAAGTCAAAGTCTTTTATATCAGGCTTAAGCTGGCTTTATTACAGACATGCTTATTAATGAGTCCAAATCTGTTCATTGAACTGAGCATCCTGAAGAACCAAGGAGTCAGGTGAGTACTTTGTATTTTAGTGAGTACTTGTATTTTATTACAATGTAATTTGCAATTCATGTGACTGAATTGTTATTTATGATTTTGAGATTTTTCTATCAAGTTTTTCTCTATTATTTCCTTTATCCCTTACAACTCAGGCAACAAGAGGGAGTCTTCTTTGTTTCTCTTTATTATGAGACTTTGCACATCACTGTTAGGTCAGTATCCCTCCAAATTGGCAGTTTGTACTATTATGTCCAGAAAGGACAACCTAGGCTCTGTTAAGTCTGAGCTTTGAAAGAGTAGAAAGATTGCTGGCAGATAGACTTAGCTATAGGCTTAGCATTGTTCAGTGCACTGGGAGGGTTTCTATTTGCAGGATGAGCTGCAATTGCTCTACCTTTTGTTAATACATCATTTAATCTTTATCTGCACATAAGTGAAATACATATCAAAATCCTACTCTCACCTTTATTCACTTTTCCACTGTTGCTGTAAAAGTTCAAAGCTGTTCAGCTTTTAAACCCTTCTAATCTCTCTAGTTTAGTAGCACAACTAGAAATAAATCCTATATAAATGTTCAGTTTTGCTATTGGAAATTAATATAAAAAGATATATATGGAATGGACAAAATGGACAAGAATAATTCTATAACTAAACACAGTTGAAAGTGTTCATGACCTCATGTGAGTCCCTGTCATTTCATACTGGACTATAAATCCCATACTAAGAGTAACTGGGGAATAACACCAGGATAATCTAGCCATCTCTGAAGAACTTTGAAAATAAGGTAACATGATAATACACCCAATCTTACATGATGTGTAGAATAATCTTAAAGTATTATTATTATCATTTAACTTATAGTGGATTTAAACCATAGACAACACTGGAATGGAAACATAAGTAAGTATCACACAAACCTGGGAAGGGCAGAATGTAAATGTTTGTGGACTAAAAGTATTCGTATGTGTTGCAGTAAATATTTAGAAGGTGAAAACATTTGATTTCTAGCTAGTGCTTTCATCTTTACTGCCACATGGCACTGTGGGGCATCTTTATCTCAGTGGCTCCATGCTGCCTCTAAGTGCTCACAGACCCTATCTTCTTTTGATCCAGGCACAGTCCACTCTGCCCACCATGGTTGCTTCAGTCCCAGGTGGCCCATAACCACCGCAGCAATTTGGTTTCACTCACTTTGTCTTGGCATATTGTGCCAAGCTTGTCAAAAACACACCTAATTCCATGGGCCTAGCATGCCCACACTTCATGTGTACAGCAGAACTGGAACTGCTAGTTCCAGCTGTATCACATCCCCTGTTTCTACACTCTGTACTCAACAGCCCAGTAAAGTTAGAACTCTGCAATCATTAACTTATCAAATGTATTTATATGTTAAATTCTCAATCTACAATCACTCTACACAATAAGCTTACAACCAGTTGACAAAAATATAAACTGCCCACCTAGATAGAACAAATTGACCCATAGAAACCCTTAGAAGTAATCATATCAACCTTATCCATATAGAAATGTGCCAAGAGAAACATCCACAATCTGCCTACCTGTTACATAATCTTTATTCTCCTGCTTTCTCCTTTTGTAAAACTTTTTCCCACCCACACTTCACTGTTCAATAATGTATCAACTTGACATTAACCTAGAAACATGTGACTCTATGTCTTTGATTTCATTACAGAGTAACTGTTTCTGTATTGAGTGGCCATTGACATTGTGTTAGGTTTGAATTCTGTCTCTCTTAAATGTAAGATTGCAACAGAAAAGAGAAGACACAATTTGGTTATTAAGCATTGGCAGCCAAGACAACATGTGTCTTATTTTCCCTGACTGAATCCCACTCTAAGCCCAACATGTTGTCACATCTTCTCTCCTTTTGTTGGTTGTGTTTCATAGAACACAAGTCCTTGTTCATGACTTGATCCCAGAGATCTGCCCCTCAGATATATTTGCATCCAGACCACGTCCTGTATCTCACTGAATTTCTTCAGATTGTACTTTTTTAATGATTATTAAATGCATCACAAATTTTATTTTAACAGTTACATCAAGATAGGAAATATTAAACAAGCCAGGTATTTGGTAAATACCTTCAATCTCAGCATATAGGAGAAAGGGGCAGAGAGATCTCTGTGATTTTGATGACAATCTGGACTATGTAGTTAGTTCCAGGATAGTAAGAGATACAAAGTAAGAGAGAGTAGTACATCATGATAAAAATAAATAAAAAAATAATTAAAAATTCAAATACATGTTAAACTTTAAAGGCAATGTTTTATTAATTTAATTTTCATCTTCTATTATTTGTTGAACATGTTTATATTTCATGTTGTGTTTTATACAGGTAACTGTATTATCAGTTCTTCTGTACTTTCTCTTATACTCTTTTACATTTCAGTGAAAATAATCCTTGTTTTCAGTAGAATTTTAAATATGAAGCCACCGTGTATTTATGAAATCAAATGGGGATGATGTTGCATCACACCTAGAACAACTGCTACCCAAAGTTTCAAAACTTGGGGCTTGGGGGTGATGTGGCATAGAATAAATGGCTCAGATTCCAGGAGAAGGTAAATATGTAAAGGTAAGCTCTATTTATTATTATTATTATTATTATTATTATTATTATTATTATTATTATTATTATTATTAATTCTGAGGGAGTACACATTATAACTTCCACTTGTATCATTTGGTCCCAATCAAGTCTGTCTTCCAAGTGGAATTTCTGGATTGTATGTCATTATCTACATCACTAATCTCTAAGCTCTCAGTCAGGTTTCAATTTTTTCCTCGTGCAGAAGTTACATCCCAAGCTTTGCTTGCCCCTTGTGTACTGCACAAGGTCTATAGGGAACTGACAACTACTTTGTCCTTGAGAGTTGCCATTCCTCCTCTAGGACATGGGATGGCTTTATGTCAGGACAAACCACACTGAAAACATTTCAGTTTATTAAATATTCAAAAATGTATCATTTGTCATTAGTAATATTCATGTTAGAATAAAAAGAAATTTTGAAAATGCAGATAAATAGGTAGAGTGCAGATATGTTATTCCTGCATGTATATATGTATACTATGAGAATTCGGTGCCTGCAGAGGCAAGTAGACTATGTCAGAACCCTTGAAATTGGGTGTTCTACAGCGCCAGCACATTGTCAATGGGGAGAGTAAGTATCTGATAGTCTGTAAGTGAACATCACATTTTCTTTCTTTGCTTTATCTTCTTTATCTCCCAAGCTTCAGTGCCAATTCTGTCTCTGTTCTTTATTGTCAATGTCACTGGGCAATCAGAGTTAATGAGAGTCTAATGCAACATTTTCCCATTGGAGTTAATTATTCAGATGCTACTGACAGATTCTGCCATGAGTTCTCTCCTGCTTAAAACAGAATTTTTTGACTTCTTGAATTGCAATAATAAGTTTGGTGTTCTAAAAATTTTCTCCCACTGTACTGCATGTATGGAATAACTTACTGCCTCTTTTCCCACCATTTTCAGTGTAGAAATTGGAGTGGTACATGATTATCCACATGCAGTTCTAATAAAGACACACGGTGTTCTCTGGGAGGTATCATCCACAGATACTTGTCCTTCTCCATAATGTTTGATCTTAGGTTTTCCCTATTTTTATTTAGTTGTGAAATCTGTGAGATTTCATCACACTGGATGTCCCCATGTCTCTAACAGCACAAACCTGAATGTTCCCACATGTATGTGTTTCTATGTAGTATTACTTTATTAAGAGCTAGCTCTTAATGAGATATAAGATAACACTTGATCTATCACTTGAATATGTTTTATGTGTTTAGTCAAACTTTCTTAACAATGACCATAAAGATATTCTAAATGATAGTAAATCATTTTTATTATAAAATATTTAATATTTGAAGATGTAGCTTAGGTTTTGACACTATGAGGTTTGTAATTGTCATTAAGTTTGGTTTTCTTTGCTGAAGACTAGAAAACAAAAGTGTGTTTTTATATTCTTTTTTAATGCTCCTTAGTACTGGCATTCACTTTCTATTGCTTTTTATAGACCTAATAAATAATATTGCAATGATACTCTGTATTCTGTGTCTATGAAGGCATGTTTCCAGTCCACATGTGTGTCTTTAAGCCTTTAGCAATCTTATGATATTACATATTGTATGTAATAACTGCTACTGTATAAACATTAAGAAGGCCTTATTAGACTATATAGAATAAAGTCTACATTGATATTGTGTCCCTGAGTATTAATGAACCTTTTAAATTAGCCTCTTAGTAGTGATTCTTGTCACTAATATTTTTGAATCAATTTGATTAGAAAATTAGTGTGGACAAAAGTTAAAGATAATCACCCTCAATCATAAAATGAATGTATGGAATATGGTAATCAAAATTATTCTCTTATTACAAACTACAACTGGAATTATAGGAAATTTCTCTCTTCTTATGCAATATCTAGTCTACTATACACAATATACAAAGAAGCGCACAGACTTTATTCTAATGCACCTATGGGGAGCCAATGCCTTAATAGTTCTCTCTACAGGGTTGCCCCAGACAATGGCAGCTTTCGGGTTGAAACTGTTTTTAAATGACTTTGGATGCAGATTAATTTTGTACATTCAAGGAGTTGGAAGAAGTGTGTCCATTGGCACCAGCTGTTTTTTGAGTGTCTTCCAAGCCATAACCATCAGTCACAAAGAATTATGTTGTAAGAATCAAAAGGCCAAATCTGCACAGTACATTGGCTGCTTAATTTCCATTCTCTGGGTCTTTTCCATGTTAATACATTTCATTTTCTTTGTGGATATATTTCTCAAAAATAATAGCAAAAACATGACAAAAAACCGAGATTTTGAGTATTGCGCCATTGTCAACCACATTGAAATGAACTCACTTTATGTCACATTGGTGACATGCCCTGAAATCTTCTTTTCTGTACTCATTACCTGGTCTAGTGGTTCTATGATTGTCATTCTACACAGACATAAAAAGAGGGTTCAACACATCCACAGCTCTCAGGTTTCCAAGAGAAACTCTGCTGGATCCATAGCCACCCAGAACATCCTGTTTCTGTTGTCATCTTTTCTGGCTTTTTACACACTCTCCTCCATCTTAAGAGGCTGTATTGCTCTTTTGCATAATCATAATCAGTATCTGGTGATGGTCACTCCAGTCACTTCTCTCTGCTTTCCAAGTTTTGGATGTTTTGTTTTTATCAATCCCTCCTCTATTAAGCCCAGACTCAGATGGACTGGATAAAAAATACCACCCCTTAATCTTATTTTAAGTATTTAAATTAATATTTTGCTTCTTATCAGGTTTTTAGTTCACTGTTTTCTCCAAAAGTTCAGTGCAGAGAATTAACTTTCTAGTTAGTTGGGTTTTTTTATTTATTGATTAACTAAAATAAGTATTGGAGAGTGAAAGCTGATTGATTCAGCTGTCTACATAAACTGATCACATTGTATCAGGCCAATAGTACTCTTAAGTACTCATAATGTACAAATGAGCCTGCAAGACAGATGAGAAAGAGCAGGAGGAAGAGGATAAGTATGAGAAAGATGAAGATGAGGACACTGAGGTATAGGAGAAAGAACCGAAGAAGGAGGAAAAAATAAGAAGGGGGAATAAGAGAAGGAGAAGGAGGTGGAGAAAGGAGAAGAATAAGAATAAGAATAAAAAGAAGCAAAAGAAGAAAAAGAAGGAGGAGAAGGAGGAGGCCCATCAAAACTAAACTTCCTTCCTTTGGCTTTCATCATATAATAGCAATTTAGCTGCTTGGGAATTTCACAAAGATCTTGTGGGCTGTGAACTCCAACAGAAACAAAATGTTAAATAATTACTGTTCATAAATTTGTTACTTAGGGGGAACTAGTTTCATTAAAATTGCTGTACCTTGCATCATAACGAAGATTATTAATACTTTACAATTCTTACAGAAATCAATTCAAAATGGATGATGGTTTTGAAACGATCTTGAGTTTTGTATCTTAATATTTTATTGAGAAGTTTTTTTCATCATCCAGGAAATTTCATTGTAAATTTGCTTTGTAGATATTCTGTTTTTACCTTGTTTGTCATTATGGTTATGTTAAGCTCATCAAAAAAGCATTGATTAAATTAATACAGTCATTAAAAAAATAAGTTTTGTAATCTCCAAAAAGTTAAAAATTGAACTATATTTCACCCAGGCATATACTTAAATATCTCCATATCATACCAAAGAAATATGTGTACATCAGTGATGATTGCTAGTCTGTTTGTTGTAAAAATATTATAAAGCCATACAGCATGTTAATAAACAAATAAATTTGATCTAAATTTCTCATATATAAACTGGACTATAATTCTACTACATGGAAAGACAGAATCACAAATACTCTAGTAAAATTTATTGATTTATAATGTATAAAATTATTCTGAATCAATAAAAATCAGAAAGAATAACATGTAATCTTCCATATGCAGATCCTTTCCTATAATGTCTATGTTTATATGCAAAACTTTTATAAATATAACATTATTGTTAATTATCAAAACATATATTTCAATTTCAATGTTATCAATTGAGTTTTGATTCTGCTGCATAGAGGTATCAACATATAATTGCTACAGAAAACATAAGACCATAATGATAGTTCTATGACTTCAATACAGCTATTCTAACTACTGTTGTTCATTGAAAATAAAAGAAATTTGGCTTCACCAAATATTCATTTGACATTTGACTGGCTATTTCATTATCAGGTTTTAATAGATTTACTTTTGAGTTCCTTAAAATAAAGCGATTTTCATCTAAAAAAAATGACATTCCATCACAATTTTTTCAAGGATACAGAGATTCTTTCATATGTAACCATTAGTAAATTTATAGTATCATGCAAAACATCCATGACAGAAATTATTTGACTATATGGGAAATGCTGGAAAATCTTTGTTCTTCTTTTTATATTTTATTGAAAATATTCTATTGCCATAAATATATGTGTTACAACTTTCTGTAATGTTACTGTTCACAGTTTCTCCCCTCCTATAAAAGTCCACTTTATTTCTTTCATTAACAAAGAATCTAACAACAAAACACAATAGCATATGATAAAATGAAAATCAGTACACTAACATTTCAATGGTGACACCTTTATTGTAGACTTTCAGTTATGTTTGACTCTCAAAATTCTTCCGAACTTATAAAATACAGAACCATAATTGAGGTATAAGCAATATAGCACAGCATTTTAGAGACATTTTCTACTAGAGACACAATATAAATGGATCAAGTTGGGTGATGGATATACACAAAAAGCAGGGTAGAAAATATACACAATATGATGAAGGTAAGGGGGACATCACTACAGTGGTGCCTTGATGAGAAGAGACTCAAAAGAAATTAGAAATACCCAAGGGTCCTAGGAGCTGGAAGGGAGGTTACCAGAGAGTTGAAAAGCCTAAAACATGAGCAGAAAAACATGAAGTAAAATAGAGTATATAAGGGTTAAACTAATATATATCTGTTGGGACAGGCACAGAAAAAAAGATTGAAATCACAGATGGTAGAAAATGGACTGAAAGATAGAAAAGTAACTGCTAAGGATTATGAACTGATATAAATACAGAGTCCCTCAAAGACTTTGTAGCATAGAAAGGGAATGAAATACAGACTAGGAAAGGATGTTGAAGGGGGTGAGATTTTTTAATTTCATAGTGACACAAAGATAGACAATGTAGACAATGACTTCAAAATGACCAATGAAGACTCTAAATCCTTTTTATACACTAGATATTTCTCTGTATTTCTCTGTAGTGCAAAGAACTGGCCAGTGTTCAGAAAAATTTCTTACTCAGAATCCAGGTCATGCCAATACCCAATTTAAGATACAATAGTAATTTTCAAGTGACCAGAGGGTCTACTAGATATATTGGACTTAAAATATTTGTGAAATACGGTCTGAGCCTGATCTTGGAAGTGGACACACACATTGAAATTCATTATTGTGTGTACTCACTATGTTATAAGAAACATCAGAAAGGTGCCATACTACATTCAAATTTCTTCTTGACAACAATGGTCAATTGTCCAGGACTGAATCTGTGGATAATTCATGGTGATATGTGCATTTTACCAAAATTATTTGAAGTTCTAATATACCACACTGAAAACATTGATGTTTTCATTCACAGAAATAGAATACAGTAATCCTAAAATTCATATGGAACCACAAAATACCCTCAGAAACTTGAAACTATGATGACAAAAGAGAAAAATGGAAGGATGTCTATTTCACATCTTTTTCCTCTTTGCTTCTTTTTCCTTTTTCCTTTTTTTAATTACTTCTATTTTTTTCAATTTTTTTGAATAATCTCTGTATTTACATTTCAAATGTTAAGCTTTCCCTCCTACTCCCATCCTTCCTCCCCCTCAACGTGATTGCATAAAGGTGCTCCCTCTCCCATCACCTTCTTCACCACAGTGCCTTGGCTGATGATGATATTATTCTTCCCATGGCCTTGCAAACTTTTAATCTATTACAGTCTTTTCTCTAGCTCATTGGTGTCCCATATTCGGTCTGATGTTTATCTGCAAGCATCCACATCTGTATCTGAATGACACTGGCAGAGCCCCTGAGGAGACATCCATGTCTGTTTCCTGACATTAACACTTCTTGGCATCAGCAATACTGCTTGTGTTTGGTGGCTGCATATGTGGTGATTCTATAGGTGAGGCACTCTCTGTAGATCTTTTCTTCAATCCCTGACCCTCTATTAGACCTTGTATTTTCTCCCCTGTTTTATTCTCCCTTCTAAGAAGGACTGAGTTGTCCAAATACTTGTCTTCCTACTTTTTGAGCTTCTTAAGTTGTGTGGATGATTTCTTGAGTATTCTGAGGTCTTTTAGGACATGTTGTCATGGGAGCTACTATCCGATTATAAGTGAATACATACCATAATTTTTCTTCTATTACTGGGTTACCTCACTCAGGATGATAGCTTTAAGTTCCACACATTTGTCCAGGAAAATCAAGAACTCGTATTTAATAGCTGAGTAGTACTTTATTGTGTATATTCACCGAAATATCTGAATCCATTCCTCTGTTGAAGGACATCTGTGTTCCTTGCAGCTTCTGGCTATTATAAACAAGGCTGCCAAAAACATTCTTGAGCATGGGTGAGATACTGGAGCTACTTTAGAGCTGATGCCCAGGAGTTGTATAACCAGTTCCTCAAATAGCACTATGTCTAATTTTCTGAGGAACCACCAGACTGATTTCCAAACTGGTTTCACCAGTTTACAATCCCACCAAAAGTGGAGGAGTATTCCTCTTTCTCCACATCCTTACATCATCTGCAGTCACCTGAGTTTTTGATTTTAGCAATTGTGACTGGGGTGAGTTAGAATCTTAGGGTTGTTGTGATTTTCATTTCCCTGGTGTCTAGAAATGTTGAGCATTTCTTTAGGTGCTTCTCAACCAGTTGATATTCCTCCATTGAGAAGTCTCTGTATAGCTCGGCACCCCATTTTAATATGATTTTTCCATTCTCTAGGGTGGAACTTCTTTGAGTTCTTTGTATACATTGAATTCTAACCATATATCAGATGGAGGATTAGTAAAGATATTTTACCAATCTGTTGGTTACCATTTTGTATTCTTGACAGTGTCCTTTGTCTTACAGAAATGTTTCTATTTCATGAGGTCCCATTTGTCAATTCTTGATTCTAGAGCATATGCCATTGGCGTTTTGTACAAGAAATTTTCCCCTGTGACAGTGTGTTCTAAGATCTTCCCCACTAACTATTCTATTAGTTTCAGTGTACCTGGTTTTATGTGTAGGTATTTGTTCCACTTGGACTTGAGCTTTGCACAAGGAGATAAGAGGGGATCAATTTGTATTCTTCTGCATGCTGAGTGACAGTTGAACCAACACCATTTGTTTAGGAGTTTGTCCTTTGTCCATTGTCAAAGATGAAGTGACCATAGGTGTATGGATTCATTTCTGGGTCTTTAATTATATTCCATTGGTCTATTGCCTGTCTCTGTATCAATTCCACGCAGTTTTTATCACTATTGATCTGTAATACAGCTTTAAATCAGGGAAGGTGATTTCCCCAGAAGTTTTTTGTCAAGAACTTTTTGGCATCTTAGGTTTTATATGAGTCCAAATAAATTTACAAAGTGCTCTTTCTAACTCTATTAATAATTAAGTTGAAATGTTGAAGGAGATTGCATTGAATTTGTAGATTGCCTTAGGCAAGATGTACATTGTTACAATGTACACCCTTCCAATCCATGAGCATTAGAGATCTTTCCATCTTCTGAGATCTTCTTCAATTACTTCCTTAAGAGTTTTGAAGTTATTGTCATTTTGATTCTTCACTTACTTGGTTAGGGTCATACTAAGATATTTTATATATTTATGGCTGTTGTGATGGGTTTCAATTTTCTAATTTCTATCTCAGACTGTTTGTTCTTTGAGTAGAAAAAAGTTACCAATTTCCTTGAATTAATTTTGTATCAACACACTTTTCTAAACTTGTCTATTAGATGTGAAAGTTCCATTGTGGAATTTTTAGGGTCACTTAAGTATGCTATTATAGCATTTGCAAATAGTGATACTTTTACTTCTTCCTTTCCAATTTGTATCACTTTGACCTCTTTTTGTTGTCTTGTATCTCTGGCTAGGACTTCAAGTTCTACATTGAATAAGTAGCATGAGAGTGGACAGCATTGTCCAGTCCTTGATTTTAGTGAGAATGCCTCAAGTTTCTCACCAATTACTTTGATGCTGGCTACTAATTTTCTGTATATTGCTTTTACTACGCTTAATATTGAGCCTTGAATACCTGACTTTTCCAAAACTTTTAACATGAAGGGGTGCTGAATTTTTTTTCAAATGCCTTCTTAGCATTCAGAGAGAAAATTTTGTGATGTTTTTTTGAGTTTGTTCATGTTGTGGATGACATTGATGGATGTCCACATATTGAACCATTCTTGTATCCATGGGATGAAGCTCACCTGATCATCTTGAATGATTGCTTTGATGTGTTCTTGGATTTGGTTTACAAAAAATTTTATTGACTCTATTTGCATCAATGTTCATGTGGGAAATTAGTCTAAAGTTTTCTCTGTTTGTAGGATCTTTGTGTGGTTTCAGAATGAGTGTAATTGTGGCTTCAAAGAATAAGTTAGGTAGGATTCACTCCATTTCAATTTTGTGAAATAGTTTGGAAATCTTTGGTATTTGGTTTCTTATGAAGGTCTGATAGAATTCTGCACTAAACCTTTGGGTCCTGGGCTTTTATTGTTTGTGAGCTTCTTAATGACTGCTTCTATTTCCTGAGTGGTTATGCTAATATTTAAATGATATATCTGATCTTGATTCAATTTTGGTACCTAGTATTTGTCTAGAAAATTGTTCATTTCCTCTAGATTTTCTAGTTTTGTTGAGTATAGGTTTTTGTAACAAGATCTGATGATTACTTGAATTTCCTCTGTTTCTGATGTTATCTGTCCACTTTCATTTCTGATTTTGTCAATTTGGATACTCTCTCTTTTGACCTCTGGTCTATCTGGCTAAGGGTTTATCAATTTTGTAGATATTCTCAAAAAAAATAGCTCCCTTTTTTGTTGATTCTTTGTATAGATTTTGTCTCTATTTGGTTGATTTCAGCTCTGAATTTGATTATTTTCTGCTGTCTACTTCTTTTGGGTGTATCTGCTATTTTTGTTCTAGAGATTTCAGCTGTCTAACTGCTACTGTGTGCTCTTTCTAGTTTTGGGGGGTTGTTTGTTTGACTTTTGTTTTTGGAAGTACTCAGAGCTATGTGTTTTCCTCTTAGAAATGTTATCATTGCATCCCATAAGTTGGGTATGTTGTATTTTCATTATAAAAAATCCTTAATTTCTTCTTGCCATGTTATTATTAAGGAGCATATTGTTCAGCTTCCTTGTGTGTGTGGGGGGGGGTTATGTTTTTGTTGTTATTAAAGACAAGCCTTGGTCCATTGTGATCTGACATTGTGATTTATTATACTTATCCATACATTAAAAGTCTTTCCTGACTAGAACTGGATACATATCACCCACTTCTAGGAGTCTCAACTAGAGTTGTGAAGACCTTCCCGTACACCCTCCTCCTCCCAGAAATCCAGGTCTCTGGTAGTTCTAACTTGCCTGCCTGTATTCTTCCTCCCTCATCTCTCCATGTATGACCTACATATGATGCCCCTCCCCTGCCAGCCCTCTTCATCACCTCTCTTATTTGCTGCCCTTCTCCCATCATTACCAATATCTATTTAGATTCCCCTTTTAAAAATGTTTTCATTTACTGATTATTTTATTTATTGACATTTCAACTATTATCTCTTTCCCTGTTCCCCTTTTGAAAAACCCTATTGCCTCCCTATTCTTCTATGAGAATGCTCCCATGAGATTGATCCCACCCACTCCTGCCTTACCACCCTAACATTCCACTACACAGGGTAATTGGGAATTCACAGAATTAAGTGCCAACCTTCCACTGAGGCCAGATAAGGCCACTTTAGGCAGGTGGAGCCATGGGTACCTCCATGTGTACTCTTTGATTTGTGATTTAGTCCCTGGATGCTCTGGGAAGTCTGATTGGTTGACATTTTTGTTCTTCCTATGGGGATGCAAGCCCCTTCAGCACCTTTAGGGTTTCCTCTAACTTCTCCACTGGGAACCCTCTTGTCAGTCCAATGGTTATCTGAAAGCATATGCCTCTATATTGGTCAGTCTTCGGTAAAGCCTCACAAGAAACAGCTGTATTAAGGTCCTGTCAGCAAGCATTTCTTGGCAGCAGCAATAAAGTATGGTTTTGTGTCGATACATGAGAAGGATCCCCAATTGAGGCAGTCTCTGCATAGCCTATTCTTTTCTCTCTCCTCAATACATTTTTTTCTATACTTTATTTAGACAAGAGCAATTCTAGGTTAAAATTTTGAAATGGGTGTGTAGCCTCATCCCTCAAACAGCAGCTGTGCTTAATCTCTGAGTATGTCTCCAATAAGTTCTCTATTCCCTTTGTTGTGTATTTCAGCTAATATCAGCCACCTTGAGTTCTGGGAGCCTCTTACTGAGTGGCAACTAGGTCTTTCTGGTGTCTATTCCCAGTGCCCCATACAACATTGACAAAATCCTCTATTGAATTTCCTAAACCTCTGTACTTCTCCTCTGTTAACTTATCTATACCTAATCCTTTCCCTCCCTTTACACAACCCTTTTTCTCTTCCACAAAGACCCTATCACCCTGTACTTCCTGTAATTATTTTGTTCCCTCTTCTAAATAAGACGGAAGCAGATGCAACACAATTTGGTAAATCATCACAGTAATCTTATCATGCCTAAGGGTATAAACACAGTCAGTAAAATTCTTTCTACCACAATAGGTGAGAGGGCTGACACATAGATTTATCAGAGAATTCTACCAGACATTCAAAGCAAGAAGATGTAGTGCCAATACTCTTTAAACTATTACACAATAAAAGAAACTGAAGGGACATTACCAAACTTATTTAATGAGACCATAATCACCATGATACTTAAACCACACAAGGATTAAAATAAAAAACATAATTTCAAGCTCAAAATAGCAGAAGCATTAACTCAAGAGAATATGTTGTTTATAAAAAAGAAGGTTCTGGATGATATAAATCAAAAAGGTTTCTCAGATACTATAGCCACTGTGGAAAAGGGTAAACATTGGTGAAAGAATTCCTGGTCCAAGAGAGATACACCAGGTAACCCCTTGCTCTCTAGAAATAGACATAAGGGTTTGTCAGCTTGAGGACCCCCCAATCCTCAATATGACCCTTCTTCCACTGCTCTGCAAGCATGTACCAAATGGACAAGAAAACAAAACTAAGTATTTCTGATTTTATATATGCTATAGAAGGTAGTGAAACCTTGAATCTTGCCAAGAAACACCTATTACATTGTCCTGAAACATTGAATGTCACAGGTTAACACCTGGTTTGCATTGTCTTCAACCCTTAGAACCACTGGAATAATCTTGCAAAGAAGTAGACTAACACCTCAAGGTTTCATTTTTTCATCCTAGTACAATAGCTTGTGTAGTAAGGAAGAAATAAAAATCATGGCACATAAGAGAAAGAAGATGGAAATTGATGCAGGTGATATAATTGCTCGATGGTTGTTGTTTTCTTATATTAAGAGTCCATGCCAATAGAATAAAAGTGGAAATTTCAAAGAATGATAAAATGTGTGTTCTATCAACAAATGTTTGATGAACAGAGACTCAAATGAATGATATAAATGAATGGTGTTGACATAGAAGATTTGCTAATATAGGAGCTGTTGTTAGTATACTTCCCCCAAAGTCTTGGGATGCAGATTGACTACTTCAAAACATTTAAACACAGGTTATAGGAATTGTAAATTATCACAAATAAGACAAAGTTTCTGATTATTTATGTGGGGCTAGAAGTGCAAAGAGGGAAGCTGAAATATGTGGCTGACATACCTACAAATTTGTCAAAGGGTTCTTTTACAACAATGGGCTAAACACATCAATATTTCTGGAATTTCAGCAATGGAATGAGGAACTTGTGTGTTATGAGAGATGGTCCGCAGAAATGTACTGATAGTAGTTATCTCGAAAAATCAAAAATGTGCCCATGATCTCAAAAAAGGACATTAAAGGGATTGAACTTTCAAATATTCCAAAGGGCCCACTTCTGATGTACCAACAACCTTGCTTCTAAAATGGCTGTCAAAGATACCTTTTGGCAAGAGCAGGGGCCTATAGCAAAAGATAAAGGGCTGACACTTGAAAAACTGGTTTAAAAAAACCTGGAAGTTCAACATATAGAAGAGTCTACAAGCCCATGGAATTCCCCTGAGTTTGTTTTCAAAAAGAAATCAGGAAAATAGACAATGATGATAGTTTTAAGAACAGTTAACAATTAATAATGTAATTCAGCAAAGAGGTCTTTCAAAGCCTGGTCTTCCTTTACTATCTTTGTTACTAAGGACATAGCCTATAGTTATCACTGACTTGACAGATGGCTTTTCACAGTACCTATGCATGAGTTCAATAGGGAAAGGGTTCCTTTCTCAGTATTTATTATCCACTAAAGAGTTACCAATGGAAGGTATCTCCACAGGTAATGTTAAGTACTTTGACCGTATAGCAGTATTTTGTGTAACAACCATGAGAAATAATTTAAAGGCAATATCATTAATCTATTATTTATCATTATATGAATGACATTCTATTGGCCTAAAATAATTACATCAACAAACATCTAGTTTGACACAATTCAGAAGAGCAGGAGAAGGAAATAGGAAAGTCTGATGTAATAAAACAATTATGCATACCAAGGCTAGCTAAAAAGAAGTCACACAAATAAAATATATATAGTCATTTTCTAGGGATGATGTAAGGAGAAATGGTAACAACCATCTTTTACAAAGAGCAATCACAGGCTATTAAGATCTCTTCATTCAGACCTACTGTAGGCAGCCCCTAATTTCAGATGGTCGGTCACCAGGAGATATGGGTCCTCTGCTTTTCAGGGTCCTAGACCCCATGTATTTGTACAAGGAGCTTCTGTGGACTTCTAAATTGTCTCTGTCCTGGCCTACTGCTGGCAGACCCTGTCATGGTGCTGTGACCAACAGGGATGGATGGTTTTCGTTGTTTATTGTGTTGTGGTTGTTATTATCTAGGATGATAGGTTTAAATTGTTGTATGTTGATAGAAATTTGAGATTTTTTGTTTAAATTATTGCTCATTAATTAAAATGTAACATTGTTTTTAGCCATTATTGTAAATATGCTGTTTATTTAATATATGATATGATGTTCAAATTTTATGGTTTTTATAATAAGTTCCATTTCATGTAGGCTGCTAATGTTAAAAAAAATAACAATTTAAGGAATGGGAATATGAATCCTATTTCTAGTTCTGTCATATGATACAGAATCATCTGGTCTTGTTCTAAGGCAAGACCTGTGGGATGACCCACTGTGGTGCTGGGTCAGTGAAAAGGTATTGTTTGAATTTGGTATTGCTATAGAATATTATGGTTTCTCCATCTATAGGTATAGTAGTCTGGGCTGACAGCTATGGTTGCTTGGGTACTGAAAAACCTTTGCCCAGTTGCAGAGCTTAAAGTTTCAGATGAGAAATTGGGTGTTATTCTGATAGGTTTGACCTCATTATTATTTGACCTTTACACTGTGCTACAACCACATGCTTTCACTGTTCTATATATTTACTTTTTTTGATTATTATTGTGGGGAATGGATTTTCTTTTTTGACCAAATATATTTGGTGTTATATACGCTTTTTGTAGCTTTATTAGCATCTCTTTCTTTACATTAGAGAAATTTTCTTTTATGATTTTCTTGAAGATGTTTTCTTGGCCTGTGAGATCAGAATCTTGTTCTTCTTCTTAAATTCATAATGTTTTTATATTGATATTTTTATATTGTTCAAATTTTCTGGGATGTGTTGTGTCATGAACTTGTTAGGCTATGCATTTTTTACTGAAAAATTAAGTTTTTATAATGTATCTTCTACAGTTGAGATTCCCACTTTTATTTCCTATATTAGTAGGTGATGGTTACATATGTAGTTCCTATTTTCTTTCATATGTTTTCCATCTCCAGAATGGCCTCAGTTTCAGTTTATTTTATTGATTCCATTTTTTTTCTCAGGTCTTAATTTAATCCACAACTTTACTCTTTGAATGTATTTTCCTGTATTCTCTTAAAGACTTTATTTATGTCCTCACTAAAGCCTTGTATCATTTTTATAAGACTGAATTTATTATCCCTTTCTTTACATCAGTTTCATTAGAATACCCAGGGCTTGTTGTTTCAGGATAGTTCGAGTGGTACAATAATGCCCTGGGTCCTTCGGTTTGAGTTTCTATGCTGTCTTTTAGGCATCTGTTTTACTGAGGTGTTGATCCTGATGGTAGCAGGACTTTCAGGAAGGCAGAAGGAGCTGTGCATCGGAAACAGAAGTCAGGTTATTCTACACCGTTGACTCTGTGTGGAGCCTTGCATGTCCGAAAAGTAGATATGTAGACAAGGGTTGTCTTAATTAAGAGATCTTCTTCCTTTCCCTCTGCCTCCCAAGGACTGGGATAAAAGCCATGGAACATGCCTTGATTTGTAACAACTTTAAAGTGAATAATGATGCTAATTAATAAAATATTCAATTTACTCTATTACTAAATGGATCTTATTATTTTTCTTGCCTACTGAGTGTTCCTTTGTATTTCTTTCAGCATTTTAATAGGTGTTCAAGGTTACTTCTGAAATCTGTAGGTAACAGTTACAATACTTAATTGCTTTCCTCTGCATTTTGACTACCAAATGAACCAAGACTATTTGTTTAAGAGACTGTCCTTTTTATATTGAATATTTTTAGCTTCTTTTCTAAGAACAATTGACCATACAACTATGGATTCATTTCTGGGTGTTCAATTCTGTTTTATTGATTTATCTGCCTATCTCTGCAGCAATACCATGTTGATTTTATCACAATTACTTTGTAATATAGCTTAAAATCATCAATGGTGATTCCTCCAGAAGTGTTTTTATTCTTGAACATAAATTTATCTATGCTAGGATTTTTGTTATTCAAGATACATTTGCCCTTGCTCTTTTCATTTTTATGAAAATTTGAGTTGGGATTTTGACCCGGACTGCATATTGCTTTTGGTACCACAGACATTTTTACAATGTCGATCCTTCCAATCCAAGAGTATGGGGGATCATTTTCTCTTATGAGATCTTCTTCAATTTACTTCTTCGGAGATTTGAAGTACTTGTCATGCAAATATTTCATTGCTTAGTTAAGGTCACAACCCTGTGTTTCATATTGATTGTGACTATTGTGAAGTGGGTCTTTTCCCTAATTTCTTTCTCAGCATGTTTATCCATTGAATAAAGGAAGACTGCTGATTTGTTTTAGTTAATTTTATATCCAGCCATTTATCTGAAGATGTTTATCAGCTGTAGGAGTTCTCTGCTGGATTTCTTGGGGTAACTTAATTTTACTATTATGTCATTGGCAAATAGTAATACTTTTAATTCTTCCCTTTTTATTTGTATTCCTTTGACTTTCTTTTATTGTCTAATGTCTCTGGCCAGGACTTCCAGTACTATATTAAAAAGGTAGGGGGAGAGTGGGCAGCCTTGTCTAGTCCCTGATTTTAGTGGGATTGCTTCAAGTTTCCCACCATTAAGTTTGATGTTGGCTCTGGGTTTGCTGTATATTGTTTTTAGTATGTTTAGGTATGGGCCTGGGGTTCATCTTCTTTCCAAGAACTTTAACATGAAGTGGTGTTGGATGTTGTCAAATGCTTTCTCAGCATCTAGTGAGATGACCATGTGGTTTTTTTTTTTTTTTTGAGTTTGTTTATATGGTGGATTACATTGATGGATTTCCATATATTGAACCATCCTTGCACCTCAGGGATGAAGCCTACTTGTCCATAGTGAATGATCTTTATTTATAGTTTTAGTGTAGCTGTTTTGATGTACAGTCCTTTGATCCACGTTCACTTGAGCATCATAAAAGGAGATTGAAAAGTATCTACTTGCTTTCCTCTGCATTTTCACTACCAAATGAACCAACACTATTTGTTGAAGAGGCTGTCCTTTTTCCATTGAATGTTTTTAGCTTCTTTCTAAAAACAAGTGACCATGCAAGTGTGGGTTCTTTTGGGTGTTCAATTCTGTTCTATTGATCTTCCTCTCTCTGAACCAATACTTGCAATTTTTATCACAATTGCTTTATAGTATAACTAGAAATCAGCAATGGTGACTCCTCCAAATGTCTTTTTATTGTTTAAGATAGATTTTGCTATTCTAAGTTTATGGTTATTCCAGATTAATTTGCATATTACTTTTTTCAGTTCTATGAAAAATTGATTGGAATTTTGATAGGGACTGCATATTGCTTTTGGTACCATGAACATTTTTACAATGTTTATCCTTCCAATCCAAGAGCATGGGGGATTTTCCCATCTTCTGAGACCTTCTTCAGTTTACTTCTTCAGAGATATGAAGTACTTGTCATACAAATATTTCATTGCTTACTTAAGCACACACCAAGTTGTTTCATATTGTTGGTGACTCTTGTGAAGTGTGTTTTTTTCCTAATTTCTTTATCAACCTGTTTATCGTTTGAGTGGAGGAAGACTACTGATTTGTTTTAGGTAATTTTATATCCAGCAACTTAGTTGAAGTTGTTTACTAGGTTTCAGAGTTCTCTGGTGGATTTTTGAGGGTCACTTAAGTATACTATCATGTTATTGGCCAATAGTGATATTTTGACTTCTTCCATTCCTTTTTGTATCCCTTTGACTTACTTTTGTTTTCTAATTGCTCTGGTCAGGACATCCAGTACTATATTGAAAATGTAGGGGGAAAGTGGGCAGTCTTGTCTTGTCCCTGATTTTAGTGGAATTGTTTCAAGTTTCTCACTTTAGATTGATAATAGATATTGCTTTGCTGTGTATTGCTTTTAGTATATTAAGTTATGAGCCATAGATCCCTTATCTCTCTAAAACTTTTAAGATGAAGGGGTGTTGAATTTTGTCAGATGCTTTCATAGCATCTATTGAGATGATCATGTGCTTTTTTTCCCTATTGAGTTTGTTTATATGGTGTATTACATTAATGTTTTTCCATATATTGAACCATCCCAGCATCCCAGGGATGAAGCCTACTTGTCCATGATGAATAATTGTTTTGATGTGTTCTTGAATTTGGTTTGCAAAAATTATATTGAGTATTTTTGCATCAGTGTTCATGAGGAAGGTTTGTCTAAAGTTCTCTTTCTTGTATCATCTTTGTGTTGTATAGGAATAATAGTAATTGTGGTTTGAAAGAATGAGGTGCATAGTGTGCCCTCAGTTTCTATTTTGTAAAATAGTTTTGAGAATATTGGTAGTAAGTCTTCTATGAACATCTGATAGATTCTGCATTAAATCACTCTTTTCTTTTTATGGTTGGGAGGTTTTAGATGACGGCTTCTATTTCCTTAAGTGTTATGTGACTATTTAGATGGTTTTACTGTTCCTGATTTAATTTTGCTATCTAGTATCTGGCTAGAAATTTTTCATTTCCTTCACATTTTTCAGTATGTGTGTGTGTGTGTGTGTGTGTGTGTGTGTGTGTGTGTGTGTGTGTGTGTGTGTGAATACAGGCTTATGTAGAAGGATACAATGATTTCTTGAATTTCTTCAGTTTCTGTTGTTATGACTTTTTTTTTCCTGATTTTGTTAATATAAATACTCTCTCTTTGCCCTCTAGGTAGTCTGGATAAGGGTGTGTCAATCTTGTTAATTTTCTGAAAGAACCAGCTCCTTGTTTTGTTGACTCTTTGTATGCTTCTTTTATCTATTTGGTTTATTTCTGCTCTGAGTTGATTATTTCTTTTTTTAAAGAATTATTTATTTATTATACATAAGAACACTGTAGATGTCTTCAGACACACTAGAAGAGGGCATCTGGTTGCATTACGGATGGTTATGAGCCACCATGTGGTTGTGGGGATCTAAAATCAGGACCTGTGGAAGAGCAGTCAGTGTTAGTAACCACTGAGCCATCTCTCCAGGCCCCCAGTTTGATAATTTTTACAGTCTGCTCTTGGGTGTGTCTGTTCTTTTTGTTCTAGAGTTTTCAGCTGAGCTGTAAAGCTGCTAGTGTACGCTCAATTCAGTTTTTTTTTTTTTTTTTTTTTTTTTTTTTTTTTTTTTCATGGCGCTCAGAGCTACGAGTGTCACTCTTACTACTGCTTTCATTGCATCTCATAGGTTTGGCTATTGTGTTTTCACTTCATTAAATTCTGGAAAATCCTTAAATTGTTTCTTTATTTCTTCTTTGATCGTGTTATGGTTAAGTAGTGCATTGTTTAGCTTTCATGTGTATATGGGCTTTTTGTTGTCTTTGTTGTAATTAAAGACCAGCCTTAGTCCATGGCGATCTGATAGGATGCATGAGAGTACTCCAATACTCTTATATCTCTTGAGGCTTGTTTTGTGACTGACTATATGTTCAATTTTGGAGAAGGGGCAATTAGGTGCTGAGTAGAAGTACATTTTTTTTTTGTTTAGGATGAAATGTTCTGTAGATTGTTGCTAATTTTTATTGGTTCATAACCTCTGCTAGTTTCACTGTGTCTCTATTTAGTTTCAGCTTCCGTGATATGTCTATTCATGACAAAGGGGTGTTGTAGTCTCCCACTAATATTGTATGTGGGGAAATATATTCTTTGAGCATTAGTAGGTTGTTTTTTAAATGAATGTGGTTGTTCTTTTATTTGGAGTAGGATGTTTGGGTTTGAGAGTTTATCTTGTTATATATATTTTATGATGAGTAAAAAGTATAAATCCTTATTTTTTGAAAACTTTTGGTTGAAAATCTATTTTATTCAATATCAGAATTGTTACTCCAGCTAGTTTCTTCAGACCATTTCTTGGAAGGGAATTTTCCAGCCTTATGCTTTGATGTAGTGATTGTCTCTGAGATGAATTTTCTGTATGCTGAAAAATGATGGATCCTGTTTACATATTCAGTCTGATATTCTGTGTGTCATCATTGGGTAATTGAGTCCATTTATGTTTACAGATATTAAGGAAAAGTGATTAGGTATTTTTTTACTGTTAGTTTTTGTTAGATGCAAAATTATTTTTGTTTTTCTTTCTTCTTTTGGCTTTCTTGCATAGTTGTTTTCTTGCTTTTCCTAATTATATCTTCTCTTCTTGTGTTGATTTTCCCAACTATTAGTCTTTGCAGAGATGGATTTGTGGTCAGATGTTGTATAAATTTTGTTATGTCATGTAATATCTTGGTCTCCCATCTATGTTAAATGAGAGTTTTGCTGGATATAGTAACATGGGCTGACATGTATGTTTTCTTATAGTCTGTATGTTGTCTTTTCAGGATCTTCTAGCTTTAATAATCTCTGTTGAGAAGTTGGGTATAATTCTGATTGGTCTGCCTTTATATGTTACATGACTTTTTCCCTTACTGCTTTTAGTATTCTTTCTTTGTTTTGAATATTTGGTGTTTTTACTATTATGTTACAGGAAGTACTTCTTTTCTGTTCAACCTATTTGGAAATCTGTAGGCTTCTTTTATGTTCAATGTCATTTTTTTCTTAACGGTAAGAAAGTTTTTTTTTCATGATTTTGTTGTAGGTATTTACTGTACCTTTTAGTTGATATTCTTCTCTCTCTTCCACACATACTATCTTTATGTTTCTTCTTCTCATTGGGTTCTGGATCTCCTAGACATTTTGGGTTAGGAGCTTTTTGGTTTTTGCATCTTCTCTGACTGTTTTATCTATGTTTTCTATGTTGTATTCAACTCCTGAGATGCTCTCTTCCACCTCTTGTAGTCTGTTGATGAAGGTTGCATCTGTGATTTCTGATTTATTTTTTAGGTTTTCTATTTCCAGGGTTCTCATTTGTGATTTTTTTATTGTATCTATTTCAATTTTCAATTCTTTCAATTGTTTGGATCTGTTTTCCTGTCGATCTTCGATTGATTTCTCCTGGTTCTCCTGTATTTGTTTAAGGGAGTTTACTCAGGTACTTCTTAAAGATCTCCATCATCACTCCAAAGTATCACTTTGAGTCTAAATCTTGTTTTTCTGGAGTGTTTGGAAAATCCACCGCTTGCTGTGGTGAAAGAACTGGTTTCTCATGTTTCCAGGTTGTCCTGGTTTCCAGCGCTTGGGTCCTGGGACTTTCTTTTTGCCATCTTGTTGTCAGTGATTCTAGGTGATCTTTTTATTTCTGACTGGTGCTTGTCTCTCCTGTGGGTCTGAAGACCAGTGGGCTCAGGATAGAGATTGCTCCTGTAAATTTGGCTCTTTTTGGGCAACCAGTGAATTCTGCTGGCAGTGACTCAATTCTATGTATGTGGGTTCAGTTGTGAGGGCTTTTGTCATGCCAATCTTGGAGCTCCGCACTCTGCCCACAGATTCTTAGTAGTAATGGTAGAGACATGGCTTTTACTCTACGCCAAAAAGGACTCTCTTTCAGAGAGTACCATGTTCCCTGTACTCCAAAACCTGCCTGCATTCCCTCATCAGACAGCCTATGTGTCAGGCTCACCCTTGGAACAGGTAGAAAATCACCTGTGCAGCTGATCTTGGAGCTAAGACTCCTGTGGGTAGATCCAGAGTCCTGATGACAGAGACCTGGCCATTTCTGTGGCCTGGGAAGGACCCTTTTCCAGAGATCACTGTGCTATTTGTGAACACTATGTGAACTCCTGGTGTGACCTCTCTTTTCTTGTGCCTCAGGCTCACTCTTGGTCCAGGTGTAAAAACACCTATGCAACTGTTCTGAGAGCTCAGCATGCCTAGGGAAGATCCCAAGTAACAATGACTTAGCTAGCCGAGTCAACAAGTTCTTGATTGTTTAGCTGATTGTGCCTTCATGGAAAATAAATATTCTGTAAAATAAACATTCCTGAATATGCTGTTCTCAAATTAGTTCCTATTTAAAGCATCACTGTCTTCTTCTTAGAGAGATTACCATATTTAATAATGTTTTCCAGAAGCTATCCATTGGACTGAACACAGGGACCTCAATGAAGGAGCTATAAAACACACTGAAGCCCCGGAAGCAGTTTCTCGGCCTTGACCACATTTGGCAAAAAATGATACAGTATATCTCAAAAGTATTTTTTGACAGTCTTTTTTGAGTGCTCAGCATAGCTTAAAGTTTACCTATTGAGTAATTGAAAGCCACTGTGAAGGCAACACATAAGCACATTTCACAGCTCACTCTTGGTCTTGGATTCAGTAAATGAAGTAATAAGTCTGCTTACTAGTGAGTGATTTGTATATACCTATGTGTTTATTTTACATATAGTTGGTTAATTGGGCCTACAGCCTAAATGCATACTTTATATCTTTGCTATAATTCTGTTGCCTACTGTTTTCCAGAGCTGTACTGGATTTCTAGACATTCTTTATATGCAGACATAGAGTTCTGTTCATCATTTAAAATCAGAAAAATCTACAAAATGATGGGTTTCATAATGACATTTTTATACATTAATATAAGAAATTTTAATATGAATGAAATCATGTCATTTGTGGATAAATGGTAGTACCAGAAATCATCATGTTAGGTGAAAATACTGATATTCAGAAAGAAAACTATCACGTTTCAGGTAGAATGTTGTTAGGGAACAGAGAGACCAGTGGGAAAGAGTGAATGGCTAGGTGTGATGTCAGTGGATAGGGGGGAACCTTTAAAGTTTATTTCTTTTTTCTTTTCCTTTTTGGTTAGATCTTATAACTGATTACAGGCCTACACCACCACTCCTGATGAAAAATTTATAAATCTTGAATTGAATACTGATGTGTGTGTGTATGTGTGTGTGTGTGTGTGTGTGTGTGTGTGTGTGTGTGTGTGGTGGAAGATTTTTTGGAAAACCTTTATAATGATGAGAGTTTGCACAGACTTAATAATACATAATTGAAATTTCCTGTATGTATTCTTAATCTTAGGGTTCTACTGAAATATGTTCCAAAGTGTCTGTAAGTGTCTTACAGTTCTATTGCGACAAAGTACCATGACCAAAGCAAGTTATAGAAAAGTTTGTTGGGGGCTTAAAGTTCCAGAGTGTTAGAGTCCATCACCATTACAGCAGGAACATGGCACCAAGCAGGTACACATGACACTTAACTGTAACTGAGTCCTCATTCAGGCCTGGGAGAGTCATGAGCAAAACTAGGAATTGTTGGGCTTTTGGAACCTCAAAGCATAACCCTAGTGGCACATGCTAAACACATCTACATTTACTAATCCTTCCTAAACAGTCCCACCGCTGGGACCAAGCATTCAATATAAGAGCTTATAGTCAACATTGCTAGTTATATCGCCCCATCTATTACCATTAACAATATTCAGTTATGTTTTCAGTGTAGTGCCTACTCAGAAGGGCACAGTTTTACTCATAAAACAATTAGACCTTTGAGCAAACGGAATTACAGAAGTTATGTATTCTCAAAGATAATGACTCAACAACAAAGTGACAAGGATTGAGAACATGTTTGGAGGTTTCTCCTGCCATGTCAAATACAGCAGGCAGACCATAGCAGTGCCCTACTCTGCCTTCTCTTGCCTGGTGTTCACTAGATTTCCTTTCAAATCCCAGCTGTGAACTACAACATTGTCTCTGTTTTTTAAACATCAAGGGCTTTTTGTTTGGATCTTTTGTTTATTTGTTTTTTGAAATAAAAGCTTAATTTCTCAAAAAAAAAAAAAAAAAAAAAAAAAAAAAAAAAAAAAAAAAAAAAAAAACACTGAAGGAGCTAAAAGGTTCTGCAAACCCATGAAAAGAACAAAAATATTAACTAATCAAATCCACCACAGTTCGCATGAACTGAAACACCAACCAAAGAGGTCGCAGGGAGCAACCCATGTCTCTAGCAACCATGATTCTCTAGACTCCATTTTTCTCTGACATCAGTGAGAAGAAAGGCCTTTTGTCTTCCTAAGGCTCATTTTCCCAGTGTAAGAAAATGCCAAGTTGGAATATTGTGGTTGTGACAAGAACAAATTCATTGAGGCAATGGGAAGAGGTCAGGATTGGAGGAAAGGGGATAACATCTGAAATGTAATTACAGAGAATATCCATTAAAAAGGGGTAAAGAAAAATTCCTTCTTCCAAAAAATAAAAATACAATTAAAAGGAAAGAAAAAAGAAAACTATAATTAATGATTCATTCCCTTCATCCAGGGCTGTACTGTCAAAATGAAGTAGCTCTTGTTTGTACCCTGAAAAATAGATTGTTTTGCAGACATCTTCTCTCACAGGAATAGAAATGGCATCCTGACCATGTCTTCCCATTGCACTGCACTGTTAACTGTCTTACTCACTACCATCTTTTCTACTATTTTCATACTAGGCTTCTAAGGGATTCATGATTACCCCAGAGAAAGTTTCAATAGAGATACTGAGCATTGCCTTAGTAACTTTCAAAAATACATAGTGACCTCTTCCTTTCAATCCAGATGGCATGTTAGATTTTGCCTATTTTTATAATTTGCTTTTTGTAAGACTTCATCACACCAGAGGTCTGCTTCTCCCTAATGATCATCAATTGAGTGTTCTTTTTTATTTTCTTACTACTTTATTTACCAAAAAAAAAAAAAATAAGAATACATAATCAGATTTTTAAATGCATTTTGGCATAACATTATATAAATATTTTTGTGAGTACTTAATTCTTTTGGAGGTTTGATAGAATACACTGATATCCACTAGTTACCATAAGCTTGAAGTACATGTAGGACAGACTGTAACATGGAAACAGATTACTTGTTGAGTATAGATTTAGCGTAATATTCTGTGAATTCCAAAAATTGCCACAAGGCTATTATCTTAGCTCTTGGATTATTAATGATTTGAGGTCCAGGTATACCACACTCTGAGAGGGTGCTATATATTTATTTTTTTTCCTAAGAACGACTGAGGCTTTCATTTTTGTTTTTTCGGCCTTTGTTTTTCTGAGCTTCACATAGCCGGAGAGTTGTTTCTGGGGTGTTCAGAGCTTTCTGGTGTTAGTATCCAGTTATCAGTGACTGCATATTATGTCTTTTTTCTGTGACTGGGTTATCTCACTCAGGATGATATTATCTAGATGCATCCATTTTCTTAGGAATTTCATAAAGTCATTATTTCTAATAACTTCTATCCATTCATCTACTGAAAGACATTTGGGTTCTTTCCAGCTTCTGGCTATTATAAATAGGACTGCTATGAACATTGTGGTGCACATGTTTTTACTGTATGTTGGAGCCACACTGGTGTACATGCTCCGAAGTGGAATAACTGTTTCTTCAGGTAGGACTATGTCTAATTTCTGGTTATCTCTGTAATATAATGCATAATAGAAACACATTATGTAAGAATATACACACACACGTTCTCTCTCTCTCTCTCTCTCTCTCTCTCTTTCACACACACACACACACACACACACACACACAAACACACACACACACACACACAAACACACACACACACACACACACACACACACACACACAAGATGGCCGCTGAGAGAGGAGGTTCCAGATTTCTTTAAGATTTTCAAATTTTAGAGATTTCCCATAGTTCCCCCATTGCCTCTACCCAAAGCACACACTACCTTCTCTCAAATTACTTAGTGATTTTTTTCGTTGTTAAAGAACACATAATATTTAGAGGAAATTGTGGTGTGCAGTTAAAAAATAAAAGGAATTGGAAAAATAAACATTTTTAGAAGAGCAAAATTCATATATACCTCTATGAAGGATTCAAATATTTTAACTAATTCAATTATAAAACTAAAAGTTAATTGTGTTCATTTATGTTAGAAAAAGTAATTGAAACTAGGAATGAATTTAAGACAGACTTCTCTAAATTTCTTCTTATTTTTATTTCAAAGTTTTTAGCACTTTCCTCAGAACACCCAGTCAACATTCATGGTTCTATCATAAGATACCGTTTCCCTCTGGAAAATTTCATAATGAACTCTCTACAAAGTATTTTCCTTAATTAGTAACTGTCAAATTTGCATAGATGATCTTGTCCACCCAAGTCAGTGCTGTCATTGTCACTGTAGATGAAATGAAAATTGTAGTTCTGGAGGGAGGTGAGGTCACAGAGTCAAAGTCTTTTATAACAGGCTTGAGCTGACTTTCCTACAGACCAGCTTATTAATGAATCTGAATCTGCTCATTGAACTGAGCATCCTGAAGAACCAAGGAGTCAGGTGAGTGCTTTGTATTTTAGTGAATACTTTGTATTTTATTACAAAGTGAGTACTCTGTAATTCATATGACTGAATTGTTATTTATGATTTTGAGCTTTCCTATCAAGTTTTCCTCCATTATTTCTCCTTTGACTTACAACACAGAGAACAAGAGGGAGGATTGTTTGTTCCTCTTTATTATGAGACTTTGCACATCACTGTTAGGTCAGTATCTCTCCAAATTGGCAGTTGGTACTATTATGTCCAGAAAGGACAACCTAGGCTCTGCTCAGGCTGAACTTTGAAAGGGGAGAAGGATTGGTACCAGATAAACCTAGCTATAGGGTTAACATAGTTAATTTTTTCATATTGTACTTTTTTAATAATTAGTAAATGCATCACAAATTTCATTTTAACAGTTATGTCAAGAAAGGAAATATTAAAGAAGCCAGGTATTTGGTGAATACCTTCAACCTCAGCATGTGGGAGAAAGGGGCAGAGAGATCTCTGTGATTTTGATGACAATCTGGTCTATGTAGCTAGTTCCAGAATAGTTAAAGACACAAAGTAAGAGAGAGTCCATCATGATAAAAATACAATTAAAAATGCAAATACATATTTAACTTTAAAAGGAATGTTTTCGTAACTTAAATTTCATCTCATGCTATTATTTGTTAAACATGTTTATATTTCATGTTGCATTTTCTACATGGCAATTGTATTATCAATTCTTGTTATTTTCTCTTATATTCTTTACATTTTCAGTGACAGTAATTCATGTTTCTAGTAGCATTTTAAACATGAAGCCCACCTTGTACTTTTGAAATCAAATGAGGATAATGTTGCACTATACCTAGAACAACTGCTGCCCAAAGGTTTGTACACTTGGGACTTGGGGATGATGTGGCATAGAATAAATGGCTCAGATTCCAGGAGCAGGCAAGAATGCAGAAGCTTTATTATTGTTATTATTATTATTATTATTATTATTATTATTATTATTATTATTATTATCAGTGTTATCAGTGTTATCATTATAACTATTAATTCTTAGGGAGTGAGCATTATACCTTCCATTTTTCCTTTGGTCCCAATCAAGCCTGTATTCCAGGTGACATTTCTAGGTGTAGGTCATTATCTACATTATCAGTCTCTAGACTCTCAGTCAGGTTTCACTTTTTCCCTCATGCAGAAGTTGCCTCCAAAACTATGCTGGCCCCTTGTGGTTTTGCACAAGGGTTATGGGGAAGTGGCAAGCACTTTGACAGTGAGAATTGCCATTCCTCCTCTAGGACATGGGTTGGCTTTCTGTCAGGTCAAACCACACTGAGAACATTGCAGTTTATCAAATATTCAAAAGCTTTATCATTTGTCATTATTAATCTTTATGTTACAATAAAGAGAAATTTTGAAAATGCAGATAAGTAGGTAGAGTGCAGATATGTTGTTCCTGCATGTATATATGTATACTATGAGAATTCAGTGCCTGCAAAGGCCAGTAGACAATGTCAGAACCCTTGAAATTGGGTGTTCTACACTGACAGCATATTGTCAGTGGGGGAGTATAAGTATCTGGTAGTTCCTAAAGGAACATCACATTTTATTTCTTTTTCTTTACCTTCTTTATCTTCCATGTTTTAGTGCCAATTCTGTCTCTTTTCTTTATTGTCAATCTAGCTGTGTGTGCAGAAGTCATGAGAGGGTAAAGCAACATTTTCCCATTGGAGTTCTTTATTCTGATGCCTCTGTCAGATTCTGCCATGGGTTCTCTACTGCTTAAAACAGAATTTTCAGATTACTTGACTTGCAAGTATAAGTATGGTGTTCTGAGAATCATCTCCCACTGTACTGCATGTATGGAATAACTTTTTGCCTTTTTCTCCACAATTTTCAGTGTAGACATTGGAGTAGTACATGATTATCCACATACAGTTCTAATAAAGACATACAGTGTTTCTTTAGTAGATATCATCCACAGATTTTTGTCTTTCATAATGTTTGATCTTACTTTTTCCTGATTTATATTCAGTTGCGAATTCTGTGACATTTCATCACATTGGATGTCTCCATCAGTCTAACAGCACAAACCTAAACGTTCCCACATGTTTGTGTTTCTATTTGGTATGACTTTGTTTAAGAGCTAGCTCTTAATGAGATATATGATGACACTTGAAACATCATTTAAATATGTTTTATGTGGTTAGTCAAACATTCGTACCAATGACCATAGAGATATACTAAATGATAGTAAACCATATTTATTGTACACCATTTAGTATTTGAAGGTGTAACTTAGGTTTTGAAATTATGAGTTTTATAACTGTCATTAAAATTGGTTTTTGTTATGGATGACTAGAAAACAAAAATAGGGTTTTAGGTTCTTTGTTTATGCTACTTAGTACTAGCGTTTACTTTTTATTGCTTTTTACCTAATAAATAATATTGCAATGATACTCTGTATTCTGTGTCTATGAAGGCATGTTTCCAGTCCACATGTGTGTCTTCAAGCCTTTAGCAATCTTACAATATTACATATTGTATGTAATAATTGCTACTGTATAAAATAATAAGAAGGCCTTATTAGAATATACAGACTAAAGTCTATGCTGATATTGTATCCATGAGTATTAATGACCCTTTTTATTTAGCCTGTTAGTAGATATTCATGTCACTAATATTTTTCAAACATTTTTTATTAGAAAATGAGTGTGGCCAAAAGCTAAAGAGAATCATGGTCAATCAAAAAATGGACTTATGGAATATGGTAATCAAAATTATTCTCTTATTACAAACTACAACTGGAATTCTGGGAAATTTCTCTCTTCTTATAAAATATCTAGTCTACTATACACAATATTCAAAGAAGCGCACAGACTTTATTCTAATGCACCTATGGGGAGCCAATGCCTTAATAGTTCTCTCTACAGGAGTGCCCCAGACAATGGCAGCTTTTGGGTTGAAGCAGTTTTTAAATGAGGTTGGATGCAGATTAATTTTGTACATTCAAGGAGTTGGACGAAGTGTGTCCATTGGTACCAGCTGTTTTTTGAGTGTCTTCCAAGCCATAACCGTCAGTCATAAAGAATTATGTTGTAAGGATCAGAAGGCCAAATCTGCCCAATACATTGGCTTCTCCATTTCCATTCTCTGGTTCTTTTCTATGTTAATACATTTCACTTTCTTTGTGGGCATATTTCTCCAAAATAATAGCAAAAACATGACAAGAAACTTAAATTTTGAGTACTGTTCCATTATAAACCACATTGAAATGAATTCACTTTATGCCACAGTGGTGACATGCCCTGAAATTTTCTTTTCTGTACTCATTGCCTGGTCTAGTGGTTCTATGATTGTCATTCTATACAGACATAAAAAGAGGGTTCAACACATCCACAGCTCTCAGGTTTCCAAGAGAAACTCTGCTGAATCCAAAGCCACCCAGAACATCCTTTCCCTGTTGTCATCTTTTCTGGCTTTTTACACACTCTCCTCAATCTTAAGAGGTTGCATTGCTCTTTTGCATAATCATAATTGGTGTCTGGTGATGGTTACTCCACTCACTTCTCTCTGCTTTCCAAGTTTTGGATGTTTTGTTTTTATCCATCCCTCCTCTTTTAAGCCCAGACTCAGAATGGATTGGATAAGAAATACCAACCCTTAATCTTATTTTAAGTATTTAAATTACACATTTTACTTTGTATCTGGTTTTTAGTTCACCCTTTTCTTTAATACAGAGAATTAATGTACTAGTTCATTGGGTTTTTTATTTAATGAATAATTAAAATAAGTATGAAGATTGTCTGCTAATTGATTCAGCAGTATACATGAGCTGATCCCTTTATATATGTCCTATATCATTCACACATAATGTGCAAAGAATCTTGCAAAAAGGATGAGGAAGAGCAGGAGGAAGAGGATAAGTATGTGAAGGATGAAGATGAGGACACTGAGGCAGAGAAGAATGAGGTGAAGAAGGAGGAAAAAATAAGGAGGAGAAATAAGAGAAGAAGGAGGAGGAGAAAGGAGAAGAATATGAATAAAAATAAAAAGAAGCAGAAAAAGAAGAAGGAGGAGGAAGAGAAGGAGATGGAGATGGAAAAGTAGAAGGAGAACGAGGAGTAGGAGGAGGAGGAGAAGGAGGAGGAGGAGGAGCAGGAGGTGGTGGTGGTGGTGGTGGAGAAGGAGAAGGAGAAGGGGAAGGAGAAGAAGAAAAGGAGGAGGAGGAGGAGGTAGAGGAGGAGGAAGAAAAAGAAGAGGAAGAGGAAGAAGGGGAAGATGATGATGATGATGATGATGATGAAGAAGAAACTGTCAATCAAAAATAAACTTCCTTCCTTTTGCTTTTATGGTATCAGTGCAGTTTGGCTGCTTGGGAATTTCACAGAGATCTTGTGGGCTGTACACTCCAAAAGCAACAAAATGTTAAATCATTACCATTCATAAATTTGTTCTTTAGAAGGACTTAGTTCCATCACAATTGCTCTACCTGGCATCATAAAGAATATTATTAATACCTTTCACTTCTTACAAAAATCAATTCAAAATAGATGATAGTTTTGAATTGATCTTGAGTTTTGTGTCTTAATATTTTATTGAGAGATTTTTTTCATCCAAGAAATTTCATAGTAAATTTGCTTAATAGACATTCTGTTTTTATCTTGTTTGACATTATTGTTATGATAAGTTCATCAAGAGTATTGATTAAATTAAAACACACATTAAGAAAATCAGTTTTGTGATAACCAAAAAGTTAAAAATTGAGCTATATTTCACCCAACTGTTCCACTTTCAGGCATATAACCAGATATCTCCATATCATACCAAAAATATGTGTACATCAATGATCATTGCTGATCTGTTTCTGTAATAATAATATGAAGCCTTCCTGCATATTCACAATCAAATAAATTTCACAAACAAATAAATATCTCATCTATAAAATTGATTATAATTCTACTACATTGAAAGACAAAATAACAAATACTCTAGTAAAATTTATTGATTAATAATAGATAAAATTATTCTGAGTCAATAAAAATCAGAAAGAATAACATGTTATCTTTCATATAGCAGATCCTGTCCTATAACGTCTATGTGTTTATGCAAATGGATATGAGTATAACATCATCATTATATCGAAAGCATATATTCCTATTCCAATGCCATAAATTTAGTTTTGTTTCCACTGCATAGAGGTATCAAAATATAATTGCTACAGAAAATGTAAGATCATAACTAAAGTTGTATGACTTCAATACAGCTATCCTAACTATTGTAGTTCATTGAAAATACAAGAATTTGGCCTGAGAAAATATTGATTTGACATTTAACTGGCTATTTCATTATAGGGTTTTAATGTATTTATTTGTGAGTTGGTTAAAATAAAGTGATTTCCATCTAAACTGAAATAAAATACCATCACAATTTTTTCAATAATACAGAGATTCTTCTACATGAAACCGTTAGTAAATGTAAAGGATCATACAAAACATCCATAATAGAAATTATTTGAGTGTATGGGGATACTGAAAAGTCTTTGTTATTCTTTTAGTATTTTATAAAAATATTCTATTATCATAAATATATCTACATTAAACCTCTCCATTACGTTACTTTTCACAGTTGCCCTCCTCCTATAAAATTTCACTTCATTTCTGTCATTGACAAAGGACATAACAACAAAACACAATAACATACAATACTGAAAACTACCACACTGACATTTCAATGGCAATACCTTCAATGAACACTTTCAGTTATGTTTTACTCTCAAAATTCTCCAGATTTCTAAAAAACAGAGCCATGATTGAGGTATAATCAATAAAGCATGGCTTTTTAAAGACATTTTCTACTAGAGTCATATTAAAAATGGATCAAGTTGAGTGATGGATATACACAAAGAGCAGGGTAGAAAATATACACAATATGATGAAGGTAAGAAGGACATCACTACAGTGGACATGTGTTGATAAGAAGATATTCAAAAGAAATTAGAAATACCCAAGGGTCCTAGGAATATGTATTGAGGTCACCAGGGAGTTGTAAAGCCTAAAACTTGATCAGAAAAAAACATTTGAAGTAGAATAGAGGGGATGTAAGGTTTAGATTAAGATATATCAGTTGGGACAGGCACAGAACAAAAAGATTGAAATCACAGATGGTAGAAATTGGACTGAAAGATAGAAAGGTAACTGCTAAGGAGGATCAACTGATTTATATAAATACAGAGTACCTCAAAGACTTTGTAGCATAGAAAAGGAATGAAATACTAGGAAAGGATGATGAAGGGTGTGAGATTTTTGAATATCATAGTGACAGAAAGATTGATGAAGTCGACAATGACTTCAGAATGACCAGTGAAGACTCTAAATCCTTTTTAGACAAAAAAATTCTTTATATATATATATATATATATTGCAATGTACTGGCCAGTCTTCAGAGAAACTTCTTACTCAGAATCCTGGTCAAGCCTATACCAAATTTTAGATACAATAGTAACTTTAAACTTAATAGAGGGTCTACAAGATATGCTGGATTTAGATATTGGTGAAATAAGGTCTGAGCCTTATCTTGGAAGTAGACATGCACGATAAGATTCATTATTGTGTGTAATCATTATGTTATAAGAAACATCAGAAAAGTGCCATAATATGCTCAAATTTCTTCTTGGCAACAGTGGTTGCTTGTCCAGGACAGAAGCTGTGGATACTTCACTGTGATATGTGCACTTTACCAAAATTATTTAAACTTCTAATACACCCCAATAAAAACATTGATGTTTTTCTTCACAGAAATAGAATACAATAATTCTAAAATTCATATGGTACCACAAAAGACCCCTAGAAGCTAAAAACTATGATGACCAAAAAGAAACATAGGATGACTATTTAAAATTTTTTTTCCTTTTTGTTTTATTTTCCTTTTTGTTGCTGTTCTTTTCAATTATTTTTCTTCTTTTTCAATTTTGTTGGATATTCTCTGTATTTGCCTTTTCCCCCAACTCCCCTCCCTCTACCCCGTCAACTGGACTCCATGAAGGTGTTCGCTCTCCCATCACCATTATCACCTCATTGCCTTGGCTGATGATGCTGTTGTTCTTATCACACTGCAAGCCTTTCAGCTCTTTCAGTCCTGTCTCTAGCTCTTTGGGGTCCCATGATCAGTCTGATGTTTAGCTGCAAGCATCTGCATCTGTGTCTGAATGACTCTGGGAAGGCCCTGGAGGAGACATACATGTATGGTTCCTGCCAGTAAACACTTCTTGGCATCAGCAACAGTCCTTGTGTTTGGTGGGTGTATATGGGGTGGTTCTCCAGGTGAGGCAGTCTCTGCAGATCTTTTCTTCAGTCCCTGATCCTCTATTTGACTTTGTACTTCCTCCCCTGTTTTGTTCTGCCTTCTAAATAGGATTGAGTCTTCCACATTGTTATGTTCCTACTTTTTGAGCTTCTCAAGTTCTGTGGATGACATTGTGGGTATTCCGATGTCATTTTTGGAAGGGGCAGCAAGGACCTAGTATTCATTGATAAGCAAATACCTACCATGAGTTTTCTTTTGTGACTGGATTACCACACTCAGGATAATAACTTCAAATTCCACACATTTGCCCAGAAATTTCATAATCTGTTTTTAATAGCTGAGTAGTAATTTATTGTGTATATTTACCATAATTTCTGAATCCATTTCTTTGTTGAAGAACATCTAGGTTCTTTGCAGCTTTTGGCTATTATAAACAAGAATGCTGTAAACATTTTTGAGCATGTGTTAGACATTGGAGCTACTTTTGGGTATATGCCCAGGAGTTGTACAGCCAGGTCCTCACATAGCATTATGTCCAGTTTTCTGTGGAACCGCCAGACTCATTTCCAGAGTGGTTGCACCAGTTTACAATCGCACCAATAGTGGAGCAGTGTTCCTCTTTCTCCACACCCTTGCATCATCTGCTGTCACCTGTGTTTTGATTTTAGCCACTCAACAGGGATAAGGTAAAGACTTAGGGTTGTTTTGATTTGCATTTCCCTAATTTCTAGGAATGTTGAGCATTTCTCCAGGTGCTTCTCACCCAGTCAATATTCCTCCATTGAGAAGTCTCTGTGTAGCTTTGTATCCCATTTTCAATAGGATTTTTCTATTCTCTGGGATGTAACTTCTTGAGTTCTTTGTATATATTGGATACTGGCCATCTATCAGATGTAGGAATGGTAATGATCTTTTCCCAGTCTTTTGTATGCCATTTTGTCTTTTTGACAATGTCCTTTGCCTTACAAAAACATTACAATTTCATGAGATCCCATTTGTCAATTCCTGATTGTAGAGCATCTACCATTGGTGTTCTGTACAATAAATTTTCCCTTGTGAATATGTGTTTTACAATCTTCCCCACACTTTAGTCTATTAGTTTCAGTGTAGCTGATAAATGTGGAGGTGTTTGTACCACTTGGACTTGAGCTTTGTACAAGGAGATAAGAAGGGATCAATTTGCATTCTTCTGCATGCTGACTGTCAGTTGAACCAGCGCCATCATTGAAGAGTCTGTCCTTTGTTCATTGAATGTTTTTACCTCCTTTGTCAAAGATCAAGTGACCATTGGTGGGTGGACTCATTTCTGGGTCTCTAATTCTATTGGTCTTTCTGCCTGTCTCTGTACCAATACCAGGCAGTTTTTATCACTATTATACAGCTTGAGGTCAAGGGTGGTGATTCCCGCAGAATTTTTTTATTGTTGAGAATGTTTTTTTTTTTCATAAGCTAGGTTTTATGATATGAGTCCAAATGAATTTTCAAAGTGCTCTTTCTAACTCTATGAAGAATTGAGTTGAAATGTTGATGGGGATTGCATTGAATTTGTAGATTGCCTTAGGCGAGATAACCATTTTTATAATGTTGATTCTTCCAATCCCTGAGCATCAGAGATCTTTCCATCTTCTGAGATCTTCTTCAATTTCTTTCTTTAGAGGTTTGAAGTTTTTGTCATACAGGTCCTTCATTTACTTGGTTAGGGTCATACTAAGGTATTTTATATACGATCTGGGTATTGTGAAGGGTATCAAATTTCTAATTTCTTTCTCAGACTGATTGTCCTTTGAGTAGAAGAAAGCTACTGATTTGCTTGAATTAATTTTATATCAAATCACTTTGCTAAAGGGGTTTTTCAGCTGTGAAAGTTCCATTGTGGAATTTTTAGGGTCACTTAAGTATGCTATCATAGCATCTGCAAATAGTAATATTTTGAATTCTTTTTTCCAATTTGTATCCCTTTGACCTCTTTTAGTTTTCTTATTGCTCTGGCTAGTACTTCAAGTACTACACTGAATAGCTAGGGAGAGAGTGGACAGCATTGTCTAGTCCTTGATTTTATTGGGATTGCTTAAAGTTTCTCACCGTTTACTTTGATGCTAGCTACTAATTTTCTGTATATTGCTTTTACTATATGTAAGTATTAACCTTGAATACCTGACCAATCCAAGACTTTTAACATGAAGGGTTGTTGAATTTTTTCAAATGCTTTCTTAGCATCCAGAGAGAAAATTATGCAATGTTTTTTACTTGGAGTTTGTTTATGTTGTGGATGAAATTGGTGCATTTCCATATATTGAACCATCCTTGAATTCCTGGATTGAAGCCCACCTGATTATCTTGAATGGTTGCTTTGATGTGTCCTTGAATTTGGTTTGCAAGAATTTTATTGAGTCTTCTTGCATCAATGTTCATGCAGGAAATTGGTCTAAAGTTTTCTCTCATTGTAGAATCTTTTTGTGGTTTCAGAATGAGTGTTATTGTGGCTTTGAAGCATGAGTTAGGTAGGATTCACTCTGTTTCTATTTTGTGGAATAGTTAGGAAATTTTCGGTATTTGGTCTTCTATGAAGGTCTGATAGAATTCTGCACTAAACCTATTGGTTCCTGGGCTTTTTATGGTTGGGAGCTTTTTACTGACTGCTTCTATTTCCTCAGTGGTTATGCTCCTGTATATATGGCCCATCTGATCCTGATTCAACTTTGGAAACTTGTATTTTTCTAGAAAATTGTTCATTTCCTCTAGATTTTCCAATTTTGTTGGGTATAGGCTTTTGTAACAGGAGCTGATGACTTCTTGAATTTTCACATTTTCTGTTGTTATGTGTCCCCTTTTGTTTCTGATGTTGTTAATTTGGATACTCTCTCTGTGCCCTCTGGTTAGTCTGGCTAAGGATTTATCAATCATGTGAATTTTCTCAAAAAAACAGCTCTTGGTTTTGTTGATTCTTTGTATAGTTCCTTTTATCTGTTTGGTTGATTTCATCTCTGAGTTGGATTATTTCCTGCCGTCTACTTCTCTTTGGTGTATCTGCTTTCTTATATTCCTGAGCTTTCACCTGTCTAGCTGCTAATGTATATTCTCTTGGTTTTTTGGTGGTGTTTTTTTTTTTTTTGTTTTGTTTTGTTTTGTTTTTTTTTTTTTTTGCCTTCTTTTGTTTTTGGTTTTGTTTTTGTTTTTTTGTTTTTGTTTTTCCTTGCTTTTGGAGGCACTCAGAGCTAGTTTTCCTCTTAGTACTGCTTTCATTGCATCCCATAGGTTGTGTATGCTGTGCTTTCATTTTCATTAAATTATAAAAATTCTTAATTTCTTTCATTATTTCTTTCTTGAACATGTTATCATTGAGGAGCTCATTGTTCAGCTTCCTTATGGATGTGGGGCCTTTGCTGTTTTTGTTGTTATTGAAGAACAGCTTTTGTCCATGGTGATCTGATAAGATGCATGGGAGTATTTCAATTTTCTTGTATCTGTTGAGGCTTGCTTTGTAACCAACTATATGGTCAATTTTGGAAAAGTTGCCCTGAGGTGCTGAGAAGAAGGTGTATTCTTTTGTTTCAGGATGAAATATTCTGTAGATGTCTGTTAATTGCAATCAGTTCATAACCTCTGCTAGGTTCACTGTCTCTGTTCAGTTTCTGTTTTCATGATCTGTCCATTAATGAGAGTATATGTATTTATTCATTTTACATTTCAATATCAGCCCTCCAGTTCTTTTAAGTATGCCCCTCCATTCCACCTTGAACTTCTTTTTTGTGAAGACAGAGCTCCTTTCTAAATATGAGGCCTCAAAGTACCCCTCAACCCATGTTCTGTACACCAAGTCAATGTAAGACTAGGCACATCCTCTCCCACTGAGGCCAGACAAGGATGCCTATTTATTTGTATATGTGTATGAGATTTCATATACTACATATGTACATTATGCTGATGTACAGCCCATGTTAGAATTTTGGTAGGTGATTCAGGTTCCGGTAATTCACAAGGGTCCTGGTTAGTTGACTCTGTTGGCCTTCCTCTGAAGCCCATGCTTCTCAACTCTTCCTGTCTCCAGGTCTCCATGTAACATTTGACTGTGTGTCCCTGAATCCCTTTCCATTGTCCCTTAAGTGGAGCTTTATGGAAGAAACTTATGCTGGGTTCCTAACTGCAAGAATAACAAAGTATCATTAATAGTTTCAGGGAGTAAGTTTTACTTCTGAATTTGGGGCATTTATTAATTGGCAATACCCTCTGCTTCTGCTCTTTGATTGGTGATTTAGTCCCTGGGTGCTCTGGGATGTCTTGTTGGTTGACATTTTTGTTCTTCCTGTGTGGTTGAAAACTATTTCAGCTCCTTTAGTCTTTTCTCTAACTTCTCCATGGGGACCTTCTTCTCAGTACAATGGTTGTCTGAAAGCATATGCCTCTATATTTGTCAGTCTCTGGTAAAGCCTCACAGGAGACAGCTGTATTAAGGTCCTGTCAGTAAGCATTTCTTAGCATCAGCAGTAGTGTATGGTTTTGTGTCTGCACATGGGAAGGATCCCCAAGTGAGGCAGTCTTTGCATTGCCCTTTCTTCTCCCTACTCCACTGATTGTTTCCTTATTTTTATTTAAACCAAAGCAACTATGGGTTAAAATTTTGAGATGGGTGGGTAGCCCCATTCCTCAACCAGCAGCTGTGCTTAACCTCTGAATATGCCTCTACAGATTCTCTATCCCCTTTGTTGTGTATTTCAGCTAATATCAGCCACTTTGGGTTTCAGGAGCCTCTTGCTTGCCTGGCAACTAGGTTTTTCTGGTGTCTATCCTCAGTTCTCCATACCCCAATTCCTTGAACCTCTATAGATCTTCTCTGTTAACTCCTCCATACCTAATCCTTCCCCTCCCTTTACCCACCCCATCCTCTCACCCTGTACTTCCTGTGATTATTTTGTTCCCTCTTCTAAGTAGAACTGAAGCAAACACACTTTGGAAAACCATCAGAATAATCCTTTAACCCCTCAGGATATAAACACAGTCAGTAAAATTATCCCAACCACAATAAGAGAGAGGGCTGACACATATAGGTTTTTCATGTTGATCAGACAGTTTTCTGCAAGTAGACCATCTAATTCATTAATGTTCTGTTTTTTTTTATGTTGATAGGTTTGGCTTTTCTCTTGGCTGCCATATTTTTAACCAATCTTCTTCAAAGCATATAATTTTCGACAAACTCCCTCACTATTAACCTTTTTTTCTTACATTTTAGTAAATAGTTTCTAAAAATGCATAGCCTTTGACTTTAGGATTGTATCCTCTTTTCATGTTTGGTTTGAGAACTAATATATGCATATGTTTCAAAAATTACTGAAGAGAAATTTAAACTCACACCTTTGTGTTAACATTTCTATATTTCTTATGTCTCTTTTCCTCTTTGTGACTTTCTTTCTATTTCATTGATACTTTGTAGTGTATTTCTCTCCTTTTAGGAACTTGAGTAGTATTTCTCTAGGTTTTCTCTTTTGCTTCCTTGGTCATCCATAAGATGCACACTGAATTGCCCGGTGGTAATAGTGAGTTAAATTCCCATGACAATGTGTCTCTGTGTTCTTTCTTTTGCATTGTCTCCAGCTTTTGTTATTGTTTAGAAGCTTGAATGTGGACACGAAGTAGACAGAGAGATGATCTCAGTGTATGTTAAGACTGGCACTTTCTTAATAGCTAAATGAGTACAGCATGTACTATGTACATTTTAGCTGTTGCAAATGCTTTTGATAATTTTCCTTTTTTTCTTTTTTGCTTATATATTGATTATAATATCATTTGTTTGCTTTGTGATTTTTTTGAAACTTTTTAAAATAAAATCTAGGTAATTATGTATTGTATTACAAGACCAACATGTGCTTGTAAAAGCACTCCAACTCTCCAGGCCTCCTTTCAACTTTTTAATGAAACCTTCAATTAAAAGAAATTTTCATACTGCACTACAGTACAACTGATAGGTGAAATATTTTAATTTAACAATAGATCATAATATTCCTCAACTAGTTGTGGGAGCTAAAAAGAGAAACAGTAATGGCTTCAACACATATTGTCTTACCCTTTGCAAGGTATACAGTTTAGAAAAGAATAAGAAAGCTAATATCAGTCAGTCCTTACAGTGTGGTAGAAGCCAGAGTGAAGGTTTGTCTGAACATTCATACAGTGGCCTCAATATAGTGACAGTGAATCACAAAATGTCTTTGCTGAGAACCCTATAAATAATCTAAAAATTCATAGATTATTTATCTTAGAACATAAGCAGACATTAGCTATTAAATCTGTTTCCTGTGTATTGATCCCTGATATCCCTAATCATTTTTCATTTTTTAGAGAACTTTTGCATGTCTGGCAAATATGAGGTCATAGATCAAACTCAAAGCATAAAGCTTATCATCCTGAGATTATCCAAGAGAAGTCTTATAAATTTAATAAGGTTGGCAAAGCATTTTCTGAGTCCTCCCAATGTACTTCTTATAATAAAATGATACTATAAAAACTGCAACAACTAGACATGTAACCACAGGGTTACATTAGAATACACATGGGGCAGAAGATAAAATAAAGTGACCAAGCAATTGGGGACTCTAGAAGATCTAAAGGATGTTCTTTAAATAAAGAAGGAAGTTTCTCTGTTTTTCTGTAGTTTATGTTTCTGAGACACAGTAATACTGTGCAGCCTTAGTTTCCCAGAAACTCATTATTTAACCTAAACTGCCATGGAACTCACCACATCATCTTCTGTCAGTCTCTGAAGTGTTATGATTAAAACCTTGATGTGCCAAGTTTAGTACAGAGACCATATCTAAAAAGTAAATAAATAAAACCAAAAACATGTTTACAAATAACAGCTTTGTCAAACTTTAAACATCCTTTAAAATATCCAATAATAAAATCAAAACATTCCAATTACTATGTGTACTGTATACCAATTCCTTGCTCTGACTATTCAATTTCCTTTGCACTTTGACATTATCAGTAAAAATGAGATAATTGGGCTATCAGTATATAGTATTGGTGGCTATTGTACAGAACACAGAAAATGTAAAGAAAGTAGCAGGAAAATTTTATTTTGTTTCCAGAATTTTCTTTATGTCTGGGAGTCTCTGGACAGTTCAGGGAGTTTACATATATACAAACCAGGTAAATACAAAGGATATACCAGGCATTCTAGCACCCAGATTACACCACTACAGCCCCATGGAATCCAATGCTTTCGTCTAAACTCTAGAGGCAGGAAGCACAGATAGCATTCAACAAAACATTCAGCTAAATATACCTATACACATAAAATATAAGTGAAAGTTAATTTTAATAAAGTACACTTTCTAGAATAGTCATACTCTATATTATATTTCCTACCTCTGTGAAAACAAGATGACAATAATAGTCTCACATTTAGCAAACTTGTAGAAATATAAGATATACACCTGATGTCTAGGTTCAGGAATGTACTTGGGTAAAGGCTGGAGTAAAATCAAACAGGATTACAGTCACATCTAAGACAGAAAAGTTATAATGAGCAAAAGTGTGTTTGCAAATTTCAAATTCTGTTACTTTGCTCAAACATGGACATTGAATCAATCCTGTCTGCAGTGGGCCTCAGTTGGCTCTTCTAGTTTTCTCCGTTAGAATGCTGAGTCTTAAGTACAATTCTGCAATCTCTCCAGAACATATAGAAATCATAAGTGAATTAAAAGTCAAAAGGGGGTTTTGTTTTGTTTTTAACAATAATCAGGAGAACTTGAGTGCATATAACCAACACTCCAAACAAGATACAGAATTAAATATTTTGTGAAACATTGTTTTTGAGAATATTTTGACAGCTATGAAGCAAATAGAAAAGTCGGCATTAGATAGCATTAATATTATAAAAATAGTCCTAAAAGTAGGAACAACCAGTACAGATGACTAACAATTTTAAATATTACATGTGGAGTTTTACTATAGCATGATGAGAATATATATATATATATATATATATATATATATATATATATATATATATATATATATATTAGTAACAATGCATTCAAATGAAACAAAAAGACTTTCTGTGTTCAATATTAAGTACGTGAGAATTAGACCAACTTTATTACTCTGTTAATTTTTATTATATTATAGCTCATGAAATTGGCTCAGTTAAAAGTCTGAATCAAGAAGTAAGCGCCATGCTGTCACCTGAGCTCCAGCATTCAGCCCACAATTCTGCCTGCCTTCCTGAAAAAGGCCACTGGAACCCAGGTATATACAGGTCATATACTGCCCTTGCCTGCCAGTTCAACTTGGGGCACAGAAAACAGCTGTGCTTTGTTAGCTGACATATATTGCCAAGGCACCAGCTCTGCCTACCTTCCTGAAGAGGACAGCTGGGACCGGAAACACCAAAGATGGATGGACCTCTCCTCATCAATCCTCTACCTGCTAGCTTCCCCCGAGTCACAGCCAGAAGTGGTGAGCTGTACTGTCACTTGAGTGTCATGCTCAAAGCTCAGTTTACCTGCTAAGAAGGCCTGCTGTGTGCCCCAATGAGTATCCAGATCCATCTGAGGCAAAGCTAGCAGAGATGAACAATGTGCTGTTCTTTGAGCTCCATTGATTAAGCCTACAGCTGTGTCTGCCTCCCCAAGTTATCTGGCCAGCATCAGGAGCATCCAGGCAATACCAGGGATAGATCATTAAAGGCCAAGGTGAGAATATTATCAACAATACCCAGGGCAATATGGGACCACCAGAGCACATATATCTTACTCCAGGAAGCCCTGGATATCCCTAAACAGCTAAAACACAAGATTACCTTAAATCCAATCTCACAAAGATGATAGAGCTCTAAAGAGGAAATGAATAAATCCCTTAAAGAAATATGGAAAAATAAAGTCAAATACATTAAAGAAATAAATAAAACTGTTCAAGACACAAACCGCAGGAATCCTGGAGATAGAAAACCAAGAAAACAGAACAGGAACTATAAACATAATCATCACCAACAAAATAGAAGAGACGAAAGAATCTCAGGAGTAAAAGATATGACTGAAGATATTGGCATGGTAGTTGAAGAAAATGTTAAATTTATAGTTATTTACACAAAACACTATAAGCATAATCTTTTGTATGCTGTGTAAAGTTTACCCTAGGGTTATTCAAATGTGGATTTCTCTCTCCTCATATCTTGTTTCAATACAGACACAGCATTGTAATGCTTATGCCCAGACTCCCCTGTCTATTTATATAAACAGTTCATGCCATTTATTCTCTGCCTTCTCAATAAATGTTCATCATGCAATGGATGGACATAATAGAGAACAGGGTGAGATGTCTCTATTAGGAGAGAATAAAAGGGAGATTTAGAGGGTCAGGAGAATTGGGTGATTAGAGATGTGAAGAAAAAATCTAAAGAGCCAGAGCAATAATAATATGCAAGTATCATGGGATGGGGCTGGCAGGGAGGTAGGCAGAGTAGTATAGAAATTCAAGGTGTATCGTTTATATACTCAAATACTAAGTGCAATTTTAAATAAATTTTGGTTTCACTGTGAAGTTATTGGGAATTAGAATAAGATAAATAAAATACAGTTGCCAAATTATTTCATTGTTTATATTTATATGAAGAAGAATTTAATTACAAAACACCCAAGAAATCTAAGACACTATGAAAAGACCAAACTTAATAGGAATAGTTGAAACAGAATACTCCTAGCTTCAAGGACTGGAAAACATTTTCAACAAAAATCATAGAAAAAATTACCCTAACCTAAGGAAAGAGATACCTATAAACATAAAAATTTACAGAACACCAAGTTGATTCTACCAGAGAAGAAAATACACCTGCAACATAATAATTAATGCTCCAACATATAGCAAGGACACATGCACTGCCATGTTCATAGCAGCCTTATTTATAACAGCCCGAAGCTGGAAAGAACCCAGATGTCTACCAACAGATAAATGGATACAGAATGTATGGTACATTTACACAATGGAGTACTATTCAGCTATTAGAAACAATGACTTCATGAAATTTGTAGGCAAATGGATGGAACTGGAGACTATCATCATGAGTGAGGTAACCCAATCACACAAGAACACTCATAGTATGCACTCCGTGAAAAGCAGATACTAGCCCCAGAAAGCTCTGAATACCCAAGAAACAATTCACAGACATTATGAAGCTCAAAAAGAAGGAAGGCCAAAACGGGGATGCCTCAGTCCTCCTAAGAAAATAGAACAAAACTCTCATGAGAGGAAATATAAGGTTAAATAGAGAAACAGATATTGAAGAAAGGATCACTCAGAAGCCGCCTTACCTTGGGATCCACCACATATGCAGTCACCAAATCCAAGCACTATAGCTGATCCCAAAATGTACTTACTGGCAAAAACGAGACAGAGATGCCTACTCGGGAACTGTGCTAGAGTCTTATAGATACAGTTGAGCAGGATTTCAGCTAACCATCGTTCTGAACTCGGGGATCCCAATGAGGGTGCTAAGGAAAGGACCTAAGGAGCTGAAAGGGGTTGCAACTTCATGGGAAGATAACATTATCAACCAACCAAACCCTCCAAAACTCCCATAGAGTAAAACACCAATCTTTGTGCACACTTTAAGAGATCTATTGATTTAGTTGCATATCTAGATGAAGATAGCAGTGTCTGGCATCAATGTGAGAAGAAGCTTTGTTTCAAGACAGGGCATATTTTCCTAATGTAAACTAATGACAAGGCTATGGGGTTGAGAGGGGGATCAGAAGGGAGTGCACCTTTGTGAAGGCAACTGGAGGGGAAGGCGGATGGGAGCAGGTGCAGTAAAGGAATGACATCTCAAATGTAAATATAGAGTGTCTAATAAAAAAAGAGAAAAAATGAAACTCCAAATGTAAAGAATAAAGAAACAATATTAAACAATGAGGGGAAAAAGTCAAATAACATATAAAGGCAGACCTATCAGAACTACATCAGAATTCTCAACAGGGACTCTAAAAGCCAGAGGAGGCTGAGCAGATATCTTAACGATTCTTAGACTCTAGAGATCAGCTAAGACTACTATGCAAAGCAGAAATTTAATTACCATAGATGGAGAAAAAATATTCCTTGACAAAACTAGATTTAAACAGTAGCCATCTACAAATCCAGACCAACAGAAAATACTAGAGGAAAAACTCCAACCCAAGCATGTTGTAGAAATACTTCAATACCAACCAGGGTTTTCTACTGGTACCTTACATCATTTAGTTACAGTTTAAAAAAAAAAAAAAACCACACTGCCATTATATTTACAATAAGCTTTAAATAACTCAAGAGCTGTGTAGCTGCATACTTTCTATGTTGTTAGAATCTACTTTCCCTTTGATAACCCTGAGTTATTACTTACTAATTATTATGTTTCATCTGGGCTGTTCACAACTCCAATTTACCTTCTCTCGATTCCTAACTTATCCTTTCTCCTTCCATAATTTCTTATCCTTGTAATTCTCCAACTCCAAACCCAGAAAACCTCAACCCCCTTATGTCTCTTCTGCCCAGCTATTGGCTGTTGGTATCTTTGTGTATCAATCAGAAATAACATATGGCCAAGATCTACTTGTTGACTTTGTCCTCTCTGGGACAATCAGATCTTGAGGGCCTCCCCCACACTTAGCATTACAATAGATTAAAATATCAACTTCTCACAAACACACACACACACACACACACACACACAGAGAGAGAGAGAGAGAGAGAGAGAGAGAGAGAGAGAGAGAGAGAGAGAAAGAGAGAGAGAGAGAGAGGGAGAGAGAGAGGAATGCTTACATACACTGCTATCACCAACATCAAAATAACAAAGTAATAATCATTGGTCATTAATATCTTTCAATACCAATACAATCAATTCCCTCATAAAAGATAAAGGCTAACATAATAGACATGAAACCATGATCATTCATTCTGCTACATACAAAAAGTACATGTCAGCAACAAAGATAGACATTACCTCAAAGTAAGTGGTATATAAACTTTTTTCCCAGCAAATGGGCCCAAGAAGCAAACTGAAATAGCCATTCTAATGTCTAATAAGATAACTTTAGCATAAATTCATTCAAGAGATAGGGAATCACACCATGCTCACCACATGAAAAGTTCACTAAGGTGATGGGAGTGTCAGTGCCAGGTCACTCACATTCAAAAGAGACACAGTACTATATCTTAAATTACACAGTGAGTCCCACTACATTAACAGTGTGAGAGCTCACTAACCAGCTCTCACCAATGGACAGGTCAGTGAGAGAATGCATCTTCATCTCAGCACCTCAGACAACCTTCTAGATAACTGACCATAAAGTTGATCACAAAGAAAGCCTCAACAAGTACAAAAAAATGGAAATAAACCCTTGTATCTTATCAGAAAACCGTGGGTTAAAGCTAGAATTCAACAACAGGAAAACCTATAAACTCATGGAAACTGAACAACTCTCTACAAAATGACCAGCACTCAGTCAGAGAAAACAACAGCAAAGCATACTCAAATTTATGATACACAATAAAAGTGGGCAGTAAAGAAAGATCACAGCACTATTCAACTATGTTTATACCAGATTTATTTTTGATACCCAGAAACAGCCTATTGTTCCTCAACTGAAGAACGGATAAAGAAAATGTAGTACATTTACACAACAGTATACTACTCAGCTATTAAAAGCAAGGACATCATGAAATATGTTGGTAAATGGGTGGAACTAGAAAACAATCCTGAGTGAGATAACCCAGACCCAGAAACACATGCAGGGTATGTACTCACTCATGAGCAGATATTAGCCACAAAGTAAAGGATACCCAAGCTGCAATCCACAGAGACAAAAAGCGAAATGACAAGAAGAGCCCAAGGGAGGATGTTTGACTCTCTTTTATAAGGAGAAATAGAATAGACATTAGAGGTGAAGGAATGGGGACTAAGAACAGGAATGAGAAGAGAAATCAGGGTGGGGGGACATATTGGAGATGACCTAGAAACATGGGGTGGGGGAAGCTTCTAGGAGTCTATGGGGTGATCCTAGTTGATATTCCTAACAATGGGGAATGCAGAAGCTGAAATGACACCTCCTGTAGACACTTAGGCCTTCTAGTGGACAAAGGCAGATGCCAACTCACCCATGGGGCCCTTCCACCCCAAATCTGTCCTGCCTACAAGATGTGCAGAGATAAAGATGGACCAGATATTGAGAGAATGGTCAACCAATAACTAGACCAACATGAGACCTATCCCATGGAAGAGATTCAATCCCTTATACTATTAATGATACTCTGCCTGCTATGCTTATAGATAAGCACCTGGCATAACTGCCTTCTGAGGGACTTAATCTAGCAGTTGATGGAAACAGATGCAGAAATCCATAGCCAAACACTGGTGAGAGCTGTGAGAGTCTTGTGGAAGAATGGGCTTTGTGTGTGTGGGGGGGTGGTAATCAAGGACACCACCAAGACCTATAGATTAAACTAACCTAGGCCCTCGGGGACTCAGAGACTGAAACACTAACCGAAGTGCATGCTTGATTAGGATCTAGGCCACCTACACATATATAGTAGGTATGCAGCTAGGTCTTCATATGGATCACCTAACAATTGCAGCAGTACCACTTTTTATTGTTATCTGGTTTTGGATCCCTTTCTTCTAGATGGGCTGCCTTGTTTGGTCTCAGTGGAAGAGGATGCTCTTATCCCTTCTGTGACTTGATGTGCCTGGATTGGTTGGTAGTCATGGTGGTGGAGTACTTCCTCTTTTCTGAAGAGAAAAGGAGGGGGTGAAAGGGTGAAGGGTATGTGAGGGTGGTACTGGGAGGAGGAGAGCTTTAAAGTGAATTTAATTCAAAAATTTTTAGTGAAATTTCAATTCTGTTCTTTCCATTAGCTGCAGTCTTAAGGTGTTGAAATATTTAGTACAAGGGTTCAAAGCTGACAAGAAGTCTCTTCTAATTCTATATCTCTGTAAGTTGCTCAATCAGGTGAGCCAAAGTGTGATAAATTTGCATATCCTCTGTCATGAGCCCGATTCTGGAAAACTGACCATCACTAAAATGCAACCTGTGGTACACAAGAGTTACCTTCCTCACTAATATATAAAGACACAAATACACCCTGTGTAGGAAATGGTCATTTGTATATTTCTTTGATAATTACTTACAATCCCTTTCAAAATTGTAGGTCTTAACTCCATGAAATTATTTGTCCTTAAAGAAAATAATCTAGGAAGGCTACAATGGGACAAGGTAGTGCTACATATATGAAAATTTTAAAGACTTACTCTTGACAATTAGAAAAGGAAATTGTCATAGGAAATAAAAAGTGTCTATAATCTGGTGATTTGAATAGGAATGCCCCCACAGGCTCCTTTTGGTCATCGGGAGTTGCACTATTAGAAGGTATGACCTTGTTGGAGAATGTGTGTCAATGGGGTTGGCTATGAAGTTTTCAGAAGCTCAAGCCAGATTCATTGTCTCTCTCTTCCTGAAAATCCATATGTGGAACTCTCAAGTTCTTCCCTAACACATTGTCTGCTGGTATAATAGCATACTTCTCGCCAGGATTAAAATGAACTAAACCTCTGAAACCACAAGCCAGTTCCAGTGAAACATTTTCCTTTATAAGAAGGAATGTCTTATCAGGATGTCTTATCTCAGCAATAAAAACTGTGACTAAGAACGATAACATTTCCAGAGGAAGAGAAATGAATACTTACATGCTTTCAATAACATAAACAATTTTCTAAGAAATGTGGACCCAATGCTGACCTATAGAGCACTTACAGGAGAAACATCCATTCTTCCTGTTGCTACTCTCTGAGTTTCTGTTTTAGCAACAAAGACCAACTCTTTTTGACATTGCATATCAAGATATTGAAAATAAAAATCTAAAATTAATAAATTCTGCTACAGCCATTCTCAAAACACATAAAAGACCCCAGACCCAAAACGATACTAAAGATCTTTTCAACATTCCTACAGGCAGGAAAGCATAGAAAGATATATTTTTACTGATAAAAGAAAATAACTAAGAATATTATCATAGTACCGAGAAAAAAAGTGAGCTCTTAAAAGTCATGGAGTTTGAAGTTTACTTGAAGAAAGTTATGAACTAACACAGGTCATCCATTCAAGTAGTGCTGAGGATGATAACTAGAGGCAAACAAAACCTAAAATACATGAAGCAATGACCATTCAGAGATGTTGGAGATCACAGAGATTAGTGAGAGAGACAGCCGTGAACAGCACAGAAAGCCAGTAATGAGTAGCAGGCCTCCAGAAAACCATCCATACAACAGCAAAAGATGCCCAGTCTTCTCAAATGTCAAGCAGTATTCCCCAGCCCAGTCAAATCAAACTAAGGAAACCTGGCCTGGTACTACAAGCCTTTAATCCCAGCACTAGAGGCTGTAGCAAGGGGATCATTGCAATCAAGGCAAGCCTGGTCTGCAGAAAGAGTTCCAGAATAGTCAGGACTATAAAGAAAGCATCTTTAAAAACCAAAAACAAACAAACAAACAAACAAACAAACAAACAAACAAAACCCCCATGTCTTCAATCATAGTAAAAAATCAATGTTGAAAAAGTGTCTTCTACAACAGTTGGGGAAACAGACATCAACAGTACACAGAAAACAGCAAAACGCATGAAAGATGTGAATACTGACTAACTGGTAGCATGTTCTCATTCAAGCAGGTGATGGAATGCTAAAGGATGTGTGTAAGATTCTAAATACCCAAATCCTACCAGCATGTTTTAATATAAATGAAGATTTTTTTTCTAAATTTCTAAGATTGTGAGAAACTACAAAGAATTAAAAACTTACAAGAGAAGGATCAAACAGATGAGTGGTTTCAAAATATAGTAAAATTACAGCAGTGTGACACATTGAGTGTTGACATGAAGACAGGCCACAGGGGTATCAATGGGAAGACAATGCAGGTGGAATTTAATACACTGCAATGATATTAAGAAAATCTTATCAGAATCTTGCTGGCATTACTTTATGAAACAGAGAAATTAACCCTAAAAATAGAGAACATGAAAGAACTTAAAAATGGTCCAAAATTCTAAAATCAGAAAAACCAAGAGGCACCACTTGTTCTAACTAAACATTACACTAATGTGAACTGATTGGAAACACTTAATATTGGTGCGAAGACATGTTCAGTGGTGCAAATAGGACAGGGGTGGCATCAATGTCATGCAAAGTCGGATAAGACCGTATTTGCCTGAGTATTTTTACATAGAGTCTTCTAATACAATAGAAATATTCTGATACTGTTTTCACTGGAAATCTCTAGAAACATTTTGAATGAACTAAAATCTGGCAAAAGCAGTTGAATCTCCTGTTTCTAGCTAACACTGGGACCCTTCCCTACCCCTCCATCCTTCCCTCTAATGTCTCCGGATTCTTTAGTGCCATCTCTCACCCTTCACCATCCAGTGCTTTCTGCTCTGCTTCGCAGCTGAGAAGACCTGGCAGATGACTTTCCTGAAACCTGCACAAGGTGAAAGATTCTTCAAGAACACCCTGGATCTTTCCATGGAATGAAATTGAAAGATGCTAACACTCATCAAAAGAATAAACACGAAGAAAAGAAAAAAAAAATTTAAATGTCTTGTTTCCTCAAAGGATTTCAATTTACTCTGGGATGAGACAGTCACACACAGCTCACACATGTGCAGTCTTTTCCAAGACCCGTGAGGAGGAGCAAAGGAGACTGCTGCTCACTAAGAAAACAGCTGGCAGCAATACTGATGGGGGTCTCTGTAAAAGCCCTGGGAGCAGTCTAGGCATTCCCACTCCTCCAAGAAGGTCAAGGTCATGGAGCACAAAAGGTCAACACACCTTAAAATAAAAACACAGCTGCCCAGATAGATATCCATGAACAGAGTGCTGTTCGTGAACAAAAAAAAAGTTATTTTTCTGATAGAAGGGAATAACCATCATTATTTAAAAGATGCTAGGCTAGGCTAGCCGCGGCTTGGCTCAGCTCGGCTTGGCTCGGATAGGCTCGGCTCGGCTAGGCTCGGCTCGGGTCGGCTCTGCTCGGCTCGGCTCTGCTCGGCTCAGCTAAGCTTGGCTCGGCTCGGCTCGGCTAGGCAAGGCTCAGCTCCGCTAGGCTAGGCTAGGCTAGGCTAGGCTAGGCTTGGCTCAGCTAGGCTACGCTAGGCTCGGCTCGGCTCGGCTAGGCTAGGCTAGGCTAGGCTAGGCTCGGCTAGGCTACGCTAGGCTCCACTCGGCTCGGCTCGGCTCCGCTAGGCTCGGCTAGGCTAGGCTTGGCTCGGCTCCTCTTGGCTCGGCTCGGCTAGACTCGGCTAGGCTCGGCTCTGCTCGGCTCCTCTCGGCTCGGCTCGGCTCGGCTAGGCTCGGCTTGGCTAGACTCTGCTAGTCTAGGCTCAGCTCGGCTCGGCTCGGCTAGGCTCGGCTCGGCTAGACTCTGCTAGTCTAGGCTCAGCTCGGCTCGGCTCGGCTCGGCTCGGCTCGGCTTGGCTAGGCTCGGATTGGCGAGGCTAGGATAGCCTAGGCTCGGCTAGTCTCGGCTCGGCTTGGCTAGGCTCGGATTGGCGAGGCTCGGCTCGGCTCGGCTCGGCTCGATCGGCTAGGCTAGGCTCGGCTAGGCTTGGCTCGGCTCGGCTCCTCTCGGATCAGCTCGGCTGGGCTCGGCTCGGCTCGGCTAGGCTCGGCTAGGCTCGGCTAGTCTAGGCTCAGCTCGGCTCGGCTCGGCTCGGCTCGGCTCAGCTCGGTTCGGCTCGGCTCGGCTTGGCTAGGCTCGGATTGGCTCGGCTAGGCTAACCTAGGCTCGGCAAGTCTCGGCTCGGCTCGGCTAGGCTCGGCTCGGCTCGGTTCCTCCCGGCTCGGCTCGGGTCGGCTCGGCTCGGCTCCTCTCGGCTCGGCTAGGCTCGGCTAGTCTAGACACAGCTCGGCTCGGCTCGGCTCGGCTTGGCTCTGGCTCGGCTCTGGCTCGGCTCGGCTAGGCTAGGCTAGGCTCGGCTCCTCTCGGCTCGGCTCGGCTCCTCTCGGATCAGCTCGGCTCAGCTCGGCTCGGCTCGGCTAGGATCGGCTAGTCTAGGCTCAGCACGGCTCGGCTCCGCTAGGCTCGGCTCGGCTCGGCTCCTCTCGGCTCGGCTCGGCTAGGCTCGGCTCGGCTCGGCTCCTCTCGGCTCGGCTCGGCTAGACTCGGCTAGGCTCGGCTCGGTTCGGCTCGGCTCCTCTCGGCTCAGCTCGGCTCGGCTCGGCTCTGCTCGGCTCAGTTCGGCTCGGCTCGGCTCGGCTTGCCTCTGGCTCGGCTCGGCTAGGCTTGGCTCGGCTCGGCTCCTCTAGGATCAGCTCGGCTCGGCTTGGCTCAGCTCGGCTAGGATCGGCTAGTCTAGGCTCAGCACGGCTCGGCTCCGCTAGGCTAGGCTCGGCTCGGCTAGGCTCGGCTAGTCTAGGCTCAGCTGGGCTCGGCTCAGTTCTTCTCGGCTCGGTTCGGCTCGGCTAGGCTCGGCTTGGCTAGGCTCGGCTAGTCTAGGCTCAGCTCTGCTCGGCTCGGCTCGCCTCGGCTCAGCTCGGCTTGGCTAGGCTCGGATTGGCTCGGCTAGGATAGCCTAGGCTCGGCTACTCTGGGCTCGGCTCGGCTAGGCTCGGCTCAGCTCGGCTCGGCTCGGCTAGGCTCGGATTTGCTCGGCTAGGCTCGGCTCGGCTCGGCTAGGCTAAGCTAGGCTAGGCTCCTAGGCTAGGCTCCTAGGCTAGGCTAGGCTAGGCTAGGCTCCTAGGCTAGGCTAGGCTAGGCTAGGCTCCTAGGCTAGGCTGGGCTAGGCTAGGCTCGGCTCGGCTCCTCTCGGCTCAGCTCGGCTCAGCTTGGCTCGGCTCGACTCGGCTAGGGCTAGGCTCGGCTCGGCTTGGCCGGGCTCGGCTCGGCTCGGCTCGGCTCCTCTCGGCTCGGCTCGGCTAGGCTCGGCTAGGCTGGGCTCGGCTCGGCTCCTCTCGGATCAGCTCGGCTCGGCTCCTCTCGGCTCGGCTAGGCTCGGCTCGGCTCATCTAGGCTCGGATTTGCTCGTCTAGGCTAGCCTCGGCTAGGCTCGGCTCGGCTCGGCTAGGCTCCTCTCGGATCAGCTCGGCTCGGCTCGGCTCGGCTCGGCTAGGCTCCTAGGCTAAGCTCCTAGGCTAGGCTAAGCTAGGCTAGGCTCCTAGGCTAAGCTCCTAGGCTAGGCTAAGCTAGGCTAGGCTCCTAGGCTAAGCTCCTAGGCTAGGCTAGGCTCGGCTAGGCTAGGCTAGGCTAGGCTAGGCTCGGCTCCTCTCGGCTCGGCTCGGCTCGGCTCGGCTCGCCTCGGCTCGGCTCGGCTCGGCTTGGCTAGGCTCGGCTCGACTCGGCTAGGCTCGGCTAGGCTTGGCCGGGCTCGGCTCGGCTCGGCTCGGCTGGGCTCGGCTCGGCTCGGCTCCTCTCGGCTCAGCTTGGCTCGGCTCGGCTAGACTCGGCTAGGCTCGACTCGGTTCGGCTCGGCTCGGCTTGGCTAGGCTTGGCTAAGCTGGGCTATGCTCCTAGGCTAGGCTAGGCTCCTAGTCTAGGCTAGGCTAGGTTCCTAGGCTAGGCTCCTAGGCTAGGCTCCTAGGCTAGGCTAGGCTAGGCTCCTAGGCTTGGCTAGGCTAGGCTCCTAGGCTAGGCTAGGCTAGCCTAGGCTCGGCTCGGCTCGGCTCCTCTCGGCTCAGCTCGGCTCGGCTCGGCTCTGCTCGGCTCGGCTAGGCTCGGCTAGTCTAGGCTCAGCTCGGCTCGGCTCGGCTAGGCTCGGCTAGTCTAGACTCAGCTCGGCTCGGCTTGGCTCGGCTAGGCTAGGCTCGGCTAGGCTCGGCTAGTCTAGGCTCAGCACGGCTCGGCTCCGCTAGGATCGGCTCGGCTAGTCTAGGCTCAGCACGGCTCGGCTCGACTAGGCTCGGCTCGGCTCTTTTCGGCTCGGCTCGGCTCGGCTAGGCTCGGCTTGGCTAGGCTCGGCTAGTCTAGGCTCAGCTCGGCTCGGCTCGGCTCGGCTCAGCTCGCTTCGGCTCGGCTAGGCTTAGCTAGGCTCGGATTGGCTCGGCTAGGCTAGCCTAGGCTCGGCTCGGCTCGGCTAGGCTCTTCTCGGATCAGTTCGGCTCGGCTCGGCTCGGCTCGGCATGGCTAGGCTAGGCTAAGCTAGGCTAGGCTCCTAGGCTAGGCTCCTAGGCTAGGCTAGGCTAGGCTCCTAGGCTAGGCTAGGCTAGGCTAGGCTCGGCTCGGCTCGGCTCGGCTCGGCTCCTCTCGGATCAGCTCGGCTCGGCTCAGCACGGCTCGGCTCGACTAGGCTCGGCTCTTCTCGGCTCGGCTCGGCTAGGCTCGGCTCGGCTCAGCTCGGTTCGGCTCCGCTCGGCTTGGCTAGGCTAGGCTAGCCTAGGCTCGGCTAGTCTCGGCTCGGCTCGGCTAGGCTCGGATTTGCTCGGCTAGGCTAGCCTGGGCTAGGCTCGGCTCGGCTCGGCTCCTCTCGGATCAGCTCGGCTCGGCTCGGCTCTGCTCGGCTTGGCTCGGCTAGGCTAAGCTAGGCTAGGCTCCTAGGCTAGGCTAGGCTAGGCTAGGCTCGGCTCGGCTCGGCTCCTTTCGGCTCAGCTCGGCTCGGCTCAGCTAGGCTAGGCTCGGCTAGGCTCGGCTCAGCTCGGCTCGGCTCAGCTAGGCTAGGCTCGGCTAGGCTCGGCTCGGCTCGGCTCGGCTCGGCTCGGCTAGGCTAAGCTAGGCTAAGCTAGGCTAGGCTCCTAGGCTAGGCTAGGCTCCTAGGCTAGGCTAGGCTCCTAGGCTAGGCTAGGCTAGGCTCCTTTTGGATCGGCTCGGCTCGGCTCGGCTCAGCTCGGCTAGGCTAGGCTAAGCTAGGCTAGGCTCCTAGGCTAGGCTCCTAGGCTAGGCTAGGCTCCTAGGCTAGGCTAGGCTAGGCTCCTAGGCTAGGCTAGGCTAGGCTAGGCTCCTAGGCTAGGCTAGGCTAGGTAGGCTCCTAGGCTAGGCTAGGCTAGGTAGGCTCCTAGGCTAGGCTAGGCTAGGTAGGCTCCTAGGCTCGGCTCGGCTAGGCTAGGCTAAGCTAGGCTAGGCTCCTAGGCTAGGCTCCTAGGCTAGGCGAGGCTAGGCTCCTAGGCTAGGCTAGGCTAGGCTCCTAGGCTAGGCTAGGCTAGGCTTCTAGGCTAGGCTAGGCTAGGCTCCTAGGCTAGGCTAGGTTAGGCTCCTAGGCTAGGCTCCTAGGCTAGGCTCCTAGGCTAGGCTCCTAGGCTAGGCTAGGTTAGGCTGCTAGGCTAGGCTAGGTTAGGCTGCTAGGCTAGGCTAGGCTGGGCTCCTAGGCTAGGCTAGGCTGGGCTCCTAGGCTAGGGTAGGCCGGGCTCCTAGGCTAGGCTAGGCTAGGCTCCTAGGCTAGGCTAGGCTAGGCTCCTAGGCTAGGCTAGGTTAGGCTCCTAGGCTAGGCTCCTAGGCTAGGCTAGGCTAGGCTCCTAGTCTAGGCTAGGTTAGGCTCCTAGTCTAGGCTAGGTTAGGCTCCTAGGCTAGGCTCCTAGGCTAGGCTAGGCTAGGCTAGGCTTCTAGGCTAGGCTAGGCTCCTAAGCTAGGCTAGGCTAGGCTCCTAGGCTAGGCTAGGCTAGGCTAGGCTAGGCTAGGCTCCTAGGCTAGGCTCCTAGGCTAGGCTAGGCTAGGCTAGCCTAGCTTGTGTGTGTCTGTCTGTTTCTTTCTAGCAAAAAACTTTTCTGTCTTTATTGAACATCCAGGACAGTATCACCTATGTGTTTAGGGGGTAAGGAATGGGATACTTTACAGAAAATTTTAAGGGCATTTTACAAAGGATGAAGGCACTGGCTCCAACTGACCTCAACTGATCAAGATAACAAACAATGTTACAAACATCACTGTTTATCAACCACTGTCTACAAAAGCATATTTATTTTAAGAGGTTGCTTTCAGACTCTGTATTTGATGGTTTTGGCAGATGATACATATGCATTTTCTGGCTCAAGGACATATTTTAAGATTCCACCCATTCATTACCCTAGGTGGTAAAAGATAATTCTGTGAAGGCGAGTAATATGTATTGGCACATTGGTCTCTTAAAAAGAAGCAAACTAGGCATACAGTAGGATAGCAGTCTTAAGTTTTGAGTGACCTCAAGATGTACTGTGAACTTTGGCTATCAGGTGCTGCAAAAGTTACAGTCTCTTGTACTACAATAATTCTTTCTGTAATGTTGTATTGCTATATATATGGTTCTGCTGATGGGCCAAAATAAAAGTCCTCAGAGCACCATTCCATGTAGTACTGTTGTCATTCTCCAATAATTCTAAGAAGAAAAAAAAACATATTAACAGATTCACAAAATAACAACTTAATAAGTGTAATGAGGATCTTTTAAAATCTCAAAAAAGAATGACTGATGATTTTTTCTCAGCTTGGGATGAAATACATTTCTTATCTTCTAAGCAATGTTTGCCTTAGAAAGTTCTCCGAAGACTGTCATTCCTAAACATGGCTGAAGCACGTCAAGTCATTACTGAATGTGCCTCCACTGATCATAGGGACCCTACTTGCATCCTGGAATTTGCCAGTTGTACTTGTTCTGTTTGACATGTGAGCAAATACCACAGAATGTGCATTAGGAAAAAATTACATGTTCAGAAAGTGAAATTCTTGGTTCTGATTGGATTTGAATGCCTCCCTGACAACAGCCAAGGATTCAGCCCGAACTATAGCAACAGCCTGGTGTATGGAACTTTAGAAAAGACATTCTTCCATACAGTGCAGGGAAAGCAATCTTTTATGTTCATTTGTGAATTTTTTTTGTTTTCTATTAAAAAGTAATATTTTTGTGTAGAAAAATGAATGTTATATAGATAATTAATCATGAGAGTCTAGCCTTGAGTTCAAAGTCATTCACTGATACAGCACAGTTTGGAGAATGTCAGTCGCTGATTCATAAGTTTGTACCACCATCCCATCCTGTTTTCTACAGCTGCTGCAGCTACTATATTATGTCTCTTTTTATGACTTATTAAAGAAACCACCCAATTTGGGGCTAAAATTCTAGAACACTGAGCCCACATTATCTTCCTTCCCTTAGATATTTTTAAATTATTTTCTCAAACAAAAGAAAGCTCATTAAAGCAACACCTATTTGAATTTCCATTTTTAATTCTCTATTATATTATATAATTTTAAGATAAACACAAAATGCAATTATGATGCCTTAAAATGTCTCAAAAATAATTTTATTACTTGGTCAGTGGGATTTGAAGCAAAGAAAAATACTGACTGAAAATTTGAAAGTAAATGCTTGCCTTAGTTAGAGTTTTACTATTGTGAAGAGACACCATTTCCAAGGAAACTCTTATAAGGACAACATTTAATTAGCACTTCCTGATGCAGAAGGCTTCTCAGGATACTCTGTAACTAGCAAAGAATATGTGTAGATGAATGGTTTCAAGATGAAGACAAAATTTATGGGCAAGAAGACATACTTCTCCTTCTGTGCACAATGACAGAATTCTTGTTGGCACCCAAATTGTTTGATTATAATAATTATGTAAAATCATGAAGCATGGGATACTCATGATTTAATCACAGTATGGTGATTAAATTACACATGACTTTAATCCCTGTACTCAGAATAAAAAGGCAGTAATATCTGTGTATTTAAGTCCAGACTGGCTTACATAGTAAATTCCAGAATTGCTATTTTTTCCAGAGGAAAAAAAATTATCTCAAAAAAGAGAAATTATCAGTCCTGAGATGGAGTGGTGGTTCATAGGTTAAGAGCACTGGCTCCTTTTCTAAAGGACTCAGGTTTGATACCTAGCAATAACATAGACAATCACAACCATCTGTAACTCTAGTCTCCAAGGAATATGACACTCTTCTTTAGACTCTGTAAGCATGTGATATGTAGACATACGTGCAGGCAAAGCATTAATATACACATATCACCAGCAACAATAAAAAGAAAAACAATAACAATAATAGTAACAAAAATTATTGAGCAAAGAGGCCTTCAAAGAACTTTCTCAAGGTGATTGGTGTTCCGAGATAGTCAGGGACCAGTCCATAACTGCTTGACTTTTGTCTTGGCTTCATCAGTGTAGTTATGGCAATATAGATAAAAGTAGCATAGAGTCATTGGAAAATATACAGCAGCCAGTAAGGTAAAAGGTGAAACAACATACAAAGTGTTGTAAGACCCTAAGGAGTCTTAACTCAGTAGCGCGACCCACACAACACAGTTAGACCATAGACTTCAGCAGTAACAAGAGATTTTTATTCCATGTGCATGGGGTTGCTCATCCTCACAGGGAGAGCCAGCCACGAACTCAAAAAGCACACATCTTTTATACTTTTATTGTGAGGGAGGTGGGTCAGCAGCATAATTTTCAGAAAGAGGAGAGAAAGGGGGGAGATAAAGGGGGAGAAACTTTGGCAGTAAGGTTGTTGACAATTTGCAGTTCTCCTTGAAATTCATTACAGGGAGTGGCAGGAGAGCTGTTCCTAAAGCAGTCATTTTTATTTTGTCTTAACTCAGCTTAGTCAGCATATCCTGACCTGTCCACTAAAGCTTTGTTTTTATATTTTCAGAACCTTGTTTATATATTTCAAAACTTTGAGGGATTTTGTCATGTTTTGTTTCTCTGAGTTGGGTGATTAGAGCATGATCTAACTATGACATGCATCAGGACCCTATCTAGGGTTTCTTAGAAGGCCAGGTGGCGCTCAGTCAGTATATTCCATGTTTTGTTTTTTTTTTTTCTGAGAATTACTCTAGGCCATTGTTTTTACTTGTCAGTCACAGGAAGAATCTCATAGCCTTGGGATGACTGGAAAGTCCCTGAGTCTGACTTCAGTCATTTCTGTATCTTTAAGGTCTCATATTCTAAGAATGAGGTGTTTTGGAAAAGTCTCAGAGCCCATAAAACCTTTGTTTTTATCAAATGTAGAACTATCAGAATCACACCAGATTTCTCAGCAGAGACTATGAAAGCTAGAAGATCCTGGGTGTAGATTTATGTTAAGTTTATATATGATTGGAAAGAAAGAGGTAGGCAGGGAAAAGGTAGGAAAACAGAAGAGGAACAGAGATTGAGAAAAAAAAATCAAGATGGAGCTGGAGAAAGCATACTTAGATTCTGGTGGCTGTAATTGGACATAGGTAGATATAAATATTTAAAGAAATTCTATAGGTCTTTATCTCATATGGAAGGGCAATTTGTATCTTTTTCTATTGGATATAATCTTTTTGTGTAGAGGGTTTGTGAGATGAGAATCTATTATATAAACCCGTTTGAAAAGTTACCAGGCTGTGAAGTGATGTTTGTGACGGGTGGTGGAGGAGAGAAGATACAGGGCAGTCATTCCATCCAGGACGGAAGCAGTAGAGCAGGTACAGTGAACCTCCTGGAAAGGAAATTGTATGGAGGGGGAAGCATGTGAACCAGGTGACAGAGTCTTTGCTTTTGGCTCCATATTAAATCTGCACCCTCAGAGTGAGACCACAGGGGTTAATAAAAAGATAAACCACATCCTTTTTAATATTTACTGCACTTAAGAAAATGTTATACCTATCCAAATAGACCACAAATGCTATCCTAGTCTACTATATCCAGAAAAACTCATAATTATGTTAATCTCCAATTAACATAAATGGAGAAACCATGATATTCCATGACAAAACCAAATTTACACAATATCTTTCCACATATCCAGCCCTACAAAAAAGGATGATAGATGAAAATCTCTAACAAAAGTAAGGAAACCAAACCCTAGAAAAAGCAAGAAGGTAATGGTCTTTCAACTAACACAAAGGATGAAAGCCACACATACATAATCCCACCAGTACCAACAAAAATAACAGGAAACAATAATCACTGGTCCCTAACATCTCTCAATGTCAATAGACTCAATTCCCCAATATAGACACAGATTAACAGACTGGATATGTAAAGTTGACCCAACATTTTGCTGGATACAGAAAAAACACCTCAGTGACAACCACTCAGAGTAAAATGATGAAAAACAATTTTCCAAGCAAATGGTCCTAAGACATAAGCTGGAGTAGCCATTCTAATATCGAACAAACTTGACTATTACCATCAGTCAACAAAAAATAAAAATAAAAAAGAATGACACTTCATACTTTTCAAAGGAAAAATCCACCATGATGAAATCTCAATATTGAATGTATATGATCCAAATGCATGGGCACCTACATTTATAAAAGTAACATTACTAAAGTTCAAAGCACAAATTGCACCTCAAACAATAATAGTGGGAGACTTCAACACCCCACTCTCTTCAATGAACATGGAAACAGAAACTAAACAGAGACACAGTGAAACTAACAGAACTTATGAACCAAATAAATTTAACAAATATCTGTAGAACATTTCATCTTAAACCAAAGGAATATATCTTCTTCTCAGCACCTCATGGTGCCTTCTCTAAAAGTGATCATATAATTGGTCACAAGACAGGCCTTAAGAGATACGAGAATATTACAGTAATTCCATGCATCCTATCAGATCACCATGGACTAAGACTGCTGTACAATATTAACAAAAACAACAGAAAGTCCACATACACATAAATCAGAACAATGCTCTACTCAGTGAAAACTTGGGCAAAAGAAAGAAAGAAAGAAATTAAAGACTTTTTAGAATTTAATAAAATAAAGGCATAATATGTCCAAACTTATGGAACAAAATGAAAGCAGTGCTAGGAGGAAAACTCATAACCCTGAGAGCCTCCAGAAAGAAACTGGAGAGAGCATAGACTAGCAGCTTTACAACTCATCTAAAAGCTCTAAAACAATAAGAAGAAAATATACCTAAGAGGAGTAGATGGCAGGAAATAATCAAACTCAGAATATAAATCAACCAAGTAGAAACCAAAAGAACTACAAAGAATCAAACACAAAACAAACAAACAAAACCCCAAAAAGCCAAAACAAAAATAAAAACCAGGAGCAGATACTTTGAGAAAATCAACAAGATAAATAAATCCTCTACCAGACTAACCAGAAGGCATAGAGTCAGTATTTGAATTAACAAAATCAGAAATGAAAAGAGAAACATAACAATACACGTTGAGGAAATTCAAAAAAATCATCAGATCCTACTACAAAAGTCTATACTCAACAAAACTAGCAAATCTGAATGAAATGAACATTTTCTAAACAGATACCAGGTACTAGTTAAATCAGGATTAGATAAACTAAACAATCCCATAACCTCTAAAGAAATAGAAGCAGTCATCAAAAAATCTCCCAACCAAAAAAAGGCCAGGACCAGATGGGTTTAGTGCAAACTAATTCCTTCTATAAAGCTACAATTATGCTTATACCTAAACCACGCAAAGACACAACAAAGAAAGAAAACTTCAAACCAATTTTCCTTATGAATATTGATGCAAAAATACTCAATAAAATTCTCACAAACCAAATCTAAGAACACATCAAATAGGCTTAATTCCATGGACATAAGGATGGAAATCCACAAACATTATCCACTATAAAAACAAACTGAAAAAAAAAACACACTATTATCTCATTAGCTGCTAAAAAAGCATTTGACAAAATTCAACACAACTTCATGTTAAAAATCTTGGGGAGATCAGAAATGCAATGCTCATACTTAAACATAGTAAAAGCAATATACAGAAAATTAGTATTTAACATCAAACTAAATGGAGAGAACCTTGAAGGAACCTGACAATAATCAGGGACTAAACAAGGATGCCCACTCTTTCCCTACCAATTCAATATAGTACTAGAAGTCCTAGCCAGAGCAATTAGACAACAAAAGGAGGTCATAGGGAAATGTTTTTGGAAAGGAAGAAGTAAAAACATCACTATTTGCAGATGACATGATAGTGTACTTAAGTGACCCCAAAAATTCCACCAAAGAACTCTTACAGCTGGTAAACAACTTCAGCAAAGTGGCTGGATATGAAATGAACTCAAACAAATAAGTAGCCTTTCTGTACTCAAAGGATAAACAGGCTGAGAAAGAAATTAGGGAAATAGTACTCTTCACAATAGTCACAAGTCATATAAAGTGCCTTGGTGTGACTCAAACTATGCCAGTGAAGGATCTGTATGACAAGAACTTTGAGTCTCTGAAGAAAAAAAGAAACTGAAGATCTAAGGAGATGAAAAGATCTCACATGCTCATGGATTGAAAGGATTAATATAGTAAAAATGGCCATCTTGTCAAAAGCCGTCCACAGATTCAATGCAATCCCCTTCAAATTTCAGCTCAATTCTTCATAGAATTAGAAAGAGAAATTTCAATTCATTTAGAATAACAAAATTCAAATTCATTTAGAATAACAAAAAAACAGAATAGCAAAAACTATTCTCAACAATAAAAGAACTTCTGGGTGAATCACTATCCCTGACCTCAGAGCAGTAGTCATAAAAACTGTATGTATTGGTACATAGACAGACAAGTAGATCGGTGGAATAGAATTGAAGGTCCAGAAATGAACTCACATACCTATGGTCACTTGGTCTTTACAAAGAAGCTAAAACCATTCAGCGGAAAAAAGATATCATTTTCAAGAAATGGTGCTGGTCCAACTGCCGAACACCATATAGAAGAATGCAAATGGATCCATACTTACCTCCCTGTACTAAACGCAAGTCCAGATGAATTAAGGATCTCCGTGTGGAACCATATACACTCAAACTAATAGGCAAAGGGCACTGCCAATAGGACAAAACAACAACCAACAGGTTTAGAAAAGATCTTTAACAATCCTACATCTGGTCAAGGGTTATTATCTAATATATACAAAGAACTCAAGAAGTTAAAATCCAGAGAATCAGATAACCTTATTAAAATGGAGTGCAGAGATAAAGAATTCTCAATGGAGGAATATTGAATGGTTGAGACTCAACTAAAGAAATGTTCAACATTCTTAGTCATCAGGGAAGTGCAAATCAAAACACCCCTGACATTCTACCTGACACTAGTCAGAATGCTAAGATCAAAGACTCAGATCACAGCAGATGATGGGGAGGTTGTAGAGAAAGATGAACACTTCTCCATTGTTCGTGGGATTGCAAACTGGTACAACCACTCTGGAAATCAATCTGGTATTTCCTCCGAAAATTTGACATAGTGCAACCTGAGGACCCAGCTTTACCACTCTTGGCCATATACCCAAAAGATGCTCCACTATGTTCATAGCAGCCTTATTTATAATAGCCAAAATTTGGAAAGAACTCAGATGTCCTTCAACAGAAGAATGGATACACAAATTGGGGTACATTTACACAATGGAGTACTACTCAATTATTAAATACAATGCAATGACTTCATGAAATGGGTAGGCAAACAGATGGATCTAGAAAATATCATCCTGAGTGTGGTAACTCAATCACAAAAATACACACATGGCATGCACTCACTGATAAGTGGAATTTAGCCCTAAAGCTCAGATTACCCAAGATACAATTCACAGACCACCTGAAGCTCAAGAAGGACAACCAACGTTGGGATGCTTCGGTCTTAGGAGGAACAAAAAAATATTCTCAGGATATATGAAGACAAAGCTTGGAGCAGAAACTAAAGGAAAGGCCATACAGAGACTGCCCCACCTGGGGAATTCGATCCATATTCAGCCACCAAACCCAAACAATATTGCTGGTGCCAAGGATTGCATGCTGACAGGAGCCTGATACAGTTGTCTCCTGAGAGGCTCTGCCAGAGCATGACAAACACAGTGGAGGATACTCGTAGCTAACCATAGCATGGAGAATGGGGTCCTTAATGGAGGAGTCAGATAAAAAGTTGAAAGAGTTGAGGAAGTTTGCAACCCCATAAGAACAACAATACCAACCAACCAGATCTCGAAGGGATTAAATCACTATCCCAAGACTACACATGGACAGACCCATGGCTGCAGCTGCACATGTAGCAGATAATAGCCTTGTTGGACATCAGTGGGGAAAGAAGTTGTTGTTCCTGCCAGGGCTTGATGCTGCAGTGTAGAGGAATGTCTGTGTGGGGCGGCGGGAGATGGTGTGTGGGTGGGTGAAAACCTCATAGAAGCAAGGGAGAAGTGTTGGGATATGGAGGAGAATCCAGGAAAAGGGATAACATTTAAAATGTAAATAAAATATATCCAATAAAATCAGTAAAAACAAACAAAAAAAAAACACAACAACAATTCATTCCAGATTAAATCAACCAGCTGTTTTGCATATCACCAAGCTTGAATACTGGGAATACAAAACTGTTTCCAAGTAATATTTTTATATTTACTCCAATATACTTATTCTCTTCTACCAAAATATATGTCAAATCCATGTATTAGTTTTATTCTGTTTGCTATAATGCACAAGCTTCTTTAATGTCTTTAAATCATGTATCTTAATCTTTTTAGTATCAGTATGTCATAATATTTTGGAGTTCAGCTACTACTTCAATTTATTGAGTATAGAAAAATTATTTTCCTACATAGAGATGGGAATTTCTTAGCTGCACATGAGCAAGGACATGCTTTGACACCCACAAGTTATCTTTATAAAGTTTTTCACACTTTTGCTAGTTGTAGAGTTTGACTTGAGGATGCTTGTTTTCAAGATGAATAAAAAGTGAACCTTGATTAAAGTGTTTTCTTGTTTTGTTTTGTTTTCCTGCAGGATGAAAATTCTTCTGTGTCTACAATTTGAGCACAAGGTAAAACATTTTACAAATTCAAGACACTTCTTCAGATTCTGTGGAGTGGAAATTCCAGTTTACAAAAAAAATAGTGCTCTACAATTACATGGTTTCTTTACAACACAAATTTTCTGATGTGTTAAATATTGAAGAACAACATAAGAGCCTGGTCACATTCTTCAGATTTCTACATTTATTTCCTCCAACATTATTTTTTGGTGTTGAACTAGAAAACTATTTATTAGTATTTAAAAATATTTTAAATGAAAATGTAATTATATCATTTTCTTCCTTTCTTTCTCTTCCTCCCTTCCTCCCTAGGAAATCTCATATGTTTCCTCACTCACTTGCTGTAGTGAGAATTGTGGCTTGTTTATGAACACACCATACCAGGCCAATGCAGTTCCACCTGGGAAACGTTTATTTGGATGGCTGAGACAAAGAGGGGGAGAGAGAGAGGAAGAAGAAAAGCGGGAAGGGGCAGGAATGGTCTGCCTTTGATTTAAACTGTGACATAACCACTCTCAGGTAAAGGTAGGGGCTAAACCAAAGCTGGGACTGTATGTCAACTGCCATGGCAACAGATGCCTGGGTCCTGTAGCCTGTGGGTGGCATTACCACTGGGTTCAGAGGTAAAAGCAGGTTCCTGATACCAACATTTGTTCTATTTCAAATTTTATCTTTTTTCCTTTCATTGTTGATACATTCATATGCAAACATTTTATAGAAGATTGTACATATATTTACAATTTAAAAGAAATTAAGTCTTGTTTTCTGAGTTTTGTTTTGGTTTGTTTTGGAGACAGGGTCTTACTATGTAGACACTTACTATGAAGTCCCTTAAACTCTCAGAGATACATCTGCCTATGCTTCTTGAATGCTCGGATTAAAGGTGTGCGCAACCCGACTGGTTCTTAATACAAATGTTTCATCTTTACCATATATAATGGTTCTCTGAAATAAGCACAAGTAAGACCAATACTGATGCCAGATGAAACAGTTCCAATAACTGACTTCTGAAGTACTTTAACACAAGCGAACTAACAAATCATTTGGACAACACTAGTATTGGAGGCCTCTGGTGCTTTACTAACATTGTATGTGTGGAGGCCACTCTTTATTCAGAAGAAGCCTAACTCTGATCTCTATGGCCTCACAAGAACTGATAACAGCTTTTTCATTCTTACATGAAGTGCATACCATGCAGAAGATGGGACAAACAGACTATGAGGCAATACAGACTTTAAAAGAGCATTCTGATTGGTGATATTTAGAATGTTTCTCTTTTTAGATTATTTTGTCAAAAAAATTGAAAAGTTAGTCAAACTCTAAAATCAAGATACTTCACTAAGTGTTCTACAATGAACATCTATGTTCATAATATCACATGTTCTGAATCATCTGAGGCAGGGATGTCCTGACAGTTCTTCATATCACTGTTCCTAGTTCTACATTCTGTGACATACACACACACACACACACACACACACACACACACACACACACACACACACACACACACTGGTGTATTCCCCATCGTTCTTTAAATGAAAATTCTCAATGCTACTTCATTAAACCATTACTGAGATGATTTTATGGAAAAATTGTGTGTGTGTGTGTGTGTGTGTGTGTGTGTGTGTGTGTGTGTGTGTGTGTGTGTTCGCCCATGGAAAACCTTGAGAGTTATAACAGAAAGACATATCTAGATGTTGGCCATTACATCACTCTGACCGCTTGAGTTATTGATGCTTCTTCATGTTGGATGTGCAGGAGTCACACATGTTCTGGTCTCAAGTTCCTGTTTCTTACTGCAATTTTTTTGTGAAAATTTTTCTGGGTGATAATAATGAATATTCTCGCTGGGTCCATTATGGATAAAGAAACCATGAAGCTACAATATCAAATTGGAAGAAAGACTGTGTTTAAGTCTGAGTGTGTTGTTTAGAAGGAAGGACCGTCTTTAAGGTTTAGGTTAGATAGTATGTGTGGGGGTCTCTGCAAACCCTGTGTCTGGTAAAGTAACTATCAAGTGACACATGAAGGAAATCTACTCAACAGCACTGTAAGAATCACAGTGCTGAGAGGAGTTAGGTTGTGGGTTATACCAATGAAAGTGTTGCAGCTCTAAAGGTAAAGGTATCACCAATGCAAATATTTTAGCTCTGGGAAAACAAGATATATTTAATTTAGATGTTACAGCTCTGAAGGGAAAGGTATCCAGACAGTCAGGAGCCAAGTTATACCACAAGTCACAAGGCACAACAAATCACACACAAGAGATCTTCTGGTAAAAGGACAGGAATGTGGCTGCATCTGCTCAGATGAGAAGCAGAAGAGAACTGAGCCAAAGGCAGGTTTTATATATGGTTCTTGAAGAGGGTAGAATTTTTCAGGGTGAAAATTTCTCAGGGCAAAGATTGGTAAGAATTTAGGTCTGGAGCTCAAGGATTGGCATTTTGCAAAACCCAGAAGTAAACTCCACAGACTCGCTAGCCAGTGTTGGTTAAAACTTCTAGATTCATACCTCAGGGTGGTTTATTTTGGACATACTTAAGTATAGTATAACTTTGGTAATTTTTTTTCTGGTAACAATGATCTCAATCCTCTGTGCACAATAAAGCTTAAGGTGTGGCTACATCAAACTCTTTGCAAAGAACTTGTGACTCTTCCTCAAATATGGGTTTTATAGCTAAAGGGTCCAGTAGAGGTCACCCTGCTATAAAGTACATCTCCCCTAAGGTGGGTTCCATTGACTGAGAAACAATGCTTGAACAAATGGGGTAGAGTTTAGGAAAAGCATAATATTCTGGGAGATTCAGGTGTGGCCTGGCCCTACATGTAGCACACATGTCATCTGACAGCTAACCCCATCCTTTTTTCTTCTTTTTTGTCAGAAAACATCTCTTTCATTGAAGAGAAAACCATGAGTGGTTAACATTCTTGGTTTTCCTCTAGCTTATCTATGAGCACAAAGAGCCTGTGTCCCCTATAAATAAGAAATGTTTTTTGATATTTCTACTTCTTAGGATGATAGTGTTATGTTTGTGTAAATGAAAATGAAGTCAAAGGTGTTTTCTGAAATATAAGTTATAATGTTTAGCGACATGAAGTGTGACTGCATGCACGACTGTATAGACATAAAGTAGGCAAATGATGCTGGTGTGCTAAGCATGCCTATAATCTCAGCACTCAAAACACTGGGGAAGTTGTATCCCTGTGTATCTGAGGCCAGACTAGTCTACATCAAGGTGTCATTCAAAACCATAAGCTCCCATTCCCTTTTGCCCCACAGGAGCACAGCTCATGTCCATAAACACACTGTATACAGATATGCATCATTTATCAAATGTGACTTTAGTGTTTGATTCAGGTCAAATCAGAAATTGATTGTTTACTCTAAAAAGCTTTGTGCCCACCACTACCCTAGCATATTTTGGAGTAAGGACAGATTATAGATCAAAGGCTTTTTGATTGCACTGGACTTCACATTTCTCATTATGTAACCTGCAAAGTGCCTTTCCAAATCAAGGATATTGGAACATAGGAGTGAAGGTTCTATGCTGACATCAACTTGACCTCTCCATATTCAGTGAGCTATGTGAGTCTTGTCTTCAGCAATGAGGCCTTGTTGTCAGTTTGTAGAAAACATCCTCTTTGGTGGCAAAGGTCTGGATTGTTCAGGTATTTCCATGGGGCTCCTTTCGCCAACAAGTCAACTGGATGTAGCCCAGTCCTTGTACAAAAAGATTTCTTTTCTGGACAAGAGATGTCCAAATAGGATTCCATCTCTCCCTTTATTTGAAGAATTCATTAAGATCATCTTCGTATATTTATAAGATAGAACTTTTCAATTTTCATTTTTTTTTACAAACTTCTTACAAGAAAGCACAGACAATGGGACTTCCAGGGGTGTTGTTCTGCAGTTTTCTTACCCATTGGCAGAACCATAAGTATGGCAAGGTTTTTATTTTAATGTTAATTCCACTCCACAAGAATGGGCAGCCTATTCAAGTACTCAAGAGGTAACTTCCTCTGTCCTTCCCATTTTAATTGGTGAAATAAAGAAGAGCCAGTGACTGAGAAGGGAGGTGGAGAGAAAGAGGGTCAGAGGTCAGAGGAAGGAGGGGGACCTGGAGGAGAAATTCTAAGATGGAGACCCAGAAGGATGAACTAGATCCAGGTGGGCTTAATTGGCTTTAAATACCTATGGATATTTAAAGATGTTTGTTATAGGCCTAATATTTCATATAGAAGGGCAGTTTGTATCTTTGCCTATTTGATGTAATCTTGGTTTGTGGGTTGAAAATTGAATATATAACCTGTATGAAAAGCTATCAGGCATTAGAGTGGTGTTTTTGTTGGGATTTGGGATAAAGAAACACCCCTGGATGGAGGCAGTGAACAGGTGGTGTAAAACTGCCAGGGAAGAGAGTTGCACAGACAAAGTGAGATCCTGGGGGCAGCTTGCATCGAGCAACAGACGTGCTCATGGCTCAGAACTAGAATCCGGCCCGCAGAGTGGGACCTCGAGCCTGATAAGCTTTTTTACTTTTTTAATATTTACTGCAATGTGGCAATGCAATACTGTGAAAATATATCTTGTATTCTGTGAGGTTGTATATCATTTGCTGAAAACATCAAATACAGAGACTGAAAGCAAGCTTGTACAATGAATTTGTCTTTATGGATATTGGTTAATAAACAGTGATGCTTGTAATACTGTTTTTTACCTTGGCCAGTCCAGGTTAGCTGTAGCCAGTGACGTAATCCCTTGTAAAACTCTCTTAAAGAGTTTTTCCATTTCTGTAAAGTATCCCATTCCTCCCTCATGTGATGCTTTCATTGCTGTTCCGTAAAGACAGCAAAGCTCTTTGTTGGGAACAGACCAAAGAGACAACAAAAAGACCCATACACAGAAACAGAAGAAAGATACAGAGGAATACAGCCACAAAACAGCCTTCAGGCAGGCAAAACTTCAAACGCATGCAGTACACAGGATGGAAGACACAGGGTGCGTGAAGTGCAGAACTGAAAGGTAGACTCATTGCAGAGTTAGGACGCTTTTTAACCTGTCACAATCCTGGCAGCACAGCTTGAACCTCAGAACACACCAGAGAAATCTGGTCCTCACTATAATCATGAAAAATGTGTTTCTTAGCTAGACTCTGAAAAGAGACTCAGGTAGTTCTAGAGTATCCTTTTCCCAGCTTACACAGGCATGTATGGGTGTACAAAGAGAATTACAGAGAACAATCAGGAAAACAAGTACAAACTGATAGCTAAACAGTGTTGTATCTATGGTAGTTCATGTTTCTGAACAACCTTGACAGTTTGCTAAAGTGTCTAATCTAATTCCCACTCCCATAAGTACCATACCAGTGTCCCTTTCCTAATACTCATGTGAGAACTGACTTACCCTAGGAATAGCCATTCTGACTGGGGTGAGATAGAATCTTAAGGAAGATACTGTCTGCACCTCCCAATGTCTATTTATACTGGACTTTTTGTCAATACTGATTTGAGAAAGATCCAAACTAACTGCACACCTCATTCAGTAGACATGGGTGTCTGTCACTTACTAATGTTACAGACCTCTAAGACATCGCAGACTCTAAAGGAAATGGACAAATCCCCCGATGCTTACCACACACCAAAACCTATACCAACATACAACAAATGGATAATGAAAAGCAACAACACTAAAGTGGTAATAAATGTACACTCATTCAAGGAGAAACCCGAGAAGCAGATTAATTCATCACAGAATTCTGTCAAAACTCACAAAATAACTGATACTGAAGCTACTTAAAATACTCCTTGATATAAAAACGAAGCAAGGACTCCAGATTCTTTATGCAGGTAGCGTTATCTGACGCTGTGTCAGATAAATACATTAAAAATGAAAATAAAGATTTTTGTGGTTATTATTATTAATAATTATTTCCCATTTCACATGGAATAGCTCTTACAGTGTGCACTGTAATTCCCTACTCCCTGCAATTCTGTGCTACACTTCCAACTAATCTCCTCTCTCTCTCTCTCTCTCTCTCTCTCTCTCTCTCTCTCTCTCTCTCACACACACACACACACACACACACACACACATTTATTTCTGTTCATTTGTTTTGTGACCCATCATGATCTATCAGTCCATCTGTGAGACTGAACCTGGTGGTTCCAGCGCAGTGCTTCTCCTTCTCCTAATATCTACTGAGAACCACAGTGAGGAAGAGGCCCTGTGACCCTCTGTCCCTGAGACTGATTGCAGCTGTGTCCGTTTGAAAGAGGTCCGAGCAGGTGAGTACAGTTGCTCTGAATCTCTGATGAGGACGACATGTCACGCCCATCACACCTTTGTCCTTCCCCTTCCTTAATACTTCCAGAGCTCTGGAGGGCGTGGTGTGACTGTGGCCATGGACTTTGCTCATTTTCTGCATCGCTGACAGCCCCACCTTTCTGCATTACCACTGAATTTTCAAAAGTAATTTTTGTCCTTTAAATAAAAACATGTTTAACATCCTCCCAGGAGCATAAATTTCTTTTTCTGAATTAGCAAGAAGATAATTTCCCACCTAATGGTAACATTGGAATAACTCAGAATGAATTCAGCCCTAGGCAGTTAATGGGTGACTGACCGACTGAGACCCCCATTTCCTTTCAAAGTCCTAAACTTTTGAAATGTCTTCCCCCAGTCAATGCTGCTATGATTGTATTTCCATGTTATCTGACTGGCAGCAACGAATGTCTTCTGTGGGAAGGATACAAATGACATTTTATTATCACGTCACTTGCATAGCGATGGAAATGACTTTCCAGTTCTCTAGGAAACCTTTCCAGGGTGAGTTACTGTGTCTAAAACGTAGAGCATTTCAGAAAGGATCTGCAGCTGGAATTTCTACGTGTAAGTAGTACTATTTACATGTAGCATTCCTGTGGGGCGCCGCCCACACATTCCCACGCTTCCGTCATTACAAGGTGGCGCTGATATCCGGCTGTGGGGCGCCGCCCACACATTCCCACGCATTCGCCATTACAAGATGGCGCTGATATCTGGCTGGAGTTAGCAGTAAACAAGCCATGTGCGCACAGGCTGGGTAACTTCCGCTTCATGAGTTCCGCCTCTTCCCGTGGCGTCATAGGGCCTGGTGAGTTTCAACCAATCAGGGGGCTCCGCGTCCAAGGCAAGGACTGATCCCTTTATAGGGGAAGGGCTGGACAGCTCCGCTCTCTTCTGCCTCTCTTCCCTTTCTCTTCTGCCTCTCTCTCCCTCCCTCTTCCCCTTTTCTTCCTCTCTTCCCCTCGTGGTTTTCGGCCGTCTCGTGGAGCTTGTTCGTCTTGTTCGTCTCCTTGGATCTCTTGGTTTTCCCCGTCCTTTTCGTTACATGAAGCAAGTACCGGTTTTTCCAGATTAATAAAGTTTACCGCAGAAGGATTCTATTTTGTGTGCCGCGTCGTTCTTGCAGGCGAGACGGTTGCGCGGGACATCTGGTGCCTCAAACCCGGGAAATTCGACCACTCCATCGTCTGCACCACAGAATTCAGAACTGCGGGGAGATTAGTTCGGCAAGGTATGTCTGATCCTGGATCTTTCTTTAATTTGGTTTAAATCTTCCACGGCCGTGTGAAGGGTCTGTAGAGGCTCCGGTCTTCGTCAGTGCAGTTTTTATTCTCTTCCTCTTAATTTCCTCTGTGTCCAACGGGGCTGGTGTTAATTTTGTGCTTAAGTCGGACGTAGATAAGCAGAGGCACCCCTGCGTTCCATAAGTCTTTGTAGATAAAAAAAAGCGGAACGCGCTGAGACTTGCCTTTCAGTTTCGCCTTGGGCCGCCACGCAAATAAGCCGCGGGCATTACATCGCTGTGATGGGCTCTTCACACTCGACCATTACAGCCCTGCAGTCAATTCTTAAGCAGAGAGATTTAGAATTGCCCACCCGCATCTTGCAGCGTTTTGTAAGAGAGGTTGAGCGAACGGCCCCTTGGTTTGCGGTTTCGGGGTCTCTCTCACCAGCCTCATGGAACAGATTGGGTAGAGAATTAAACTGTGCACAGAATGCTGGAAACCTCGGGCCCGGAACCATGGCCATTTGGACGATGGTACAAAATTGTTTAAGAGATGATAGTTGTAGGCCCGCCGTCGCTGCGGGGCAAGAGGTATTGAGTGAAGCGCAGGATAGGCTATCAGAAGCCGAACAGAGTGAGAGAATGGGCGCGCGCAGGAAAAGGTATTATCCCCCTAAGGAAAAAGGACCTCCAGAAACGCGGTATAGCGGGAGAGTAGCTACCCACGAACCTTCAGATTATTATTCCCTTATGCCCTCTAATGTTAGGAGAAGGGGAGTCAGTTTGTACCCTGTAGAAGACTTCGAGGCTCTAGACATTGATAGCCCCGAGACTTCAGATGATGATTATGAGCGAGAAGGCTTAGACCCAGAAGAGGAGGCAGGGGTAGATGAAGGAGCAGCTAGTTATGAGGAAAAAGGATATTATCCTGACGAGCAGTATAGGCCCACGCGCTTGTCCCCAGTTGTCCCGACAGCGCCTCCTTTACCAGTAGCTCCTCCTTATGAGACACGCGCACCTTTAAAAGCCTTCTCATTCCTCCCAGAGAGAGTAAAGAAACAGGTGCGTCTTGCATTATGCCACAAAAATTTGATGATTTTAAAAGAGGCATTTCCTATATTGTTACAGGCCCTAAAAAGTAAGGGCCTATATATTGCCACAGAAAAGCTTCAGATTTCTGATACTAGTCAATTCCTAGGGTCTGTGGTATTCCCTGATAGGATTGTCCCTCAAAAGCTCGAGATAAGAAGGGATCACCTCCACACTCTTAATGATTTTCAAAAATTACTGGGAGACATTAATTGGCTTAGACCTTTTCTTAAGATTCCTTCTGCTGAACTTAAACCCTTGTTCGATGTTTTAGAAGGGGATCCTCATATTTCCTCACCTAGAAGTTTGACCCCGCAAGCAGAAAGAGCGTTACAGTTGGTAGAAGAAGCTATACAGGATGCACAATTGGTTCGCATGGATTATGATAAACCTTTCTCATTATGTGTTTTTAAAACAAACCGGCTCCCTACTGCAGTGCTTTGGCAGCAAGGGCCCTTATTATGGGTGCATCCTAATGCCTCGCCAGCTAAAATAATTGACTGGTATCCAGATGCTGTGGCGCAATTAGCGCTGAGGGGGCTAAAATCTGCCATCACGCATTTTGGCAGCGAGCCACAGCTGTTAATTGTTCCCTATAATGCCATGCAGGTTTCCACTCTTGCTGCCACTTCAAATGATTGGGCTATCTTAGTCACTTCCTTTTCAGGAAAAATAGATAATCATTACCCAAAACACCCAATTTTACAGTTTGCTTTAACTCAACCTGTAGTTTTTCCCAAAGTAACGTCCTGTAGTCCCCTAAAAGAAGGGTTAGTTATTTATACTGACGGTTCCAAAACTGGGCTGGGGGCTTTTGTGGTTAACGGTCAGGTCTACTCGAGGCAATATGCAGAAACTTCCCCACAGGTGGTAGAATGTTTAGTGGTTCTTGAGGTTTTACAACGTTTTTCAGAGCCTATAAATATAGTGTCTGATTCATCTTATGTTGTTAATGCTGTCAATTTGCTTGAGGCGGCTGGCATTATTAAACCGTCTAGCAGAGTTGCCTCAATTTTTGCGCAAATTCAAAATTGCCTTCTAGCCAGAAGATCGCCCTTTTATATTACTCACATTAGAGCTCATTCTGGATTGCCAGGACCTATGGCTCAAGGCAATGATTTGGCAGACAGGGCTACAAAAATAATTGCTATAGCCATGTCTTCGCCGCTAGAGGCTGCTAAAAGTTTTCACAAAAACTTTCATGTAACTTCCGAAACTTTGCGGCGCCGCTTTTCCATTTCCAGAAAACAGGCTCGCGATATTGTTGTCAATTGCCAAAATTGCAGTCAGTTTCTGCCTGCGCCCCACTCGGGGGTTAATCCTCGGGGCATCCAGCCTCTTCAAATATGGCAAATGGACGTTACCCATGTCCCCGCCTTTGGTAAGCTGCAATATGTACATGTATCCATTGATACCTGTTCAGGAATAATTGTAGCCACTCCCTTATCTGGAGAAAAGGCCTCACATGCCATCCAACATTGCTTGGAGGCTTGGAGTGCCTGGGGTAAGCCAAAGTTCTTAAAGACAGACAACGGGCCGGCTTTTACCTCACAAAAATTTCAACAATTTTGTAGCCAGATGGCTGTGACTCATCTTACAGGTTTGCCGTATAATCCACAAGGACAAGGTATTGTGGAACGTGCTCACCGCACTCTTAAATCATATATAATAAAACAGAAAGGGGGGGTTATGCAGGCCTTGCCCCCCGTGCCTAGGACAGCAATATCCATGGCACTGTTCACCTTAAACTTTTTAAATCTTGATGACCATGGCCATACGGCAGCTGAAAGGCATTGCCTACCCATGGATAAACCAAAAGAGATGGTAAAATGGAAAGATGTTATAACTAATGAATGGAAAGGACCGGATCTTGTGTTGATAAGATCCAGGGGAGCTGTTTGTGTTTTTCCTCAGGATGAAAATAATCCTTTCTGGGTTCCCGAGAGGCTCACGCGAAAAACGGCAGAGACTCCTGATGACAGCCCTGCTCCTGACGCGGTGGAACCAGAGAGCCAGAGAAGAGACGAGATGGGCGATTCTGTCGGCATTCCTGAAACCAATTCCAGTGGAACTTGATGCTACAGTCTCCCCTAACCTTTTCACCCCCAATACTAACTTGGGTGGGGGTGGGACTCTTGGGAGCAATCCTTTGCTGCGGACTTGCGTTGCTTCTCTGGCTGGTTTGTAAGCTCGAGGCCCAAACAAAAAAGAGACAAGGTGGTTACTGCCCAAGCGCCGGTCGCTCTAGAACATGCAGCATCAGCCGATATCTGTTTGTCTTTGCTTAAGCAGTAGGTCGCCGGCCAGACAGCTCTTGCACTCCTAGAACTTCGGTTCATTGCACAGGATTAGAGTGTCTGGTTTGAGCAGCCCTTGAGGGATGCCGAGCTTAGCATCGCACTGAGAAACCCCTGGTCGCGGGGTATTCTCCGGGAGATAAGCCATTTGTATGAGGGTTTCCTGCCCCAGTGTCCCTCCCTCAGAAAAACGGCAGAGGACAGGTCAGGTGTACTGCGGGCTACAAAAGGCCTAGCGGTTACTCCTGTACATGGTCTTTATACACCTTAATGAGGATTTGACCTCTATCTCCGCCCTCCTAATATGGGTGTCCTACTTTGCTTAAAGTATAAAAGATAGGGGGAGATGTGGGGCGCCGCCCACACATTCCCACGCTTCCGTCATTACAAGGTGGCGCTGATATCCGGCTGTGGGGCGCCGCCCACACATTCCCACGCATTCGCCATTACAAGATGGCGCTGATATCTGGCTGGAGTTAGCAGTAAACAAGCCATGTGCGCACAGGCTGGGTAACTTCCGCTTCATGAGTTCCGCCTCTTCCCGTGGCGTCATAGGGCCTGGTGAGTTTCAACCAATCAGGGGGCTCCGCGTCCAAGGCAAGGACTGATCCCTTTATAGGGGAAGGGCTGGACAGCTCCGCTCTCTTCTGCCTCTCTTCCCTTTCTCTTCTGCCTCTCTCTCCCTCCCTCTTCCCCTTTTCTTCCTCTCTTCCCCTCGTGGTTTTCGGCCGTCTCGTGGAGCTTGTTCGTCTTGTTCGTCTCCTTGGATCTCTTGGTTTTCCCCGTCCTTTTCGTTACATGAAGCAAGTACCGGTTTTTCCAGATTAATAAAGTTTACCGCAGAAGGATTCTATTTTGTGTGCCGCGTCGTTCTTGCAGGCGAGACGGTTGCGCGGGACACATTCCATTTTAACTCATCCATCATTTGACTAGTTATCTACCTCCCCTCCCTTGTCTTCAAGTCTGATACTGTGTGTCCCACCTGATCTGAGTTATTATTCGTCTTACTGTAATTTTATTTATTTTTTTTAATTTATGTTTGGCTTTTTCCCGTGTTTCTAACTACTTATTGAATTCAGTTTTCATATTCTACATTGTCCTTACTTCCTTTACAAGCATTGACCTCCTTGAACGTGACTCTGTTTTTTCAGGTTATATTGGATATTTAAACTGCTTTCCTTAGGGGGATACAGTTCAATCTTTGTTTTAGTTTGTTTGGGAATAGGACCTGAGCATCAGAATTGTGTGTGTGTGTGTGTGTGTGTGTGTGGTGTGTGTATGTATCCCAAGGTGGGAAGTTAGACAGAATAACTTACATCTGAAGGGATCAGAGCCCAGGTTAGAGGTGTGTGTGTGTGTGTGTGTGTGACAGAATAACTTACATCTGAAGGGATCAGAGCCCAGGTTAGAGGTGTGTGTGTGTGTGTGTGTGTGTGTGTGTGTGTGTGACAGAATAACTTACATCTGAAGGGATCAGAGTCCCAGGTTAGAGGTTAGATACCAGGTGCATTATCCTTTGATCCAATTCTCCTCTAGCCCGGCAGCGGGTTAGGGAGGCTGTGCAGAGCAAAAATCAAGTCCGGGTCACCTGGCAGCTGGAGCTGTGTGGCAGGCTGCCCAGGACTGGGTGGGAGGGGCTGCTCCTGACCGGTGCACCCCCTGCCGGATAAGACGACTTTGGGGGAGGAGCTGGGAGTGAGGGTGGGGGCAAAACCAGCTGGGGAGTATTGGAAGCTAATTAAGTAAAAAAGCTTATAGTAAGCGAGTTTAAAGGGATCGCATAACCGGAAGTGGGCTATGGTGGGCGGGTACAAGAGGAGCCTCTTTAAGAAAACAAGGTTGAGTGACAGGAAATTCCACCGTTCCCTGAAGGAATCAGGGAGCCGCGTAGTCTGGAAGTGGGGGTGGAAGACCCTGGCCTTGTATTGGGGTACCTGAAAACTCCCTTAAGCCTCAGGTACCTCTGGGAGCATTCTGGAAGAGTCCGCATCTGAGCAGCCAGAACCTCCCAGGTCAGAGGGGCTGCGGGGCTGGGGACGCGGAGGGGGCGGGGGTGTGGTTTCTGCAGCTGCTCCTGAGGACGCTGCTCTCGCGGTTCTGTTGTAGATATGTTAGCATTGTCGGGAATTTTGAGATTCTGTAAACTGTGGTTTATCGTGATGTTTTCATCTATCTTACGGTTGTCAGAATATTTCCCTAAAATAATCTCGTAGAGCATTTGCAGTATCTGCTGTTTGCACGCGGAGTTCTCTTTGCTCCAGGAGTTAAAAAGCTCCTCGAATTCAAATTCATCCGTGCTTTCTTTATTCCCCTGTTCCACCATTTCCTATTCAAGAGAGTGGCCTTTGGCCCGGACAGTAGGCATCCTCAGAGAATTTTGCAAATATTAGTCTCATGAAGAACTAGTTCAGATTTCATTGAGTCAGAAAACATGTTATCAAGCGCCAAAGTTACAGCTGTGAACTTTAAATTTTACTTAGCAAAGCTTTACTTCTCTTTTATTTTTATCTTAGATGTATGCACTCTTTAATGTAAATACAGCAATCAGAAATGTGTCTTTATATGTTGAGTTACATCTGCTACACCTTAGGTCTGAATGAACACGGAGGACTTGGCTGCTCTAAGGTTGAGGAGGTTCCTTGTAGGTTATGTTAATACTGAGATTTGCTTGAGAAAAGTCAGTGCCACCATTTGGGCAAGCATTATTAAATATTAAATACTAAGTGACGGACTTTGGTCTCATATTCCAGGGGTTTATAAAGGCAAACCTATCTACATTCCCACGAGCATTTATTATTTTTCCGAGAACTACAACTTCCAGCATTTTAGAAGTTATATAGTCCTTGGACAGGTAGTGCTTATACTTTATGTTTGGTCTTTATAGTATAAGACAAAACAGCCAGCAGCATCTGGAAGGGTCCAGAGTTAACCTGGCCATGAGTGGGGGGGTGGGGGGGAGATAGGTGAGAAAAGGCACCAAGGCAACGCCTAGCCAAAGATGTGCACTATGATGTTAGTAGGCACCTCAGCCATTTTTCCTAAGTTTCTTTAGTTTCTAACAAGGCCAGAACAGTATGCATGCTGTGAGGGAGTGATGTCAGGCCATCTATTTTTATAGATAGAAGACTCACTATAGATTAAATAAAATTAGAAAGCGCTTTTTGAATTATTATGATTGCTCACACATCAGAAACATGTCTCCTTCGTTCAAGAAAAGCACATGAGGCCAAACTGTTAGTTATTCTATGGTTTGTTGACATTGAGTTCTGTGACTATGAACTTCTTGCCTAAACCTTACAGTCGGGGCTTTGTTTCAGAGACCTCCTTTTGGAAAAGTGCATCCGTCTGGATTCTGTGAGTTACAGTACTTTTCTTGGCGTCTTCCCAGCTCTTCCTCAGGGTTCCTGGGAAAAGTACTCTACATGTGTGTGAACTGTGTGTGAATGAGTCTCACATCTCAAAATAGAGTACGATCCTCAGAAGAAAGACAGTTTTCATGTTATTTTCTCTTTCCTTCATGTTTATTCTTTTGACAGATGTGAGCATCTTTCATTTCTGTTCCGTGAGAACTTCCAGGTAATTTCTAAGAATCTCCTTCCCATATGCAGGTCTCCCAGTGCTCAGCCAGGTCTGCTCACCTGTAAATCAGAACTCAGAGCCCTGGATGGTGAAGACAGGAGACTGTAGTCAAGAATCCAGGTATGTTAGAGAAATTGAACAAGGGATGAACTTGGGCCCAAGTGACAGTAAAAAGAGAACGAGAAGCTGGTTTTCCCAGACTCTGTTTCATTAATCATCTGGAAATTTTCATTGAGAATATTAGATGTGGTAAAATGGAGTTCCCATTATAGGTTGTACAGTAACCAGTCAGTTGTTCTTAGTGTTTAATCAGTTTTACATCTCTGAAGTAACTGTTGCCCATTGAAAACAAAGTTTGGTTGACATAGACTCAATGCAGGACCAAGCTGTCTATGTGAACCAAGCCCTTTGAACATGTAGCAAATTTCAGAAGTAGACTTTCTTCTAGGGCCCTTGACCTTCCTTATTTTGGCCAGGTTTCTACTGTAATCTATGTATTTCACCTCCCTGCCACGCAGTGTGGAGCTGGCCTCAGATTGAACCAGAAAACCTTCTGTTACCCGCAGATTGGCATGCCTTGCATGGCAGGTTAAGATTGGAGCACACTGGATCTGTTGCTGGGCATGGACATTCATACCTGTCCCCAGGTCCACCATGCATAGCAGTTTTTGACACCATGAATGCTACTTCCAGGCTGTCCGAGATATTTGTAGACAGTCTGAGTAGTCTAATCTGAGGTGTTTGTTTTGTTTTTTTCCTCTCAAGAAGGTCCACTTTTTTCTGCCTGTCTTATATTGAATCCTTATTGATTTTCTCTGTCCTTGAATTGCTTACTCACCGATGTACTCTGAGGTAGTTCTGACTAAGGCACACTAATTCCACTTGTCTTGTTCTTTGTATGGTTTGCACTAGCTGTGCTTCTGTTTGTTTCTATAATCCTGACATAATATTTCATCTGTTCTTACGTTCTTGAGGCTTTTATACTCAGCAAATGTCATATTTTATCACAGAGCTTTCATGTATCTATTGAGTCATTTTCTTCTCTCACTGACTACTATGTCTTTAGTGTCTGACACTGATTAGTCCGTAGGTGTTAAGAGTGTTTTGCATTCTTGGTGTAAACTCACTTTTGCTTCCATTTCTATGAATTAGTGACTGTGTCTGTTTAGACCCTGGAAACTGGTCTGTGATTTTTCCTTGCATACAATGGTTTGAACTCCTCAGCTTTGGGCCTTGAGGTAAAGCCAGCTTTGCCTGACAAATTTCTAGAGTTTCTCTACTTCGTGTTTTAGGTAATAATCTTCTTTTGGCAAAGCCCCTAAGATTTGTTTAAGGAAAAGAGAATTCCATACTAATCTGTCCAGTTCTTAGAAGATGATGGAGAAAATTCCCTGCTTCAGTCTCACCCACTGATTGATGTATGTTCTAGTTTTATAATGTAAGAAGTTGATGTATTCACTTGTTTGTAGGAACTTTTCGATTCTTCTTCAATTCAGTTCATTTGTGTATAACTTTCTCCAGCTCTGCATAAGACAATACTGACATCCCCACGTATATTGTATCATGTGGGTTATGGCGCTAAGAATTTTCTAGAGATATTGCTTGGTACAGTGCACAAGCCATCTATTTGAAACATTAATTAATGTCTCTTCTAATGACTTTGTTCCCTTCTTTTCTTATAGAGGATGAAGGCTCCCTACTCCATGTTTTGTTTTGTTTTGTTTTTTTACCGGTAGCTATGTTTTTTATATGTAGAGATTTTCAAGAGAGGTTATATTAAACAGACTAAATAATTCTTTAATATATTTTTTAAGTATGAGAGTGTACATCTGCATTTTTAACATTTTTTTCCTTACAACTTTTTTTTAAAAACAGATACATGTACAGCTTTTTAAAAGCATAAAATGATATAAATATGTTTTTGTCAGTTCTTGATTTTTTTTTAAAGGTTTAATAGTATGCATTGAAATCTTACAAGTTACCATGAGCATAAAGTACATGTAAAACAAAACGTAAGGTGGAAATAGTCAAAGTTTTTTTGGTGCATATAGATTAAACATAATGATTTTTAAATACCAAAAATTGCCACAAAGCTATTTTCTTAGCTCTTGAGTTATTAATGATTTAAGGTCTAGGTGTACCCCACTCTGAGTGGGTGCTACACACTTGTTGCTTTTTTTTTTCTAAGAAAAAGTGAGGCTTCCACTTTTTGGTCTTTCTTTTTTTGAGCTTCATATGATCTGTGAGTTGTTTCTTGGGTATTCAAAGCTTTATCAGTGACTACATATTGTATCTGTTCTTTTGTGACTGGGTTTCCTCACTCAGGATGATATTATATATATATATATATATATATATATATATATATATATATATATATATATATATATATATATATATATCCATTTTTCTAGGAATTTCATAAAGTCATTTTTTCTAGTACCTGAGTAGTAAGTACTCCATTGTGAAAATATACGACAATTTCTGTATCCACTCATCTACTGAAGAACACCTGGGTTCTTTCCAGCTTCTGCCTGTTATAAATAGGGCTGCTCTGAACATGGAACATGCGTCCTTATTGAATGTTCGAGCATCCTTCGTGTATCTGCCCAGAAGTAGAATACCTGGGTCTTCAGTTAGGACTATGTCCAAATTTCTGAGGAACCACCAAACTGATTTCCAGAGTGGTTGTACCAGCTTACAACTCAACCAACAGTAAAGGAGTGTTCCTCTTTCTCCACATCCTGGACAGCATCTGCTGTCATCTGAGTTTTTGATCTTAGCCAATTTGACTGGTGTGAGGTGGAATCTCAAAAGTTGTTTTGATTTGCATTTCCCTGATGACTAGGGATGTTGAGCATTTCCTTAGGTGCTTCTCAGTCATTCGATATTCCTCAATTAAGAATTCTTTGTTTAGCTCTATACCCCATTTTTAATAGGATTGTTTGATTCTCTAGAGTCTAACTTATTTGTATATATTTGATATTAGACCTCTGTCAGATGTGGGATTGGTAAAGGTCTTTTCCCAATCTGTTGTCTGCCGTTTTGTTTCTTGCCAGTGTCCTTAGCCTTACAGAAACTTTGACATCTCATTAAGTCCCACTTCTGGATCTTTGGTCTTAGAGCACAAGCCATTGGTGTTCTCTTCAGGAAATTTTCCCTTTTGCTTATATGTTCTAAGGTTTTCCCCACTTTTTCTTCTAATAGTTTCAGTGTACCTGGATTTATGTGGAGAACTTAGATCAAATTACACTTGATCTTTGTACAAGGAGATCAGAAAAGGTCTATTTTCTTTCTTCTGCATGCTGAGTGCCAGTTGAGCCAACACCATTTGTTGAAGAGGTTGTCCTTTATCCATTGAATGTTTTCAGCTCCTTTGTCAAAAATCAAGTGACCATATGTGTGGGAGTTCATTTCTGGATCTTCTGTTCTGTTCCATTGATCTACCTGCCTATCTCAGTACCAGTACTATGTGGTTTTTAACACAAGTGCTCTGTAATATAGCTTGAAGTCCGGGATGGTGATTTCTACAGAAGTTTTCTTGTTGTTGAGAATAGATTTCAGTATTCTAGGTTGTTTGTTATTCCAGAAGAATTTGCAAATTGCTCTTTCTGACTTCATGAAGAATTGAGTTGGAATTTTGATGAGGATTGCATTGAATCTCTAGATTGCTTTTGGTAAGATGGCAATTTTTACAATGTTGATCATTCCAATCCATGAGCATGGAAGATCTTTCCATCTTCTGAGATCTTCTTCAATTTTCTTCTTTAGAGGTTTGAAGTTCTTGTCATACAGGTCCTTCACTTGCTTAGTTACAGTCACACCAAAGGTATTTCATATTATTTGTGACTATTGTGAAAGCTATCTTTTCCCTAATTTCTTTCTCAGTATGTTTGTCCTTTGAGTAGAGGAAGGCTACTGATTTGTTTGAGTTAATGCAAATAGTGTTGTTTTTACTTCTTCCTTTCCAATTTATATCCCTTTGATTTACTTTTGCTGTCTAATTGCTCCAGCCAGGACTTCCAGTTCTATGTTGAATAGGTAGGCGGAGAGCGGGCAGTCTTGTCTCGTCCCTTATTTTAGTGGGATTTTAGAGTTTCTCACTGTTTAGTTTGATGTTGGCTATTGGTTTCCTGTATATTGCTTTTAACATGCTTAGGTATGGGCCTTGGCATCCTGTTTTTTTCAAGACGTTTAACATGAAGGGATGTTGAATTTTGTCAAATGCTTTCTCTGAATCTAGTGAGATGACCATGTGGATTTTTCTTTGAGTTTGTTTATACGGTGGATTATATTGATGGATTTCCATATATTAAATCATCCCTGCATTCCAGGGATGAAGCCTATTTGATTATGGCGAATGATCTTTTTGATGCGTTCTTGGATTTGGTTTGGAAGAATTTTATTGAGTATTTTTGCATCAATGTTCATAAGGGAGGTTAGTTTGAAGGTATCTTTCTTTGTAGGGTCTTTGTGTGGTTTAGGAATGAGAGTTACTGTGGCTTCTAAGAATGAGTTGGTAGTGTTCCATCTGACTCTTTTTTGTGGAATAGTTTGGAGAATATTGGTATTAGGTCGTCAATGAATGTCTCATAGAATTCTGCACTGAACCCATCTGAATCTGGGCTTTTTTTGTTTGGGAGACTTTTGATGACGTCTTCTCTTTCTGTAGGTGTTATAGGATTGTTTAAATGGTTTATCTGGTTCTGATTTAACTTTGGTATTTGGTATCTGTTTAGAAATTTATCTATTTTCTCCAGATTTTCCAGTTTTGTTGAGTATAGCCTTTTGTTGTAGTATCTGAGATTTCTTCAATTTCCTCAGTTTCAGTTGTTATGTCTCCACTTTCATTTCTGATTTTGTTAATTTGGATACTTTCCCTTTGCCCTCTAGTTAGTCTGGCTAAGGGTTTATCAATCTTGTTAATTTTCTCAAAGAACCAGCTCTTGGTTTTGTTGATTCTCTGAATTGTTTTTTGTTTGTTTGTTTGTTTCTATTTGGTCAATTTCTGCTATGAGTTTGATTATTTCTTTTCCTCTACTCCTCTTGGGTGCATCTGGTTCTTTTTGTTCTAGATATTCAAACTATACTGTCAAGTAACTAGTGTATGCTCTCTTTAGTTTCTCTTTGGAGGCACTCAGAGCTATGAGTTTTCCTCCTAATACTGCTTTCATTGCATCCCATAGGTTTGTGTATGTTGTGCTTTCATTTTCATTAATTTCTTGAAAATCCTTAATTTCTTTGTTTATTTCTTCTTTGACTATGCTATCGTTGAATAGAACATTATTCAACTTTCATGTGTATGTGAGATTTTTGCTGTCTTTGTTGTTATTAAAGACCAGCCATAGTCCATGGTGATCTGATAGGATGTATGGGAGTATATCAATCTTCTTATATCTATTGAGGCTTGTTTTATGACTGACTATATCGTCAGTTTTGAAAAAGGTGCCATGAGTTGCTGAAAAGAATGTGTATTTTCTTTTAGGATGAAATGTTCTGTAGATGTCTATTAATTCCAATTGGTTCATTAGCTCTGCTAGTTTCACTGCATCTCTGTTCAGTTTCTGTTTTCATGATGTGTCCATTGATGAGAGTGGGGTGTTGGTTGAAGTCTCCCACTATTATTGTGTGTGGTGCGATATATGTTTTGAGCTTTAGTAGGGTGTCTTTTATGAATATCGGTGCTCTTGTGTTTGGAGCATATATGTTAAAGATTGTGAATTTATCCTGATAAATTTTCCCTATATTGAGCAAATATTGTCCTTCCTTATCTTTTTCGATAACTTTTAGTTGAAAATCTACTTTATTACATATTAGAATGGCTACTTCAGCTTGTTTCTTGGGGCCGTTTGCTTGGAAGGTTTTTCCCAACCTTTTACTCTGAGATAGAGTCTGTCATTGTCTTTGAGATAAGTTTCCTGTATGCAGCAAAATGTTGGATTCTGTTTAGGGATCCAGTCTGATAGTCTATGTCTCTTTATTGGGGAATTGAGTCCATTTATGTTAGCAGATATTAAGGAATAGTTATTGTTGTTTCTTGCTTTTTTTTTGCTGTTAGAGGTAGAATTGCATCTGTTTGTCCTTCTTCTTTTGTGTTTTGTGCTAGTTATTTTCTTGCTTTATTTAGGATGTAGTTTCCCTCTTTGTATTGGGTTTTACATCTATTGTTCTTTGTAGGGCTAGATTTATGGTCAGATATTGTGTAAAATTAATTTGTGCTGGAATATCTTGTTTTCTCCATCTATGCTGTTTGATAATTTTGCTGGTTATAGTAAACTGCGCTGACATTTGTGTTCTCTTAGTGTTTGTAAGATTTCAGTTTAGGATCTCCTTGCTTGCATAGTCTTTATTGAGAAGTCGCGTGTAATTCTCATTGGTCTGCCTTTATTTGTTACATATCCCTTTCCCCTTACTGCTTTTAGTATTCCCTCTTTGTTTTGAACACTTGGTGTTTTGACTATTATTTGTCAGGAAGATTTTTTTTTTCTGGTCCACTCTATTTGGGCTTCTTTATGCTTCTTTTATGCTCGTGGTCATCTCATCTTAAGGGTAGGGAAGTTTCCTTCTACGATTTTTTTTGAAGGTATTTACTGTGCCTCTTAGTTGATATTCTTCATCCTCTTCTATTCCTATTATCCTTAGGTTTGGTCTTCTCATTGTGTCCTGGATCTCCTGGACATTTTGGGTCAGGAGCATTTTTGTTTTTGCATCTTCTCTGACTGTTTTGTCTATGTGTTCTATGTTGTCTTCAGACCCTGAGATTCTCTCTTCAATCTCTTGTAGTCTGTTGGTGATGGTTGCATCTGTGACTCCTGATTTTTTTTTTTAAGGTTTTCTATCTCCAGGGTTGTCTCTTTTTGTGTTTTCTTTGTTTCTATTTCCATTTTCAATTCCTTCACCTGTTTGGTTATGTTTTCTGGTAGTTCTTTGAGTGATTTTTTTTTTTTTTTGTGTTTCCTCTTTAAGAGCTTCTTTTATTTATGAGTGTTCTCCTGTGATTGTTTAATGGTGTTATTCAAGCACTTCTCGAAGATCTCCATCATCATCGTGAAGTATGATTTCAAGTCTGAGTCATCTTTTTTTGGAGTGTTTGGCAATCCACTACTTGCTGTGGTGGATAACTGGGTTCTGATGTTACCAAGTTGTCTTGGTTTCCATTGCTTAAGTTCTTTTGTTTTCCTCTTGCCATCTTGTTATCTGTGATTATATGTGGTCTTTTTGTCAGTGATTGGTGCCTGTCTCTCCTGTGGATCTGAGGGCCCGTTGTCTCAGGAAGAAAATTAGTTCTGAGTTTTTGGCTTTTTGTGGGCAAGTAGTGAGTTCTGTTGGCAGTGACTCAGCTCTGTCTTTGTGGGCTCAGGTGTTGGAGCTCTTGTGAGGCTGTTCTGGAAGCTCAGCCCTGTGCCTACATGTCCTGAGTACTTCTGTTGGGGACTTGTCTCTCTCTAGGCTAAAATGGACCCTTTTCCGGAGAGCTCTGTATTCTCTGCTCTCTGAGAACTCCCAGTGTGCTTTCCCTGAGCCTATGTGCCAGGCTCACCTTTGGTCCAGGTGTAAGACAACCTGTGGAGCTGATCTTTAAGCACCGCCTTTCCCAGGCAGACCCCGGTTCCCTCTGACAAAGGCTTGGGCCTTACTGTGGGCCAGAAAGAAACCTTTTCCGTAATCATCACCAAGCCCTCTCTGCGCTCTGGTTACTCATGGCGCAACCTCACCAGACTTGTGCCCCTCGATCTCTGCTGGTCCAGGTGGAAAAGAGCCTGTGAGTTTAGTTCGCAAGCATGGCCTTTCAGGGCAGATCCCGAGTTCCTCTGACAGAGGCCTGGCCCTTACTTTGGACTGGAGGAGAACCTTTTTTGGGAGCACAGCCAAGCCCAATCTGTGCTCTGATTACTCATGGTGCAACCTTGCCAGGCCTGTGCCCCAGGATCTCTTCATTTGCATTTTATGTGCACTGTATTTATGTATGAAGCCCATTGAGCTCTGAAATAGTCACTAAACTCATGACACAGAAGACACACAAAACCACAAGTTGCCTTAGAGAAAAATAGACTATTTTTGTTCAGAAACAGTGAGTACCCTTTTACCCTGGAGACATTACTCCAGCCCCTACATTTAAATTTCTGGTGCACTTTCATGATGGAGCCAGAATATAACCCCGTGTTCTATTTTTTGAAAAATGAAGGAAAAATCGTAAGTGATATTTACCTGGGCAACCTAAATATGTTAGATGATTGAGCTCAAATAGTAAAGAAAGGAATAGAGCTAAGATCAAAATATTCAGATTCTCAGTTGAGCAATAATATATTCATAATTAATCAAGAATTAGTTTAGTCCGTACACAACCTAGTACATTTGTTTCAATCACAGAAACTCTCCATCTGAATGCATTGTCCCATATGAATTTATTTAGAAACATATTTCTAACTATTTTGTAGTGAAGCCTCATGGAATTGCTGAAATTATTATTATCTATCTAGATTGGCTGTATCACCTTTTAGAAAACTTAGATACTATTAATGCTGCATAATTCTAACTTTTCTGCTTATTTCATGGTTGTTAGATATATTTTACAGAATATCATCACAATGTATCTGCTTCTGTGTGTTGTTTGTAATGTTCTTTGTATGTGCTGCTGTTATATTCCTTAGTGTTTCAAGAAGAAAAAAAAAAACCCTCTGGTTTGTAATTCATCCACACATTATTCATTTTATCCTCTAGCTCTTTTTATCTGGAGAAGTTGCAGAGTTGTGTCTTGGCCTCAGGATCTGAACTGAGCATGTTGGAATAGTCAGGCAGGGGAGTCCTAGCTGTAGACAGTTGAACAAGGCTGACAGATGTACAATTTGTAATTACAGTTTTGCTGATTATAATTTACCATCTGCGATGTGACACTGGGAACCTATTTGAGATCAACAGAGTTCTTAGATGTGCATTTCTACTTCTAGACCTCAAATGTTTACCTTACTTCCCCCAGACCTTTGCTGCTTGTGAGTGAGAACATCATGTCATCCTGATTTTACAGAAAAAGAAATACATTATATAATTATTTTAGAAAATAATTTTTATTAAAATTATGTTTTACTTTTATTTATGTGTTACTGTATTTGTCTGAATGTATGCATGTGTGCTGTGTAGGCCTCCTGCCTGTAAAGTTTAGAATAGAGGACGGGATCCCATGGAACGAGACTTAAAATCTATATTGTGTAGCTGGGAATGGTGGTACACACCGTTAATCCCAGCACTGAGGAGGCAGAGGCAGTCTGATGTCTGTGAGCTGCATGTCAGCTTGGTCTACAAGGAGAGTTCCAGAACACCCAGTGCTACCGAACGATACCCTGTCATAAAATATTAAGAAAGAAAAAAGGGGTGTCTGATGAGTAGTGCCATGAGGGTGCTAGGAACCAAACTGCACTTTAAAGGACATGACAGTCTGTTCCTGTTCAGGGACGGGGCTGTGCAATGCTTACAGGACGAGGGAGAATGCTTAGACTGCTCACAGGGCATTGTGCAAAATGCGAGGTTAGAGAATTACAGCAGTCTGTTCTTTGTAGGTAAGGATGTCCCTGTTGCAGACTGCCTGATACATCCTTTGAATTTATCTGCTTTGCTTATATGTGTGAACTCTGCACTGTCTAGAGAGGTCTGGCAATGAGGGCAGTTCTGGTTATAAACATAATCCTGCCAGAGTGCTTGCTTTATATTTTTCTGTGTTTTCTGGAAGTGTGACCAGGTTATATTGTGAATGTTCTCTCCAGGTCTCTTACTTTATTCCTAAGGAAAGGGGCAGTTATGGAGCGATGCTGGAGTCCAGTGGTGTGAGTAATAGAGACAGCTCAGCTGGTGTGCTGGCTGGTGTTACGTTAACTTGACATACAAGCTAGAGAGTTATCTGAGAGGAGGGAAGTTCAACTGAGAAAATGCCTCCATAATATTTAGCTATAGGCATTTTCTTAGTTTGGAATTTTTGGGGAAGGGCCCAGCCCACCGTGGATGGTGTCATCCTTGGGCTGGTAGTTCTGGGTTGTATAAGAAAACAGCTTGAGCAAGCCATGAGAAGCAAGCCAATCAATGGCTTATGTGTCATCTCCTGCCTCCAGGTAGAGCCCTGGTAGAGTTCCTGTCCCAACTCAGTGATGGAAAGTGTTGTGTAGGTGGAAGAGAAACAAACTCCTTTCTCCCCTGCTTGCTATGTAGTCATGGTGTTTCCTCAGAGCAGTAGAATCCCTAGGACACGAGATCTGCCTGCCTCTGCCACCGAATGCAAAGATTACAGGAGGGAAGCTACAGAGCCGGCTCATAAACTCAGTATGTAAGAGGGGGCAAAGCAAGGAGCCTGATAAGTGGAGTGTGTATGGAGACTGAATGCTGCATAATTGCAGCAGGCTGGTTTCTGTGTGAGTATTCTTCAGAGTGCCTATATCTTCTCCTCAGGAAGCGAGGGAATAGCACTCTGCAAGTTTCCGAGCTCCGGGGAATGATTCTTACCCGTCACCGGGTAAACTGACATCCTCAGAGGAAAAAAGAGCATTGTGTTCTTCATGTTGCTCATTTTAGAAGGTGTAGGACTTCCTTCATTCTTGTTCCATGATAGATAAATAAATTCAGGCGCGTTAACTATTGTCATGCCCATTGAGCTCCGTGTCAGCTTGCTAACTAAGCTCGACCTATAGTGAGAAATGGTGGAACCAAAACAAAGACTCTGTAAGCTAGAGAGAAAAACTGTAGCAAGCGGTCCATGTATATTTTAAAGGAGTTGAGGAAAGACTAGTGAGGCGTTCCAGGGACCGTGGAAACAGGCTGGGAGGAACACTGTAGAGATGCCCCAATAGTGAATAGTACTTGCTTGTCCTAACACTCTTGGACAGTTCTTCGCATCCCTATGATGTCTGGAAACCAAGTGTGCCTTCAGTTCAGGAGATCTGATGCTTTCTTTGGACCTCAGCAGGAACCATGCACAAAGAGAGCACATACATAATTAGTGTAAAGCACTACTACCCACAAGCTAAAATAAAAATACACTAAAGGTTTTTAAAGCAATGAGAATAAATGAGACATGACATTGTTTTTTCTACATTCTGTTTCTATAGAAATGGATCTGAAATATTCTACTGTGAATAACCTCATGATTGGCCTGTGATACACATTACTGACTTCCTATGTAATAGAACTAGGACAAAATATATTTATTTGTGCATGTGTATGATGACATCTTAATCCATCTGTATCATTTTTGGGTTCATATCAGTATTATATAAATTTCATTACTACATTTACGCATACTGTGAAATTAGAAAAAAAGTCCTGCTTAAGGCTCATTTCATGATCTTTTAACTTTGAAGCTTTCAGTTGTTCCTTTGTATTCTTTACATTTTGTGGTCACTTTTCCATTTCCTGAGATAATAACAGTAGACTTTGATAAGATTTATTTAGTATCCCTGTCTATATGCTCTTTTCATTGATTTCTCCTGTTTCCTTTTTTTAAAAGATGCACTTATTATATGTATATGAGTATACTGTAGCTGTTTCTAGACATACCATCAAGAGGACATAGGATCCCATTACAGATGGTTGTGATTCACCATGTGGTTCCTGGGATTTGAACTCAGGACCTCTGAAAGAGAAGTCAGTGCTCTTAACCACTGAGCCATGTCTCCGGCCCCTCTCCTGTTGTTTCTTATGTGTCAGGAATATGTATATTCCTTATGTATGGTTTAGAAATGGTATATAGTATAGAATATGTATTAGTCTTATGTATAGGTTCCTGGCAAGGTGCACTGCTCCACAGGCCCCTTAGTGCTCATGCTCTGTCATGCTGTCTGTTCAAGATTAGGTTTTAGAACATGACAAAAGCTCTCTTTCTGAAAGGGAACCTTGAATCCAATCAGAAAATGGTTTACTGTGTTTTCGTTGTTTTTTGTTTGTTTTTTGTCTGCTGCTTTTATAAAGCATCACGACCAAGGCAACTTGTAGAAGAAAGAGATTGCTTTGGGAAATGCTTCCAAAGAATGAGAGTCCATCATGGGAGGGAGGCCTGACAGCAGGTAGCCATGTTGGTGAGACAGAAAGCAGAGAGGCCACATCCGCAGCCACAGTTAAGTAATCAGGGAAAGTAAAACTCGGTGGGTTGTGGCTATCTTTTCTCAGAGCCTAACAGCGGTGCCATACTTTATTCAGTAATGTCCCAGTAACTAAAGTTCCTAAAACATTGTGGCCAGATGGAAGTTACCTTTACATACATAAGGAAGCTGATGGAGACAGTCTCATTCAAACCAACACAATCGGTCTTTTAACCCATGCTGTAACTGTGACAGAAGGCACTTTTAGAGGGTTTTCATGTCACTGTAGGAAATACATCTTTAATTTCTCATTTGGGTTTTCTGTTTGTTTCTGAAACAGTCTCACTCTGGAGCCCTGACTAGGCCATAAGCTCATATGGAGAGCAGGCTAGCTTCCAATCCACATAGATCTGCTTGCCTTTCTGTCCGGAGAGCTAGGATAAAAGACCCATCCCACTGTGTCTGGCTTGAATTTCACTTTTTTGTTTAATATTGCCGCTGTTATGCAGCAAGAACTTTGTCACTTGTTTCACCGATGACATCTTTGGTTAAGTCATCTAGGCTTGTACTGCATGTCTGATGTTTGTCTTCTGCGACAACTTGATGGGCAGGCTCTCTATGGGGCTGCCTTCAGGCTTACAGAGCTGTCCATTTCTCGTTTCATTTCAGGCTGAGGATTCCTTAGATTTCTGTCTCTGTCCACATCTTCCATTATTCTCATTGCTTCCCCAGGTTCCTCCATTTGCTGGAGTTCGCTTGACCTTCAATAACTTTGTTCCTGTCCTCTGTGAATTCCGTGCTTGCTTCATCTTATGTCCTTGGACCTCCTTGAATAGTCTTCAAATTATGTTCTATTCTGCATCTTGAACTTCGTTCCAGTTATACTATGGAGAGAGCACAGCCATGGTGTTACTGATTTAGAGGAGGGATATTCTATCATTGCTTGTCGTTTCGTTTGCTTCGAGCCAGTCAGTTGTCTTTTGCCATGTCATTTTAGGTCAGGAGGCTAGAATCTCAATGTTATACTTAAAGACTAAGAATCTAGAACTGAGGTCCAGGGTGGGGTACAATATCCTACTAGACCCAGCTTGTTCTAGGCAGGTAGCCTGCTTGTGGGGTAGCTGTGACTGTGTAGTGCAGGTGCAGAGCATCTTGACAGTTGTGTGAAAGCCTGCCTGAGACAGAGCAGGAGAGATAGGTCAGAGTGTAGAGTGAAACATTAGGTTAGGGTTAGAACAACTGCTTGTCCTGAGCTGAGTTAATGCTAAAATATAACTTTAAGCACACTCATTGTGGGTTGGGCTTGTGGAGGCCCCAAGGACTCAAAGCCCTAAGGTACTGAAAAGAGACCTCTCCTGAGGGACCTCCAGTACTCTCATGGTGTGGGATCAGGGGCTAAGCAAACGTACTTCTGTCTTACAAAGACTTGTAAACTCCCCACTGCTGTAGGAGCCAAGTGGCATGTCCTGGGAAAGTCGGTAGTCATTAGTGCAGAGGGGATGACTGCAGAGCTGTGTCCCTGGAGCCCCACAGGTCAGAGGAGCTGCAGGCCTGGTAAGCATGCACTCACATTTCTCTGTGGGTATCTTACATTGTTAGGAAGATTGAGATTTATGACCTGAGACTTATCACAATGTTTTGCCATTTATCTTCTGATTTCCAGATTTTTTTTTCACAAATATAATCTTGCAGCATTGCATTTATGTATTGATATTTCAAAAGTGTTGTCTGTTTTGGGTGCAGCAAAGCTTATGTCATTTAAGTTAACCCTTTCCATCTGTGCTGCACACGAGAACTGGAACGTGTGCTGCACTATTTGAAGACATAAGCATTGTCACACCCTGCTGCTATGGTTTGCAGTTGAGTTTCACAGGTCCTGAAGGTCATACATGATCTCTCATGAAATTTGACTGCATGTGCTGTTTTCACGGGGAGCTTCTAAGTTTGCTGCAATTTCATTTTCATCTCGACACTGCTGTCCAGTTACATTCTGATCCTGTGACTTCCACTGACCTTCTCATGGATCACCCTTCAAAGAGGACAGATCCCATTTATCTTGCTGATCCTTAGCTCCTTTACCTGTTGTTGACTTTAAAACAATGGATTATTTATTCCTGTGTCCTCTGCTTCCTGCTGTGTTTGATTAGTGGTGCAGGGGGGTTATGCCTTTTTCCTTCCTCAGTGTTGATGTTTCTTCTGCTACTGTATCATAATGTACTTTTCAGAAGCATTGTCTTTTTAATACCTGTGTTACACACTATTGTTTTCTTGTGAGGCTACAAATGTAACTACCAGAAAGGAAATCTGTAACTGCCAGGAACTGAGGTGTCTCACTGGAGCAATATTTATTATTGATTGGTAACCTAAGAACTGCCCTGAACAATACCATGACACAGCTGTCTGGATGTCTAAGGATATGTTTCCAAAATTGATCAAAGCATTCTCTGAAATGATTCAAATTGTTTTTCTATACTGTATCTTTTCCCTGGTAGCTATCAGGTAATTTCTTCCATGCTTCCTTTATGATTCTGCCTTGACATTGCCTAGACAAGTTGTTTTCGACCTTTGGGTTGAGATCCCATGGAGATCAATTGACCCGTGTCTAAAGCCATCATAAAACAAATTTTCTTATGGTCTCAGGAACTGAATCTCCATTTTTTAAAATCAGTCTCCAGGTGGGTCTGCTCTCATGCAGATACATACATTTATAAGTACCTGTAACTGTGCTAAACAGTCCCAACATTAGAAAGATGGAGAACTACTCTCTTAGAACATTTAGTACATGAACATTCCATTTAAACACATGTATGAAGTGAATTGTAAGATTTGATCTGTCATTGCATTGATGTGGATTTTATGTTATCAATATTCTCACCCAGAGATGTGCATGTGACTTAGAAAACAGGTCCACATTGATTGGATGAGTAAATTGGCAAGATCCATTTTACCTCGGTATGAATTTACAGTCTTTGTATGTGATGATAAAAATTGCTGTAACTAGATTCTATCACTGTTATTTTGAGAAAAAAATCATGGTATTTGGCAGATAGAAGAGCTGTCTCTATTCCAAGACAGTAGGACACACGTGGAAAATAGATGTATTCTATCTGCAAGGTAGAATGAAATGAAATGCGACTGAAAATCAGATAATGTTTTCTAGTGTGACGACTAATGAAACTCCATTTTATCCTAGTTGCCCAGTGGCCATTTGGCTATGATCCCAAGCCTATGGAAGATAAGTTTGCAGTAATAACCCTGAGTCGTAGTGTTTTGCACTAGATATACATGTTCTGTATTAGCCTGGCAGCAGAGGTTGGGAAAAAGCCTCGAGCTGTAGTCAAACCTTCCGTTGTCATTTTAGTCCATGCATCTGTGCTTGGCATTGTTCATAGCAGAGTTGCATTAATTTTAGCTTTGTATTTTTGACACCTTGATATGAAATTTTAAGAAGAATTTCCGTGATTGTTCCTGAGACAGAAACTTGGAGTAGAGCTGGAAGAAGAATGGATGCTTCTTCAGTAAGTGCTCCCCAGGTCAGTGTCCTGTCCACCTTTATTTGAAAGTTGTTTTTATTATCGAATCTGGTAATGTTATCTAAAGTGTGTTTTCTGTGTTTTATTTTCCTTTTTTCCTGATAGTCAAAATTATGTCTAGCTCTTTCACTTATATATCACAGCCTTTTCCCATTATATTTAAACTGGATTTTATACTGTGAGGACATAAATTTCCATGGACTTAAGACCTGAGATTCTGAAAAGTATCTATTCTAAATGAGGATCAACGAATATATTGACAGGCAGTTTCTCCATAGGATACACTTGTATCCTTGATTATTATTGAGGACGGACTGTCTCTTGTGCTACATAAATTGCTTTTCAGGAATGGTCATGTTTCCAGAGACAGGTTTATGAACGTTGATCTGCGATATATGGGCATGGACATCGTTTAACAGTATACGGAAGAGTAGACGTTTCGGAAGAGTAGAAGATGAGACTCTTCTGTAATCCTACGAGGGAACATTTCGGCTCCCCAGAGGCACAGATGGTGGAAAGACTATGTCGCTTGTTCTTCTGTAACATTGATTTGTCTGTGAAGTGATGAAGGTTGCAGTATTGTAGTGTCTTTCTTTGACATTTTATGTTACACAGTGATCATGGGTGTCTCATGCGAGGTTCTATTCAATGCTCAATGGTAAGTTTTTAATACATGGATGATTATTTTCTCTATCTGTGTTTCATTGTTTAGATTTGGATAAGCACTGCTGTCTCCAACCTTATATTACATCATTAGACTAAATTAGTAAGGATTTTCTAGAGACTATTGACTTGGTGCTGTGCATAAGCCATCAATTTTCAAGCATAAACAAATGTTCTTAATTCTGTTAATTTCTTTATGAAGTAGAATTCTTCCTCCACCTGTATTTTTCCCCTTTTTGGAATCTATATATGACATAGGGAAAAATTCTAAGCAATGTAATGATGGTTCTATTTTTCCTTACAGTAATATTTTGTTTAAATATGAGTGTTTATCTGGATTTTTATGCATACATCATGATGCATTATACCTCCAGATCTCTATATTCAGCACCAAACCTTTGGGACTGAGGCCAAGTATTGTATTGACTTGCCGTATGCAGAGAGAATTTAATCAGGTTTCTATGGAGAAACATCAAGTGCCTTTGCCTCTGAGTCATTTCTCCAGGCCACAGGTTTACATTCTGATGCACATTCATCACAGAGGCACCGTATAACCCTATGTGTTCTACTTTTTGAAAGGCAAAGAAAGACTTATCGTTGATATCTATCTATGTAACTTACAATCCTGTAACTTACAAGTGAGCTCAAATATTGATGAAAAATAAACTTGAATTGGAATATTCAAATTTTAATTCAGTCAATCTCATGAGCAAAAAAAATTGAAAATTTATAGAAAATTTTCTTTCAATTTAAAATTTGATTTGAGCAAAAATAACATCATCTGCATCTGTTGTCACATACGCATTTATTTCCAGACATACAGGTAATGATTCTTTCAAAAGATCTTATGGAATTTATGAAATTGTTATTATCTGTATTTTATGTCAGTATTTAAAAATGTGAATGAATTTAATGCTGCCTAATGCTGATTTTTCTACTTACTTTGTGATTATGATATAGTCTCATAAAATAAATTTACAAAGTAGTTGATTTTATGTGTTATTTGTAATATTGGATTTGAGTATTGATGTTAGATTCCTTACTTTTAAAAAGAAAAGTCTGACTTTTAACTCATCAAACATTCTGCATTCCATATTCTGTCTTTTTGGGCCCAGGATGTAAACAGAGCACTGTAGAAGAGAGCCAGGTTAACTAATTCTGCACACAGAGCACTGTAGAAGAGAGCCAAGTTAACACTGCACACAGAGCACTGTAGAAGAGAGCCAGGTTAACACTGCACACAGAGCTCTGTAGAAGAGAGCCGGGTTAACTAACTCTGCACACAGAGCACTGTAGAAGAGAGCCGGGTTAACACTGCACACAGAGCACTGTAGAACAGAGCTAGGTTAACACTGCACACAGAGCACTGTAGAAGACAGCCAGGTTAACACTGCACACAGAGCACTGTAGAAGAGAGTCAGGTTAACACTGCACACAGAGCACTGTAGAAGACAGCCGGGTTAACACTGCACACAGAGCACTGTAGAAGACAGCCGGGTTAACACTGCACACAGAGCACTGTAGAAGAGAGCCGGGTTAACACTGCACACAGAGCACTGTAGAAGAGATCCGGGTTAACACTGCACACAGAGCACTGTAGAAGAGAGCCGGGTTAACACTGCACACAGAGCACATTAGAAGAGAGCCGGGTTAACTCTGCACACAGAGCACTGTAGAAGAAAACCGGGTTAACACTGCAACCAGAGCTCTGTAGAAGAGATCCGGGTTAACTAACTCTGCACACAGAGCACTGTAGAAGAAAACCGGGTTAACACTGCAACCAGAGCTCTGTAGAAGAGATCCGGGTTAACTAACTCTGCACACAGAGCACTGTAGAAGAGAGCCAGGTTAACTAACTCTGCACACAGAGCTCTGTAGAAGAGAGCCAGGTTAACACTGCACACAGAGCACTGTAGAAGACAGCCAGGTTAACACTGCACACAGAGCACTGTAGAAGAGATCCGGGTTAACACTGAACACAGAGCACTGTAGAAGAGATCTGGGTTAACTAACTCTGCACACAGAGCACTGTAGAAGAGAGCCGGGTTAACACTGCACACAGAGCAATGTAGAAGAGAGCTGGGTTAATGCTGCACACAGAGCACTGTAGAAGAGAGCCGGGTTAACACTGCACACAGAGCACTGTAGAAGAGAGCCGGGTTAACACTGCACACAGAGCAATGTAGAAGAGAGCTGGGTTAATGCTGCACACAGAGCACTGTAGAAGAGGGCCAGGTTAATTAACTCTCCACACAGAGCAGAGTTCTTCTAGTGTCTGCATGAGACCAGAGTTGGCACTGGTAGAATTTAAAAAGTTTTTCTCACCACGGCTTTACCATTTATGACATTGGTGACTAACATTTTAATGCTGTTTGATGTCAGCACATATTTTTAAAGGTACATTTTTGTATCTAGATCTCAAATATGTTTGTTTTATTCCCTAAGCATTTGCTGATTATAAGACTGTTATGGAAGTTGGAAATTCAGCTCAGTGGTAGAGTACTTTCCTATCAAGCTTGAGGTCCTGGATATGGTCCTCAGCTCCAGTGGTTTGTGATGTGGGTGACACTGTTATGCCCTCCTGTTTTCAATGAGATAGAAAAGACGATGAGTATTTTAGAAGGTATCATTTATTAAAAATAAATTGCAATTTAATTTAATGCATTTGACTATTTGTCTGAATGGGCTGACACATGCTATGTTGGGGCCTCCAGCCTGTGCAGTTCAGAAGAGAAGACTGGATTCCCTGGAACTAGATTTAAAATTTGTGGTTCAGTTCCATGAGGGTACTTGGAACTGAACTACATTTTAAAGAACTTTAAAAGACATTACAGAATCCAAAGTAGAGACAATATTTTCAAATGCAGTGATTGTGGCAAAATCTTTATCTGCTACTCAGGTCTTAGGAATCATCAGAAAATTCACAAAGGAAAGAGACCTTGTGAACGTGAGCAGCAATAAGTTATTCCATATCTTGTCTGTGGACGAGTAGCAGTGCTTGACCTTCTCACACATCTCTGCCGATTTCTAGAAAACTTTGTTCTTAAATGTTTACCTTGACTCATTGATATCCTAAAATATTTCTTATTCTTTAGATATCTTTTACATAGGAAAGCATTTTTGACCAGCACCACATGGTAAATAGGTAATTTTCTATTACAGGGTCTGTTAACATTCAATGATGTATCCGTGGACTTCTCACAGCAGGAGTGGGAAAGTCTGGATTCTGCTCAGAGGGCGTTGTACATGGATGTGATGTTGGAGAATTACAGCAATCTACTCTTTGTAGGTAAGAATACTCTTCCTGTACAATTCCAGTTTCATCATTGGAATTTACTAATTTCTGAAGATATAAACTCTCTGAAATGTCTAGAGACTCCTAGAATAAGGGAAATTCTACTCAACAACGTAACTTTTTCATGATGCTTTCTTTACATTTCTTTTTGTTCTCTGGAAGAGTAACCAGTACTGTGTAAGCTTTTATCTAGCTTTTAATCAAAGCTTCAAAGTTCAAAGAATATTGAATGTTCAGTCCATGGAAATATTTTACTGTATACATAATAATGGAAATATTTTAAATTTACTATTGCATTAAAATCTTCATGTATTTAAGGATTTTAAATTTTATGTTTTAAGTTTTTTTATTCGCTTTATATGCCAATCACAGGCTTGCCCTCTCCTCCTGTTGCTCCCCTCATACAGTACCCTACCCTCTCAGAAGGGGGAGGTGCTGCCCTGGTTACCAACCCACCCCGACACATCAAGTCACCACAGGACGATGCATCCTGTCCCAGACATTGCAGCACAGTTAGAGGGAACAGAGGAAACAGGATCCACATGCAGATAACAAAGTCAAAGTCAGTGCCCCTTCCAGGATTTGGGGTGCCCTGCATGAAGACCAAGCTTCATATCTGCTATGTATGTTGCAAGGGGTGCACTGTCCAGCCCACATATGTTTACTGAATGGTGGTTTTTATTTCTGGGAGCCCCCAAGTTACCAGATTAGTTGACTGTTGATAGACTTATGAAGTCCCTGTCTCCTGTGGCTCTTGTAATCCTAACCCCAAATCTCCACAATACTCCCTTAGCACTGTCTGATGTTTGGCTATGGTTTGCTCCCTAGTTTCTATCAGCTGCTAGGTGGAAGCCTCTCAGAAGACAGTTATGGTAGAGTGTTAGGGTCTCACCTTGGATTGGTTATTGGTTGGCCATTCTCTCAGACCCTGCTCCATCTTTGCCGCTACACTTCTTGCAGGCAGGACAGGTTTTTGGTCAAAGGTTTTGTGGGTGTTTATTGTTTTTATCTTTCCACTGAGAGTCCTGCCTGGATATTAGCCATCTGTCAGATGTCGGGTTGGTGACGATCTTTTCCCATTTTAAATGCTGCTGTTTTGTCCTGTTGACAGTGTCCTTTGCCTTACAGAAATGTTTCTGTTCATGAGGCACAATTTATTAATTGTTGATCTTAGTGCCGATCTATGAGCGTTCTGTTCAGGAAGCTACCAGCTGTACAGAGGAGTTCAAGGCTATTCTCCACTTTCTTTCCTACTAGATTCAGTGTATCCAATTTTATGTTGACTTCGATCTAGTTGGGGTTTTGTACAGGTAATAAATTTGTATCTACTTGCATTTTTCTACATGCAGACATCCAGTTAAATCAGCACCATTTGTTGAAACATCTTTCCCACATTGTGTAGTTTTGGCTTCCTTGTAAAAAACAAACACAAACAAACAAGCATCCATAGAAGTATGGGTTTATTTCTGGGTCTTCAGTTTGATTCTGTTGATCAGCCTGTTTGTTTGTATACTAATACTATGCACTTGTTATTACTGTTACTCTGTAGTGCAGCTTGAAATCAGGGATGGTGATACTGCTAGATGTTCTTTTGTTATACAGGGGTGTTTTAGCTGTCCTGAGTTTTTTGTTTTTCTGTACGAAGTTTAGAGGTTCTTTAAAGTTCTGCGAAGAGTTGTTATAATTTTGATGTGAATTCTACTCCATATGAAATTCAGAAGTGCTTTTTAAGGTATATAAAAATGTATTAGAATTTTGATGGGAATTGCATTGAATCTGTGGATTGTTCTTGATAAGATAGCCATTTTTACTGTTAATCTTACCAGTCCAAGGGTATTGGAATTATTACATCTTTTGATATCTTCCTCAGTGTTTGTCATCAGAGACTTGAAGTTCCTGACATACAGGTCTTTTACCTATATTATTTGTGACTATTTTCATGGGTATTGTTTCCCTAACTGCTTTTTCAGTCTACTTATAGTATATATAAAAGAGGGCTACTAATTTCCTTAAGTTAGGTCTGTATGCAGCCACTTTACTGGCGGTGTTATAAGCTATAGTATTCTCTGGAAGAGTATTTTTGGAAACTTGAGTAGGCTGTCATGTCATCTGCAAATAGCAATACTTCGACTTCTTTTCCAATATGTGTTTCCTCAACCTTCTTTGGTTGTCTTACTACTGTAACTAGAACTTTGAGTATATACTAAATAGATGAGCAAAGAATGCCCAGCAGTGTCTTGTTTCTGGAATTAGTAGGATGGCTTTAGGTGTCTGTTTTCTATTGCCTTTATTGTGTTTATGTGTGTGCCTTGTATCCCTGATCTCCTCTAGCCTTTTAGCATTTAATTATGATCATGTGATTTTTCTTATGCTGATGGATTTACATATATTGAACCACCATGAATTTCTGGGATGAAGGGTGGGTAATGTTTTTAATGTGTTCTTGGATTTGATTTGTGAGTATTTTAGAATCAGTGTTCATAAAGAAAATAAGTCTGAAATTTTTTTTTCTTCTTTGGGTCTTTGTGTGGTTTAGGTGTCAAGGTGACTGTGACCTCATAGACTCAGTTTGGCAATGTTCCTTCCATTTCCTTTTTGTGGAATAGTTTGAGAAATATTAAGGACACTTTTTTAAAAGTCTGGTAGACTATCACTTAAGCCAGCACCATTTGTTGAATATGCTGTCTCCCCTTCCCCCATACACACACTGGATGATTTTGGCTTCTTTGTCAAAGATTAGGTGACCATAGGTGTATAGGTCTGGGTCTTCAGTTTTATTCCAATGGTGTGTCTCTGTACCAATACCATGGGATTTTTATTACTATTGCTCTGCAGTAGAGCTTGAGATCAGGGATGGTGATTCCCCCACAGAAGTTCTCTTATTGTTGAGAATAGTTTTTGCAATCCTGTGGTTTTTATTATTCCTAATACATTTGAGAGTTTCTCTGTCTCTGTGAAGGATAGAGTTGAAATGTTGATGGGGATTGCATTGAATCTGTAGATTGATTTTGGTAAGATGGCCACTTTTACTGTATTAAACCAGCTGATTCTTGAGCATGGGAGATCTTTCCATCTTCTGAGGTCTTCTTCAAGAGCTTGCTGACAGGAGCCTGATATACCTGTCTCCTGAGAGACTCTGCCAGAGCCTGATCAATATAGATGTGGATGCTTGTAGCCAATCATCATACCGAGTACAGGGACACCAATGGAGGAGTCAGGGGATGGACTGAAGGAGCTGAAGAAGTTTACAAACTATGACTGCAGCTGAATATGAAGCCTTATCTGGCATCAATTGGAGGGGAGGCCCTTGGTCCTCTGATGGCTTAATGTTCCAGCATAGGGGAATGATAGGGTGGTGAGGCAGGAGTGGATGAGAGTGGGGGCACCTTCATAGAAGCATTGAGAAGGTAGATGGGATAGAGGATTTATAGAGAGAAAATATTTGAACTAAATATTTTTATATTTATTTAAAGACGGAAGGGTAACAATATTTGAAATGTAAATATATGTCTAATAAAATTTATAAAAAAGTAAAAGTCTGGAAAATTTCTGATCTGTACCCATCAGGATATAATCTTTTGGGGGGGAATACTGTTAATGATTGCTTTTATTTCCTTATGGCTTACATGACTGTTTAAATTATTTTCTGTATCTTAGTTTAACTTTAGTAGATGAAGTCTATCCAGAAAATACTCCATTTCCTTTAGATTTTTTCAGTTTTGTGGCATACAGGTTTTTGAAATAAGACCTAATGAATCTTTGGATTTCCTCAGTGTTTGTTGTTAGGTCCCCTTTTTCATTTTTCATTTTGTTAATTTAGTTATTCTGTGCCTTTTAGTTAGTTTAGCTAAGGTTTTGTCTGTCATCTTGATTTTCTCTAAGAACCAGCTCTTGATTTGATTAATACTTTCTATTATTTATGTTGTTTCTATTTTATTGGTTTCAGTCCTGAGTTTGATTGTTTACTGCCATCTACAGATATGTTTGGATCTTTTAGTTATAGGTCTTTTTAGATGTGCTTTCAAGTTGCTAGTATGAGATCTTTCTAATTCTTAATGAAGGTGATATCAATTTTCCTGTTAGCACTGCATTCATTGTGTCCCATAAGTCTATGTATGTTAAGCTTTTATTTTCATTGAAATCAGTAAAGTGTTTAATTTCTTCTTTTATCTCTTTTTTAGTTAATGATTACTGAGTAAAGAGTTGTTCGGTTTTCTTCAGTTTCAAGGCTTTCTGTTGTTGTTGAAATCCAGTTTTTAATCCATGGTATTCCAATAAGATGCAAAGGGTTATTTCAATTTTCTTATATCTGTGATGTGCTGAGAAGGTATATTTTTTGATTAAATTTTCTATACCTATGTTAAATCAAATTCATTCATAACATATGTTTGAGTCATTATTTTTCTATTTAATTTCTGTTTCAACAATCTTTCCATTGGTGACAGTGAGGCATTGAAATCACCCAGTATTAATTTGTGGTGTCTGCTGTGCAATTTAAGCTTTAGTAATGTCTCTTTTATGAATATGGGTGCCCTTTCATTTGGGTCACAGATGTTCAAAATTGAGATATCATCTCAGTGGCTTTTCCCTTTGATCAGTGTGAAGTGTACCTCTATCTTTCTTCATTACGTTTGGGTGAAATTCTAATTTATTACGTATTAGAATGGCTACCCCGACTTGTTTCTTAGGGCAGTTTGCTTGAGAAACCTTTTTCTAGTCCTTAACTCTGAGGTGGTATCTACCTTCATTGCTGAGGTGTGTTTCTTGTATTCAGTAGAATAATGGAGCTTGTTTCATATCCATTGTGTTAGCCTGTGCCTTTTTATTGGGGAAGTGATTCCCATTGATGTTGAGAGATATTAATGACCAGTGAATGGTAATTCCTGTTACTTTGATGTAAATTGTAATTGTGTGTGTGTGTGTGTGTGTGTTTGTTTGTTTGTTCTTTTTGTTTTTATAGTGTGCAGTTATTTATTGGGTATAGTTACCCTTCATATGTTTGCATTTTCCTTCTAATATCCCCTATAGGGCTACATTATTATAAAGATATGTTTTAAATTTTCCTTTTTTTTTTTCTATTCATTATATTTTTAGGTTTGGCTTTTTCATAGTTTCCCAGATTTTTTGGATGTTTTGTATCATGATACATTTATATTTATTGTTCTCTTTGACTGATGTATCAATTTCTTCTATCTTCCCCGCCTGAGATTCTCTCTCCCATTTCTTACATGTTTTTGTCTTTAGTTCCTGATCTCTTTCCTAGCTTTTCCGTCTCCTTGATTTCCTCATATGGTTTTTTTCTTTATTGCTTCTTTTTTCATTGTCAGCCCTTGAATGGTTTTATTCATTCCTTTCACTTTTCTTTTTTTGTATTTTCCTATATCTCTTTGTATTTATTCATTTCTTCTCTGAAGGCCTCTACCTGTTTGATTGTATTTTCTGAATTTCTTAGAGGGATTTATATATTTCCTCTTTAAAATCCTCTGTTATTTTTATAATATTAAATTTAAGATCATTTTCTTGCACTTTAGATGTGTTAGGATACCCAGGGCTTACTCTAGTAGGATAGCTGGTTTCTGGTAGTACCATATGTCCTCAACTTTTGTTGATTATTTTCTTACACTAGCTTTTCACCATCTTATTGTCCCTGGTGTTGGCAGGCCTAGTAGGCCCTGATTGCAGCAGAATCTGGTTCTGCAGATAGATCTCATAGTCCCAGGTGACAACACACCTTTGGAGATACAGACAGAGGTGGTAGTCTTAGATGACAGCAAGCCATCTTGGTTGCAGGTAGGACTGTTTGTCCCAGATGGGAGTGGGCTTTTAGCGATGCAGACAGAGCTGGTGGTCCATGATGGGTGCAGGCCTCTGGGGTGGCAAATAGAGATGTGGACTGGAGGATCGAACACAGTGGAGGTTGGGGAGGATCGAACACAGTGGAACTGGGGAGGTTCTCACCACTACTGGGCTTGCTCTGGATTACAGTCGCAGGGACGTGGACATGGGGATGTCGCCTGGTTGTCCCAGTTGATACAAGACCTCCAGAGATGTAGGGAGTGCTGTGGCCCAGGGAGTGAAGGGCAGGGAAGAAACAGGACCAGACTCAATGCTGCTGGTTCCTGATGGCTGCTGGCCTCTAACATTCTTATTTATGTTTTTTTTTTTTCTTTTTAATAATGCACATTTTAGGTAGAGAAAAAAAAAACTTTTGGTTGGGAGAATTTAGTTTTTGCTATTGTGTTTTTTTTTTTCCATATGTTGTGCATGTTTAGTACTGGTACAATATGTTCTTTATTTTATCCCAATACAATGATATAGGGTCAGTACCATGAAAATGTGAGTTATATAGTAAATTCTTAAGTGACCAAAGCAATAATCTGTCTTACAACAAAAACAACAAAGTAGAGAAATATTTCTTACATGATCCTTCTGAAAGCTCCTTTTTCAAAGATCGTTAATAAATGATCATTTATTTGTCATATCTTCTGTAAGAATTATCATTTCCACTGATTTTCTATAGATCAGATTTGAGTTTCATGTGAGCATCCAGTTAATGATTTTGAAATACAAAAAAAACTCTGTTGAGAACTTTAAGAGTTGCTAATTTACCTTTCTTAGAAAACATATAAGAAACATCCATTATTGAATTTCTTACTCATGCATTAATCACTGTCATTCCTAATTGCACTTTTTTTTCAGAGAATAATCATGTATGTGTCAAACATGATGAAGTCTTGGATCAACGAACAAAGTACGGTGCTTCTGAACATGAGACTATTAAAGAGAAGTCTAATAAATGGAATGAATGTGGCAAAATCATTCATGAATCCTCCAAAAGTACACCTTATCAAACTAACTCCAGAGATATCTCCATTGAATCATCAAACAGACATAAAACTGAGAATGCCAGGGAACCATGCAAATATAAAGACTGCGTAAAGAGCTTAAATTTGTGCTCTATCATTAGTCAGAATCAAACAACGCACCTAGAAATGAAAGAACACAACAAAACACAGTGTGATGAAGTTTTTCTGTCTAAATATAAACACATGCTAAAAGGAATCAATGGTGAAATGCACAAGTGCAGGAAGTCTGGGAAATTCAAGATGTACTCAAGCCCCAGTAGGCACCAGACAGCTCATAGTAGAGAAAAGCACTATAAATGTACAAAATGTAGTAAATCCTTTCTGCATTTGTCACACATCAAACTTCATTACAAAATCCATTATGGAGAATATCCCTACAAATGTACAGAATGTGGTAAATGCTTTTATCATGTATCAAACTTTGAAAGACATAAAAGAATCCACACTGGAGAGAATACTACTTACAAATGTAGTTTTTGTGGAAAATCCTTTATCTACTGCTCAGGTCTTAAAAAACATCAGAAAATCCATGATGAAGAGAGACCTTTTGAATGTAACCAAGGAACTAGGTCAGTATGTACATTTTCCTACAGTGAATACCATTACAGGGCTGATATAAGCGAGAAATGTTACAGATGTGAAGAATGTGGCAAATCCCTTTCTACATCCTCAGGACTTAAAATACATCAGAGAATTCATACAGGAGAGAAACCTTACAAATGTAGTGAATGTGACAAGTCCTTTACCCAGAAAAGCAATCTTAGAATGCATCAGAAAATTCATACAGGAGAGAATACTTATAAATGTAGTGAATGTAACAAACGCTTTACCCAAAAATGCCTTCTGAGAACTCATCAGAGAACTCATTCGGGAGAGAAACCTTACAAATGTAGTGAATGTGACAAAGCCTTTGCTGGTGGCTCATATCTTAGAAGCCATCAGAGAATTCATTCAGGAAAGAAACCTTTCAAATGTAGTGAATGTGACAAATCCTTTAACAGAAAGGACCATCTTAGAATTCATCAGAGAATTCATACAGGAGAGAAACCTTATAAATGTAGTGAATGTGGTAAATGCTTTACCCAGAAAGGCAGTGTTAGAATTCATCAGAGAATTCATACAGGAGAGAAACCTTATAAATGTAGTAAATGTGATAAATCTTTTACCAAGAAAGACTGTCTTGTAATTCATCAGATAATTCATACAGGAGAAGAACCTTACAAATGTAGTGAATGTGACAAATCCTTTAACCGAAAAGATCATCTTAGAACTCATCAGAGATTTCATACAGGAGAGAGAAATTACAAATGTAGTGAATGTGACGAATTCTTTACCCAGAAAAGTAATCTAAGAATTCACCAGAGAATTCATACAGGAGACAAGACATACAAATGTAGTGTATGTGACAAATCCTTTAACCGGAGAAACCATCTTAAAACTCATGAGAGAATTCATTCAGGAGAGAAACCCTACAATTATAGGGAATTTGAAAATTCCTTTACCCAGAATGACTCACTTAGAATTCATCAAAGACATCATTCAAGGAAGAAACTTTACAAATGCAGTGAATGTGACAAATCCTTCACTAGCAGCTCATATGTTAGAATACATCAAAGAATTCATTCAGGAGAGAAACCTTACAAATGTAGTGAGTGTAACAAATGTTTCACTAGTGGCTCATATCTGAGAATGCATCAGAGAATTCATACAGGGGACAAACCTTACAAATGTAGTGAATGTGATAAATGCTTTACCCAGAAATGCAGTCTTAGGATTCACCAGAGAAGTCATACAGGAGAAAAACCTTACAAATGTGGTAGTTGTGACAGATCCTTTACAAGTGGCTCATATCTTAGAATACATCAGAGAATTCATAGAGGAGAGAAACCTTACAAATGTAGTGAATGTGACAAATCCTTTACCCAGAAAAGCTATCTTAGAATTCATCAGAGAATTCACAAGGGCGAAAAACCTTATAAAGTTAGTATATGTGAAAAATCATTAACCTAGAAACCCTGACTTGTGAAACTCATCAGAGAATTCATAGAAGAAAAAAACCTTAAATACAGGGAATGTAAAAGGTCCTTTCACAGGAAAAACTGTCTTAGAACTTATCAGAAATTTTATACAAGAAATAAAACATACAAATACATAAAATTGATACATTATTTACCCAGAAAGTTTTAGAATTCATCATTGACATCATTCAAGATTGAAACTATAAATGGAGTGAATGTGACAAATCCTTTACCAAGATAAACTAACTTAGAACTCATCAGAGAAATTAGTAGGGAAACTTGACAAATTTAGTAAATATACAAATCCTTAACTGCTGACATATCTGTTAGAATGAGTGCATCATAGAATCCATACAGGAGAGAAACGTTACAGATGCAGTGTGTGAGAAGTCTTTACCCATATCTCATGTCTTAGAAAACATCAAAAAATTCATAGTGGGAGAAAGTAACCCCAAGAAATTATGTCCTTTATGAAAGCTGTATTCTTTGTGACATTTGAGCCTCCACACTAGGGAATTATTATGAACATAAGAAAATTGAGAAAATCTTGAACAATGTTCAAATCTGAGAAAATACCAAGAGTTTATGACAAGGGAAAAAAAATCTAAAAATGTGAAAATGTAGGTATTTTTTATTAAAACTTTTTACTCTTTAAAATTCATACTTTGACTTTTAGTCAATCTTTAAACTTTGCTCAAGTTATTAAGATCTTACATCTTCAAATAATGTATAATGAAGACAAAATGTAGAAGCCAGAGGAATATGGTATTGTGTAACAGTTTTCTGCAGACTAAAATGATCTATTCTGAAGGGCTTGTGATTAAAGGAGCAAATGTATATCTCAAAATATCTTAAAAAAAAAAAAAAAATCCCTGACAGTGACAACATTATCTGCTTAAGACGAAATCCAGACAAATTATACCTCTTAAAAGAGGTTTTTCAACATGCCACTAAAATAGAATTCATTTACTAAATGGATTATTACTCATTAATTTGTACTAGGATGTAAATACTATATTCAGAAATGTGTAATTATATGCTAAATTGTTAATGTGACCCCATATGGTGTAAAAAACTGCACTATGTATGCTGTAAAAACATCAGGCCATATTACATTTACAATGGAAAATTTAGTATACATTAGGACAAAATTCAAAACAATCTTTTAATCAATTCTGATTGCTCAATTGTATTAGAAAATTTTACTCTAATTGTCTTTGTCTACTGGGTTTAACCAAAGCACTATCCCTATTGAAAAAAATTGCTAAATGACCTTGGTCTTGTTTTGTATATATTTCAGTGTGGTGCCCTGTCTGTGTCAGAACTGGTGTAGACCAAACCAGGACTTATGTGGGATCTACCTCGTTCTGCCTCCCTAGATGCTGGGATTAGAGCACTGTACAGGATCTGATGACAGACCTTATCACTATGCATTTCATTCCGGAGGAAGGGTCACACCTAGACCCTGATTACTGTGCATTGTAGGTAGTCTGGATGTTGGAGAACTGCAGCGGTATGGTTTGTGTGAATGCAAATAGCGCGCTTACAGTCTGTACTGAGCTTCAAATTCTACTGAAAACTTCAAATTTGTGATTTCTCTGGGAACAATTAGCACATCTCACAGAAACAGACAAAGTCAGAGTGGAAATAAACATCGCATGGTACTTTCTGTTCTTTATGTTGGTCCTTTGGGCAGTTATAAGGCTTCTTGTTTTGTGATAAATTAAGAAATTCAATAGTGTAAAATATTGATCCTAATCATTCTGTTCCAAGCCAGTACCCGGATTTCAATTGAGCTGAGAATAGGAGTAGAGGAAATCCAGTTCTACCTAAAAACTTTCCCTCAGGACTTATTACTGTAACCTTGCACTACAGTTGAGTCTTTTTGTAGAATATCTTCTATTCATTCTCCCCTTTATTTACAGAGCACAGAAGTGTGTTAGAAATCCTAGATGTTTTGAAAAATCTCTTTCCCATAGCTTGGGCCGACTGAAACAAAAGAAAGAGACCTGGAATGTATACAGAACTAAAAGTATAAATGACACCAGAAATTCTGCAGGAAACTGCAGTAGGAGTGATAGAAGATTCAACTGACATTCGAAATAGAATGGATAAATGAGTTGACTCAGCAGCAGATAACACTTGCTTTACGTGAGAGGACATGGGCACAGTTCCCACCACCAGCATAGCGGCTGACAAGCTTCCTGATTTTTATTACAGTAAATCAGGTGCATTCTTTCTGGCCTCTCAGCATGTGCCAGCCACAAGCAAGCTACATGAATACATGTTGCAAAACATTGATATACAGAAGCTAAAGTAAATAATGAACATTTCAAAGGGAAAAGGTGTGTATATGGGAAATGAAAAAAAAATTGCTACATACTGTTTCTCTAGAAATGAATTTAGAATATAGGGTAATATCAAAATGTTACTGATGTTTTATGTAAGCATTATAGGGGACAATACAATTTGCGCATGTGTACCATGCGTTCATATGTATCTAATTATATAAATTTCATTGCTTTTATTTAAGATACTTGTAAAACTAGAAATATTTCTGCCTCTAACTCTTTACCCCCTAATCTCCTAATGTTGGTTGTTTCTGTTGTTCCTTCAATGTCTCTTACTTTTATGGTCAGTTTTTTTTTTTTTTTTTTTTTTCATTTTCTAAAATAATGCCACCAGGACTTTGATAAAATTGCTTAGTGTGTTTACACCATATTAAACTTTGTCTATATTGTCTTCCCATTTATATTTCTTGTTTTCTGTCTTCACATTCTTACTCTATGGTATCCTTTGCAATAACTGTAAGAGATTTTGGATCTTGGTTCCCTCTTCTGAGGGTTTTTAATCTCTTGCAGGTTCTCAAATTCGGTATGTTTTTAGTATTGGTTTGTTCATTTTGCAATAATTGTCCATTCCTTTTGAAACAATTTGATTGCAATCTTTAGGGAAGTGAAAGCCCTTGGTGATTGTGTTCCCTTATTTTAATGAGAATTTGGTAGTGGTTTCTAAGTGTTGACATGATGTACATGTATTTTTTTCATTTTGTTGCTGTTCATATGCATGAGATCAGTGAATAGCTACTCACTGTAAGAATCTGCTGCAATTGGCCATATCATACAAAATCATGTGTGTGATATGGTTAATTTTATGTAAACTTTGGCCTGTTTTATTTTTGAAGTTAAATATCGACATGGATTGTGAATGCAGTAAGTTAAATTTCTACTGGTAGTGTATGTCTCAGTTTTTTTTCAGTTACATTTTGTTGGCATTAGGATAGCCCCCTCCCCCAGCAATGGCTCCACCCACAGGTGACAGGAACCTAGCACATCAATTGCCATGGAAACAGCCAAAGCATTCCCAGAAGACATCAGTTCTAAATCCCATCTCCACCTGGGAGCAAGTGACGTCACTACCCCTACAAAAGACCGAAACCCTTTCTCCTCTCTCTCTTTCCTCTTCCTCTCTTCGCCCGGCCTTGACCCCTGCCCTATCCAGTTCTATTAAACCTCTCCACGTGGAACCGTGTTTGGTGTGGTCTGTCTGGGCCTAGGCGAGAAATCTAATTTACAACATTGGTGGCCCGTACGGGGAGCCAGATTTTCTCGCGACCAGTCCTTGCCGGCCACTCCAGCACACCCCGGCCCACCCCATCGGGCTCGGCATAGCGGCAGCTGCATGGCGGGCACTGTGGTTGCCTATTCCTCTTAACCGAGGCCACTGCCTCGAGTTCCCATACTGCCTCTTGTTCTGCTGACTGCCGCAGTGACCGTCTCCCGCCGCTGCTGCCACCGCCACTGCCGCCGCCGCCGCCGCCGCCACGTGCAACCCGTCTGCCGCCACAGCTGATCTACCAACCGCTGCCCGACTCACAGACTTCCAGCACGTGAGTTGTCGCCATTACTAAAGCTCTAGACACTTGCTGGCCACTGCTCTGCCACGTGTGCCAATAGCTCCTGCCACGCGGGCTGCTGAGATAGATCAGCCACACGCCACACGGTTTCACTTTTCCTGATACCAGATCGTGGCTAAGGCTCCCGCACAAACATCGGCAAATTGGTAGGGATTGTCACTCCAGTTGGTGGAGAGAATCCCCGATTTCCCAAAAAGGCCTGGCCAGCTTTTTCGGGCAAAGAGGGTTACTTCTCTATAGCCACAGTTTTGAGACAGACATTGACCATTGAGAAGCTCGTCGGGAGTGCCCTTCACTCTTTTTCCCTTCCCCCAGGGCTCTAGCAGCCGGTTCACTCAGCCGAAGTCCAGGCCTGGCGAGGGCACTCTCTGCCAGATCCAGGATCTGGCGAAGCCACCAGGAGTCCGAGTGACGACTCGCGACCCCTGCGCATAGGCGAAACTTTTCTACCGAGTTTCATCCACTGGGACGCTGGATTGGATGGCTCCGTAGCCCCCTCCCTGTACCTTCCCAATGGGCAACTCTGTCTCAAAACGTGTCACCAGGCTCCCCACTGGGATGTCTCCTGGAAAATTCCAAATCTCTAAAACTAACACCTCAGCTAAAGACATCAAAATTGATACACCTCTGCAACAATGTTTGGACTCAATATCCACTAGATAATAACTCAAAATGGCCGAAAAATGGCACCCTAGACTCGTTAATTTTACGAGACCTCCACTCATACTGCCAATGATCTGGTAAATGGAAAGAGGTTCCCTATGTACAGGCATTTACCTACCTCCGTTCTAATCCTTCTCTGTGTTCTTCCTGTAATCCCACTCACCTCCTTTTAGCAATGAAGAAAACACCAGATGACACTACAGCTCTTGACCCAGCCAATGAGCCACCCCCACTTCGCCGCAAAACCCAGACTACTGTTTCCACTCCTCCACAGCCGGTGCCAGCTAGAGGCCACTCTGCCTTGGCACCTAGTTTTACTCCTCCCATTACTCGTTCCAAGGCCATGGCCAAACTTCCACCTGACTCTTCGTCACCAGAGACGCCAGGCCCAGCATCAGTCCTTCCACTAAGGGAGGTGGCTGGCGTCGACGGGCTAGTCCGTGTCCATGTTCCTTTCTCGCTAAATGAGCTCTCCCAAATAGAAAGCAGGCTGGGTTCCTATACCTCTAACCCATCTGCTTTTATTAAAGAATTCCAATACATTACCCAATCTTACAGTCTGACATTCCATGATGTACATATGATTCTTACTAATAATTTACTTCCTGAGGAACGCCGGCGAGTTTGGGAGCAGGCAAAAACGCATGCAGACGAAATCCATCAAACAGACACAACATACCCAATTGGATCTGAGGCAGTACCTGACCAAGATCCCCGATGGGATTACAATTCCACGAGTGGTATCTTGGCCAGAGACAGGTTCATAACCTGCCTCCTGGCCGGTCTCCGCAGAGCAGCCTTAAAACCGGTAAATTTTGAAAAGCTACAAGAGGTTTTCCAAGACAGACAAGAAAACCCATCCCAATTCCTAGAGCGCCTCACAAAGGCCCTGTTACAGTACACTAACTTAGATCCTGAAAACCCAGAAGGTAAACAACTGTTAATGACATATTTTTTTTCCCAGAGCTACCCCGACATAAGAGACAAGCTTAAACGGCTGGAGAGGGGGCCCCTAACTCCACAGGCAGAAGTCTTGGCGCTGGCCTTTAAAGTGTACCATGGGAGAGATGAAAAGGCTCGCAAACAAAAGTACCATATGCTGGCACAGGCTGTCCGACCAGCCACTGCTACAAACTCCCGGCCTCCGAGGGCAAAGGGACCACCAGCTCCCTGCTATAAGTGTGGTCAGAAAGGTCACTGGGCAAAAGCCTGCCCTAGCCCCCGCAAACCAAAGGGGCCATGTCCTAGATGCCATCGAGAGGGACACTGGGCTGTAGACTGCCCTTATGTTGCACAAGACAGGGGGGCATCACACCCAAATAACTCTCCAGCCGATCTCCTAGGCTTGGCTATGGACGATTGACGGAGCCTGGGCTCCCTTGACCCGACCACTACCATTACAAACAGGGAGCCACGGGTAGCTATCATGGTATGTGGGCGGCCCATCTCCTTCCTCTTGGACACTGGGGCCACTTACTCGGTCCTGACGGAGTTTTGGGGACCCACTTCTCCCTCCCGTTTTCCTATTGTCGGGGTAGGAGGACAACCCTATCTCCCTCACCAAACCCCACCACTTAATTGTACCTTCAGGGGCATACCTCTCACCCATTCCTTTTTGGTAGTGCCTACATGTCCTGTCCCCTTATTGGGAAGAGACCTTCTAGTAAAGCTGGGAGCTTCCATTTCCTTTGCTCCCCCCACTCGCCTAAACCCAAGCTCGCCAGCAACCCCTCTGCTTCTCCTCCTAGCCAGCCAACCTACTGACACAAACATGCTGCTTCCTTTACCAGCTTCTCAGGTAGACCCCCAAGTCTGGGACGTCCAGAACCCCTCTGTTGCTAAACATCATTCTCCTGTTGTCGTCCAATTACTGGACCCTACCAGGTACATAACCCAAGCTCAGTACCCTCTCTCCCTCCAGAGCCTTAGGGGACTTAAACCTATCATTTCTGACCTCTTAAGGAAAAAACTTCTTCGCCCTACCTCTTCTCCTTTTAACACCCCTATACTAGCAGTTAAAAAGCCCAACGGAACCTATCGTCTGGTTCAAGACCTCAGGCGCATCAACTCTGCAGTGGTTCCCCTTCATCCTGTTGTGGCTAATCCTTATACTCTTCTTTCCACTATCCCCTCAGGGACCTCCCATTTCTCAGTCCTAGATCTCAAAGATGCGTTCTTCTCCATCCCTCTAGACACACAGTCACAGGACATATTTGCCTTTACCTGGACAGATCCAGACACCCATTTCTCTACCCAGCTTACCTGGACTGTTCTACCTCAGGGGTTCCGAGACAGCCCACACTTGTTTGGCCAGGCTCTGGCTTCTGATTTGTCATCTCTGCCTCCTCTCAGATCTAAGGTCATACTTTATGTAGATGACCTTCTTCTCTGTAGTCCTTCCTCAGAGATCAGCCAGGATGACACCTCCACTCTCCTAAACTTTCTTTCCAGTCGAGGCTACAGGGTCTCACCTTCCAAAGTCCAACTGTCCACTTCTCAGGTCACCTATCTGGGACTAACAATTACCCCAACCCACAAAGCTATTACCTTAGATAGAAAAAACCTAATTCAGTCCCTAACCGTTCCTTCTACAAAGGAAGAAATTTTATCATTCCTAGGGATAGCTAGCTTTCTACGCTCCTGGGTTCCTTCCTTTTCCCTCCTCTCTCGCCCCCTATATGAAGCAGCATCAGGTTCCATCCATGAACCTCCCCTCAAGCCTGTTACCAGGCCCTTTCGAAGGCTCCAACAGGCCCTCCTTAAGGCTCCGGCCTTACATCTCCCTGACCTGACTCGCCCCTTTTCCCTCTATGTAACTGAAAAGGAGGGATTTGCCCTTGGAGTCCTAGGTCACCAACTGGGGCCATCTTTTGCACCCGTAGCATATTTGTCAAAAAGACTAGATCTAACCGTCCAGGGATGGGCACCCTGTATTCGCACCTTAGCAGCTGCTGAACTCCTCATTAGAGAGTCAAAAAAGCTAACCTTTGGTTCGCCCATAACTGTTTTCTCTTCTCATAACCTGTCGCAGCTCCTGACTTACAAAGGCCTACAGACCCTGCCCCCTTCCAGGGTTCTTTCTCTCCAGGTAGCACTAATCGAAGACTCTACGCTCACCTTCCAATCATGTTCACCTCTTAACATTTCCAGCCTTCTTCCTCCGCCAGATACTAACTACTCCCTGTCTCACTCTTGCACTGAAACTTTAGATGAACTATTACCTCATCCCTCACACATACAGGAGGGCACACTGCCTCAGGCTACCCACACCTGGTATACAGATGGCAGCTCCTTTCTACATGAAGGGCACAGAAGAGCTGGCTATGCCATAGTGTCAGACACAGAGGTGGTAGAGGCACAGGCCCTCCCTGCTCATACCACCAATCAACAGGCTGAATTAATAGCCCTTACCCGTGCTTTTCAACTGGCACAGGGACAATCCCTCAATGTCTACACAGATTCTAAATATGCTTTTCATATCCTCCTGTCCCACGCTGCCATCTGGAAGGAACGTGGGCTACTTACAACAAAAGGAGGATCAGTAACTAATGCAAATCAAATTATGGCCATGCTAAAGGCTTCCCATCTCCCCACAGCTATTGGGATTATTCACTGCAGATCCCACCAGACCGATGATTCCATTGTTTCCAAGGGAAATAACCGGGCCGATGAGGCAGCTAGGGCTGCAGCCCTTAGGGGCTTAGGCTCGACTCACCCTCCCCAAGACATTCTTACACTGCAGCCCACAATCCCACCTTCACCCCCGGACATTCGCCAAACTCTGTCCTATCTTCATCAACTCTTCCATCCTAACAGCCAGGCCTTGTCCTATTTTGTTAAGACCCACTTGCAGCCTACCCCTGAAGACTTAAGTTTCTTAAAATCTATCACTGCTTCTTGCAAAATCTGCCAGGCGTCAGACCCTAGCTCAAAATATCGTAGTACTCCTTTTCCTACCCATCAAGCCCGAGGTTCTCTTCCTGGAACTGACTGGCAACTTGATTTTACCCACATGCCCACTGTCAAACGAGTCAGATACCTCCTGGTCTTGGTAGATACTTTCTCAGGGTGGGTAGAGGCATTTCCCACAACCAACAAGAGGGCTCAGACAGTCTCTGATCTCCTCCTCCGAGAGATAATTCCCCGATTTGGTGTCCCAGCTTCCTTGCAATCAGACAATGGTCCTGAGTTTACCTCTCAAATCTCTCAAAACCTGTCTAAGGCTCTAGACATCCCCTGGCATTTTCATATCCCCTACCACCCTCAATCTTCAGGGAAGGTAGAGAGAACTAACCGCTCCTTAAAAACCACCCTTGTCAAGCTGTCACAGGAACTTCACCTTGATTGGGTAAAACTCCTACCTCTGGCTCTTTTCAGACTACGAGCTCTTCCCAAGCGACCTCTTCAGGTCTCACCATTTGAACTCATGTATGGGCGTCCGGTCCTAACTCCTGGCCTCTCACCTAAATGCTCTCCCCTCCCAGACCATCTACTCACCCCGTTACTTTGCCACCTTCGCTCTCTCTTGTGGAACTTCGCTGACCACCATCTACCCCGACCACACACTGAACCTTGCCCACTGCCTGTAAACACTGGAGACCAAGTTCTTCTATCTCCTCCAGACAACCGGCCCTCATCACTCTCCCCTAAATGGCAGGGCCCTTTTAAAGTGATTCTCGCGACACCTACAGCAGCCAAACTGGAGGGACTCCCTCACTGGGTCCACCTGTCCCATCTCAAACCTTTTATTCCCCCACCTAAACATTCTTCATACACATCGACCCTAACAGGACCGTGCTCTGTCAAGCTCCAGAGGACGTCGAGACAACCCACCTTACCCTCGCTTCCAGAAAATGAGACCCCATCCTGCCAGCAACATTCAACACCACTGGATTAGACATGGGCTTCTTATCTTCCCTTTACTGTTTGTCTTTATCCAGGGAAGCCCATATATCTGGAGATTTGAGGTTCACGAGACTTCTGCAGATAACAAACAGTCCTTCCAAATAGGTTCAGGAAACTGCTCTATGGCTGGATGTCAAGAACCGATCCAAATCGCTGTCGTCCCTGTGTCGGTCATCCCATCCAAGTACTATGATCTCTTTACCTGCTTTCTCTTTGACCAGACAGCAGATGTTTGTAAGAAATGGCCAGATAAATATGGGGGTTGCCCATATTGGTCTTGCCAGATACACATGCTAGGATCACGGCCCCACCACTTCTTCTACCAACAGCACAAGAAGCTCTTTTTCTACATAGAAGATCCATGGGATCCCAGGTGGGAGACTGGAGTTGTCGGTAAGCTCTACCGTAAAAACCAACCAGGATCCCCAGTGAGTACTATCAAAATTCAGAGAAAATATGTTTCAATTGCCCAACCCCTAGATATAGAAGGGGTAGGAAAAATAATCAAACACTCCTCTGAGGTCCTTACTTCCTTAACATCCCCCCTCATAAATGGCACCAGCTTGTCCTTCCGCCTTTTGCTTCAGACTTTGACATTAGCATACAAGCTCCTTAATATCACCCGACCTGGTCGTTTTAAAGACTGCTGGCTATGTGTTCCTCCTGGAACAAACTCACAATTGCCGCTCACAGCTTCTCCAGTAATGTTGCCCAATAACCTTACCTCACCCTTCGTCAGCTGTCCCGACTCTGATGTTGCCATGACCCCTTACCTCTCCTCTATCTCTCTTCTTGGCACGGCAAACTGTTTTAAGGCATCTGGGACACATCCTGTAGGAATGTTAGGCTCCTTAGACTGCAATATGACCACAACCCTTGATACCCCATCTCTGCCACAGTGCCCAGTGATCCAAAATACATCAATCCTCTGTGGCACGCAGGCATATCATCGTTTACCTGGCAGCTGGTCAGGAAGCTGCACTTTGGTTCTCCTTTTCCCCGAACTAGGAGTAATCCAGGGAAACGAGCCCCTGCCAATCCCAGTCGTCAATATGATAGCCGCCCGACATAAGAGAGCAGTTCAGGTCGTGCCACTTTTGGTAGCTGCAGGAATAGCAGTAGGAACTAGCACTGGGATAGCAGGAATAACTACTTCCATGACCAAATATAATGAGATCACTTCCACCCTCAACAACAGGTTTCAAGAAGTGTCTGAAACTCTGCTCACCATCCAAAAACAGTTAGATTCCCTGGCAGCCGTGGTTCTTCAAAACCGACGGGGGCTGGACCTTCTAACAGCTAAAGAAGGTGGCCTTTGTCTGTTCCTCCAAGAAGAATGCTGCTTCTATGTCAACCAATCCGGGATAGTGAGAGATAAGATCCAAGAGCTACAATCTGACATACAAAATTCCAGGGAACGTGAGACCTCCAGTTTCTGGACCTTCGAAAACCCTATATGGAAGTGGATACTCCCCTTCGTAACCCCTCTTCTAGTCATCTTTCTAGCATTACTATTTGCTCCCTGCCTTATCAATCTTGTCTCTACATTCCTTCAACGACAGATACAAAAAACTTCTAACCAAACCATTAATCAGTTCCTGTTGCAGGACTACAAGCCATTGCCTATAGAAAATCCTGATGTTAATGATTACCAAGTGGAACCCGATGGCGAAAACCAGCTACACCCCTACGACGCCCCAAGACAGCAGGAAGCAGTTTAAGAGACCCGACGCCCCTATTCCCTTTTCACCATCGGCTTCCCTACCCTCCCCTTTTCTCTCTTTTTATATAAGAAAAAAGGGAGGAATGTTGGCATTAGGATAGCCCCCTCCCCCAGCAATGGCTCCACCCACAGGTGACAGGAACCTAGCACATCAATTGCCATGGAAACAGCCAAAGCATTCCCAGAAGACATCAGTTCTAAATCCCATCTCCACCTGGGAGCAAGTGACGTCACTACCCCTACAAAAGACCGAAACCCTTTCTCCTCTCTCTCTTTCCTCTTCCTCTCTTCGCCCGGCCTTGACCCCTGCCCTATCCAGTTCTATTAAACCTCTCCACGTGGAACCATGTTTGGTGTGGTCTGTCTGGGCCTAGGCGAGAAATCTAATTTACAACACATTTTCTGTAGGTTTATTATTTTTTAGTATATGAACAGTGACAAGGCAGAGAGGGAATCTTGAGTTTTACTCTCTTCCTTGGCCTAAAGCTATTGACTTCTGGCAATTAACCCATACTTTTAGCAGCAGGAGATTAACTAAAGAAGTGGTTACTTGGGTTCTTTGCTCTTTTACTTGTAGACCCCTCTTGAGAGGCTCAGACTTTAACTTTTTGAAAGCCAGCAAAAAAGAAAAGGAAGAAAGTCACACATGCAGGAAAAAACACTCACTCTGTATGGAGCAGAAAAAGAGGCTCTCAAAGAACTTTGTTGCTGAGATAAAGAAAAGCTTCAACCTCTCTTTTTATTTCTGTTCTCAGTATGTATACTGTATCTAAAAAATTGCCTCATACAAATATCAAGTATAAAGGAAATGCTCAAGAATCAATACATGGGACTTCACGAGATTGCAAAGTTTCTCTAAGGCTAAGTACACTGCCAAGAAAACAAAACGGCAGCCAACAGACTGGGAAAGGATCTTTACCAATCTCAAATCTGAGAGAGGCCTAATACCAACATATACAAAGAACTCAAGAAGTTATACTCCACAGAATCAAACATCCCTATTAAAAATGGGGTACAGAGCTAAACAAAGAATTCTCAATTGAGGAATGTCAAATGGCTGAGAAGCACCTAAGGAAATGCTCAACATCTGTGGTCATCAGGGAAATGCAAATCAAAACAACCCTGAGATTCCACCTCACACCAGTCAAGATGGCTTAGATTAAAAACTGACAGCAGATGCTGGTGAGGATGTGGAGAAAGAGGAACACTTCTCCACTGTTGGTGGTGTTGTAAGCTGGTACAACCACACTGGAAGTCAGTCTGGTGGTTCCTCAGAAAATTGGATGCACTACCTGAAGATCTAGTTATTCCATGTCTGGGCATATACCCCAAAGATGCTTCAACATATAAAAAGGACACACACTCCACCATGCTCTTAACAGCCCTATTTATAATAGCCAGAAGCTGGAAAGAACCCAGATGTCCTTCAGTAGATGAATGGATACAGAAATTGTGCATTTACACAATGGAGTACTACTCAGATATTAAATACAATGACTTTAAGAAATTCCTAGGGAAATGGAGGTATCTAGATAATATCATCCTTTGTGAGGTAACCCAGTCAAAAAATGACAGACATAATATGCAGTCACTGATAATTGGATACTAGCCACAGAAAGCTATGAATATGCAAGAAACAACTCACAGACCATATGAAGCTCAAAAAAAAAAAAAAAGAAAAAGAAAAAGAAAAAGAAAAGAAAAAAGAAAGAAAGAAAGAAAGAAAAGGCCAAAAAGTGGAAATGAAAGGAAATTAAATTCAAGGTCTAAAAAACTCATGTAAGTTGGGGCAAAAAATGGTAGTTTGTAAGCTTAAAGGCCTAGGACTGAGAACTTTGTAAAACAAGTCCAGGCATGCCCAGCTAAGCCCATTGTTAAAACATTCCTGAGGCTAGGTTAACTGACCTTAAAGATAAGTTAGGAATGCAGAAGCTGGCCCTGGGTGTCTTTTACAACTGAGTTGTCAAAAGAGCCCCCTGGGAGTCTATTCAATAGTAAATTAGATGTTAACCACAGGTATCCAGACTTAGATAAGCATAGGCTCCACCAGTCTCCTTACTTCCTTACTGCACATAAGCTGTGGGTGTTGGGTGGATTTTGTACTCAGCTAATTCTTCCCAGCCCCCTCCCTCTCTCCCCACCCTCTATAAAAACCCCTAGCTTTTGAGTCTCACGGTTGATACATCTATTTCCTTCGTGAGATACAAATTGGCCTGGAGCTCCGCCATTAAACTACCTCGTGCTTTTGCAGCAAGAAGGTCTGTCATGTTTCCTTAGGTAACCCCGTGTCCCGAGACTCAAGTGGGGGGTGTCCCCGAAAGGGGGTCCTACAGAAGCCTCAGTCCTTAGGGGGTAAAAAAGTGTTTGGCACCCTCGCAGAGTGTATACATCTAGACCTTAAATCATTAATAATTCAAGAGCTAAGAATGTAGCATGGTGGTAGTTCTTGGTATTTAAAAATTATTAAGTTTAATCTTTATTCACCAAGAAAACTATTTCCATGTTATATTTTGTTTTACACTGTAACTAGTAAGATTTCAATGCATACTATCAAATTCTAAATATATTTATATAGTTTTATTAAAAATTCTTTTACTATCTGTATTTTTTTTTTGTTTTTTTAAAGTTTAAGAAAAGAAAACCAAAAAAAAAAAAAAAAAAAAAAAAAAGTAAAACCATTACAGCAGGGTAATTATCGTTTTCTAAACACTTTTTCATTCTAATAAGTCTGTGGCTAGTTTAAGGCAATAAATTCTTGTCATAAATTGCTAAGGCCTCCTATAGATAGAGATGACACACACACACATCTTCAATTTTTTACCCATAATTGTTCCTGTCTAAAAGGAAATGCACACAAACAAGAAACAGAGAATAAAGGAAAGGTCATCAAGTGATTGACCTACTGAAACCTGACACTATTACTGATGCCATACTGTGCTGGCCAACAGGAGCCTAGCATGGCTGTTCTCTGAGAGGCTCTACTAGCCTCTATAGTGTTTAGACAGATGCAAGTACTTATAGCCAACTATTGGACTAAGGTCAGGGTCCCTATGGGAGAGTTAGGGGAATAACTGAAGGAGCTGAAGGGAACAGGAGCCCAGTAGGAAGAACAACAGTATCAGATAACCTGGACCCACCCAAAACTCCCAGAAATTAAGCCACCAAGAGTGTGCATGAGCTGGTCCTGGCCACTGGTACATATGTAGCAGAGGACTGCCTTGTCTGGTCTCAGGGGGAGAGGATACACTTAATCCTGTAGAGAATTGATGCCCTAGAGAAGGGGGAAGGATGCTGGTGGGGGTTGGTGGGTGGTTGGAGGAGCTCCCTTTCATGAAGAACAGGAAGGGTGTCTGTAGGAAGCCGTTGGCATCAATAGATGGCGCCAGCTTCCCGCCCATTGTTCAGCCTACAAAAAACCTTTCCCCTCGTGTTGCTTGGCAACCACATAGTCACAGCCCACCCCCGGGGCACGTGATTGAACTACAGGAGGATGCACCAATCAGGTAGCAACACAAGTCTCTGAGGCATATATAGCAGTGCATTTTCTCCCCCACGTGAGGAGAAGAGGAAGACAGTGGGGAGATTTCGGGAGACCCCACGTGGAGGGATGGCGGAGAGGTGCCACGTGGAGAGAGACTCGGTAAAATAGATTGTGGGAGGTCCCGCATGGACAGAGACTGGACAGAGAGATCGCTCGTGGGGGACTGCGCGTGAGAGGTCGTCTAGACAGTAGAACTGTAGGGAGTCCCCGGCTCAGAGAGAAGTTTCCTGCTCAAGAAGCCCCTGCTCAAAGTGCTGTTCAATAAAGGTTATCCGCAGAAGAAGCTGTTTGTTTTGTTGCACGCCTGTTCCTAGCGGCGGGAAGCGTGGGCGCGTGACAGGTGTCTGTTGGAATAACCATGCCAACTCTCCCATCCGCTTGGGGTTAGCTACCATGCCTGCTTGCATGCCTCGACCCTTGGAGCAATACAGGCCCTTTTTTGCTAAGCTAATTGGCCCAGTCACAAGACTATTTTAACACCTGGCCTTCCTGTCTCCAGCTGCCTCAGCTTACAAACTTCACCCTAAGGGGTGAGTTACACACAGCAGCTATGGAATTTGCATGTCTGCCCTGTAATTACCTGAGAGTATAATACTGGGACCTCAGTCTGTGTGTGCATGACTGCAGGCTGTCCTGAGACACGGCAGTTCAAGATGGAGTAAACTTTCTGATAACATAAATAGTGGACTTCTGTCTTTCTTTAAAACCCTTGGGTCTTCGCCCGGTTCGGAGTAGCTGTTCGTGGTGCAGGCATCACAAATGGAGGCGCACATCACCTCCCGCAGGTGGCAACACTTTGAGTGTATATTAAATATATTGATAAAAGTCTCTTTGGAAATTGTGTTAATATGAAAGGCTGTGTGGACCTTCCAAGTTTCAGTGAATGCATTCGTCTGGCTTGAGCATAGGCCTGTGTCTCAGGATCCTGAATGCAGTAGCTTGAAGGATAAACACCTCCATGTGCTTAAATATTTGAGTGTTTGGTTCCAGTGAGAGGAACTATTTGTGCAGGATTAGGAACAGTGGGTTTAAGTTTTCAGCCAGATACCTGCCACCCTGCATCCTACCTATGCTCATGAACTACCCTGAAGCTGTAAGCGAGTCCTGATGAAGTGTTTGTCAGAGCTGTTTTACTCATCCTGTTTCTTCATAGCTACAGAGACATTATTACTAAGGCACACGGTTTGGATAAGTAGCCTTTTTTGGCTTGAATTCTGAAAACCACCCTCCTATTCTGCCTACTAAGTGCTGACATTTAGATGGAACCAATCCACTCTGAGCTCCTAAAATATGTTTTCTTTGTTTGTTCATTTTGTTTTTTGGTTGTTGGGGGGGGGCAGGTTGTATGCATTTATTCAGGATAACTCAGTTTAGTTAGTCCAACACACGTAAAATTTAAGTTCATTCCATGTTCTATTCTAAAAGGAAGGCACTCTGCATTTGTGTTGTGGAAATAAATTTTCACTGTCTGTGTGCCTTATTAACTGAGAATGGATTTGTAAGACTACAGGCAGCAAACAGCGATGGCTGTCCATGGAAGGTGCTCTCATTCCAGAATCTTGTTCATTGACAAAACTGAAGGGCTGAGAAATGCACAAATTTTCAAGAGGACAGCATTTGTGCTCCATGTCACCTTAGCACTCTGGTCTGTAACATACAGGCTGGATTGTGGGTAGGGAGTGCATGAATGTATAGATTGCTCTTGGTCTGATAGCCATTCTGCTTTCTTAATTATCATATACAATTCCTTTCTTCTGTACCTTGAAGTTTTTATCATACAGTCATAAATGGGTCTGCTTAAAGGTACCACCAACATACTTTATATTTTTTGAGACTATTGTTAAAGCTGTTGATTTCCTTTTTTTTCTTACCACTTTATTAAAAAAAAAAAGAGAGAGAGGAATACATATACAGATTTTTTTTTAGGAATTTTGGCATAACAGTATATGAATATTTTTGTCAGTACTTAATATTTTAGAGGTGTGATGGCATGCATTGAAATCCCACTAGTTACCATAAGCATGAAGTACATGTAGGACAAAACATAACATGGAAACATTTCTTGTTGACTGTAGGTTAAGCATAATGATCTGTGAATATCAAAAAATGCCACAAGGCTATTATTATCTTAGCTCTTGGATTATTAATGATTTGAGGTCCAGATGTACCACACTCTGAGAGTTTTCCACTCTTATTTTTTTCCTAAGAAGGATTGAGGCTTTTTTTTTTTTCTATTTTTTTTTTTTTGGGGGGGGTCCTTTGTTTTTCTTGAGCTTCCTATGGCCTGTGTTGTTTCTGGGGTGTTCAGAGCTTTCATGTCTAGTATCCAATTATCAGTGACTGCATATTATGTCTGTTCTTTTGTGACTGGGTTATCTCACTCAGGATGATATTCTCTAGATGCATCCATTTTCTTAAGAATTTTATAAAGTCATTGTTTCTGATAGCTGAGTAATACTCCATTATGTAAATATGCCACAATTTTTGTATCCATTCATCTACTGAAGGACATCTGGGTTCTTTCCAGCTTCTGGCTATTATAAATAGGGCTGCTATGAACATTATGGTGCATGTGTCTTTATTGTATGTTGGAACATCTCTGGAGTATATGCCCATAAGTGGAATAACTGGGTCTTCAGGTAGTACTATATCCAGTTTTCTGAGGAACCACCAGATTGACTTCCAGAGTGATTGTACCAGTTTACAACCCCACCAACAGTGGAGAAATATTCCTCTTTCTCCACATCCTCACCAGCATCTGCTGTCATCTGAATTTTTGATCTTAGGAATTCTGATTGGTGTGAGGTGGAATCTCAGGCTTGTTTTGATTTGCATTTCCCTGATGGGTAAGGATGTCAAGCACTTCCTTAAATGTTTCTCAGCCATTCGATATTCCTCAATTGAGTACTTTTTGTTTAGCTCTGTGCCCCATTTTTTAATAGGATTGTTTGATTCTTTGGTGTCGAACTTCTTGAGTTCTTTGTATACCTTGGATATTAGGCCTCTATTAGATGTGGGGTTGGTAAAGTTCTTTTCCCAATCTGTTGGCTGCCGTTTTGTTTTCTTGACAGTGTCCTTAGCCCCACAGAAACTTTGCAATCTCATTAGGTCACATTTGTTGATCTTTGACCTTAGAGCACAAGCCATTGGTATTCTGTTCAGGAAAATTTCCCCTGTGTCTATGTGTTCTAAGGTTTTTCCCACTATCTCTTATAATAGTTATGTGTACCTGGTTTAATGTGGAGATCTTTGATCCACTTGCAGTTGAGCTTTGTACAAGGAGATAAGGGTCCATTTTCATTCTTCTGAATGCTGAGTGCCAGGTGAACAAACACCATTTGTTGAATAGGCTGTCCTTTTTCCATTGAATGTTTACAGCTTCTTTGTCAAAACTCAGGTGACCATATACGTGAGGGCTCATTCTGGATCTTCTATTCTATTCCATTGATCCACATTCCTATCTCTGTACCAGTACCATGCAGTTTTTATCACAATTGCCTTGTAATATAGCTTTAGGTCAGGGATGGTAATCCCACAGAATTGTTCTTGTTGAGGGTAAATTTCGATATTCTATGTATTTGTTATTCCAGATGAAATTGCACATTGCTATTTCCAACTCCATGAATTATTGGGTTCGAATTTTGATGGGGATTGCATTGAATCTATAGATTGCTTTTGGTTTACAATGTTGATCCTTCCAGTCAATGAGAATTGGAGATCTTTCCTTCTTCTGAGATCTTCCTCGATTTTCCTTCTTCAGAGATTTAAGGTTCTTGTCATACAGGTCCTTCACTTGCTTAGTTAGAGTCACACCAAGGTATTTCATATTGTTTGTGACTATTGTGAAGGGCATCTTTTCCCTATTTTTTTCTCCCCATGTTTGTCTTTTGAGTAGAGGAAGGCTACTGATTTGTTTGAATTAATTTTATATCCACCCACTTGGCTGAACTTGTTTATCAGCTGTAGGAGTTTTCTGCTGGAATTTTTGTGGTCACTTATGTACACTATCATGTCATCTGCAAATAGTGATATTTTTATTTCTTCCTTTCCAATTTGTGTCCCTTTGATTGTCTTTTGCTGTCTAATTGCTCCACCCAGAATTTCCAGTACTATGTTGAATAGGTAGGGGGAGAGTGGGCAGCCTTGTCTCATCCCTGAATTTAGTGGGATTGCTTCAAGTTGCCCACTGTTAAGTTTGATGCTGGCTGTTGGTTTGCTGTATATTGCTTTTATTATGTTTAGGTATCGGCCTTGGATTCCTGTTCTTTCCAAGACTTTTAAAATGAAGGGATGTTGAATTTTGTCAAATGCTTTCTCAGCATCTTGTGAGATGACCATGTGTTTTTTATCTTTGAGTTTGCTTATATGGTGGATTACATTGATGGATTTCCATATATTAGACATCCCTGCATCTCAGGGATGAAGCCTACTTGATCATGGTGAATGATGGTTTTGATGTGTTCTTGGATTCGGCTTGCAAGGATTTTGTTGAGTATTTTTGAATCAATGTTCATAAGTGAAATTGGTCTGAAGTTCTCTTTCCTTGTAGGGTCTTTGTGTGGTTTAGGAACGAGGGTTATTGTGGCCTGGAAAAATAAGTTAGGTAGTGTTCCATCTGACTGTATTTTGTGGAATAGTTTGGAGAGTATTGGTATTAGGTCTTATATAAATATCTCATAGAATTCTGCACTGAACCCATCTGGACCTGGGCTTTTTTGGTTCTAGGCTTTTTATGACTGCTTCTATTTCTTTAGGTGTTATGCAATTATTTAGATGGTTTTCCTGGTCCTGGTTTAACTTTAGTATCGGGTATCTGTTTAGAAATTCATCGATTTCCTTCAAATTTTCCAGCCTTGTTGAGTATAGGCTTCTATAGAAGGATCTGATGATTTCTTGAATTTTCTCATTTTCAGTTGTTGTGTCTCCACTTTCCTTTCTGATTTTATAATTTAGATACTCTCTCTTTGTCCTCTAGTTTAGCTATGGGTTTATCAATCTTGTTCATTTTCTCAAAGCACCAGCTTTGGTTTTGTTGATTCTTTGAATGGTTCTTTTTGTTTCAATTTGGTCTATTTCTGTCCTATGTTTGATTATTTCTTACTGTCTACTCCTCTTGGATGTATCTGCTTCCTTTTGTTCTAGAGCTTTCAACTGTGCTGTCAAATTACTAGTGTATGCTCTCTCCAGTTACTTTTTGGAAGCACTCAGAGCTATGACTTTTTCTCTTAGTACTGCTTACATTGCATCCCATATGTATGGGTGTGTTGTGTTTCCATTTTCATTAAATTCTAGAAAATCCTTAATTTTTTAAAAGTTTCTTCTTTGACCTTGCTATCATTTAATAGAGCATTGTTCATTTTCCATGTGTATATAGGCTTTTTGTTGTCTTTGTTGTTATTAAAGACCAGCCTTAGTCCATGGTGGTCTGATACGATGCATGGAAGTACTTCAATCTTCTTATATCTATTGAGGCTTGTTTTATGACCGATTATATGGTCAATTTTGGAGAAGGTGCCGTGAGGTGCTGAGAATAAGGTGTGTTCTTATGTTTTAGAATGAAATGCTCTGTAGATGTCTATTAATTCCAATTGGTTCATAACCTCTGCTAGTTTCACTCCGTTCTTGTTCTGTTTCTGCTTCCATGATCTGTCCATTGATGAGAGTCGGTGTTGAAGTCTCCCCACTATTATTTTGTGGTGTGCAATGTATTTTTTGAGCATTGGTAGGGTTTCTTTTATGAATATGGGTGCTCTTGTATTTGGAGCATATATGTTAGGGATTGAGAGTTCCTCCTGATAAATTCTCTCTGTAATGAGTAAAAAGTGTCCTTCCTTGTCTTTTTTGATAACTTTTGGTTGAATATCTACTTTATTCAATATTAGAATGGCTACTCCAGCTTGTTTCTTTGTGCCGTTTGCTTGGAAGGTTTTTATCTCAGCCTTTTACTCTGATATAGTGTCTTTTTTTTTTTTTTTTTTTTGCCTTTGAGTTTCATGTATGCTGCAAAATGCTGGATTCTGATAGCCTATGTCTTTTTATTGGGGAATTGAGTCCATTTAGGTTAACAAATATTAAGGAATAGTGGTTACTGTTTCCTGCTATTTTTGCTTTTAGAGGTAGAATTGTGCCTGTGTGTCTTTCTTCTTTTGGTTTTCTTGCTTAATTATTTTTTCTTTTTACTAGGATGTAGTGTCTCTCCTTATTTTGGGTTTTCCACCTATAATTCTTTTTAGTGCTTGATTTGTGGTCAGATGTTTTATTAATTTAGTTTTGTCCTGGAATATCTTGGTTTCTCCATCTATGGTGATTGAGAGTTTTGCTGGGTATAGCAGTGTGGGCTGACACTTGTGTTCTCTTAGGGTCTGCATGATGTCTGTCCAGGATCTTCTCGCTCTCATAGTCTCTGTTGAGAAGTCAGGTATAATTATGATTGGTCTGTCTTTATATGTTACATGACCTTTTCCCCTTATTGCTTTTAGTATTCTTTCTTTGTTTTGAACACTTGGTGTTTTGACTATTATGTGTCAGGAAGAATTTCTTTTTTGGTCCAATCTATTTGAAGTTCTCTAGTCTTCTTTTATGCGCATGGTCATCTGATTCTTAAGGTTAGGGAAGTTTTCTTCTACAATTTTTTTTGAAGATATTTACTGTGTCTCTTAATTGATATTCTTCTCCCTCTTCTTTTCCTATTTTCTTTATGTTTGTTCTTCTGTCATGTCCTGGATCTCCTGGACATTTTGGGTTAGGATCTTTTTGGCCTTTTCATCTTCTCTGACTCTTTTGTCTATGTTTTCAATGTTGTCTTCGGCCCCTGATATTCTCTCTTCCATTTCTTGTAGTCTGTTGGACATGCTTGCCTCTGTGATTCCTGACTTTTTTTTTTTTTTTTTTTTTTTTGGTTTTCCACCTCCAGGGTTGTCTTTTTTAGTGATTTCTTTATTGTTTCTGTTTCCATTTTCAATTCCTTCATCTCTTTGTTTCTGTTTTCCTCTAGTTCTTTGATTTCTTTGAGGGTTTTTTTTGTTTGTTTGTTTGTTTTTGTTTTTTTTTGTTTATGGTTGTCCTCTCGTTCTTCTCAAAGATCTCCATCTTCATCCTGAGGTATGATTTCCAGAGTGTTTGGCATTCCACTGCTGGCTGTGATGAGACAGATGGGTTTTGATCTTGCCAGGTTATCTTGATTTGCATTGCTTAAGTTCTTTCATGTTCCTTTTGCCATCTTGTTGTCTGTGATTATACGTGGTCTTGTTTTCAATGATTGGTACTTGTCTCTTCCATGTACCGGAGGACCCGAGGTTTCAGGAAGAAAAATGATTCTGAGTGTTTGGCAGGCAGTGAGTTCTGTTAGCAGTGACTCAGCTCTGTCTTTGTAGGCTCAGTTGTGGCCGCTCTTGTGAGGCTGTTCTTGTAGCTCAGACCTGGCCCCCACAGGTCCTGAGTAGTAATGGCTGGGGCATGGCTCTTTCTCTAGGCCACTAGGGACCCTTTTCCCAATAGCACAGTACTTTCTGCTCTCTGAGGACTCCTGATTTGCTATGTGTCAGACTCCTCTCTAGTCTAAGGGTAAAAGGGTCTGTAGAGTTGAACTTCAAGCACTGCCTCTCCCAGACAAACCCTGGCTCCCACTGACAAGGGCCTGTGCCTTACTGTGGGCCTGTGTGTCTATACTTTGAGCCAGGGCTTTTTGGGCGGATCCTGAGTCCCTCTGACAGAGTTCCAGCTCCACTGAACCAGAGGGCCGAATTTTCCCCATGCTCTGCCTAGACCTCTTTGCAATTTGGCTATGCACAGCGCAGTCTCACCAGGCCTGTGTCTCTGGATCTCTGCTGTTCCAGGTGGCAAATGGCCTGAGTGTTTGGTCCGCATGCAAGGTGCACATTCCCAAAAAAAAAAAAAAAAAGCTTCCAATCTTTAGGAAAGAGAAAACTCTTCCATGTGTGAATGAGAATATGCTAGCATGTGCCAGTGTTTATATCACATATGCAGTTTTCTCTTTCCTGTTGCTATTTATATGCATATTGATAAGTGAGTAATTATTAAAATCATGTGCCATCTTATTAATTATTTCAGATAAATGCACATGTTATATACTGAACCTTATGTGAATATTTTGGGTTTTGGTCTTTGAAGAAGCAGCATACCCCCTTTTGTGTAGGCTGGAGCAGGTTGACTTTCCACTGATACTGTCATTTCATTCCTTTGAATTATCTATATGATGTAGTGGTTTTGAATATTATTAGTGAAGACACTGAGTAGATAGAAAGTGTGTTTTGGAATATATTTCCTGGAAATTTTGTTCATGAAAAATGGTGCATAGCAAGAAAATTCCAGAAAGAAGATTGTTTTTCAGGGAGAATCACTATGCAACACAGTTATGACAGCTACACACTGACTTGCAGGAGCCCTGAATGGCAGAGAGTGGGTCAGAATCTCATTTCACAGATTATCATAAAAAGAATATAAGTTGTAGTTATTGACCGAAAGTAGTAACATGTATTAAACAGATAGAAAAAGATCCCGATAAGCTATAGGAAGGGTGAGTGTGGGGTGTTTACTCTATCAGGTTACCCTGATCCTGATTCAGTGAAGAGTTTGACAGAGATAATGCATTGGCTATTCTTCCTTGGTGGTGGAGTGGGGGTCAAGAAAGGGACAGACCCAGATCTGGGAATCCATCATTTAAAGTATTTGCACTGGCTCCACAATTACTCAAGTGTAGTTCCTTGCACACTCTTAACTATGTTTCTAGCTCACTCCTTTGTTTCTTTGTGTACTTGGTGCACTTTCGCCTCTTCCTGTTAGAATCCTTAAAGGGAGCTTTTGGCCTGAAAGGATTTGGGGAGCCAGAACTGGGAGACGTAGAGAGAGGAGATTCTGAGAGAGGAGGGAAAACCTGAAATCCTGGATTAATTGGGACTCCTGGATATATTTGTAGACCTGGAAGTAATCTAGGGCTTTGAAGCAGTTGGAGACAATGGGACATTAGGGGACCTAGAGGCATATAGAGACCAGGGAGCACTGGAGGTCCAGGGAGCCAATGTGTACTTGGAATCATTGTGGAAAGTTCTTTCATTGGAAAGCCTCATAGAAGAAATAAAATAGATTAAAGTTTCCCCACAGTCCCCAGTGTCTGCACATCAATACTCCCTATCAGTTATCCCTGGCTTATATGCAGGGTTTGGGGTTGTGTCTTGGCAGGAGAGCAAAGCACAGAGCACAGCTTAAGAACCAGAAACATTGCTCACACCATGGCTTCTACATGCTTGTCCCAGGTACAGTATGCACAAAGTCCTCAGTGTTGATATTTTCAAAGTGAACCCACAAACATTTTCAGTTTTAATTTAGGACACTTAACCCCAAGAGATTGTGGCTGGGGAAAAGTCTTACTCTAGAACTGTCAGGCTGCTGCCAAAAATTTGTTCTTTCTCTCCCAGCTCCCTTCCTCCCCAGCCAAGAATAAAGTGCCCACACCACTCATGGTATCTATCAGCTTTCCCAGGCCTCAACTCTTCCGGAAAATTTGTGGGCCCTGCATATTGATGCCTTGTGTTCTGTAACTTTAGTTTTTTCAAACCTTAGTTTTAATGATGGTTCTTAAATGCCTTAACCTTGCCTGCAGCCCACCCAGCAGAGGTAGTGGAAAGAAAGGATTCTGGGGAAGGGGACCTGTTTAGAAAGACTCTGTGGAGAGGCTTCCATCTGTGTTATGTGGAAATCAGCAGATAAGTTCCCTGTTTAGCTCAATCCACTCACAAGAATCTTATGGATACAGCAGCAGTCTGCTTCAGTAGAGTCAGGACAGCAAACACAAATCAGAAGCTGCAGTGAAATGAAGATCAGAGAAGTCTCAAAACCCACAAGCATTGTACAGCTAACTCTGTAAGCAAGCTTCGCTCCATCTATCACTCTTCATCAAGTCCTATATATAACCTCCAAGCATCGCAAGTCCTCCATGTTCTTGATTCAGCACATGTCTTGCCTCAGCTGACATCAGTCTGCCAGCCAGCCCAGGTCTGAGGAAGCTACCGGAAACTGCAGCACACCATCAGAAATTTTTCAGTGAAAATCATCATGTGCTCTTTCATGTGCTTGCTTTATCAGAACATTCTCTCTACTGTGTCTACTTCAGCAAAATATTCCTTCACGTGTCTGCCTTAGTCCTGTGTCCACATCAGCTAAGAATTCCTTCACACGTGTGTCCCAGCAAAATGCCATTCAACCAACTTTGCAAAGAACCCTCACTGTTACTTGGGCTTAAAACACCTCACTGATTGTTGGGCCCTCTCTACCTACTCAGAAGCTTTCACCATGATGTTCCTGCCACTGTTTCTCAGTTCCACTGTCAATACAGCCCTCACCTACTACTTACTCTTCAGACACACCTCCTGAAGGTGTTGTCCTCTTTTCTATTTTTGAGACAGGGACCCTTAAGCTCCAGATTCCCTGTAAGCCTTTATGTAACCTGAATGATTCCCTAAACTTCCAGTGATCTGTCTGACTCTGCCTCCTTCCCAAGAGCTGGGCTTAAAGGTGTGAGCAACCATGCCAGTCAGTTCATCTTTTCTGATGGGAAAGATTCAGAGTGCCGCCTGTGCTGGAAACTTGGAAACTGATAGTCCTTAGCAACCCTGCTACCCAGCTCTCCACTTCCGGCTCCGAATCTTGATTTTAAGTTAGCCATCTTGAGTTTCTTCCTTATCTCTTTCTAATTGTTCTGGCTCCTCCACTAAAAACAAGCCTCTCAGTTCAAGTCCACTGCGGGCTACAAACAGAATTCCAGGACATTTGTGGCTACATAGAGAAATCCTATATTGAGAAAATTAATAATTTAAAAAGACACCTGTCTATAACTCCATTTCTTTGTGTGACAACCTTTTCTACTCACCATTTCCTAGGCAGGAGGATCAGGATCTCCACCCTGGTGATAGTTTGGTTTCTTTTGTGGTTTCGGCTCTGCTATTTCAGAAAAAGCTTTTGATGTGTTTTGTGGGTAACTGAAATGACTTTAATGTATATTTGTGACCTCTCACTTTTGATTCTGAGATCAGTCACTGAGAGCTGTGGGAAAACACAAGCTGCATGCGACTTCTCACTCTGTTAGGATACCTGTGTCCTGGAGATATTAATTTACTATATGCCACCTCATGGAGACTGAAGAAACTGCTTGACTCTGTTGCTTGCTGTGCTCCAGTTGGAAAGTCTTCTTAGCCAAAAGTTCATCAAATCCCAATGGGGTGTCACCTCACTCCCAATTGTGCTTGACTTGTTGAAGACATTCATTTTAAAATAGGGATATTTTTACCACTGTAAAAATATCAAACCAGGCAGGAAGCACTAGCAAATATCTCTCTGATCTTGGGGAGTGTTTTGTTGGCAATATGGCTCTTTAGGAAAAATTTTGTCCAGGATGCATGGACGCCATCTTCTTTCATTGCCTGCCCGAGTTCTTTTAAGTCTGAGGCTTGGGATGGGTACCAGTTGAGTGATTTAGTTTAACTGTAGTTAATGTTAATAGGGAATGCTCAGCTGCTGTGGGATTCTGGCTTCGTATCAGAGTCCTGAGTAGCATGGGAGGCTGGGTTTCCTTTTCCAGCAGAGTCATGAAAACTACGAAATTGTTAAGGGGCCAAGGGTTGAAAGTAGAAGACTATGGAATATGGTGGGTATTTTTCTAAGTGATCTTTGCCTTTTATGGCTCTGGGAGGGCAAGGAGAGATACCTCTTTCTTGTTGGGTGGGAGTTTCAGGCATTGCCCCATGTGACTGACTATTCAATCCTCTTCATGTGGTATTGTGGTCATATGTTCCAGTACAAGAACCTGGTCAAAGTAGATGAAATACCTACTGTACTCAGGTATGAAGGTACAGGGTGTGTGTGCATGGGGGGGGCAGAGCTTCTGAATCCACTTGACCTTACCAAGTCTTATGTCTGCCCCACATTTTATCTTCATTATGAAATATTTGAGTTTCAACGAGTAAAACATTTTAGTGGAAAATTTCCTACATTGTCCCATTTTAGAGTTTCCCTCAGCATAAATGCTTGATAATCTTTAAGATTTTGTAGGACCTAAAGTTTCTCCAAAGGACACTTCTTAAATAAAGCACATGTTACATTATTTTGTATGAACTTTTCTTTCCACTGTAAATTTTTAGGTATTTTCTTAGACCTGACACAGTTGAAAACTTTCCCTCAAGGATTACAGTTGTAGCATTTCTCTCTTGTTTGTATTCTCTGATCTGTTTTGAAAGATGAATTTTCTCATTTAAAACACTTCTTTTCTTTAGTATTGAGCTCATTTGTCTAACCGGACTGTAGGCTGCATAGACGCATATACTCTACAATTCTCCCTTAAGTTTTTAAAATTAGATCCACAAATATATGCACTGCCTTTGTTACATATGTGAATCAGAAGTGTAAAACTGGGGCCTGGAAAATTGGCTCAGAGGTAAAGGATCTTCTTGGTAAGAAGCTGAGTGTAATTCTTTCTACACACATGGCAGCTCGCTATAAAGCCTGGGCTACAGTATCAAGAGTCTGATGCTGAACTTAGTGATTCGGGGCATGATGCATGATGCGGTTTTCAAGGAGTGTTCAAATAGGTGAACACTCGTACATTTAAATGAGATACTACTGTAAATGAAATAAAAACAGTGCTACAACTCTTCCTTCTCTTTCCCTCACAGATCTCCACCATTATAAGTTAAATATGTAGAATTATACTATTAGGAATTTGAAGGGATTTGGGTGTCTTGGGAAGTCATGGAACTATCAGCCCATTGCTGCCAACCTAGTGCTAAATTCATGCTGCCCTGTCCTGCTTTGCGTGCTAGATGGAGATATTGTGGATTTCCTGAGTCAGAAACAAGGTTGTTTCTGAGAAATATGCCAAAACAGTTCACGTATAAGAAACAGAGCATTCCTGTTGAAAACTCAGGGGTTTGTGGAGAAGCCTGTGGCTGTCTAAGATGTGGAGATAAGCAGTGTATTTTGGCACAGCATTGAAGAATGCAGCTATAGACGATGCTCACAATACATGGAAAGTGAACACCTCTATGTTGAATTAAAACAAGTTAAGACAGAACTGAAAACGACACTAAAACCGAGAGATGCAACACCAGCAACTCAACAGCACAACTGAAAACTCTCACATGCAAAAAGTAACCAGAGCCAAGAGGAAAGAGCAAGAAATAGTCTTACTCAAGGCTGTGTAAGGAATCAATGATACAGAGCTGGTTCTCTGACAAAGTAACAAGATAGACACAACCTTACGCAAACTGAGAGGTGGAGAGAGGGTATCCAAATTAACTAAATCAGAAATAAAAATGGGGACATAAAATGGGGACATAATAACAGACACTCAGAAAATCCACAGAATCAGACTTACTGCAAAAACCTCTACTCCACCAAATTGGAGAAATCAAAAAGAAAAGAATAATTTTATCCATAGGTACCACATACCCAAGTGAAATCAACCTTACATAAACATGAAGACATACTTAACCACTAGTTAAATAAAAACAGTCATTAACTATCTCCAAAACACAAAAGCCCAGGGCCAAATGGTTTTAGAGCATAATTCTACTACTTTCAAATAACAGCTAAAATTAATACTTGTCAAATTATTCCACAAAAGAGAAAAGGAAGGAACATCATCCAATTAGGTTTATGAGGCAACAGTTACCCTAATACTCAAACTATAAAGAAATGCAAATAAAAAAGAGTACTAGAGATCAATTTCCCTTATAAATATACAATATAATACTCAGAAAATAATTGCAAAGAGAATCCAAGAACACATCCTCAAGTAAACTTTGTCTCAGAAATAAAGGGATCATTCAACATACAATAATCAATGAATATAATCCACCATACAACAAGCTGAAGAAAAAAAGACAAGATCATCTCATTCCATTGCAGAAAAGGCCTTCAACAATATGGAACATTCCTTCTCCATAAAAATCTGTACAGGTAAAATATATGAGGGAAATTCCTAAACATCATACAGGCACCTTATAGCAAGCTTAGAACCACGATCAAATTAAATAACATGAAACTCAAAGCAAATCCACTCAAATCAGGAACAAGCTGAGCTTATCCACTCTCCACATCTACTTAAAATAATTGAAGCTTAGCTGGAGCAGTACGATGACTGGAGGAGACCAAGAAGATACATATTGGATGGAAAGGGAGATGTCAAAATACCCTTATTCCTAAATGATATGATAATATACATAAGTGACCCAAACATTTCCACCAGGGAATGTCTATAACTCATCAACACTTTCCCTAAAGTAGCTGAATAAAAATTAACACACAAATCAGTGGCCTTTCTATATACAAATGACAAATGGAGCAAGGGAGGAAATCAGGAAAATAACACATTTCACAATGACCTCCAAAATTATGTTTGTGTTAATTTCATTATTGAGGTTTAGTGTTCTGCTTATATTGTAATGCTAACAATAATGTAATAGAATAGTGGCTCCTAGGCCTATGTGCCTTAGGGATCAAAGCCTGCAGGTTCCCAGGTGATGCTCTTTAACCTTGCCCACCAAGTTATCCATCATTGATGAATAAACATGCCTGCATCCAATAGTTGGGTAGAAGAGAGATAAGATTGGAGAAGTGGGATCAGAGAATTGTGGGGAGAAAGAAGAGGTGGAGGCTGAGGAAGCCACCATGGGCTAAGAGTCTTAGAATAATGACCATGTTGGCCATGTCGGCTAATTGGAGTTAAAAGCAACCAGACAAAACATAGCAAAGTGAAACGGGATTAATAACTGCAAAGTAGACATAATAATAGCATAGAAGATAGATATTTCCCAGCTCTGGAGCCAATAAAGGCTTATTATAAAGATCATGTCTCTCATCTGGGAAGTGGATAAGAAAAGGCTGGGTAGAAACCAAGGTTGGGATTAAATATTTTGCACAACACCATGCGAGCAACTGAAAGACTTGCATGATAATTTCTTTGAAGAAAGAAATTGAGGAAGATATTTGAACTTGAACAGATCTCCCATGCTCGTGGATCAGGAGGATTAACAGTAAAAACGTGCATTCTACCAGAAGAAATCTATATATTCAGTGCACTCCCTACCCACAATCCAGCCTGTTTGTTACAGACCAGAGTGCTACAGTGATGTGGAGCACAAATGCCCTCCCCTTGACAATTCGTGCATTTCTCAGCCCACTTCCTCACCATCGTGATCCTGACCATGAACCCCTGTGCATGGAATTTAGCATGCTGTAAACTCGCCAGCAGTATTTTATGTGTTCCTGGCTATCTAAATTCTGTTGCGCTACCACTGTATTTTCACTTGCATGAAGTGGGTCTAGTGCTAATGATTTCTTTCATATCATGACCGTTACAGTATTTACAGAGAATATTCAGGGAAAGCATTTGCGTTATATGCTCCCTTTGCTACTGTGGCCAGGACAATGCTGCTGGAGTTTGACGTTATCCTTGTTCCCCCACTGCCCTGTTCTACTGGTTGCCCTTTGTACAGTGGCCTTTGTCCCTGAAGCTCTCAGCTCCCCTCTCACCATTCTTAGTCCCAACCCTTTTCATCCGCATTTTCATGTGATTAGTCCTTCTTGTACTTCATAGATGTTTTGAGACCGGCTTTGGGAGGGAGCCAGTCTTTTTGGTTTATATTTAGTATTTTGTGTTGGGAATGGAGCAAAAGAAAACGGAATTTAGGATGTTGCATTTTGCTGTGCATTTTTTAGCCCAGGAGGCATGTATTCCGAACTAACCATTGAGGCAATAATCTGATAGGTTTAGAACTATCCAATATTAGGGAGCAGCATCCTACCAGGACAGCCTGAGGACTGTGGCTGGAAACCTGAGACTAAGTGGAAGGGACCAGAATCTCCCGGGTAGGGGTTGGAGGGACTGGGGGTGGGGGAGTAGGTGGTGCGGGGCGGAGCGAAGATACTGGAAGGACCCGGAAAGTGACGACGTAAAGAAAACAGGTGGGCGGACTCTACAAAAACAAGGACCCGAAGGAGCTGATAGTCTTTAGAGGCGCTACGTCACCGGAACCAGGGTGTGGTGGGCGGGTCTTGGAGATTTGCTCCAAAGAACCATCCCAGAGTGACAGGATAATTCTCCATTCACCTTCTTATGTGAGTGAGCCGCTTGGTCCCAGGGAGAACCTGTGTCCCAGATCTGCTCTTTGGACCCGGTGAAACCCCTAAGACCCGGTTTCCTGCCTGGGGGCTGGGAGAGCGAGCAGCGTAGCCGGCGGACCGGAGCCCAGCGACCCCGGAGCCTCCCAGGTCAGAGGGGCTGCGGGGCTGGGGACGCGGAGGGGGCGGGGCGTGATTTCCGCAGCTGCTCTAAAGAGTCTCTCAAGGATCCGATTGTGGATTTCTTACCATTGTCGGGCGGTTTGAGATCCTATGAGCTGCGGTTTATAGTGTTCTTTTTATTTATCCTACACTTACCGAAGTACTTAGTCACAAAGTAACTCGTAAAATATCCCAGAGAGTAGTTGCACTATCTGATGTTTGCTATTGTGTCGGTTACAAAGCTCCTGAAACAAATTCATTCATGTTTTCTAACTCCCTTTTAGTAATTGCTTATTTAAGAGAATGCCTCTGGCCCGAGTTAAGAGGCATCCGCACAGATGCCTTTGTATACAATAATTATTTGAGGAAATAGTGCAGTTTTTATTGAACCAGAAAACGTACTTCATTGAGCGCAATAGTTACTGCTGTAAGCATTAACATTTGCAGGCAAACATTCTAGTGGCCATGATTTTTTTTCATTTGGGTTGTATGCAGTTTAGGATGTAAGTAAAGCATCTTCATATGTATGTAAGATATAAGATGTTTGTAGGATGTAAGAAATGCAACTTAATATGCTAAGTTTTTATATTACACCTTAGGTCCAGGCAAAACCAGTATGGTGTGGGTGTATCACACCACACTATTCAAGTAGAAAACCCTCTATGAATTAAAATAAAGTGTTAGAACACATTTTTTGAATAATTATGATCTTTCACCTTTATAAAAATATTGTCTCCTTGGTTGACGAAAAGTACAATACCCTTACACATGTGGCCGGTTTTGTTTTTTTAATTTCAGGGTTTGTTAACATTCAGTGCTATGACTGTGGACTTCTTGTAGGAGGAGTGGGAACGCCTAGACCCTGCTGACAGGGCTTTTTGCAGAGATCTCCCTTTGGACAAGTGCAGCAGTCTGGTTTCCGTGGGAGACAATAGTTTTCTTGCCGTCTCCCCAGCAACTCCTCAGGATTCCCGGGAAAATGACTCTGCGTGTCAGAGCTGTGTGTAAATGGTTCTCACATCTGAAAGAGTACAGTTAGATCCTTACAGGAAAGAGACATTTTTATTTGTGTTTTTTCCCTTTCCTTCATGTTTATCTTTTTGGAGGGGTCATGTATTAAGTTCTGGGTGCTTTCTGAAGAATTTTTTTTTTCATATATAAGGGTCACACATGTCATCCAGTCCTGCTCCCCTGAGAGTCTGAGAGTGGATGGTGAAGAGAAGAAAGTGTAGCAAAGGATCCAGGGATGGTAGAGGGACTGAGGAAGGGATGGGGAGAGGCTCAAGTGACAGTAAAAAAGGACATGAGATTGGTCTGGATTCTATTTCATTCCAAATGTTTCCGTATAACTGTGCTGAGAATAGTGTCAGAATATTTACACAGTAGGTATTAGAAGACTGTCTGTGAGAATTAATACACAGAAACAAATGTAACTTAATAGGTTTGTATGTGAGGGACGCTGTCCACCTGCCACTCACATCACGGACCAGACCTTCTTACCTATACTAAGTATTTTCATTATTATAGTTTTAATATACCGCTTAGTCAGAACAATGGATGCCTCTTAGATTTTCCTGCTCTTAGTGTTTTAGAGCATTTTGCATTTTCTTTATGTTCTTTATTTTTATGCCTAATTTCTCCATTTCCTAATATAACGCTCACAGACTGTCGATAATATTAACACATCTCTGCATAGTGTTAAACTGTCCATGTTACTCTCCCAGTGAACCTGCTCTTGTCTGTCTATCAACGCTTGGCGGTTTCCACTGGTATAATGTTAGTGTATTTTGAAAGTCACCCTTTGGTGTGATGCTTCTCTCATAGTTTTAAAATTCATTTTGGTTTCTGTATGTTTCAAAATGTTAGTAAGATTTTGGTATTTCGAATCTTAAAAGCATCCTTTGTTCACATGAGTGAGTGAGAACGTGTGAGCAGTGTCACAGTGTTTACGTCTTTATGTGTTCTTCTGCCTTCTGCTCATGTCAGCATGCCAGGTTCTTAGAGAAGACTTTTTTTCCTCCCATTTTCTTTTCTTTTTTTTAAAAGATACTCTCTGTATTTACATTGAAGTGTTATACCCTTTGTCTACCCCGCCCCCTCCTCCTTCCCCTCTACTTGTCTTCAGGAAGGTGCACTGGCTCCCAGGCATCCTCTCCATCTCAGTCCCTTGGCTTCCCCTACCTTGGGTCTCTTCTCACATTGATGCCGGGCACTGCTATTATCCGACAGTGTTATTCTTCCCATGAGGCCGCAACCCCCTTCAGCTCCTTCACTGGGGTCCCAGTGCTCGGTCTGATGGTTAGCTGAAAGCCTGCTGAGCTGCATGGTTCTGGCAGAACCCCTGAGGAGGCACCCCAACCTGGCTCCGTAGAGAAGACCTTTTTAAACTCTAATCTTTACTAGGTTTAAAGTCTTTTATATTGTTGTTGTTATTGACTTTTTAGACACATTGTCTAGGTTGTCTTGGCAGTTCTGAAACTTTGAACATAGAGATCTGCTGCCCCTGTCTGTTGCGTGCTCCTGGGATAGAAGGCTTGCATCACCAGCCCAGGGTGACTTGTCTGGAGGCCTGCTCCGCATTGCTGGCTTTTCGTGCTGTCCATGCTCTTCCTTCTCAGTGGGGGACTTTGAAGCTTACCTGTATCGCTGTTTCCAAGCTGTCACTGATTGCTTCGCGTGATTAAAAACTGCTCTGTGTAATGCATTCATGTTAATTGTATAGTTCTCTGGAATTGTACCATTTGATCATTTGTTAATTTTTCTCTGCTTTATAATTGATAGATTTCTCTTTTCCTGTTACCTGCTGTAATTGTGACCAACCATCTTGGTAGGAAATCTGTAAAAGATTTCCTTGAGTCTTAGCAATTCTTATTCTTTCTTTTTTTTCTTTCTTTCTTTTTTTTTTTTTTTTTTTTTAATAGAGCTGGCTTTGTAATGGGCCAGCTTCAGAGGCATTGGTGGCCCCGAAGATGTGAATCATTATGTCAGTGTTTTTAATACCTCAGTAATATTCTTTTCTGGAAAGGTACCACATTTGTTTTATTCTTCTGTTGAGGGTCATCTAGGTTCATTCTAATTTCTGCCTATTTTGAACAAAGTTGCAATGAAAATAGTTGAGCAAAGATCCTTGGGGTAGGATGGAGTGTTCTTTGGGTATATGTCCTAGAGTAGTATAGGTAGATATCTGGAAGTCGTTCCGTTCCCATCAATCTGAGGAATGGCCACACTAATTTCCTTAGTGGCTGTACAAGATTGCACACCCTCCAAGCAGTGTAGGAATGTTTCTATTGCTCCACATCCTCTCTAGCTGAAGCTGTCACTTCTGTTATTGGTTTTAGCTATTCTAATAAGTATAAGATGGGATCTCAAAGTACTCTTGATTTGCATTTCCCTGAAGGCTAAGGGTGTTGTAAACTTTTTAGGTGTTTCTTGACCTTATGAGGTTAAAATAGTTTTACTTAGGCTTGTTTCTGTTTGGAAACTATTCTAAGACACTGTTTCCTGGCTGTAGGCCTCCTGGGAAAATCGGCAGTCAGCAACACAGTGGCAGAACTACAGCCTGGCTGTCCTGGAACCTCCTGGGTCTGGAGATACTGGGCTGAGAAACTGACAGTAGGGGACATGAGTGTGTTTTCTGCAGTGGCTCTTAAGGATGCGACTCTCACAATTCTTTTCTGGATTTCTTACCATTGTCAGAAGTTTGAGATCCTATTAAGTGGGATTTATTGTGATTTTTTTTTTTAATTTATATTATAGCTGCTAAAGTAGTTTCTGCCGTCTCCTAGGGCATTTGCATTATGTGTTGCTTGATCACGGGGTTCTCTTTGCTAGAGTAGTTACAAAGTTCGAATTCAAATTCATCCATGCATTCTTACCTTCCCTGATCTACCATTTTCCTACTTAAGAGACTGTCCATTGGACCTGGAAATAGGAATCCTCAGAGAGCTTTCTATTGTGAGGACCAGTGCAGATTTGATTGAATTAAAAAGGAAGGGCCCAGATTGGATCTGGCCATGAGTAGAGAGGGAGTTCGAGAGTTGGAGAAAGGAAAAGCATCTAGCCTTGTCGGTTACATATGTTACTTATCAAAGCAGACCTCCAGGTTCTCCCATCATCCCTCAGTTCCTGCCTAGACATGGAAACCTAAGGATTCTTTGGAAGTTAGTTGTCTTGGATGCTGTTTTGCTGGGGCAAAAGTGAAAGAACATTTTGCAGAAGTAGACAGAGCTAACAGGATATTCTGCTAAAGCAAGCACTAGAAAGCACTTATGAATGATTCTCTGCTAAAAACACGTATGTATTGTTCCACCTTACATTGTATAGTTGAGATCCATTGGTCAAGACTCCTTAGACAGAAATACACCAAGAAAGTTATGGTGCTGTGCTGCAGTTTCTTTATACTTCTGCAGACTCGGGCTGATTGGCAGAGTGATGTCAGCTGAGACCGACTCAGGGGCTGAGGCTAGACCGGTGAAGATGGTGAGGAGGATAAAAAAACCTTGACGGGCAGTGAGGGAGGCTGAGCTAGGCTTGCTTATAGAACTAGCTGTGTAATGCTGTTGGTCTTGAGGCACAGCCAGAAACTTTTGCTGTTCCTGCTCATACCCCCTTCTGAATAGTTGTTTTGTTTTGGTTTTTGTTGTTGTTTTTGTTTGTTTTGTTTTGTTTTTTAAAATAAGGTGGTCTAATTCATAAACCACGCCTGCTCCCCGGTCAAGAAAAAAAAATCCAGTAAGGAGGAAAAGAAGCTATAGCAAAGGGATCATTGAATATTTTTGCAGGAATTGAGGTAAGATTAGCGAGGCTTTCAGTGACAGTGGAAATGGAATGGGGTTGGGCATGGAAGAGATGGCCCTGTTGTGAATAGCACTTGCTTGTCTCAAAATACCTGGATTATTTCTCAGCACCTGATGATTGCTGGAAACATTTATGGCTTCAGCTCTAGGACTGGCTTCTTTGGACCTCAGTAGGCACCATCCACAAACATGGTGCATAACACTACTACCCATAAGCTAAAATAAAAATGTAATAAAAGTTTTTAAAGCAGTGAGACCAAGTGGGACACAAGATTGATTTCTGTCCCATTTGGTTTATATAGGAATGGTTCTAGGATATTCTACCATATGTCATCTCTTGATTAACCTGTTATACACAATCCTGACTTCCTTTGTAATGATTAATAATAAGAGAAAACATAATTTATTTGACTATGCATGCATATGATTCTGTCTTTATTCCATTAGCATCACTGTTTTGTTCACATATCCACAATAGCTAAATTTTATCACCTTTCATTCAGGCATTATCACCAGTAGTTCCGGTATATTCTTTTCTTTTTGTGGTCAGTTTCCCCTGAAATAATGACAGCAGGATCTTGATAGGAATTGTTTAGTATCTCTACATACTTTTAAACAGTCTGTATTGTCTTCCCATTGATTTCTCTTGTTGTTTTTTAATAGTTCCCACTGTAATAGTTTTAGTTGCTTTGGAAATCTTGGTTTAAGGTTTGGAAGATCTTAAATGCTCTGTGCTTTCTCGGAATTTCAAATGTGGTTACGATTACTTTGTTCTAAAAGAAATTGCTTTGAATCTTTAGAAAACAGAATTCTTCTAGTTGATTGTGTTCCTGTGTTTGGATGAGAACATGCTACCCTTGTGTCAGAGATCACCTCTCACATATGTGAGTTCTGATTTCATTTCCTGTTACTGTTGAATGCATGTTGATTGATCAATGAGTGCGAGATTGTACAGTGAGAAGCCATTTTATACAAAGCCACCTGTGATACTTGAAACTTACTTGGATTCTTTGCTTGTTTCACTGCAGAAGCTGCACACTGGCATGCATGGTAACCGCAGGAAGTTGGGTCCCACTGACCCTGTCCCTCAGTTCTTTCTATTGCTTTGTCTGAAAGATTCGGTGTTAGAGGACCTCGAGTGTGTACTAGTCAGAGAGGAGATCTTTATGCACATTTGTTGAGGATTTTGTTTGTTACTACAGATGTGTGTCTTGGAGATTCCAGACAGAAGAGTGGTTCATCAGCATCTCTCCTCTCATTGTGTTTCTTGTAAAATTAAATGTATGTGGTTGTTGAGCAAATGTTAAAACAGATGTATGGAACAGGTGAAAGAATTTCCCATGTATCATTGGAAGGGGGTCTGTGTGGGCTGTTTACTCTATGGAACAGTCTGGTATCAAGAGGGCACCTGTGAGACCCTTCAATCCTAGACCCTACCCTGACTCAATGAATAGTTTTTATACAGATAATGCAGAAGACAGCTGCAGAAACGAAACCGGTTCTACTCCTTTCATGGCCTTTTGTTAAATTTAAATTATTCATTTACCAAAATTAACATATCTGAGCATGGTTGGAAGGGTGCTTATTTGTTTCTGAAATGCTTAAATGAAAGCAATGAAAGAGTTTTTTCACTGCATATTCTCCATCCTCTGCTCTAACTTTCCCACGTTCCCTCTGTCTCTGTGTTGTTTAGGTTGTTTCTTTGTCCTGGATCAGAGTAAAGAAAATAGAAAAGGTGACAGGAGACCATTCACAACTTACGTCTTATGTCACGCAAAGCTTTTTTTTTTTTTTTTTTTTTTTTTTAATGCTGTTTTTGTAATAGGGTTTTTCTGTATTACAGCTCTGGCTGTCCTGGAACTTGAGTTGTGGTCCAGGTTGGCCTTGAACTCATAGATCACATGAAATCTACTGAAGATGTCATTAGGTCACCACAAGTACCTATAGAAACTCCACAGGTATGGTTGTAAGCATTAAATTACACATACCTTTACACATAACTGTAAAATGTTACCATTCATTTTTCATTTGCAATGTATACACTCTATTTTCTAAATGGAGTGCTCACACTACGTTTTGCTCATTTCTGATTTCTGAGACAGTGTGTTTTAGAACAGCCCTGCCTGTGCTGGATGTCAGTACATAGACCATGCTGTTATTGAAATTAGAGCCACCTGCCTCTGCCACCACAGTGCAGGCCTTAAGGCCTGAGCAGTCAGTTCCAGATTTTGTCAGTGCTCAGTATTATATCAAACTACTGTACAGATGTGTAAGCGCTGTGTGACCGGATCTAATTTCTCATGTAAAATATTAAATTTCTCAAAGGATACACATTTCAAAGAAGCTGTCTTTTTTTTTTTTTTCCAAGTGCCTTCTTTTGGGAGGTGTTAAGCTTCTTTCATTTTTGTTCCATGATTAATTCAGTCATGTCTAAGATTGTTACCAAGAGTTTCTTTATAGCTTTATGTATGGACTGGACTTTGCTAAAAAGTGGGCCTCAAGTTGTCCAAGGTAAAAAAATCTTTCCTAAATATCAGTCTGTTCCAACTGTCTGATATTTTTGGAAATCATTTCCAGAATCATCTATCTTGTTTTCTGGGTATCTCTTGAGCACAGTACTGTATTAGAAATCAACATGTCTGCCTTTCTCATGGAGGATTAGAAAAAAGCCAGGAAGATGAAGAGAGAGCAGACAGTATCCAAGGATGTGAGGCTTTGCGGCAAGGGTGGCAGCAGGATCAGTGTCACTGGAAAGAACACGTCATATCAGTTTTGCCACGTTTGCTGGTGTTACTTTACGAACTCTCCTATGAAGACATGTTTCTGAATGTGTAGTATTTATATCCTAGAGCACATACATCTCAGATTCAATGTTAACGAGGAACAAAAATATGCTTAGTAAATGTTAGTTTTTCAAATCACTAGTATGTAGCTTGGCAAATATAATTTCAATTCTTCCAAATCTTTACTGTTTCCTCATGGGATTAATTTCAAACATCTCTCATGGGATGCTGAGCTCTAAGGACAAAGTGCACTCTCTTGAAGAGGTGAGTGGTAGGACAAATGACTTAGAAAGTATGCAAGAATTTATATTCCAAGGTTTTATAAGTGCCACAGTAGGACGAGAACCCTGTTTGTAAATAGTATATAATGTGAATTACCTAACAGCTTATTCTTCTGTAAGTATCCTGGTAACAGTAAGGCATTGGAAAGAGTTCAAATAAACCCCAGTTTATAGAATCCAAGGTTTGCCAGCATGAGGAGATATTTACTTTATACTTTTAGGAGCCAGTGAAATACCTCGGAGCAGCACCAAGATTGATCACAATCCTGTTCTACTTGCACCATTCTGTCTTTTAGTTTCCCATCCTCACAGCTCCACTGAGCTACCTTTACCCTCTTATACCCCACTGATGACTTGAGGCCTTTCCTAGGCCACTTCACAAGGTGTCCTATAACTAAGTGTTTTCACTTCCCTGGGAGGTTCCTTGTCTTGTTTTTATTCCTAACAACAGAGCTCCTGGAGGACCCTGTGGGAATGCTGGCCTTTTTCTGCCCATCATGCCTTGGTTCAGGTAACCTGGCTCTCAATACACTTGTCTTGAAATGCTGTTGAATTTCCCATGCCTGCATAGCCTCTGCTTCATTTCTGTTCTTACTCTGATAAAGTGATTATCCCTGTCCCACTGGTAGCCATCAATCTCACAGAAACAGGGCGCTTTCCACTCAGCTCCATCTGTCAGGCTGACAAGGACTTGCCCCATAGACTTCCCATGCCTGCTGCCATCAGAGACCAGAATTGGATATAATAATAGTACATGAAGGGCACAGCGTGAGCTGTCTTTTCAGTGTGCATGCTAACAAATTTGCTATGACACTGGATAGCTATTAATGAATGTCATATAAAAGTAGAGGGTCTTATATTCATGGAACCTGTAAAATTCTAGGAGTTTAGTGGGATGCAATCCTCAGATTCTTAAAAGTGTAGTCAGGAGACCTAGGATTTCTTGTCTTGGGTTCATTATCCTTCCTTCGGCGGAAATTGATATTTATTGTTATTTGGCCATTTGACAAGAAGAGCCTGAAGTTATTCAACATGGCACAAGTCATTTGAGTTCATGTTTCAACAATCTCTAATACTGAGAACACCTTAATGTTTGTAAATGATATTTTCTTATTGCAGGGCCTTGGAGTCCGTCTTGAACTTTAATAAAATAGAAATGGAGACGTGTATATTGCAAGGCTGTTGGCCCGGCTGCTGGGGCACTCCTTCAGCTCGCCCACCTAACTTAACCAGACTTCTGTGCCTCCCTGCTCTTCTCTTCTGCTTCTGTCCGACTCTCACTCTTCCTCTCTTCCTGCCTTCTCCAGCTCCAGCCTCCAGCCTTTCTTGCTCTAATGCCACACTTGCTTCTCATACAAAACAGCTATTAGCATAGATGGATAGAGTCCGCCTCCATGGCAGATTGCCTTTCTTTTGGGCAGGTAGGAAGTAACAAACACACATCCCGCTAGCCTTGCACCCCCAGCACAGCTGTTAACAGTTGAGAAGACAGTGATACACCTTCATAGACAGTTGATAAGATGTGTAGCTTATCCCAGCATTTTCCTATTTATTGAATATGACAGTCGTCTTGCACTGAAATCCCTGAAAAGTTCATATAATAGTATGGCTTCATTCTCTGTAGCACACTGCCCCTTCTAAGGTCTAAAATTTCTGAGTCTCGGTATGTTTGGTATCACTTGTCAGATTTGTGAGTTGAATAAATATTTCCTGAACATTTCTCATTATTTCAAAATGATCTTCGTGTACACTCATGGGTAAGTCTAAGCTGTGCATAAGCATGCACATTGTCTTGTTCTAAGGTGATCTCTTTAAAGTTTCATGATACTTGTATGGATTGGCTCACATGAAATTAAGCCGAGGGTATTTCTTAAAACATTTGCTTGAGTTTTATTTCATGCTGAATTTTCTGGTATGTCTACAATACTAGCATTGTTTAAAGAATTTAACCATGCTTTCAAACAGAATTGATATTGAGGGACTTTTAGAGTGGAATTTCTGATGTAAAACAAGACATAAGGCCATAATAGAGTTCAGTATTTGCCTATAGGCAGCAGTGTTCTGAGGTTCAGTGGGTCTAAGCCTTTGTTCTGAGGCATGCTTACACGGCCCAGTCTGGGTGATGTCTCTCACTGACAGTTTGGTAGACGCAGTTTCATTCATCTCCCTGTAGTCTGCTCTCTCTCCTCCCTGAATATAGCAAAAAATGCAGGCTCTTCTGCAAGGCTCCCTAAGTCTATGCATTCTGTTGGTTTTGAGTCCTTTTTGCAGGACAAGGTACTGTTATGGCAGTAAGTCTGAAATAGTGAAAAACAACAATCTCCCCTAATTTAGTTAACTCATATTTTCTCTAATGCCAGTTTTCTGGTATACATACTATTTGGAAGAACAATAAATGGTCACCACATATTACATGAGGGTTTTTTTTCCCCTGGGAGATGCAAAATGCTTACGCATCTACTCATCCAAAATGGGAACTAAGAATAGAACCAAGTGAGGATTCAGTCCATCTTGTTAAGCCAATAAGCTTTATTGGGGTTAGTTAACAGCATGATGGGGAAGGAGCCATGTACATCAACAAAGGGAAACTCTAACCTAGCAATGGATATAGCTTATGCACAATGGACCTTCTTGCACACTGCACATCTGTAATCAAATCCACAGTTTTATCGGTGTCCTATCTTCATGACTCAGTTCATAAAAGCCACATTTAAGCAGCATGATTGGTGTGAGTTTATTCATGGTTGTTAAACATAGTGAATCTTATCAGATTGAGGAATTTTCTTGAAGGTATTTTTAGTGGTTTATTTCCTGTCTTAATCAGCTTCCTGTCAGTGTGGAATTTTTCAGTCTCTAGGAAATGGTTATACAACAGCACATTCATGAACATCTCCCTTTTGTATTCATCATGAAATATTTTACGTTGAAAAAGTTGTTATAAAATTCATCTCAACAATATTATTTTATGAGAGTTCACCTTCACACTGATTAATAAAAACATTGTTCAGTAGAGTTGGTTGTCTTCTAAAACGCTCACTTGCCCACTGCAGCTCCTCCTGTATGTTGTCTTCCATTTTCAGAACTTTTCACAGTATAAACTATTGATATTTGCTAAGATTTGATTAGCACTTAATAGGTTTCACAAGTTCCTTATGTTCACAATGATACTCTACGATAAAACTTCTAGCGGTGTATAAGGACATAGTTCAGATAAAGCCCATGCCGCATTATTTACTAAGGATACTTTTCTCCGTGGTATGAATTTTCAGATATTTTCATAGGGTAGGTAATGATGTTATCATATGCCTTACATTTGAACGCTGTTTATCTCTGAATTTTCTGATGCTATCTAAGATATGAGGCAGCAGTAGAGGGTTTCTCACATTCTCTGTGTTTCTAAAGTTTCCCTCCTGTATCAGTTATCTAATCTTTAAGAGATAAGGGATTGGCAAAGAATCTCTCCTATTTATTGCATTTCGAAGATTTTTCTCCTGTGTGAATTATCTCATGACTTCTAAGACTTGAAACCACCGAAAGGATTTATCACATTCAGTACATTTATAAAGCTTCTCACCTGTATGAATTGTCTCCTAAGCTTTCTGGATGAAGCTCTTGCCAAATTTGTTGTATTTGTGAGATTCCCAGTGTAGAGGAATGCCAAGGTGCATAGGTGAGAGAAGGTGGTTGGGAGAGGGAGCACCTTCATGGAGGCTTCATGGAGGTTGGGATGGAGAATGGAATTGGTGGGTGAAGGAGATAACATCTGAAATATAAATAGAGAATATCCAATAATTTTTAAAAATTAAACATTATTTTAAAAAGCAGATATAATTGTACGTATTTTAAAGGGCGTTTTACATGAAACTATATGATTATATTTTTGTCAGTACTTCATTTTTTTAAAGGTTTGGTAGTATGGATTAAAGTACTAGTTAAAATGAGCATAAAGTACATATAAAACAAAATATAACATGGAAATAGTGAAAGTTTTCATTATTTAATCTTGGTAAAGATTAAAATGATGATTTTTTAAGTACCAAGAATTACCACAAGGCTGCATTCTTAGCTCTTGAATTATTGATTTAAGGTCTAGGTGTACCACATTCTGAGAGGGTGCTATACACTTTTTTTTCCTAAGAAGCACTGAGACTTCTACATTTTGGCTTTTCTTCTTTTTGACCTTCATATATGGTCTGTGAGATATTTCTTGCATATTCAGATCTTTCTGGGTCTAGTATCCAATCATCAGTAACTGCATATTATGTCTGTTCTTTTGTGACTGGGTTACCTCACACAGGATGATATTCTCTAGATGCATCCATTTTCTTAAGAATTTCATAAAGTCATTGTTTCTGATAGCTCAGTAGTACTCTATTGTGTAAATGTACCACACTTTCTGCATCCATTCATGTACTGAAGGACATCTGGGTTCTTTCCAGCATCTGGCTATTATAAATAGGGCTGCTATGAACATGGTGGAGCATGTGTCCTTATTGTATGTTGGAGCATATTTGGGGTAAATGGCCAGAAGTGGAATAACTGGGTCTTCATGTAGTAATATGTCCATTTTTCTGAGGAACTGCCAGACTGATTTCCAAAGTGGTTGTACCAGCTGACAACCTCATCAACAGTGGAGGAGTGTTCCTCTTTCTCCTCCTCCTTGTCAGCATCTGCTGTCCTTTGAGTTTTTTATCTTAGCTATTCTTACTGGTATGAGGTAGAATCTCAGGATTTTAATTTGCATTTCCCTGATGGCTAGGGATGTTGAGCATTTCCTTAAGTGCTTCTCAGCCATTCAATATTCCTCAATTGGGAATTCTTTGTTTAGCTCTGTACCCCATTTTTAATAGGGTTGTTTGATTCTCTGGAGTTGAATTTCTTGAGTTCTTTGTATATTTTCGATATTATACTACTGTCAGATGTGGGATTGGTAAAGATCTTTTCCCAATCTGTTGGCTGCCACTTTGTTTTCTTGACAGTGTCCTTAGCCTTACAGAATCTTTGCAATCTCATGAAGTCCCATTTATTGATTCTTAACCTTAGACTATAAGTCATTGGTGTTCTGTTCCGGAAACTTCCACCTATGCCTATGTGTTCTAAGCTTTTTCCCACTTTCTCTTCTAATAGTTTCAGTGTACCTGGTTTTATGTGGAGGTCTTTGATCTACTTGCATTTGAGCTTTGTACAAGGCGATAAGAAAGGATCTATTTTCATTCTTCTGCATGCTGACTGCCAGTTCAACCAAAACCATTGGTTGAAGAGGATGTCCTTTTTCCATAGAATATTTTTAGCTCCTTTGTCAAAGATCAACTAACCATATGTGTGAGAGTTCAATTCTGAATCTTCAGTTCTGTTCCATTGGTCTATCTGCCTATCTCTGTACCAATACCATGTGGATTTTAACACAATTGCTATGTAATATAGCTTGAGGTCAGGGAAGTTGATTTCTGGAGAAGTTTCTTGTTGTTGAGAATAGATTTCACTATTCTATGTTTCTTGTTATTCCAGATGGATTTGCAAATTGCTCTTTCCAACTCTATGAAGAATTGAGTTAGAATTTTGATGGGGATTGAATTGAATCTGTAGATAGCTTTTGGTAAGACCAGCCTTAGTCCGTGGTGATCTCATAAGATGCATGGGTGTATTTCAGTCTTCTTATATCTATTGAGGCTTGCTTTGTGACTGACTATGTGGTCAATTTTGGAGGTGCTGAGAAGGTATATTCTTTTGTTTTAGGATAAAATATTCTGTAGATGTCTGTTAATTCCAATTGGTTCATAACCTCTGCTAGTTGCAGTGTGTCTTTTTTCAGTTCTGCTTCCATGATCTGTCCATTGAAGATAGTGGGGTATTGAATTCTCCCACTATTATTGTGTGTGGTTCAATATATGTTTTGAGCTTTAGTAGGGCTTCTTTTAGGAATGTGGGTTCTTTTGTATTTGGAGCATAGATGTTTAGGATTTAGAATTCATCTTGATAGATTTTTCCTGTAATGAGTACAAATTGTTCTTCCTTATCTTTTTTGATAACTTTTGGTTAAAAATCTATTTTATTTGATATTAGAATGGTTACTCCAGATTTTTTCTTGGATCCATTTGCTTGGAAGGTTTTTTTTCCCCAGCCTTTTACTCTGAGTAGTGTCTGTCTTTGTCTCTGAGATGAGTTTCCTATGTGCAGCCAAATGCCAAATCCTGTTTATTTATCCAGTCTGATAGTCTATTATTCATTATTGGGGAATTGAATACATTTATCTTAACAGATATTAAGGAATAGTGATTGTCTTTTCCTGTTTTTTGTTGTCGTTGTTGTTAGAGGTAGAATTATGTCTGTGTTCTTTTGGTTTTATTGCATAGTTATTTTCTTGCTTTATCTGGGCTGTAGTTTCCCTCCTTTTGTCAGATTTCCCAATATTATTCTTTGTATGGCTGGTTTTGTGGTCAGGTATTGTGTAAATTTAGTTTTGTCCTGGAATATCTAGGTCTCTCCATCTATGGTAATTGAGAGTTTTGCTGCATATTGTACCCTGGGATGGTATTTGTGGTTTTTAGAGTCTGTATGATGTCTCTCTAGGATCTTCTAGCTTTCATAGTCTCTGTTGAGAAGTCTTGTGTAATTCTGATTGGTCTGCCTTTATATGTTACTTGTCCTTTTTCCCTTACTGCTTTTAGTATTCTTTCTTTGTTTTGAACATTTGGTGTTTTGACTTTTATGTGTCAGGAAGAAGAATTTCCTTTCTGGTTCAATCTATTTGTAGTTCTGTAGGCATTTTTTATGCCTATGATCATCTCGTTCTTAAGGGTAGAGAAGTTTTCTTCTTTGATTTTGTTGAAGATTATGTCCTTTAGTTGATATTCTTCATCCTCTCTACACCTATTATTCTTAGGTTTGGTCTTCTCATTGTGTCCTCGATCACCTGATCACCTGGATATTTTATGTTAGGAACTTTTTGGGTTTTGCATCTTCTATTTTTTGGTCTATCTTTTTATGTTGTCTTTGGCCCCTGAAATTCTCTCTTCCATCCCTTGTAGTCTGTTGATGAGGCTTGCATCTATGAGTCCTGATTTCTTCCTTAGGTTTTCTGTCTCCAGGGTTGTCTCTTTTTGTGTTTTCTTTATTGTTTCTATTTTTGTTTTCAATTCCATCATCTGTTTGGTTGTGTTTTCCCAATAAAAAATTTTTTTAAAAGATTTTTAATTTATATTAATGACCTGATGCAATCTAAGAGCTGAACTAATGGTAAAGGATTTCTGCATTTGTAAGACTTCTCTCCTGTATGGATTGTCTAATGCCTCTTAAATTTTTGTTTCTTGATAAATCCTCTGAAGCATTTATTATATTTGGAATTTTTCTCCACTGCATGTATTCCTGATGTTTTCTTGTATTCCTGTTGCTAACATTCTTCCATTTGCTTATTGTAAAAGAGAAGGAACTAGAAGAGGGTGGTGTTGAGTATGAAATGAGGGCTCCATGCTCTTTAAAGAGCTTGCTGCTGTCTGGAGGGATTGTCATCTGTGGGGCACTGCTGGGGATATGCAGAGAAGCAGAGTATTCGAGGTAGATATTAAGTGTGACAGCCTTTTATCCTGCGCCAGTGCTGTCAACCGTAGGGCAACATGGCACCATGGGGTATCTGTATCTTAGCAGCTCCACACCACCTCTAAGTGCTCGCAGACACTGGCTTCTTTTGACCCACCCTGGCTGCTTCTGTGTTGTTTTCACTCACTTTCCCTTGGTGTGTTTTTACCAAACCTCACACACATCCCAACTCCATGGTGGGCTTTGTGCTTCCTGCCACTTCAAACTCAATTAAGTCACTACATCAAAGAATACACCAAAATACTCTGATCCAACTAGTAAGATATAATTTGTCCACCTAAATAAGTCAAATGACCCAGTGCAATTCCATCCCTTATAAAATATTCATAACAGCCTTATACATATAGAGATGTGAGAGAGAAACATCCAGGTCTGTGTCCATGTTGCCTCTTCCCGAGTCTCCTGGCTCCTCCCCCTCCTCCGCCTTTCCAAAACTCATTCCCGCCTACTCTCTACTGTTCAGTCATGTACTGCCTTGGCATTAACCTAAACATCATCCTCTCTGTTTACTTAAATAAAAAAAAAAATCCCTTAAATGTAAGCTGTGTGCCAGCACTAATAGGGGATAAAAGGTTACCACATTTTAATATTTACCTTAAAAGAGTATGATTAGGAAAAGGAAGAAAACAGGAAGGGTCGAAAGGACAATATCTACTTTCATATGGGGTTTTCAAAAGAGTTGGAGGCATTGAGTTGTTACATAAAGTTTTTGTTTGTTTGTTTGTTTGTTTGTTTTACCATATCCGATTAACTAACATAGAAACAGTATTTGTCTTTTGGAAGCATTTTGCCCATCAACATGCAAATACTCAAGAGAAGTTTTACCTATAGTGATCCTGGAAATGTTTCATGAATCCTCACAGTGCATATATTTTTTCACACAAAGGATACTACAGAAAATTATAATTTAAGTTCTGATGTCATAGCCACAGATATTACTCTGTTGACACAGAAACCTGAACAGTCATAAAATGTTTCCCATTGGAGGACATTATGAGCATCAAAACTCTGCTAGGCGCCTTAATTTGTATTCAGACATCAAGGTCCAATAATGAACACACCCTAGACAGCAATGTACACAAAAGAGCCTGATGACTCCTCTGATACTAATATAACTTATGATGAAAATGAATCCCTGTTGGAAAGACATCATTCCAATGCAGGAAATTCAACATTTGGCTACCTTCCAGAGAGAACGTGACAGGGACAAGTTCCTGGCAGTCTCTGAAACTGGAAACCAGCCACATTTAAATGTTTTTCTTTGAGATGTGCAGTGTTCATGGTGTCTCTTCACATAGACTCTTCTCCTAGATGACTATGAGACAGTTTTTTTGGCTGCCTCAGAACAAGATGTATAACTCTCAGATTCTCCAATGCCATACCTGGCTGGCCGCTAGTATGATTCCCGCCATGATAATGGGCTGAACCTTAGAACCTGTAAGATCGCACCTATTAAATGTACTTTATAAACGTTACTTTGGTCTTGGTGTCTTTTTACAGCAGTGGATACCCTGGCTGAGTCATACATGTAGCAGCGTATCAGTTATAGACTCCCTTCTTAAGCCTTGATCTTTCTAGTCATTGATTTTTGGCCAGGCTCCAATGCCAGCTCTATATTTGCTTTGTGGGGTGAGGTCAGTTCAAACGAGAAATGCTTCAGTCACTTACAGAATAGTCTTGGCACTATTGTGTTGGTGGAGATGCCATTTCTAACAGGACGGGGTTGCAGCAATAGGGTTCAGCATCTGTGCTCATACAGTGATGACTCTTGAGCAGTCTGAATACTACACCTCCATATCCAAGACATTTCTAGACAATAAGTAATCTGCTGACTTCTCAGCATATTGCCAAGGGATATATTAAACCAAGTGATATTTTTCTTGTATTTTGATATATTTTATTATAAGTATTATCAGATTGAACCATTCTTGTAGAATGTAGGTTTTAATTAAAGAATTATGTTTCCCAAATTATGTAATTTGGAAAAACATGCCTTCTTCGTTTTCTTATTTGACACATTACAAATTCTAAGTCTTTCTAGATCTTTGTCAGTACAGATGCACTGTGATAGGTTACTGTGCAGACATTGCACCTTCTTATCTGAGGACAGGAAATTTCAAATTTTGTAATGACAGCTTCAGGATGTTGGCTACTGCCTTTATAATACTGAAGTATGTTCCTTCTGTTCTCATATTCTTCAGCATGTTTACAGTGAGCCAATGTGATAATTTGCCCAGAGCCTATCATGGGTGTGTTGACATGGTGGTTTGTCTCTTTCACTGATTGTTATATTTTGTGCTTGAGTTGCCTGGTTTGCAGGTGTTGAAACAGTCTTGCATCCTTGACATCTTGAGTTCCTTTTCTGTATCCATTAGAGAGAATCCTTGTGTCAGTGTGTGTTCTTGTAACTGGTCTATGATTGCTTTCTTTGTAAATATATATATATATATATATATATATATATATATATATATATATATATATATATATATATATATATATATATATATTGCTTACTGCTTTCTGTATCAAGGTAAAGCCATATGACTGTTGTGATTGCCTAACATGTCTTTTCATTCTGTATTCTGCATTATTCACTTTGCAAGATTATTATAGGCTTTTCTAAATGAACGGGAGAATTCATTGCTAACTATGTCTAGTCTTCAGACATTGTGGAAATCTCTTATCAGCACTTACTCATGGCTTGGCCTAATTTTATGGCATACAAGTTTGATTTTCACTTGTTTCTAGGAAATATATTTTTTATTTTTAGTTTTCAATAATTAGGTATGACTTTACACAGTATGTCATTCATCTTCTATTTCCCACTGTCACAGTAAACTGCTGGGGTTGTGGCATAGTAAAAGAAAATCCAAGCATGTGTTAAATGACTGGAGAACTATCTGACATGAGAGAAATATAAGTCAATATAATACATAAAAAGAGTTACACTAAAATCATGGTTATGACAACATTGTGTAGAAGTAGTATTTCAACATTCAAAATGAGACCTTGTTTTTAGACATGAATAAATGTATGTATGTATGTATGTATGTATGCATTTATTCATACATTTGTATGCCAAGGTGTGAGTGTATATGTATAGGTATGACAGGTTTGACAGGAGACACATGTCACACATTCTTCCTTTCCTTGGAACTACAAGGGTAATCATCACAGAGGAAATCCATACCAGCAAGGAACTGGGGGTGGGAGGGTCTCAGTGTGGTCATCTTCATTACTGATTGGGAACCTGAGAGCTGTCTGAAACAGTACCAAGACACAGACATACGCATGTTCAGGAAAATGTTTCTAATGCTGATAGGATTTTGACAGATTTGACATAGTGAGTGACTTATTCCAAGGGTGCCCCCTGAAACGATTCACTTTATATCTGTGCACAATCTTTTTATGTATAGCAGCCATCAGAGAGGTTCTGCCCTGCCCAGCTCCTGATGATTCTGTCTTGACATTGCCTAGAACAGTTGTTCTCAACTTGTGGGTCATGACCACTTGGGGGTCAATTGACCCTTTCACAGGGTCAGCTAACAGTTCTATAAAACACATATTTCTGATGGTTTTAGCAACTTATACGACACTCTCTTATCAGTCTACAGGTGGGTCTGCGCATCAATTTATGAGTTCCTGGTACTGTTTTGAAAGGTCACAGCATTAAAAATGTGGAGAACCACATTTAGCATATAGACATTACATTTAAACACAGATATTGTGTTATAGTGTGATGACTGATGAAACTATTTACTTTTAGACATCCATCTTAGTACCCACTAACCGTTTGTCCCTGACTCTGGATCCTGAATGGTAAGTTCCCAGTGATAACCCTGAGTACTCCTGTTTGCAGCAGGTATACATATGCGCTGTTTTTGTGCCTGTTACCCAACTAAGGTCTGAAAAGGGCCTGAGATTGTAGTCATTTTTCTTGACATATTCGATAAATTGTTCCATGCTTTCCTGTCTGTAATGTCAAGTTTTCTGTTATTTTAATTTTTGTGTCTTTTCACATTTATTAATATTGTCCATAATAGAGTTTTATTCATTTTAGCTTTTAATTTTTGAAACCTTGATGTGAAACTTCAATACGGATTCCTGAGGCAGAAACTTGGAGAAGAACAAGAAAAATACTTTTCTGGTAAATACTCCTCAGGTTAGTGTCCTGTCCACATTTCTTTGAAAATTGTTTTTATTCTTTAAACCATTCAAGACTTCAGTTTTCTCATTATGGTAATCCTATCTGAAATGTTTTCTCTGATTTATCTTTGTTTTTCTCCAATAATCAAAGCTAAGTATTTTGATCTTTCACTTATAATGGGATAAGCACAGCCTCGTCCCATTGTATTTTCACTGGATTTAATAGTGTGAGGGACATAAATTTCCAAAGACTGACGACCTTACTTTCAAAGGGGAGTGAATATATTGTAAATGCTACTCAAAGAGTATATTGATGACTAATTTCTACATTGGAAAGATTTGTGTCCTTTCATATAACTGGGAAAATATCTCTCATGTGCCACATAAATTATATTTCAGGATTAGTCAGTTTTCCAGAAACAACCTTGTGAATATAGATCTACACATATCTAGACACTAACAACACTGAGCAATACATGGAAGAAAAGAACTTATGGAAGAGCAGAATTAGAATGTACTCACTATCTTGAGTCATAATAGTAAATATATCAGTCTCTCATGGCAGAGATGATGCAAGGAATATGTGGCTTTCTTTTCACATAAAACTGATGTGTTTGCGAGGAGATGCAGATGACAGTATTCTGGTCTATTTTTTTCGGCATTTTATGTCTCACAGTGGTCATGGGTGTGTTCACACATGAAATCCGTTTGTCGTAGAAGAGATTCTGCTCAGGCGGTAAGTTTGGTAATGTATAAATGATTATTTTATTTTTCTCTTTTGCTTGTTTGTTTCTTTCTTTTTTAGAAATTCTGTAAACATAACTGTCTCTACCTTCATGGAATGTATTAGTAAGAACTTTCTGGAGAGCATTGCTTTAGCCCTGTGTATAAGCCACCAAATTTCCCTCTTAATTTCTTTTCTTCTATTCTTTAGTGGGAAGAATGTTTCATCCGCCCTATGTTTTCTTTCTCTACCCCAAGCTATGTATTATGTAGGGAAAAACTCTGAAGTGTTATGGAGTTGCTTCTTTACAATGATATTTTTTAAATATATGTGTTCATCTGCATATTTTTGTATACTCTGAATGATTACTTATGCCCCTGCATCCCTGAGTCCAGCATTATGTTCTTGGAAATGAAATCAGACACAGTAATCAGCTGCAATGGGTATAGGAAGAAAGGAGAGAAAGTTAAAATTCAAGATTCACATTTTTAGTTAAGTCAGTCTCATGAGCAATAATGTTTTAAAATTTCCTGAACAATTAGTATAATTCTCTCTCAATTTGAAAAGCCAATTTGGTCTAAGAAATTTTGGTCTACTTCATATAATTGCACCATCTTGTATACCATTTATTTACAGTTACATATCTAATTCTGAAATGAAAGATCATATGGCGAGTATGAAATTGTTATTATCTATGTTACATATGTCAACGCCGAGAAACTGCATAATTTGAATGCTGTCTAAGAGTGTTTTTTTAAAATTTACTTTATGGTTATAAGTATAGTCTCATAAAATAACCTTTCCAAACTGTTTGATTCTGTGTGTCATTTGAAACAAAGAATGTGTTATTTGCTATTACACTTCTTTTATATTTTAAGAGAAAACTCTGATTCATAATGAATCTAACAGTTCTGCATTGCATAATCAGCCTTCTTGTTATAGAAACAGTACTGAACTGTACCTAGGCCTCAGAAAGTCAACAGCAGATTTAACAATTGTGTCAAGTGAGTCACAGCTGCAGAAAGGATTTATACAGTGTCCATAGTTCAGCAAGGCTGAAAGTTGTATTTAGAAGCCCAGTGTTACTCATTGTAACTTCAGCATCTATGATTTGACACTGGGATTCTATTTGATAGCAGCCTATACTTCATAAAGGTATATTCCTACAACTGGGCCTCAAATGTGTATTTTGTTTCCTTTGAAGTTTTGCGGATTGTGATTCTGTTATCTCATCCGGTTTCAGAGAAATAGAAAATACACTAAAGAATATGACTGTCTTAGGTAGCATCTTTTCTAAAATAAAATTTCAGTTTTCTTTTATGTTGGTGCATTTGCCTGAAAGTACGCACATGTGCTATGTATTCCTCCAGCCTGCACAGTTAAGAAGAGACCATTGGATTTCGAAAATCAGAATGAACAATCTGTTGTGAACTTTCAGGCGGGTGCTGGGAAACAACTTTGGAATATAGAACCTAAACTGGAGACAATTTTTCAAATAATTTTATGATGGCAACTCCTTCATCTGCTGATAATGTCTTAGGAATCATCAGAAAATTCATGAAGAGGAGAGACTTTATGAATGTAAGCAATATATTATGTACTTCTATGCGTTGTATATGGAAGAGCAGCAGTGCTTAGCTTCTGCCACATCTCTACAGCACTGCTAAGAGACATTTGTCCTTGAATACTTGCCTGGGTTCATCTTTGTCAGAAAATACCTCATATTCTTAGGGCTTTTTTTTTTTTTACCTTGGAAAACATTTTTTGCCTGGCTGCATTTGATAAAGTTAATTTTCCATTGTAGGGTCTGTTAACATTCAAGGATGTGGCTGTGGACTTCTCACAGGAGGAATGGGAATGTCTTGACCCTGCTCAAAGGGGATTGTACTTGAATGTGATGTTGGAGAATTACAGCAATCTATATTTTGTGGGTAAGAATTCTCTTCATAATGTGGCTGTGGACTTCTCACAGGAGGAATGGGAATGTCTTGACCCTGCTCAAAGGGGATTGTACTTGAATGTGATGTTGGAGAATTACAGCAATCTATATTTTGTGGGTAAGAATTCTCTTCATATAGAAATCCTGCTTCATTCTTTAAGTTTACCAGTTATGTGTTTACATAAACTCTCTGAAATGTCTAGAAACTCCTCAAATAAGGGAAATTCTGGTTACCATCATAACTTTCTCATTGCTTTTCCTTTACATTGCTTTTCATTCCTTGGAACAGAAACCAATACTATATTTTGTGTAATCTCTCTGAACCTCTTATCTATTTTAATGAGCAGTTCCAGTGGGTTAATTTTAAATTTACTCTTGCATAAAGGTCTTGACTTTGTTATGTATTTGAAACATGCAGAGCCTTTTCAATAGAGGAATTGCTGTTGGATGTGAGAATTTTGTTGTTACTGATTTACTTTCCGACCTGTGGTCTCTGTGTTTAGTACTGAGGCCCCATGATTTTTACATCGGGAGTTTCATGCCATTATGGATCACATAATTAATTTCTAGCTGAACAAAGCTACACAGTGTCACTCTGTCAAAAAACATAAACAAGAGAATAGAGAAACATTGTTTACCTGATCCTACAGTGAGCTCTTTCCTCAATGTTTTTTTTTTAATTTCTAATTACCCTTTCATCTTACCTTCCACAAAGTAGTGTTTAAATAAGAATTATTAAGGTATTGCTGTTTTCTGTCATGTCATATAGATGACATTTCAGGTTCTTCAGATCATCCTTGTAATGACTGAAGCAAAAAAAGCCTTCTCTTGAGAGTGCTGTGCTTGAAAATGCATAATTAACCTTAGAAAACTTGAGCAAACATGGGACATTGTCTTACATATCCATTAATCCCTGTCATCTCTACACTTTTTCAGAGAATCATCACATATATCATAAATGTGAAAACATCTTGGTTCAAGACACACAGCATATTGTTGATGAGCATATGAATATCCGTGAGAAGTCTTATAAATGCCATGAGCTTTGCAAAATCATTCATGAATCCACTGAATGTACAACTTATAAAACTAACCTTGGGGATGCGTCTATTGAGTCATCAAAACGAAACGGACATCAAATCAAAAACACCAGAGGACCTTGCCAATCTAAAAACTGTGTAAACTGTTTACATTTGTGTTCTAACAGTAGTCTAAATCAAGGAATCTGCATAGAAAAGAAAAAACAAAATATTACAGCACTTGATAAGGTTCTCCACTCTAAACAAAGACACATGCTGAAACAAACCAGTAGTAGAAAGAAACCTTACAAATGTAATCAATGTGACAAATGTTTCACCCAGAAATGTGACCTTGGTATTCATCAGAGAATTCATACTGCAGAGAAACCTTACAAATGTAGTCAATGTATTAAATCTTTTACCCAGAAATGCAATCTTAAAAGACATCAGAGAATTCATACAGGAGAGAAACCTTACAAATGTAGTGAATGTGACAAATGTTTTACGCACAAATGCAGTCTTATTATTCATCAGAGAATTCATACAGGAGAGACTCCTCACAAATGTAGTGAATGTGGCAAATGCTTTACGTGCAAAAGTGAACTTAGAAGTCATCAGAGAATTCATACAGGAGAAAAACCTTACAAATGTAGTAAATGTGACAAACATTTTACCACCAAAGGTGAGCTTAGAAGTCATCAGAGAATTCATATAGGAGAGAAACCTTACAAATGTAGTGAATGTGGCAAATACTTTACCCAAAAAGGCAGTCTTGTTATTCATCAGAGAATTCATACAGGAGAGAAACCTTACAAATGTAGTGAATGTGACAAATGCTTTACCCAAAAATGCAGCCTTATTTTTCATCAGAGAATTCATACAGGAGAGAATCCTCACAAATGTAGTGAATGTGACAGATGCTTCACCCTCAAAAGTGATCTTAGAGTTCATCAGAGAACACACACAGGAGAGAAACCTTACAAATGTAGTGAATGTGACACATCTTTTATTAAGAAATCCAATCTTAGAAGACATCAGAGAATTCATACAGGAGAGAAACCTTACAAATGTAGTGAATGTGAAAAATCTTTTACCCACAAATGCAGTCTTAGTATTCATCAGAGAAGTCATACAGGAGAGAGACCTTACAAGTGTAGTGAATGTGACAAATGCTTTACCAACAAAGGCTACCTTGTTAGTCATCAGAGGAATCATACAGGAGAGAAACCTTACAAATGTAGTGAATGTGACAAATGCTTTACCCACAAATGCAGTCTTAGTATTCATCAGAAATCTCATACAGAAGAGAAACCTTACATATGTAGTGAATGTGGTAAATTCTTTAGCCATAAATGTAGTCTCCGTACTCATCAGAAAATGCATACAGTAAAGAAGGTTTAGAAATGAAGTGAATGAGACAAATTATCTACAAAGAATATATTAGAGGATACATACATACAGGAGAAAGACCTCATTAATGCAATATATGAGGAAAGGTTTTTCACTGTATCACAAGTCTAAGAAAATGTCTGGACATTTATAATGAAAATATTCTCTAGCAGGAAAAAAAATAGTATGTGATTTATGTAAGCATTAGTTGCAACAGTTGAGGCTCCACACAGAGTGCTATGAACACAAGAAACTTGTAAACATCTCTAAGTTATGTTCAAATCTTATAAGCTGTGCTGCATTTATTGCTGAATCACTGAAATGTGAGAATGGATGAAAATTTTCATTGTAACTTTTCAATTGTTTACCCTCAAGTACTTCATAATGAAGACGAAAAAGGAAACCAGATAATTGTGTAATTGTGTAACAGTTTCTTGGAGACTAAACTAATCCATTGCAAAGGGGAACTGATTAACATGGGTAATGCACCTCTGAAAATTGACAGTGAAACCGATAGCATTCTGTATGTTAATCTCAAATGAAGAGATCAGATGAAAATGGATTTGACAAATTGAGCCACCAAGATCTGATGTTCTTTATCCTATAAGTATTCCTACAGATATGTAGTTTCCTATGGATGTCCAGGATCCACAGCCTGTACTGTATGATATTTTCACATTTTAGAATTTCCACTTTCTTTAATTTCCTTTGACTCTGGTCAACAACTCATCATACATAATCCTGTAACTGCAATAAAGCTGATTGTTTCAACAAATCGGACTTGATTGTTTTCAGTTTCTACTTGGGATGGGTAGAAGTGTGTGTGTGTGTGTGTGTGTGTGTGTGTGTGTGTGTGTGTGTAAATATGTATGTATATCAATAATCAGTCATCTCCACAGAAAATGTCTTTCTTACATGTGTTGCTTAATACCATAGAAAAATATCTATTTCTAATGGTCTTAAGACTGAGATACCATTCCTTTGTATCTAGGTCAGTCTGCCTGCATTGGAATACTTTGAATTATATGGCACTGTTGTTGCATTGGGAATGTTTGAATCATTGATTAGGGATACTGCATTTGTATTAACTAAGAGAAGGACTGTGTTTAATGGTCCAGGCTTACTTCCATAATAGTACTCGGTTAAGTCAAAATGGCTCCACACAGACAGAATATCGAGGCTTTGTAAGCTAGCAATATCAGGCTGTCCTTTTTCTTGAATTCAAGAATGAGTAAGATAAATGTCCACCAAAGAATAAATGAAAATATGGCTTCAAAGTTGTCAGAGACAGACATCATCCACTGGGCTGTGTCTCTGCATGGCTCTTAACTCATACTAACACCCCTTGATTCAACCAAACTACAATAATCCTCAAAACAGTGGTACTTGTGAGAAAATACTACAGATCATTGTGCTGTCTTCCTGTTCTGTTGTACCTTAACACCCCACTCTATATACCCCAAGGAATGAATTACATTGGAGTTATATTTTGTTAAATAATTACAGAATAGTAATAATATACAAATCCCAGAACATTCATCCTGAAAGCAACCTCAGTAATTGGCTTTACTAAGGCATTATCTTCAGCTTAATTTCATTTGTGAGTCTATTTTTACAAATAATGAGGCTGAAGCCTGAATAAGGTATCTATGAACAATAGATGAGGTACATAGTTATGTACAGTTTAGAAATCATAAAAGCTCACACCAGAGAATTGAAACTTCGGTATCTGGCATGACCCTTAGCAACCTGAAAACTGCAACCAACTGGATAGTCTCCCATCATTCCAACTTTACATGTTAGAAGGATCTATGCTCCGCTGCTTGATGACCTTGAGATCATTATCACAAATCATCACAGATGTTCAGCGTCAAGGTAAGTTTTTAAATGTGCACAGTCGAAGACATCTGACTTGGTATCCTCTATACAATATTGTTCATTTTGTAACCATTGATACAAATACTTGTTTATGGTACAATAAGCATGTGGTAAGGATGCACAAACTAGATCCAGGTAGACTCACAGCTTGAGTTAGGTGGAAGATCTCATGTGCAGACTGGGAAAGATGACCTTCAATGGGGTAGGGGCAATCAACATATCAGTGATCCAGTGGCCAATTAAAGGGAGTCTCTGAAATTGCAACATTCAGGTATATTGATGGAAGAGGATAATAAAAGTCAGATTACAGTAGCCTGATGAGCATTCCCATAAGAACTTTCAGTTGCTGCATTTTTAGGAACCTGCCAGGATTTAGACAGTCCCTTAAAAGTAATAGGAAACTACCATTTAGCAGCAAATTACCGTTAGAGACAGCCTAGGAAAGGAAGGCATTCAGAGTAGGTAGTAGAAATCATTACTTGGTTGGAAAAGGTTTGAGATAGGTGGAATCAGAAGAGTGACTGAGAGCCTTAGAGCTCTTTCTTTATCTGAGGAATCTGGATGCCACATGGTGTGGAACCAGGAGTAGAGAATACAATAGCTTAGATATCAGTGATGTGAAAACTCTCATCTGCAGTTGTGTGAGTTGATCTTGAGGCAATCATCAGTCACAATCATCAGACCAGTGAAGAGAACCACAATGCAGAGGCCCTAGTAACTCCCAGGTCAAAGGCCTAGGTCCAACCTGTACATATTCTTTGATTTTTGGTTCAGACTGAGAAGCCCAAGTGTCCAGGTTAGTTGATCTGTTTAATCTTACTTAGAAGAGGGGAATAAAAAAAAGAGATGGATGGTGAGAACTGGTAGGGATGGTGATATTGAGGGGAAATGGGAGGTTCAAGATCAACTAGGTAAGGACAGTAGATACTGCTAAATGGTCATGAAAATGAATGGAAATCTGCAGTGGACAGGGGTAAGGAGGTAGGGGGCATCTCCAGGACAACAGAGACCTGGAATAAGGGAGGCACCCAGTAATCAATGGAGGTGACATTAGTATGACTCACTATATTGGAGGTATGAAACCTGAAGAAGATATCTCCTGTATCCAGGAAGGAACCCCAGAGGAACTATAGAGACACACCCAAAAACCTTTCAACCCCAATTTTATACTGACTACAAGTAATGAAGGCATGGTGGAAAGAGCAGAGACTAATGGAATGGTGAACCACTATCCAACCCAACATGAGATTTATCCCATGGGCAAGAAACCATCCTTAACAATATTAATGATACTCTGTTATGCTTGCAGACAGGTCCAAGTTGTTCTTGAGCAGCTCGGCCCAGCAGCTGACTCAGATAGACAGCCACAGCCAAACTAGATAGAGCTTGCGAAGTTTTGATTATTGTTAGCCACTACTTTGTTCTAAAATAAGCAGAAACAATGCTTAGGATGATGGGCAAAATCATAGAAATGGGCACGAGACACTATCCATCTGTGGGAACAAATTTTAGAGAAGTTGTTTATGAATGATAACAAACACTCAGCTTACTTTTCATGAATAGTGATGGATGGCACATTCTGGACTCAGCATGAGACTCTATTTGAACTAACTATTAGATCCCAACACGAAAGAGAGCAGGAGTGCTGGTTGTTTATTTGGTCTCTTTGGCTGGTGTACCATGAGGCCCAATGTTTAGAAATGGAGCATGATCAGCATATGGCTGATGCTATCTAAACTATACTTAGAAGAGAAAACACAGTGAGTCCACATAAGCTATTGTCATAGGTATGTTCAAAACATTACCCCCATTTCTAATTATTGAGCATCTGATACATTGTCCTGACATCATATCTAAAGGTGTTGAAGTACACACCCCCCCACACATGTAAAGCATTGCCCAATGATGATTTCCCTGGTGGAGCTTAATTTCAATGAATATATTTGGTCAGTGGCCATAGTGAAATGTGAATTAGTATCTCTGAAAACATGTACATACATTAATCTGTCAAATTTAGGTTAAATATCCATTTGACACAAGTGATTTTTAAGTAATCCTCTAATATTTTCCTCACAATGAAATACTGAAGAATATTCAGGACAGGACACATTGGCAAGCAATTTGTGAAACAGCTTCTCTAGATTTGTGACATTGTTTTCTTAAGCTTTGACTATTTTGATGGTGGAAAGCATGTTATTGTTGCATAAGCTAAAGTTGTAAAAGACCTATCATTCTGGTTGCTTTATGTCTGTAAGGGGTCACAGGAGTCCTGAATGAGCTTGAATATGCCCTACATAACACACTTCGATGCATGCTTGGAGACATCTTTATGTTTTAGAAAATAATGATCTCCCACCTGATTGTTAGCTATATTAATGTAAGCTACCATTTCTAAGACTGGTAAAGACCTAGCAATAAAAAATGAGTGGCAGTTTACAAACTAAAGGAACAGTCATCCATTTTTTAAAAATACAGCTTCAAAGGTCTACAACTTGAGCTGAAACTGAGGGAGTAAAAATTTTATATGCTTTGCATGGGCTCCGGATATAGGAGTCTGCCTCCCTCCTGTAGCGATTAGTAATGCATACACAGTCTCAAACTGCAATAATTTATCTTTAGTATAATGATCACCTATGTCTCTAGGTTATTACGCAAAAGCAATGGCCCATACATTAATATTTTGAAATAACCAATGAACTTGTTTGTTTTATAAGGGCTCTTTTCCAAAATACTTTTGGATTCCTTTTGAAGTAAATATATAATAGACAAGCATCAGCTGCCTTACTACAGGAGTAGGAGGATGGGCAGTAGTAAGAACATAACTAGCCCATCTCTTCACATAACTATATTGCATACACTTTCTCAATACTTTTCTTCACTTTATGCAGAGCCTGATTACCAGAAGCCGTTACTTTAATTAGATGTTGTATCAGGATTGCCCTCAAAATATCAGAGAAGTTTTTCTTTTCTCCTGTAAGAATTTTCTTACTTTTTCTATGTTCTTCTTGAATTTTTTACTATTTTTATTGTATATTCTCTGTATTTACATTTCAAAGTTATCACTTTCCCCCCACTCCCATTCCCCCTTCCCTTGATTCTGTGAAGATGCTCCCACTCCCAACCACCCACTCCCAACTCAGTGCCTTACCATTCCCCTACACTGAGAAAAGCAGCCTTCACTGGACCATGGCCTTTCCTCCTATTGATGCCAGACAATGCTATCCTCTGCTACATATGCAACTGGAGCCTTGGGTCTCTCAGCATGTATAAATAGTTTGTTGTTTTAGTCCCTGGGAGCTCTGGAGGGTTTGGTTGGTTAATATTGTTGCTTTGCCCATGTAGTTGCAAACCCTTTCAGCTCATTCAGTTCTTTCTCTAGCTCCTCCATTGTGGTCCCTGTGCTTAGTCCAATGGCTAGCTACAAGCATCCTCTTCTGTATCATTTTTGCTCTGGCAGAGCATCTCAGAAGACATCTATATCAGGTTCCTGTCAGTAAGCACTCCTTGGCATCAGCAATAGTGCTTGGGTTTAGTGGCTGTGAATGGAATGGATCCCCAGGTGAGGCAGTCTCTGGATGAACTTTACTTCAGTCCCTAGTTCTCTATTTGTCCCTGTATTTTCTCCTGTGAGTATTTTGTTCTCTCTTCTAAGAAGGACTGAGGCATCCAAATTCTATCCTTCTTTCTGAGCTTCATAAGATCTGTGAATTGTTTCTTGGGTATTCTGAGCTTTTGAGGCTAGTATCTGCTTATCAATGTGTGCATATCATGTGTATTCTTTTGTGACTGGGTTATCTCACTCAAGACTAGTTTCTAGTTTCATCCATTTCCTTAAGAAGTTCATGAAGTCATTGTTTTTAATAGCTGAGTAGCTGTGTAAACAAATGAGGTCTAACTTAATTAATGTGTCCCAAGAACTTTGGAAAATCATTCAATGTTTTCAATCTATCCTTCTTGATTGGGACTTTTAGTGGCACAAAATCTTTGGAATATCAATGTCCCAAATAAGCATGAGGTGGATCAGATTCTATCATTTTAGGTGCTATTAATAAGCCCTGTTCTACCAAGTCTTTCTTTAAATGTGAATAAGCTGCTAATAGCAGTCCTCCTTGTTTATGGGCTAAAACAATATCATCCACATAACGAATTCAATAGACTTCAGAATGTGCTTGGCTAGTTTAGTAACAGCTTAGGCCACAAGTATATGACATAAAGTTGGCAGTTAGCCATACTGTGGTGTAAAAACTTCCAAAGAAATCTTTTCATGGGAACTTGAAAGTTATGGAGGGCATAGTAAAAGCAAATCTTTCACAAACTTTGGAGCAAGAGGTATAGAATTATAATAATTCTTCAACTCCATATTAATCCTAATGGTATCTTCAAGTACAACAGAAGGGGTAGGCCACCCTGGCTGTAATGCTCCAATTAATTCCATGGTTTCATTAATTCCCCAGTGATCTTCCAAAACTCTCTAATTTCCTGCTTTCTTTTTTTTTAATGCAATTATCTACTTATCAAGATTTTTTTAAAAGATTTATTTATATATTATATGTAAGTACACTGTAGCTGTCTTCAGACACACCAGAAGAGGGAACCAGATCCCATTACAGATGGTTGTGAGCCACCATGTGGTTGCTGGGATTTGAACTGAGGACCTCTGGAAGAGCAGCCAGTGCTCTTAACCATTGAGCCATCTCTCCAGCCCTCCTGCTTTCTTTTTAAGCAACAAAAATGGGTGAATTCCAGTAAGAAACAGAGGGCTCTATATGTCTATTATTAAGCTGTTCCTGTACTAACTGCTCTATAGCTTTTACTTTTTCCTTTGCAAGAGACCACTAATTCACCCACACATGTTCCTAACTCTTACAAGTAATCGCATATGTATGGATCACATACTGGCCAGTTGCCTGTAAAAAATATTCCCTGATCCAGATCTGTGAGGTCTATGAGTACCTATTACCACATCCTGGACTGCCTTTCAATCCCAAGCCTTGGTTTGGCAAAATTCTTGATCAAACATCTGTTTTGTAATTTTTGTTAGGACTGGAAAAATAAACTCTCATTTTTCTCATCATAACCTTTCCCCATAAATTATCTGGTAGGCTGGTTACAATGTGTGCTTGGAACACACCTTCATGTTCCTCTTCATCCTACCAGAATAAAATGTCATTATTCTGTTCCAAATATTGACTTTGACCAATTCCTTGTGGTTGTGTAACCAGGGACTGTTTCAGCCAATCCTGTGGCTACTGATCTGCTGTCCACACAGAAATATCTGCCCCTGTATCTAATACTCTCGGAAACTCATTTTCAGTGATTCCTAAATGAAACATCTGCCCCTGTATCTAATACTCTCAGAAACTCATTTTCAGTGATTCCTCAGTGAAACATCTGCCCCTTATCTAATCCTCTCGGAAACTCATTTTCAGTGATTCCTAAATGACTACTAAGATAGAGACCCTGTTGTATGTACCCAGAAATCATCTGAGTGTCCCAAACCTTCATTTCTTTTATTGCTGCATTTGAAGTTTGACCTTGATGGAGTAAGAATAATTGCACAAAAACTGCCCTTACTGAATAAGTGATATTATAGAGGATTCTGTCATAATTTTGATTTTTCCAGTATAATTATATTTCCATTATTGATAACACCTGGCTCTACCCTAAGACTCTTTGTAGTTACACTACTACCAAAGGGCAGCCCTACAGTGCCTAGTGGAAAGGACCATCCACTTCCATAGGCAGTGCCTGCATACCCATTTCATGGATTAGTACTGTGTGGAAGAACTGAGGCCCAGTCACTCGGAACAGTCCTGATTAAATTTTCTTGTGTGGGAACAAAGTTGTGTAGCAGCCATTAACATTTCTTATTTGGGACCTGGGGCTTTTCTCTCCTGTTTCCCTGATGAAGAGAATCTCTCATAACATCTCTTTCGGACTTATATTCACTAGCTCAATGCTTTTCTCCCTTACATCTATGGAATATTCCTGTCTGTTGGCCTTTCTGGGTAGAACACTGAAACCTAGTCTCGTTTTTATTGGGACACTGCTTGATTCAATGTTCTATTTGCCAACACCCATAACAATTTACAGAAGAAACAGCTACTCTGATTTTATTTGGTTTTCTTTGCTGAAATTGTATCTATTTTATTGTCTTGCCTTGCAGAGAAGCCACCACAGTACCACACTGGGTTTATGAAGAGCCTTGGTCAGATTACAATCTGATGTAATCTGATAAATTTACCATTTTCCTAAAAGGCTATGATGTTGCCCCACATGCAGTATTAGTATTCTCATACAAGATGCTTCACCAAAATAGACCTTCCTCAGAATCCTCCATGAATTACCTTGCTGTCATCAGTAACCTGGCCACAAAAATCTTAGAATACTTCAGTTGGATCCTGCCTAATTTTAGATAAATTTCAGTCTGCCACCCTGTAGAAGGTTGCTTAGACTTAAAATAATTTCTCATGATGATGATAGAAGACTTAATGAAGGACATGGATAACCTCTTTAAATAAATACAGAAGACCACTAACAAACAAAAGAAGGAAGTGGACAAAACCATCAATGATCTAAAATTGGAAAGAAAATCAATAAAGAAAGCATAAAGGGAGAAAGCACTAGAGATAGAAAACTAAGGAAAGAGAAAAAATCATAGATGCAAGCATCACCAACAGAATACAGGAGATAGTAGAGAGAATCTCAGGGGCAGAAGGTACCTTGTAAAATATTAATAAAACAATCAAGGAAAATGCAAAATGAACAAAGCTCCTAGTCCAAAACATCCAGGAAATACAGGACACAATGAGAAGACCAAATCTAAGAATAATAGGCATAGAAGAGAGCAAAGATTCCCAACTTAAAGAACCAGTGAATATCTTCAAAAATTATGGAACACAAGAATAGATATTTTGTAAAACAAACAAGCAAACAAACAAACCAAAACATTCCTCATTATTTTTGTGCAGTGGTCTTATGTAATATATGAAATGAGGCACAGACCTTTTGTATTTTCACTGGATCTCTTTGAATATTTAAAAACCAACTATTGACATATAAATTTCTGTGTTTCTATGGTGTCCTGGAAAGTTCTGGATATATGCACAATACAAAGAAAGAATATTAAAAGCAGTAAGGGAAAAGGGTCAAGTAGCATATAAAGGCAGAAGTATCAGAATTACACCAGACATTTTGACAGAGACCGTGAAAGCTAGAAGACCCTGGACAAATGTCATTCAGTCCCAAAGGGAACACAAATGCCAGCCCAGGATACTATATCCAGCAAATCTCTAAATTAAGATAGATGGAGTAACCAAGATAGTCCATGAAAAAATAAATTATAGAATATCTGTCCAAAATCCAGCACTACAAAGGATAATATATGAAAATCTCCAACATGAGCAGAGAAACTACACCCTAGGAAATGCAAAACAATAGTCTTTTTGCAACAAACCAAAAAGAATATATCCACACAAACATAATTCCTTCTCTGATAACAAAAATAAGAGGAAACAACAACCACTATTCCTTAATATCTCTTAACATTAATGGACTCAATTTCCCAATAAAAATGCATAAACTAACATACTGGATGCATAAACAGGACCAGAATTTTGCTGCATAGAGGAAATTTATCTCAATGACAAAGATAGAAACCAAAGAATAAAAGACTGGGAAAAGATTTTCCAAGCCAATATTCATAAGAAATGAGCTGAAGTAAGCACCCTAATATCAAATAAAATAGCTTTTCAACCAAAAGTTATCAAAAAAGATGAGGAAGGACACTTCATACTCATCAAAGGAAAAAAATCTAACAAGATAAAATTTTAATTCTAAACATCTATGCATCAGCACATAAATTCATAAAAGAAACTTTACTGATGCTCAAGGCATACATTGCACCAAACACAATAATAGCGTAGAGACTTCAACACCCAACTTTCATCAATGAACAGATCATGGAAAGAGAAGCTGAACAGAGACACAGTGAAACTAACAGAAGTTATAAACTAAATGAATTTGGCAGATATCAGAAAGGCCACATACACATCAAAGCTAAACAATGATCTATGAAACGATAACTTTATCAAGAAAGAAATAAAAAAGAAATTGAATATTTTTTAGGACTTAATGAAAATAAAGGCTCAACATACCCAAACTTATGGGACAAATGAAAGCAGTGCTAAGAGGAAAATGCATAGTTCTGAGTGCCTCCTAAAAAGTGGAGGGAACATATACTAGCAGCTTGACAGTATAACTGAAAAGTCTAGAACAAAAAGAATTCAATAACTCTTCATACACACATGGTATACACTCACTGATAAGTGGATACTAGCCGCAGAAATCCCTGAATACCCAAGAATCAATACACAGACAGTATAAAACTCAAAAAAAGGAAGGCCAAAATATAATGCCTCAGTTCTTCTTAGAAGGGAAAACAAAACTCTCATGTGAGGAAATATAAGGTCAAATAGAGGCACAGGGATTGAAGAAAAGATCACACAGAAGAAGAAAAGATATAACAAAGAAGAAGAAAAGAGCTCAGACAGAAAAGATCTCACATTGGGATCCACCACATATGTATTTACCAAATCCAATCACTATAGCTGATCCCAAAAAGTACTTACTGGCAGCAACCAGATAGAGATGCCGAAAGTCATATAGATACAGCTGAGCATGCTTGCAGCTAACCTCAGTCTGAATTTGGGGAGCCCAATGAGGTTGCAAAAGAAAGAACCTAAGGAGCTGAAAGAAGTTGCAACCTCATGGTAAAAACATTATCAACCAACCAAGCACTCCAAAACTCCCATGGACTAAAACACCAATCTTTGTCCACACTTTGAGAGACCTATTGATCTATTTGCATATGTAGTTGAAGATATCAGTGGCTGGCAACAATGTGAGAACAGGATTTTGACCCAGGAAGACCATCTGTTCTCAATGTAGGGGAATGCCAATGCAATGAAGTGAAGAGGGTGATCAGGAGGGGTCTGGTGGTTCCTCAGAAAATTGTACATTCTACTACCTGAGGACCCAGCTACAACACTCTTGGACATATACCTAAGAGGTGGTCCAACATAAAACAATGACAGATGTTCTTCTATGTTCATAGAAGCCTTAATTTTGATAACCTGAACCTGGAAATAACCCATATGTCCTTCAAGAAAAGATTGGATACAGAAATTGTGGTACATTTACACAATGAAGGACTACTCACCTATTACAAGCAATGCCTACACAAAATACTTTAGCAAATGGATGGAACTAGAAACTATCGTCCTGAGTGAGATAACCCAGTCCCAAAACCCACACATGGTATGCAGTCACTGATAAGTGGACACTAGTTCAAAAGCTTAGAATACCCAAGAAACAATTATAGACCATATGAAGCTCAATAAGAAGGAAAATCAAATTGTGGATGCTTCAGTTCTTATGAGAAGGGGGAACAAAATATTCATGGAAGGAAATCTGGTGACAAACAGTGGAACAGGAACAAAAGAAAATGTCATCCAGAGACTTCCTTACCTGGGAATCCATCCCATATGGATCCATCAAGCTTAGTCTCTATTGCTGACGCCAAAGCGTTCTTACTGACAGAAGCCTGACATTGTTGTCTCTTCAGCGGCTCTTCCAGAGCCTCACTGTTACAGATGAGATTGCTTGGAGCTATACATTGGACTGAACACAGGGACCCCAAAAGAGGAGCTAGAGAAAGGACAGAAGTCACTGAAGGTGTTTGCAACCACATAGTAAGAACAACAATATCAGCCAATAACTCCCCCCCCCCCCCAGAGCTTGTAAGGACTAAAACACAATCCAGAGCAAGCTGGACAGTAAACAATCTTAACTACATATATGAGTGCTTCATTGGGTGGTGATTATAAAACACTGTGTATACAATGGCATAAAATTTATATAATCTCCATTCACAGCGTTAACTACCATGCTTAGAGCTCTGTAGGTGAGTGAGTTTCTATCTCACTTTATTTTTCTTCTTAATTTGCCTGAACATCTCCCTCCTCATGTTAATTTTGATTGAAGGCACATGCTTTTGAAGAATGAGGAAAGATGAGCACAAGAATAGATATTTTGTAAAGAAAAAAATTTCCTCATTCCTTTAATGCAGAAGTCTCATGTAATATCTGAAATGAGGCAGAGATCTTTGGCATTTCACTGGAACTTTTGAAACCAGGTGACATACTCATATTTGGACTAGTGAATGGCCGGTGGAAAAAGAGTAATTCAACAATATTCTCAAAATTCTTTTTTATATTTTCCTTGAAAATTTCATCATGCATATTTCTCAAATGGTCGGAGGTTGGTGATTAGGGCAGTGCTGAGATTTTTTCCATGTTCACCACATCTGATATTCAAGAAACAACACCAAATACTTTAAGAGACTCAATAATATTTTGCCAATTTAAAGTGAACCATGGTACATTTTTTTCATTTGACCTCCCTCAGACAAGACCATAGATAAATTAAAACAAAGAAACAAACAAGCAAACACCTCTACATTGATCTTTACACAAATATCTCCCCTTGACAAGTTATATAGCAAATAACCAGAGATGTCTTCTCAAAAGTATACTCACAAAATTTTAATGACTTTTATCCTACATGTGTGCAACCGAAGAGTTTCATAGACTGGATATGGTCCTTTATTACGTATGTGGTTCCTAGAGCATGTTCTTGAGACACAAAAGTCTGTACCAAACCTTTCAGTGGAACTTTCACATAGACATTCAGTTCCTATCTCAAACTCCGTACTCCATCACTTTGTAACTTTCAGTGCTGCATTATAAGTTGAAGTAAGATGTCTGTCCACTGCAATTGTCTGTTTCTCTCTATATATCACTGCTGCACATATATAAACACTAACTTTAAAGTATTACAGAGACCAGTATATTCATGTCTCTAAAGAATAAAGTAGGAATGTGTTGTTTATAAGTGATATGTTTGCATTCTTTGAAAAGTTTGGCTTTTTAAATAGTAGTGATAGTTTCTTTTCTTGTCATTTGCAAGCATGACAGCTATGGCATCTGATAGCTGGCAACACTTGAAAGTAGATGTACAGGTGATAATATTTAATCATTGCCTTTGTGTAAAAAGCATGCATCTTTACTTGTTATGTTTATATTATTTATCCTCCTACATATCATTAATATTTAATACTTATGCTTGTCTTTCACAAATATTATTAATATAGCTGCATGTGTTAGCAATGTGAGCACTATACAATTTTGCTTTTGTGCATTCATGAAAATTGTCTTCAAACAACCTCTTTAAAAGACTAGGTGCCCTTTCAATCTGAACCTCAGCCCTGAGAAGACCTTGGGTGCAGTACCACACCCAATCCCTCAACACCCAGAAAAAGCCCATCACACAGGTACTTTAACATGGCCAAGATCACAGGTGAGGAGGATACCACATCGGTCCCAATAACCAGCGTAACTGAGTCCCCCAAGATCCAGTGAAACAGGAACCTCCACTCATCCAGCAGCCCTTGTCGTTATGGTCTGAACCTGAGCCCTGAGCAGGCTTAGGGTTCTGGTATTGCACCCAATCCCACAACACCCAGAGGAAGGCTGTTTCCAAGGTCCCTAACACACCCATAAGTACAAGTGCTCCGACACACACAGGATAACAGTTTCACAGGTACACATGTGTGTTAACAGGCCCAGAATAATAGAGGAAGCTAGACTCCCAGGAGATTTGACACATCCAGGAACATTGGCACTCTGACACAATCAAGGACATTAAGAGCATTTTCACACTGAGACTTCAGTATCTCAAAGGCAGCTTGATTCCCAGGAGCTCTGACTCACTACATATCCCAGGATCACAGGATTTCAGAGTCACGGGATCACAGAAACACCTGGAATCTGAGGAGTGCTCACACAATCAGGTTCTCAAGAAGGACAGGCTCCAGTCAGAGACAGCTAGGGCAGGTAGCAATAGAGACAACAGATTGTGAGACGCAAGCACAAGAACATAATCAACAGAAACCAAGGGCGCATGGCACCATCAGAACCCAGTTCTTCCACTAAAACTAGTCCTGGACATTACATCACATCTGAAAAGCAAGATTTGGACTTAAGATAATTTCTCATGATGAGATAGAGGACTTGAGGAAGGTCATGAATAACCCATTTAAATAAATACAGGAGAACACTAACAAACGAAAGAAGGAAATGGAAGAATCCATCCTAGATCTAAAAATGGAAAGAAAAACAATAAAAAAAATCACAAGGGAGACAACCCTAGAGATAAATAAAGCAAGAAGGGAGATCAAGAATCATAGGTGCAAGTATAACCAACAGAATACGGGAGAAAGAAGAGAGAATCTTAGGGGCAGAAGATACCTAAACAACATTGGTACAACAGTCAAATGAAGTGCAAAATGCAAAAAATTTCTAAGCCAAAACATCCAGTAAATCCAGGACACAATGAGAAGTCCAAACCTAACAAAAGTAGGCATAGAAGGGAATAAAAATTCTCAACTTAGAGGACCAGTAAGTATATTCAATGAAATTATAAAAGAATGCTTCTCTAACCTACAGAAAGAGATGAACATAAACATACAAGAAGCCTATAGAACTCAAATAGACTGGAACAGAAAAGAAATTATTCCAGCTATAAAATATTCAAAACAACAAATGCACATAAAGAAGAAAAAATATTAAGAGTAGTAAATGAAAGGAGTCAAGTAAAATAAAAAGCAGACCTATGAGAATTACACCAGACTTTTCAACATAGACCATGAAAGTGGGAATATCCGGGATAGATTTATTTCAGACCCTAAGGGAACACAAAATGCCAGTCAATGCTATTATAGCCGGAAAAAATCTCAACTCTAGATGTTTGTATAAGTATGTAATGAAAAGTTGGTTGAGCATTATGCACAACTGGTAGATGAAGGAAATAATTTTGTGACAGTATTCCTGAATGTTCTAACTTTCCCAACCAGAATTTATGTTCTTCCTCATAAATTCTCTCAATGTAGGAGATTATGTTTTATTTTAATTGTATTTGTTTATTCCCTTTCTATCTCTCTCACTGTCTCCACCTGGTTTCTTTCTTTTCCATTTTCGTTCTCTTTTTATGATATTTTATAAGCATCCTTTTACTTTAAATTTAAAAAATGGATATTCATTTCACATACAAAGTCAGTGAGGATTCACTGAGGATTCGGGTGTATTTTTAAATTATTAATATGAAAATTTTCTAATTTCTTCATGGAGTCACTGAGTGTTATGAACTTTCTTCTTCATACTTCTTTCTTTGTGTCCCAGAATTTGGGGTAAATTGTGACTTAATTTTCATTGAATTCTCCAAAGATGTATTTTCTTTATTTATTTGTTCCCTCACCTAGCCAACAGTGAGTAGAAATTTGTTCAATGTCCACAACTCTGCGGGATTTCTAGTATTTATGTTCTTAATAAAGTCCATGTTTGGTTCATAGAAGTCTGAAAACATACAATGTGTTATTTCAGTTTTCTTATATTTGAAGATGCTTTTGGTCAGCTAAACTGTCAATATTAGAGATGAATCAATCAATTGCTGGGAAAAATCCTTTTTGTGCTTGGGTGAAATCTGAAGTTGTCTGTCAGGTGCTTTTGATTCATAGTCCTGTTAGTTTCATTATTTCTATATTTAATTTTTGTGTGAATGACTTATTGGTTGGTAACAATATATTGTTTAAATCTCTCACTCTTAATGTGCAGGGTTTGATATATGATATAAGCTTTAGCAACACTTCTTTTTGTGATTGTGGTTGCTCTTTTTGTTTGGGGCCTAGATGTTCAAATTTGCCAAATCATCTTTGCAGATCTATCCTTTGACTAGTATTAAGTGTCCTTCTCTGTCTCATTTGATTAATTTTGGTGGAGACTCTATTTATTATATATTAGAATGGCTACTTCATCTTTATTATAGGGCCACATTACATGGAACTCTCCTTTTTAGCACTTTCCTCCAAGATAATGTCTATTTTATCCTGTTTCTTGTATGTAGCAACATGATGGATTCTGTTTCCATTATTTTAGTTTCTGGGTTTTTATTTGAGGGAGAGGGTAGTGGAAATGTAGTTTACTGGAGTGGACATATATTGCAGACCAATCATTCTTCTTGCTTTGGTGTTGTTATGTTAAAGTGTTTATGCCCTAGTGTGTGTGTGTGTGTGTGTGTGTGTGTGTGTGTGTGTGTGTTTTCTTTAGAATTTGCCTGTAAAATACTACTTATTTCCTGAAGTTTTTAAAAAAATGTATTTATCCTTCTGGGATTGGAATTTTCATCAAGTACTTTTTATACTGCTGGATCTTGGATAAATATTGTTACAATTTGAACTTCACTTTAAATATCTTATTTTCTAACTAAATGATTATTAGGAATTTTGGGAGTGTTGTAGGCTACAGATATCTGTGGATTTTTACATGTTGTAAGGTATTTGACCAGGTTTTTCTTTCTGATAGTCTCTGTTCAGATGCTGGGTATAATTCTAATAGTTCTACTTTTGTATTTAATCTGGCTTTGTATTTATTTTGTAATGTATTTAATAGGCATGTTTGAAAAAAATTCTTCTATGACTTTGATGAAAATATTTTCAGGGAGAGGAGGGCGGATTCAGGACCTGCCTGCAGATGGCTGAGTCCCCAGAGAAGCCTGGCAAGTGCTCTCCCACCTGAATGCATAAGGAGCTTGCCACACAAAGTTCAATGTGTCCTGGGAAAAATATCTTGGAGCTCCTGGAGGACAGATAGTGTGGTACACTCTGGGATCAGGTCCTTTCCATCCCAGTGAGAGGAATGAGTGACCACCATCAAGACACAACAGCTGCACCCAAACTTCTGAGCACTCACAGAAGCTGTGCAAGTGCTCCTTCACCTGAGCTCATGGTAATCCCTAAGCCTGCCACATATCCTCACCAGCTGTCAGGGAAGAAAACAGCTGGTGGTCTCCTGAGCAGATAGGGTGGTGAACTGTGGGATCAGGTTTTTTTTTTTTTTTTTTTTTTTTTTTTTTTTTTTTTTTTGTGGCCCAGCAAGAGAGCCAGGTGACAACCATCAAGATTCAAGACTTGCTCACACATTGTTGAGACTTCAGAACAGCCTTATAAGTACTCTTCTGCCTGAGCCCACAGTGACCTAGCCAAATACCCTTCAGGCTGTGCCAGCAGGGATAGGCTGGAGCTCCTGGAGGACAGCTAGCTTGGTGCACTCGGGGATCAGGTCCTTTCTGTCTCAGCTAGAGGGTCAGACAAATGCCATGGACCCACCAGCAGGTGGCTGAACCCCCAGAGAAGTCTTGAAAGGGCTCTTCCATCTAGCCCATGGAGACAGAACTGAGTCACTGCAATCAGAACTCACTACTTGATGGCAAAGAAACAAACATGCAAGAGCAATTTACTTTCTGAGACTATGGGCCTTCAGATCCACAAAAGGGACAGGCTCTAGTCAGAGACAACATGATCACCTATAATCACAGACAACAAGATGGCAAGAGAAACTCAAAAGAACCTAAGCAATGGAAACCAAGACAACTTGCCAACATCAGAATCCAGCTCTCCCAATACAGCAAGTAGTGGAATATGAAACACAGCAGAAAAACAGGACTTAGACTTAAAAACTACTTTATGATGATGATATAGATCTTTGAGAAGCACATAAATGACTCCCTTAAATCATTACAGGAAAATCAGAAGAAATCACTCAAAGAACTACAGGCAAACACATCAAGCAGATTAAGGAATTGAAAACAGAAGTATAAAAAATAAAGAACACAAGAAGAAAATACCCTGGAAATGGAAAACCTAAAAGAACCAATCAGGAGTCACACATGAAAGCATCATTAAAAGACTACAAGAGATGAAAGAGAATCTTAGGTACCAAAGACAACTTAGAAAACATAGAAAAACATTCATAGAAGATGCAAAAACCAGAAAGCTCCTAAGACAAAATTTCCAGATGATCCAAAAAAAAAAAAAACAAACAAACAAAAAAAAACCAAACCTAAGGATAATAAGTGTAGAAGAGGTCAAAGAATATTAACTAAAAGGCACAGTAAATAGCTTCAACAAAATTATAGAAGAAAACTTCCTTGCCCTTACAAACAACATGACCATGAACATACAGAAAACCTACCGAATTCCAAATAGATTATACCAGAAAAGGAACTCTTCCAGACACACACACACACACACACACACACACACACACACACACACACACACACCACACCAAACATTCAAAACAAATAATCACAAGAGGTGTAAGAAAAACAGGACAAGTGACATATGAAGGCAGACCAATCAGAATTATACCAGATTTTTCTATAGAGTCTATGAAAACTAAAAGATCCTGGACAGATGTCATACAGACATTAAGAGAACACAAATGTCAGCCCAGGTTACTATATCCAGCAAAACTCTCAATCACCATAGTTAGAGAAACCAAGATGTTTGAGGAAAAAAATTTGCACAATATCTGTCCAAAAATTCAGCCCTACAAAGGATGATAGATGGAAAAAATCCAACACAAGAAAGGTAACTACACCAAAGTAAAGGCAATAATAATAATAATAATAATAATAATAATAATAATAATAATAATAATCATGCAAACATAAGTCTACCTATAACAAGAAAAATAGTAGGAAAGAGCAATCACTATTCCATAAATTCTCTTAACATCAATGGACTCAATTGCCCCAATAAATGGCATAGAATATGTTAACGTAAATGGACTCAATTCCCCAATTAAAACATATAAGCTCTCAGACTGTATACATAAACAGAATCCAGCATTATGCTGCATACACTTAAAACATCCCAGAGACAATGAAAGACACAATCTCAGAATAAAAGATAGGGAAAAAACCTTCCAAGAAAATGGCCCCAAGGAACAAGCTGGAATATCCATTCTAATATTGAATAAAGTAGATTTTCAACCAAAAGTTATCAAAAAAGATAAAGAAGGACACTTTTTACTCATTACAGGGAAAATTTGTCAGAAGAAACTCAATTCTTAACATATATGCTCCAAATAACAGAGCACACATATTCATAATAGAAACCCTATTAAACTAAAAAAATACATTGCACCTCACACAATAATAGCGGGAGACCTCAACACCCCACTAACATCAATGGACAGATCATGGAAACAGAAACCGAACAAGGACACAGTAAAACTAACAGAGGTTAAGAGTCAATTGGAATTAATAGACATCTACAGAACATATCATCCTAAAACAAAAGAATACACCTTCTTCTCAGTACCTCATGTCACCTTCTCCAAAACTGACCATATAATCAGTCACAAAACAAGCCTTGATATATATATAAGAAGTTTGAAATACTCCCATTCATCATATAAGATCACCATGGTCTAAGGCTGGTCTTTAATAACAACAAAGACAACAAAAAGCCCATGTACACAATGGAACTAAACAATGCTCTACTAAATGATAGAATGGACAAAAAAGAAATAAAGAAAGAAATTAAGAATTTTCTAGAATTTAATGAAAACTAAAACACAACATACCCAAACCTATGGGATACCATGAAAACAGTACTAAGAGGAAAACTCATATCTTTAGGTGCTTCCAAAAAGAAACTTGAGAGGGCATACACAAGCAACTTCACAGAACAGTTGAAGGCTCTAGAACAAAAGGAAGTAGATACACCCAAGAGGAGTATACAGCAAGAAATAATCAAACTCAGAGCAGAAATTGACCAAATAGAAACAAAAAGAACCATTCAAAGAATCAACAAAACCAAGAGCTGGTCCTTTGAGAAAATTAACAAGATTGACAAACCCTTTGCCAGAATAACTAGAGGGCAAAGAGAGAGTATCCAAATTAACAATATCAGAAAGGAAAGTGGAGAAATAACAACTGAAACTGAGGAAATTGAAGAAATGATCAGATCCTACTACAAAAGCCTATACTCCACAAAGCTTAAAAATCTTGAACAAATGGATAAATTCCTAGATAGATACCAGATATTAAAGTTAAACCAGGACCAGGTAAAGAATCTAAATAATCCCATAACACCTAAAGAAATAGAAGCAGTCATCAAAAGACTCCCAAACAAAAAGGCCCAGGTCCAGATGGGTTCAGTGAAGAATTCTATCAGACATTTACTGACAACCTAATACCAATACTTTCCAAACTACTCCACAAAATAGAATCAGATGAAACACTACCTAACTCATTTTTCCAGGCCACAATAACCCTTGTTCCTAAACCACACAAAGACCCTACAAGGAAAGAGAAATTCAGACCCATCTCAATTATGAACATTTATGCAAAAATACTCAACAAAATTCTTGCAAACTGAATTCAAGAACACATCAACACAATCATTCAACATGATCAACCAGGCTTCATCCCTGGGATGTTGAAATGGTTTAATATATGGTTACCCATCAACGTAATCCATCATATAAAGAAACTCAAAGAAAAATAACCACACGGTTATCTCACTAGATGCTGAAAAATCATTTGACAAAATTCAACACTCCTTTATGTTAAAATTCTTGGAAAGAATAGGCATGCAGGCCCAAACCTAAACATAATAAAAACAATATACAGCAATCCAATATTTAACATCAAACTTAACGGTGAAAAATGTGAAGCAATCCCATTAAAATCAAGGAATTGACAAGGCTGCCCACTTTCCCCCTAACTATTCAACATAGTACTGGAAGTCCTGGCCGAGGAATTAGACAGAAAAAGGAAATCAAAGGATGCAAATTGGAAAGGAAGAAGTAAAAACATCACTGTTTGCAGATGACACGATAGTGTATTTAAGTGATCCCAAGAATTCCACTAGAGAACTTCTACAGCTGACAAACAAGTTTAGCAAAGTGGCTGGATATAAAATTAACTCAAACAATTCAGTAGCCTTCCCCTACTCAAAGGACAAACATGTGAAGGGAAAAGATACTCTTCACAATAGTCACAAACTATATGAAATTGTTGTGTGACTGTAACTAAGCAAGTGAATGAACAAGAACTTCAAATCTCTAAAGAAAAAAATTGAGGAAGATCTCAGAAAATTGAAAGATCTCCCATGTTTACAGACTGGAAGAATCAAAATTGTAAAAAATGGCCATCTTACCAAAAGCAATCTACAGATTCAATGCAATCCACAAAAATTCCAAACCTATTTATCATAGAGTTGGAAAGAGCAATGTGCAATTTCATCTGGAATAACAAAAGACCTAGAATAGTGTCATCCATCCTCAACAACAAGAAAATATCTGCAGGAATCACTATCCCTGACCTCAAGCTATATTACAAGGCAATCGTGGTAAAAACTGCATGGTACTGGTAAAGAGATAAGCATGTGTATCAATGGAATAGAATAGAAGATCTAGAAATGAGCCCTCACATATATGGTCACATGATTTTTGACAAAGGAGCTGTAAACATTCAATGGTAAAAGGACAGCTTGTTTAACAAATGATGTTTGTCCAACTGGCACTCAGCATGCAGAAGAATGTAAATTGACCCTTTCTCTTCTCCTTGTACAAACCTCAAGTGTAAGTGGATCAATGATCTCCATGTTAAACCAGGTACACTGAAATTATTAGAAGACCAAGTAGGAAAAACCTTAGAACACATAGGCACTGGAGAAAATTTCCTGAACAGAACACTAATGGCTTGTGCTCTAAGGTCAAATATTTTTTTGAACAACTTTATTTTAAAAAACAAAGTTAAAAGAACAAATTTTAAGCATTTTTGCATTAAAGTATAAGAATACATATTTGTCAGTGCTTCCCCCCCTTTTTTCCCAAAGGTTTGATAGTGTGCATTAAAGTCTTCCTAGTTACAATGAGCATAATGTACATGTAAAACAGGATGTAACCCAGAGTTAGTCAAAGTTTTCTTGGTGTGTAAGGATTGAGCATAATTGTTTTTTCTTTTCTTTTTTTTTCCTATTTTTTCCCCTAAGGTCAAATATTAACAATTGGGACTTAATGAGATTGCATAGTTTCTGTAAGGCTAAGAAACTGTCAAGAAAACAAAATGGCAGTCAATATATTGAGAAAAGATCTTTACCAAACCCACCTCAGATAGAGGTCCAATATCTAAGGTATACAAAGAACTCAGGAAATTAGACACCAGAGAATCCAACAGCCCTATTAAAAAATGTCATACTGAGCTAAGCAAAAAGTTCTCAATTGAAGAATATCGAATAACTAAGAAGCATCAAAGGAAGTGCTCGACATCATTAGCCATTGGAGAAATGTAAATCAAAACATCTCTGAGATTCCACCTCACACCAGTCAGAATGGCTAAGTCAAAAATTGAGATGACAGCAGATGCTGGCAAGGATGTTGAGAAAGAGGAACACTTCTCCACTGTTGGTGGGGTTGAACACTGGTACAACCACTCTGGAAATCAGTCTGGAGTTTTCTCAGAAAATTGGACATAGTACTACCTGAATACCCAGTTATACCACTTCTGGGAATATACCCCAGAGAAGTTCCAACATACAACAATGTCACATGCACCACAATGTTCATAGCAGCCCTATGTATAATAGCTAGAAGCTGGAAAGAACCCAGAATTCCTTCAGTAGATGAATGGATACAAAATTTGTGGTATATTTACACAATGTATTACTACTCAATTATCAGAAAAAAATGACTTTACTGCATGCCAAATTAAAAAACAATCCTACTAAAGTTCAAAACATATATTATATCATGCACAATAGTGAAAGAGTATAACACCTGACTCTCATTAATGGACAGATCATGGAGACAAAAACTGAACAGAGACATGGCAAAACTAGTAGAGGTTATGAACCAGCTGGAATTAATGGACATCTACAGAATATTTCATCCAGAACAAAAGAATATACTTTCTTTTCAGCACCTCAGGATTCCTTCTCCAAAATTGACCATATAGTCCGTCACAAAACAGGTTTCAAGAGATACAAGATGGAAATACTACTATGCATCCTATCAGATTACCATAGACTAAAGCTAATCTTTAATAACAAAACAACAACAACAACAAAAGCCCACATACACATGGAATCTGAATGATGCTCTGCTCAATGATAATATGGTCAAGAAAGAAAGAAAAAACTCAAGAATTTTTTAGAATTTAACAAAAATGACACCACTACATACCCAAAATTATGGGATGCAATGAAAGCAGTACTAAGAAGAAAACTCATAGCTCTGAGTGCTTCCAAAAAGAAACTGGAGAGAGCATACACTAGCAGCTTGACAATCCAGCTGAAAGCCCCAGAGCAAAAGGAAGCAGACACATCAAAGTGGAGTAGACAGCAGGAAATAATCAAACTCAGAGCAGAAATCAATCAAATAGAGACAAAAAGAACTATACAAAAAAATTAACAAAACCACAGGCTTGTTTTTTGAGAAAAAAGATCAAAAAGATCAACAAGATCAAAAAGCCTTTAGCCAGAATAACTAGAGGGCCAAGAGAGTGTATTCAAATTAAGAAAATCAGACTAGAAAACGAAGACATAACAAAAGAAGATGAGGAAATTGTAGAAATCATCAGATCCTAATACAAAAGCTTATGTTCAACAAATATGGAAAATATGGAAGAAATGAAAAAAATTTCTAGACAGATATCAGATACCAAAGTTAAATGAGTATCAGATTAACCATCTAAAGAGTCTCATAACACATAAAGATATTGAAGCAGTCTTCAAAAGCATCCCAAGCCAAAAAAAAAAAGAAAGAAAGAAGGAAAGAAAGAAAGAAAGAAAGAAAGAAAGAAAGAAAGAAAGAAAGAAAGAAAAAGAAAGAAAGAAAAGCCTAGGATCAGATGGGTTTAGTTGAGAATTATATCAGACTTTTATAGGAGACCTAATACCTATATTTTCCAAACTATTCCACAAAATAAAATGAACACTATCCAACTCATTCTTTGAAACTGCAATTATGCTCATTCCTAAACCACACAAGTACACTACAAATAAAGAGAATGTCAGACTAATTTCTCTCATAAACATTGAAGCAAAAATACTCAATAAAATTCTTGCAAATCGAATCCAAGAACATATCAAAACAATCATCCACATTTGACCAAGTAAGCTTTACCCCAGGGATGCAGGGATGGTTCAACAAACAGAAATCCATCCACATAATCCACCATAGAAGCAAACTTAAGAAGAAAACCACATTAGTACCTTATTAAATGCTGAGCATGCACTTGACAAAATTCAACACCTGTTAATGATAAAAAGTCTTGGAAAGATCAGGAATCCAAGGCAAATATCTTAATATAGTAAAAGCAATAGAAAGCAAACCAGTAGCCAACATCAAACTAAATGGAGAGAAACTTGAAGCAATCCCATTAAAGTCAGAGATAAGACAAGGCTGTCCACTGTCTTCCTACATATTCATTATTGAAATGGAATTCCTGGCCAGATCAATTAGACAACAAAAAGAAAACAAAGGGATTCACATGAGAAAGGAAGAAGTCAAAATATCAGTATTTGCTGATATGATCATATACTTAAGTGACCCCAAAAATTCCATTACAGAACTCTTATTACTAATAAACAACTTCAGCAAAGTGGCTCGCTATAAAATTAATTTAAAAAACTTCCTTCCTATACTCAATGGAAAAACAGACTGAGAAAAAATATTAGGAAATTGACACCATTCATAATAGTCACAAAGACTATAAAATACTGTGGGGTGACCCTAATCAAACAAGTGAAGGATCTGTATGACAAGAACTTCAATACTCTGAAGAAACAAATTGAAGCAAATCTCAGAAGTTGGAAAGATCTCCCATGCTCATGGATTGGAAAAATCAAAATGTCCATCTTGCTGAAAGTAATCTACAGATTCAATACAATCCCCATCAAGTTGCCAATTAAATTCTTCATAGAGTTGGAAAGAGCAATTTAAAAATTCATCTGAACTAGCTAAAAAAAAAAAAAAAAAAAAAAAAAAAAAAAAAAAAAAAAAAAAAAAAAAAAAAAAAAAAAAAACCCTAGAATAGCGAAATCTATTCTCAAGAATAAAAACACTTCTGGGGGAATGACCATTTCTGATCTCAAACTATATTACAAAACAATTGTGATAAAAACTGCATGGTACTGGTACAGAGATAGGCAGGTAGATCAATGGAATAGAATTGAAGAATAAGAAATGAACCCACACACCAATGGTCACTTGACTTTTGACAAAGGAGCTAAAAACTTTGAATGGAAAAAGGACAGCCTCTAAACAAATGGTATTGGTTCAACTAGCAGTAAGCATGCAGAAGAATGCAAATTGATCCCTTCCTATCTCCTTGTACAAAGCTCAAGTGCAAGTGGATCAAAGATCTCTACATAAAACCAGGTACACTGAACCTATTAGAAGAGAAAGTGGGGAAGAGCATAGAACACAGAGGTACAGGGGAAATTTTCCTGAACAGAACACCAATGGCTTATGCTCTAAAACCATGAATTGACAAATGGGACCTCATGAAATTGCAAAGCTCCTGTAAGGCCAAGGACACTGTTAAAAAAGCAAAACAGTAGACTACAGATTGGAAAATGATCTTTAACAATTCTAAGTCTGATAGAGGAATACTATCCAATATATACAAAGAGCTCAAAAAGCTACTCTATAGAGAATTAAAAATGGTTGTACAGAGATAAACAAGAATTCTCAATTGAGAAATATAGAATAGCTGAGAAGCACCAAAGAAATGGTCAAAATCTTTAATCATCATGAAATTCCAATCAAAACAATCCTGAAATTCCACCTTACATAAGTTAAAATGGCTAAGATAAAAAAAAAAAAAAAACTAAGGTTACAGCAGATGCTGGTGAGGACGTGGAGAAAGAGGAGCATTCCTCCATTGTAGGTGGGGTACTAAGCTGTTACAGCCACTCTGGATATCAGTCTGGCAGTTCCTCAGAAAACTGGACATAGTATTACCTGAAAACCCAGCTATTGTACTCCTGGGTACTTACCCCAAAGGTGCTGTAATATATCACAAAGACACATGCCCCATCATGTCCATAACATCATTATTTATAATAGTGTGAGTCTGGAACAAACCAAGATGTCTGTCAACAGATGAATGAATACAGAATGTGTGGTACATTTAAACAATGGTGTACTACTCAGCTATTAGAAACAATGACTTCATGAAATCCCTAGAAAAATGGATGGAACTAGAGACTACCATTCTGAATGTTGTAAGCTAGTCACTAAAGACCAAACAAGGTATGCACTCACTGGTAATCAGATACTAGGCCCAGAAAGGTCTGACTACTCAATACCCAAGAAGCAAATCAGAGACAGTATTAAACTCAAAAAAGAAAGAAAGCCAAAATGGAGATGCTTCAGTCCTTCTTAGAAGGAAAAACAAAACTCTCAGGGGAGAAAATGTAAGGTCAAATAGAGGAACACGGATTGAAAAAAGGATCACACAGAAGCTAACTCACCTAGGGATCAATCAAATATGCACTCACCAAAGCTAGGCACTATAGCTGATCCCAACAAGTACTTACTGGCAGCAACCAGATAGAGATGACCCTCAGGGACTATGCTAGTGTCATATAGATACAGCCTAGCATGCTTTCAGGTAACCATCAGTCTGAACTCAGGGATCCCAATGAGGTTTCTAAAGAAAGGACCTAAAGAGCTGAAAGGGGTTTCAAGCTCATGAGAAGAACTACATTATCAACCAAACAAACCCTCCAAAACTCCCATGAACTAAAACACCAACCTCTGTGCACACGTTGAGAAACCTATTGATCTATTTGCATATGTAGCTGAAGTTACCAGTGTCTGGCATCAATGTGAGAAGAGGTTTTTGTTCCAGGGAGAGCATGTGTTCCCAATATAGGGGAATGCCAAGGCTATGAGGTTGAGAGGGTGATTAGGAGAGAGTGCACCTTTGTGAAAGCAAATGGTAGGGGAGTGGGATTGAAACAGGAAGGGGTTAAGTGATAACATCTCAAATGAAAATACAGAGTATTTAATATTTTTTTTTAAAAAAATATACTTTCGGTTCCTTCAATCTCCTGTCTTGTATCTTCTAATATTGAGAATCTCTCTCCCGCTTCTTTTATTCTGCTGGTCATGTTTGGGTTGCTTTTGCCTGATCTCTTCCCTAAGATTTTCATCTACATGATTCTCTCATTTTCTGCTTCATTTATTGCTCCTAATTCAAGTTTCAGGTCTTGCATGGTTTTATTTATTTTCCCCACAATCTCAACAATATTTTCCTTTCTTTAAGAGACTTATTCATTTCCTCATTACACACATCTTTCATATTCATGATATTGGAGTTTAGAAGATTTTATTGTGCTTTAGACATGTAATTGTGCTTTGAAAATGTTTCTTGATTGTGTTCTTTTGTAGTTGTTTATCCATCTGAAAGCTTTGATCTCAGGATGTTCTTGTGGTAGTAAAGGATGCTGAATATCTACAGTCCTGTTGTGGCAGACTTCTGATGGGTATCATTTACATAGACATTCTGTATGATTCTGGACCTACAGTTCCATATGGGTCATAAGCCTTATGTCCTATAAAGGTGGTTACAGAGGTGGCAGAATAAAAGGAGGCTTCCCTAGGAGAACAGTGGACTTTTTTTGTTGGTTGGTTTGTTTGTTTGTCTGAGTTAGTTCTGTTTTTATTGGATATATTTTTTACTTACATTTGAAAAGTTATCACCTTTCTTGGTTTTCCCTATGAAATACCCTATCCCTTCCCTCTCTTATTACCTCTGCTCTATAAGAGTGTTTACGAACCCACCCAGTTCCTTCCATCTCCCTGCCCCAGCATTAACTTACACTGGGGTATTGAGCCTTCACGGAGCCAAGGACCTCTCCTCCCATTGATGCCTGATAATGCCATCCTCTGCTACATATTGCTGGAACCCAGGGTTTCTCTATGTGTACTCTTTTGTTTGTGGTTTACTCTCTGGGAGCTCTTGCAAGGGCAGTCTTGTTGGTTGATATTGTTGTTTTTTTCTATTGGATTGTAAACCTCTTCAACTCATTCAGTCCTCTTTTTAACTCCTCCATTGGGGACCCCATTTTTAGTCCAATAGTTGGTTGTTCTTGTTGTTGTTATTTTGTTTGTATAGTGGATTACGTTGCTGGGTTTCCGTATATTGAACCATCCCTGCATACCTTGGATGAAGCTTGTATACCATCATGGATGATTGATTTGATGTGTTCTGGGATTCAGTTTGAGAGAATTTTATTGAGTATTTTTGAATTGATGTTCAAAAAAAAGATTGGTCTGAAGTTCTCTGTCTTTGTTGGGTCTTTGTGTATTTTACATATAAGCATAATAGTGGCTTCATAGAATGAATTGGGTGGTGTTCCTTTCATTTCTATTTTGTGAAATAGTTTGAAGAATGTTGATATTAAGACTTCTTTGAAGGTCTGATGGAATTCTTCACTAAGTTCATCAGGTCCAAAATATATTTTTGTTGGGAGACTTTTGATAAAAGCTTCTATATATTTTGTGGTATTGGAACAGTATGGAAGTTATATCTGGTCCAGATTTAACTTTGGTACCTTGTACCTGTCTAGAAACTTGTCTATTTTATCCAGATTTGCCAGTTTTGTTCAGAATAGGCATTTTACTAGGGTCTGATAATTATTTTTAAATTCCTCTATTTCTCTTGCTTTGTCTCTCTTTTCCTTTCAGGTTTTTAAAATCAGATACTGTCCCTGTACCATCTGAGTAGTCTGGATAGGTATTTATCCATCTTGTTGATTTTTTTCTAAGAACAAATTCCTGTTTTTCTTGATTCTTTGTATATTTCTGTTTGTTTCTACTTGGTTGATATCTGTCCTGACCTTTACCATTTCCTGCCTTCTACTCCTCTAGGTTGCATTTGATTCTTTTTGTACTAGAGCTTTCAGGTGTGCTGTCATGCTGTTAGTGTATGTTCTCTCCAGTTTCATTCTGGAGAAACTCAGAGCTATGAATATTCCTCTTAGCACTGCTTTCATTGTGTCTTATACGATTGGGTATGTTGTGCCTTCATTTTTATTAAATTCTAAATGTCCTTAATTTCTTCCTTTACTTCTTCCTTGGCCAATTTATCATTAAGTAGAATGTTGTAAAGCTTCCATGTATATGTGGCCTTCCTATTTTTTTGTTGTTATTGAAGACCAGCTTTAGTCCATGGTTATTTGATAGGATGCATGATATTATTTCAATCTTCTTATATGTGATGAGGCCTGTTTTATGACAGATTAAATAGTCAGTTTTGGAGAAGGAACCATGAGGTGCTGAGAAGAAGGTATATTTTTTTGTTTTAGGATAAAATATTCTATCGATATCTGTAAAATCCATTTGGTTCATAACTTCTGTTAGTTTCACTGTGTCTGTTCAGTCTCTGTTTTCATGATGTGTCCGTTGATGAGAGTGGGGTGTTAAAGTCTCCCAGTATTATGGTGTGTGGTGCAACACATGCTTTGAGCATTAATAAAGGTATTTTTAAAATTTTTTAAAATTAAACAACTTTATTTTAAAAAACAAAAATAAATGTACAGATTGTAAGCATTTATGCATAAAAATATGTGAATACATTTTTGTAAGTACTTGATATTTTTAAAGGTTTGATAATATGCATTAAAATCTTACTAGTTACAATGAGCATAATGTACATGTAAAACAAGATGTAACCTGGAAATAGTCAATGTTTTCTTGGTTCTAACCATGGCTCACTTGAGTATTACAAACACATCCACTGGAAGAATAAAGAAGATTAACAACAACTTAACACCAATGTTCTGTTCTTACATATATAAGAACACAATGAGAAATTGGGACATCAAAGTAACAGGATTTTTAAATATTATAATCATAGTCTTATGTTAGATTATTTTCAATGATGTACTAAACAAAGAATTTCAGAAATGATGATAAGAATATTCCAAAAGATCAAAGAGAGTACAAAATACTTCAGGTAAAATACAATGGGATCATGAAAGCTTGCAGACAAGAAGTTTGGATGTGACAAGGGAATAATGTAGAAAATAAAGCAAGAAAGTCAAACTAAAACATGTAAAGGAAAAATAAAATGAATCAATTAGACATCTTAGTGAAAAGTCTTACAAGACAAATACTTCAAGTTGAGTACAAACTGACCAAAGTTGAAAATTAGGCATAAGAATTAAAAAAGTCAAACTGAGGCAAATTTAAAACAATGAGGAAAAATGAAAATCATAAGAAATCAAGAAAGAATATATAAAGATCAAATTTCCCATCAAAATGCATAAGACAGGGAGCCTGGCCTACCTGCCAGGCGGAACGGCGGCTCATAGAGGCTGAGCAACTGCGATTGGGAACAGAAAATTAGAACTTCTGTTTCCACCCGGAGGCGACTTCCGGACGCAGAGCGGAGCCTGGCCTACCTGCCACCCAGATCGGCGGCTCATAGAGGCTGAGCAACTGCGATTGGGAGCAGAAAATTAGAACTTCTGTTTCCACCGGGAGGCGACTTCCAGATGCAGAGCGGAGCCTGGCCTACCTGCCACCCAGATCGGCAGCTCATAGGGGCTGAGCAACTAGTGGGTGGGAGACCTAGACCGCAGGGGAGCAGAAATATCTCTGTGGAGTACACAAGGAAAGTGCACCCCCTGCCTTGCCCTGCCCTGCCGTGCCTGATCCAACAAACAGAAACAGAACGTTGGAACTTCTGCTCACACCCGATGACTCTGAGGCATAAAACAGGGCTCGACCCATCTGACACCTGAACCAGTGGAGAACCAGGGTCACAGACCAGATACAAGGGAAAGGTAAGAACATATCACTGACAAAAAAATGGCAAGAGGAAAGAGAAAGAGTATATCCCAAGGGAACCAAGACAATCTAGCAACACCAGAGCCCAGCTCTCCCATAACAGCAAACATCGGAACTCCAAACACTCCAGAAAAAGAAGAAACAGACCTGAAATCATGCCTCAAGACACTGATAGAGTTACTTAAACAAGAAAGGGAGGAAAAGCAAAAAGATTCAGAAGCTTTTAAAGAAGAAACAAGAAAAACACTCCAAGAACTCAAAGAAAAAGAGGAAAACAGAACCAAAGAAATAAAGGAATGGAAGAGGGAAATTAAAACAGAGATTGACACAATAAAGAAAACACTAAAAGAGATAACCCTAGAGTCAGAACACCAATAAAAGAAATCAGGAGTCACAGAAGCAAGCATTTCCAATAGATTACAAGAGATTGAAGAGAGAATCTCGGGGGCAGAAGACTACATTGCAAACATAGACAAAACAGCCAGAGAAGATGCAAAAAATAAAAAGCTCCTAACCCAAAATGTCCAGGAAATCCAAGACACAATGAGAATACCGAACCTAAGGATAATAGGAATAGAAGAGGGAGAAGAGTATCAACTAAGGGGCACAGTAAATATCTTCAACAAAATCATAGAAGAAAACTTCCCTACCCTCAAGAATGAGATGACCATGAGTATAAAAGAAGCCTTCAGAACTCCAAATAGGTTGGACCAGAAAAGAAATACCTCCCGACACATAATAGTAAAAACATCAAGCGCCCAAAGTAAAGAAAGAATACTAAAAGCAGTAAGGGAAAAAGGTCAAGTAACATATAAAGGCAGACCAATCAGAATCACACCTGATTTCTCAACAGAGACTATGAAAGGTAGAAGAGCCTGGACAGACATCATGCACTCCTTAAGAGAGCACAAGTGCCAGCCCAAGCTGCTATACCCAGCACAACTATCAATCACCATTGATGGAGAGACGAAGATATTTCAAGACAAATCAAAATTCACACAATATCTGACCACAAACCCAGCACTACAATGAATTATAGGTGGAAAACCCAATACAATGAGGGAAAATACAGCCTAGTAAGAACAAGAAAACTCCTAAACAAGAAAATTAAAAGATGAAAAAAACACAGACACAACTCAACCCAAAAAAGCAATAATTGCAGGAAACTAAAACAACTATTCCTTGATATCTATTAACATAAATGGTCTCAACTCACCAATAAAGAGACATAGACTATCAGACTGGATACATAAACAAAATCCAGCCTTTTGCTGCATACAGGAAACTCATCTCAGAGACAAAGACAGACACTATCTCAGAGTAAAAGGGTGGGAAAAAAAACTTCCAAGCAAACATCTCCAAGAAGCAAGCTGGAGTGACTATTCTAATATCGAATAAAGTAAATTTCCAAACAAAAGTTATCAAAAAAGATAAGGAAGGACACTTTTTACTCATTACCGGGGAAATCTATCAGGAGGAACTCTCAATCCTTAACTTATATGCTCCAAATAAAAAATCACCCACATTCATAAAAGAAACCCTACTAAAGCTCATAAATACATTTCACCCCACACAATAAAAGTGGGAGACTTTAATACCCCACTCTCACCAATGGACAGATCAGGGAAACAGAAACTGAACAAGGACACTGAAAAACTAGCAGAGACATTGAACCAACTAGAATTAATAGATATATACAGAACATACTATCCCAAAGTAAAAGAATACACCTTCTTCTCACCACTTCATGGCACCTTCTCGAAAATTGACCACATATTTGGACACAGAACGAGCCTCCATCGATATAAGAATATTGAAATACTCCCATGCATCCTCTCAGATCACCATGGGCTACGACTGGTTTTTAACAACAACAAAGACAACAAAAAGCCCACATACACAAGGAAACTATACAATGCTCTGTTAAAGGATAGCAGGGTCAAAGAAGAAATAAAGAAAGAAATTAAGGATTTTCTAGAATTCAACGAAAACGAAAACACAACATACCGAAACCTATGGGATGCAATGAAAGCAGTATTCAGGGGAAAACTCATAGCCCTAAGTGCTTCCAAAAAGAAACTGGAGAGAGCTCACATCAGCAACCTGACAGCACAGCTAAAAGCCCTAGAACAAAAGGAAGCAGATATACTCAAAAAGAGTAGACGGCAAGAAATAATCAAAATTAGGGCAGAAATAGACCAAATAGAAACAAAAAGAACCATTGAAAAAATCAACAAAACCAAGAGTTGGTTCTTTGAGAAAATCAACAAGATTGATAAACCCCTAGCCAGACTAACTAGAGGGCAAAGAGAGAATATCCAAATTAACAAAATCAGAAAGGAAAGTGGGGACATAACAACTGAAACTGAGGAAATTCAAGAAATCATCAGATCCTACTACAAAAACTTATACTCCACAAAATTGGAAAATCTGGATGAAATGGATGAATTCCTAGACAGATACAAGGTCCCAAAGTTAAACCAAGACCAAGTAAACCATCTAAATAACCCTATAACACCTAAAGAAATAGAAGAAGTCATCAAAAGCCTCCCAACCAAAAAAAGCCCAGGTCCAGACGGGTTCAGTGCAGAATTTTATCAGACTTTTATTGAGGATATAACACCAATACTTGCCAAACTATTCCAAAAGATAGAATCAGATGGAATATTACCCAACTCATTTTTTGAGGCTACAATAACCCTCGTACCTAAACCACACAAAGACCCTACAAGGAAAGAGAACCTCAGACCAATCTCACTTATGAACATTGATGCAAAAATACTCAGCAAAATTCTTGCAACCCGAATTCAAGAACACATCAAAACGATCATTCACTATGACCAAGTAGGCTTCATTCCTGGGATGCAGGGATGGTTTAACATAAGGAAATCTATCAACGTAATCCACCATATAAACAAACTCAAAGACCAAAATCACATGATCATCTCACTAGACGCTGAGAAAGCATTCGACAAAATCCAACACCCCTTCATGTTAAAAGTCCTGGAAAGAACAGGAATCCATGGCCCATACTTAAACATAATAAAAGCTATATACAGCAAACCAACAGCCAACATCAAACTTAATGGCGAGAAACTTGAAGCAATCCCACTAAAATCAGGGACTCGACAAGGCTGCCCACTCTCCCTCTACTTATTCAACATAGTACTGGAAGTCCTGGCCGGAGCAATTAGACAGCAAAAGGAGATCAAGGGGATACAAATCGGAAAGAAAGAGATAAAAACATCACTCTTTGCCGATGACATGATAGTGTAATTGAGTGACCCCAAAAATTCCACCAGAGAACTCCTACAGCTGATAAACAAGTTCAGCAAAGTGGCTGGATACAAAATTAACTAAAACAAATCAGTAGTCTTCCTGTACTCAAAGGACAAACATGTGGAGAAAGAAATTAGGGAAAACGTACCCTTCACAATCGTTACAAAAACTATAAAATACCTTGGTATGACTCTAACTAAGCAAGTGAAGGACCTGTATGACAAGAACTTCAAACCTCTAAAAAAAGAAATTGAGAAGGATCTCAGAAAATGGAAAGATCTCCCATGCTCATGGATTAGAAAAATCAACATCTTAAAAATGGCCATCCTACCAAAAGCAATCTACAGATTCAATGCAATCCCCATCAAAATTCCAACCCAGTTCTTCAGGGAATTGGAAAGATCAATTGCTTCTTTATATGAAACAACAAAAGACCTAGAATAGCTAAATCCATCCTCAACAACAAAAAAAACATCTGCGGGAATCACTATCCCTGACCTCAAACTATATTACAAGGCAATTGTGCTGAAAACCGCATGGTACTGGTACAGAAATAGGCATGTGGATCAATGGAATAAAATAGAAGATCCAGAAATGAGCCCTCATGTATATGGTCACCTGATCTTTGACAAAGAAGCAGTAAACATTCAATGGAAAAAGGACAGCCTATTCAACAAATGGTGCTGGTCCAACTGGCACTAAGCATGCAAAAGAATGAAAATAGACCCGTTCTTATCTCCTTCTACAAAGCTCAAGTGTACGTGGATCAAAGATCTCCACATTAAACCAGATACACTGAAACTATTAGATGAGAAAGTAGGGAAAACCTTAGAACACATAGGTACAGGAGAAATTTTCCTGAACAAAATACCAATGGCTCAAGCTCTAAGGTCAAAGATTAACAATTGGGACTTAATGAGATTCCAAAGTTTCTGTAAGGCTAAAGACATCATCAAGAAAACAAAACGGCAACCAACAGAATGGGAAAAGATCTTTACCAACACCACATCAGATAGAGGCCTAATATCCAAGGTGTACAAGGAACTCAAAAAGCTAGACACCAGAGAATCAAATAACCCTATAAAAAATGGGGTACAGAGCTAAACAAAACGTTTTCAGTTGAGGAACACCGAATAACCGAGAATCACCTGAGGAAGTGCTCGACATCCTTAGCCATCAGGGAAATGCAAATCAAAACAACCCTGAGATACCACCTCACACCAGTCAGATTGGCCAAGATCCAAAACTCAGATGACAGCAGATGCTGGCGAGGCTGTGGAGAAAGAGGAACATTTCTCCACTGTTGGTGGGGTTGCAAGCTAATACAACCACTCTGGAAGTCTGTCTGGCGATACCTCAGAAAATTGGATATAGTACTACCTGAAGACCCAGCTATTCCATTTCTGGGCATATACCCCAGAGACACTTCAATACACAACAAAGATATATGCACCACAATGTTCATAGCGGCTCTATTTATAATAGCCAGAAGCTGGAAGGAACCCAGATGTCCTTCAGAAGACGAATGGATACAAAAATTGTGGTACATATACACAATGGAATACTACTCAGCCACCAGAAACAATGACTTAACCAAATTCTTAAGAAAATGGCTGCATCTAGAGAATATCATCCTGAGTGAGATAACTCAGTCACAAAAGAACAGACATAATATGCAGTCACTGATAGTGGGATGCTAACCCCAGAGGCTTGCACTCCCCCAGAAACAACTCACAGACTGTATGAAGTCCAAGAAATAAAGAAAACAAAAAAATATACATATATTTACAAAACAAGAAGACTTTGACTATTTCCATGTTCTGTTTTGTTTTGCATGTACTTTACGCTTATTGTAACTATTAGGTTTTCAATGCATACTGTCAAGCCCTTGAAAAAAATCAAGTTCTGACGAAAAAAATATATTCACATGGTTTTATGTAAAAATTATTTCAATGTCTGAAAAAAACATTACTGACAAAAATGTATAATTTTAAGCAAAAAATGTTTAAAATCTGTACATTTATCTTTGTTTTGTAAAATAAAGTCATTTAAAAAAATGCATAAGACAAAGAGGGTTCACTAAAGATATAACAATATCAGTCATGTGAACTGGAGACAATTAAGTATCAAATATTCAACATTAGAAATGACACAGTCCTTGACAATTTTTGCTTAAATTTTATTTTGTGTCAAAGAGAGGAAACAAAATTGCATGACAGGACATTCTGTAGAGAGACTCTATATAGATAACAGAAAAATCAAACATTGGTCATTGCTTTTTAATTAATTAGTTAAATACCAGACATCCTTAAAGCAGATTCCACTCCCTCCTCTCCTCCCAGTCCTTCCCTGTTCATCTTGCCTCCTCTAACCTGATTCCTCACTCTTCAGAAAGGGTGAAGCTTCCAATGCCTATCACTCTGCTTAGCATATCTTTTTGCAGTAATCCTAGGTGCATAATCATTTTAAGGAAAAGCAACATGTATGTAGACAATAGCATTAGAGACAGCCCGTGCTCCCACTCTGAAAAGTATCACACAAAGACCAAACTGTTCTACTGTTACATATGTACAGAGGACCTAGGGCAGTACCATGTGTGCCCTATGTCCTTTGATTTTTCTTTCAGTCTCTGTGAGATACTAAGGCCACAGTTTGGTTGATTCTGTGGGTTTTCTTTTGGTTTATTTAACTTGCATAGTTCATAAATTTCTTTCATGTCCACATTGCAAATTCCCTAAGCTCTGCCTAATATGTGACTGTGGGTACCTATATCGTTTTCCCTCAGTTGCTCCGTACAATCTCTCAGATGAAAGTTATAGATGAATCTCATTATCAACAGCATTGATGGGTTCCCATTCATAGCATATGTCCAAAGATGGATCAATCATTGTTTGGCAATTCCCAAAATTCATGCTTTATCTTTTTTCTGCACATTTTACAGGACAGATAAAGTGTAAGTCAAAAATTGTGTATCTAGAATATTGTGCAAGTCACTCTTTCAGAATTCTTGCTAGATACTGGAGATTGCTTGTTCAGGATTCATAGCATTGCTTGATAGAATTTATACTTACTGTCACCCTCAGATTCCTGGAAGTTTCCAATGCCCTATGTATCTATTCTATCTCAAACATGACCCTTGTATTTTACTTCTATCTCCCACTACCCTCTCCCTTTGTCCTCTCCTCACTGAATTCGACCTGTTCTCATCCACACCATTATATGTGTCCAGGTCTGAGAGTCCTGTCAACCCCCCCCAAATATTAGAATAGTATAAAATATTGGATTAAGAACAAATGAGCAATAATCACCATATATTTTTAGTAAAAACTGAGGGTTATTCTTTTGTGACTGGGCTACCTCACTCAGGATGATATTCTCCAGATGCATCTATTTTCTTAGAATTTCATACAGTCATCATTTCTGATGTGTAGTATTCTATTGTATAAATGTACCACAATTTTTGTATCCATTCATCTACTGAAGGACATCTTGGTTCTTTCCAGCTTCTGGCTATTATAAATAAGGCTGCTATGAACATTGTGGTGCATGTGTGTTTGTTGTATGTTGGATCGTCTTTGGGGTATGTGCGCAGAAGGCGAATAACTGGGTCTTCAGGTAGGACTATCCAATTTTCAGGGGAATCACCAGACTGTTTTCCAGAATGGTTGTAACAGTTTACAACCCCACCAACAATGGAGGAGTGTTCCGCTTTCTCTGTATTCTCGCCAGCATCTGCTGTCATCTGAATTTTTGACTTAGCCATTCTGATTGGTGTGAGGTGGAATCTCAGGGTTGTTTTGATTTGCATTTCCCTGATGACTAAGAATGTTGAGCATTTCCTCAGGTGCTTCTCAGCCATTTGATATTCCTCAATTGAGAACTTTTTGTTTAGCTCTGTAGCCCATTTTTTAATAGGATTGCTTGACTCTCTGTTTTCTAACTTCTTGAGTTTTTTGTATACCTTGGATATTAGGCCTCTATCAGATGTGAGGTTGATAGAGATCTTTCCCCATTCTGTTGGCTGCCATTTTGCTTTCTTGACAGTGTCCTTAGCCTTATAAGAACTTTGCGATCTCATGAAGTCCCATTTGTCAATATTTGACCTTAGAGCATGAGCCATTGTTGTTCTATTCAGGAAATTTTCTCCTGTGCCCATAGTTTTAACATTTCCCCTAATTTCCCATGTAATAGTTTCAGTGTACCTGGTTTAATGTGGAGATCTTTGATCTACTTGTACTTGAACATTGTACAAGGAGATAAGAAAGGGTCTGTTTTCATTCTTCTGCATGCTGAATGCCAGTTGGACCAACACCATTTGTTGAATAGGCTGTCTTTTTCTTTTTAATATTTACAGTTCCTTTGTCAAAAATCAAGTGGTCATATAACTGAGGGCTCATTTCTGGATTTTCTATTCTATTCCATTTATCCACGTACCTATCTCTGTAAAAGTACCATGCAGTTTTTTACACAAAAGCCTTGTAATATAGCTTGAGATCAGGGATAGTGATTCCCGCAGATGTTTTCTTGTTTTTGAGGATGGATTTTGGTATTCTAGGTCTTTTGTTACTCCAGATGAAATTGCACATTACTCATTCAAACTCTATGAAGAATAGGGTTGGAATTTTGTTGGGGATTACTTTGAATCTGTAGATTGCTTTTGGTAAGGTGGCCATTTTTACAATATTGATACTTTCAATTCATGAGCATGGGAGAACTTTCCATCTTACGATATTTTCTTCAATTTCAATCTTTAGAAATTTGAAATCTTGTCATACAGGTCCTTCACTTGTTAAGAGTCACACCAAGGTATTGCCTATTGTTTGGGACTATTGTGAAGGGTAACTTTTCCCCAATTTATTTCTCCACATGTTTCTCCTTTGAGTAGAGAAAGGCTACTGTTTTATTTGATTGAATTTTATATCCAGCCACTTGCTGAATTTGTTTATCAACTGTAGAAGTTCTCTGGTGGAATTTTTGAGGTCACTTACATATACTGTCATGTCATCCACAAACAGTGATATTTTTACTTCTTCTTTCCAATTTGCATCCCTCTGATTTTCTTTTGTTGTCTAATTGCTCCGGCCAGAACTTCCAGTACTATGTTGAAGTTTGATGTTGGCTATTTGTTTGCTGTATATTGCTTTTATTTTGTTTATGTATGCGCCTTGGATTCCTGTTTTTTCTAAGAATTTTAACATGAAGGGGTGTTGAATTTTGTCAAATGCTTTTTCAGCATCCAGTGAGATGACCATGTTTTTTTTTTTTTTTTTTTTTTTTTTTTTTTTTTTTTTTTTTTTTTTTTTTGAGTTTGCTTATATGTTGGATTACTTTGATAGATTTCTGTATGTTAAACCATCCCTGCATTCCAGGAATGAGGCCTACTTGATCATGGTGAATAAACACATATTGATTTGTTCTTGGATTTGGTATGCAAAAATTTTATTGAGTATTTTTGCATCAATGTTCATAAATGAGATTGGTCTGATGTTCTCTTTCCTTGTAGGGTCTTTGTGTGATTTAGGACAGGGGTTATTGTGGCCTTGAAAAATGTGATAGGTAGTGTTCCATCTGACTCTATTTTGTGGAATAACTTGGAGACTACTGGTATTTGGTGATCAATAAATATCTGATTGAATTCTGCACTAAACCCATCTGGACCTGGGATTTATTTGGCTGGGAGGCTTTTGATGACTGCTTCTATTTCTTAATGTGTCATGGGATTATTTAGATGGTTTACCTGGTTCTGGTTTAACTTTAGTATCTGGTATCTGTCTAGGAATTCATCCATTTCCTCCAGATTTTCCAGCTTTGTTGAGTATAGGCTTTTATAGTAGGTTCTGATGATTTCTTGAATTTTCTCAGTTTCGATTTTTATGTCTTCACTTTCCTTTCTGATTTTGTTAATTTGGATACTCTCTCTTTGCCCTCTAGTTAGTCTGGCTAAGGGTTTATCAATCTTGTTAATTTTCTCAAAGAACCAGATCTTGATTTTGTTGATTCTTTGAATGGATCTTTTTGTTTATATTTGGTCAATTTCTGCTCTGAATTTTATTATTTCTTACCATCTACTCCTCTTTGATGTATCTGCTTCCTTTTGTTCTAGAGCTTCCAAGTGTGCTGTCAGTTGCTAGGGTATGCTTTCTCCACTTACTTTTTGGAAGCACTGAGAGCTATGAGTTTTCCTCTCAGCACTGCTTTCACTGCATCCCATAGGTTTGGGTATGTTGTGTTTTCAGTTTCATTAAATTCTAGAAAATCCTTCATATATTTCTTTATTTCTTCTTTGACCATGCTATTGTTTAGTGTAGGAATGTTTAGTTTCTATGTGTACATGGGCTTTTTGTCGTTTTTGTTGTTATTAAAGACCAGCCTAATTCCATGGTGATCTGATAGTATTCATGGGAATATTTCAATCATTTTATATCTATTGAATCTTGTTTTGAAACAGATCATATGGTGGGTTTTTGAGAAGGTGCAGTGAGGTGCTGAGAAGAAGGTGTATTATTTTGTTATAGGGTGATATGTTCTGTAAATGTCTATTAATTCCAACTGGTTCATAACCTTTGCTAGTTTCACTGTGTCCCTGTTCAGTTTCTCTTTCTGTGATCTGTTCATTGATGAGAGTGGTGTGTTGAGGTCTCCCACTATTATTGTGTGGGGTGCAATGTATTTTTTCTGCTTTAGTAGGGTTTCTTCTATGAATATGGTTGCTCTTTTATTTGGAGCATGTATGTTAAAGATTGAGAGTTCCTCCCGATAAATTTTCTCTGTAATGGGTAAAAAGGTGTCCTCCCTTATATTTTTTGAAAATCTACTTTATTTCATATTAGAATGGATATTCTAGTTTATTTCTTGGGGCCGTTGCTTGGAAGATATTTTCCCAACATTTTACTATGAAATAGTGTCTGTCTTTGTCTCTAAGTTTAGTTTTCTGTACGCAGCAAAATGCTGGATTCTGTTTATGTAACCAGTCTGGTAGCCTATATCTTTTTATTGTGGAATGGAGTCCATTTATATTAACACATATTAAGTGATAGTGGTTGCTGTTTCCTGCTATTTTTGCTTTTAGAGGTAGAAGTGTGCCTATATCTCCTTCTTCTTTTGGTTTTCTTCCTTAGGTATTTTCTTGTTTTTACTAGGATTTAGTTTCCTTCCTTGTATTGGGTTTTCCACCTGTAATTCATTGTAGTTCTGGATTTCTGGTCAAATACTGTGTAAATTTAGATTTATTTTGGAATATCTTGGTCTCTCCATCTATGGTGATTGAGAGTTTTTCTGGGTGTAACAGCCTGTGTTCTCTTAGGGTCTGCATGGTGTCTATCCAGGATCTTCTATCTTTCATAGTCTCTGTTGAGAATTGGGTGTGATTCTGATTGGTCTGTCTTTATATGTTATATGAACTTCTTCCCTTACTGCTTTTAGTATTCTTTCTTTGCTTTGGACACTTGGTGTTTTGACTATTACTTGTCTGGCAGACTTTCTTTTCTTGTCCACTCTATTTGGAGTTCTGTAGGCTACTTTTATCCTCATGGTCATTTGATTCTTAAGTGTAGGGAAGTTTTCTTCTATGATTTTGTTGAAGATATTTACTGTGCCTCTCAGATGATATTCTTCGCCTTCTTCTATTCTTATTATTCTTAGGTTTGTTTTTTTCATTGTGTCCTGGATATCGTGAACTTTTTGGGTAGGAGATTTATGGCTTTTGCATCTTCTCTGACTGTTTTGTCTATGTTTTCAATGTTGTCTTCATCCCCTGAGATTTTCTCTTTCATCTCTTGTAGTCTGTTGGTGATGATTGCATCTGTGACTCCTGATTTCTTTTTATGTTTTCTACCTCCTGGGTTGTCTCTTTTACTGTTTTCTTTACTGTTTCCATTTCCTTTTTAAATTTCTTCTTCAATTCCTTTATCTCTTTGGTTTATTTTTTCCTCTGGTTCTCTGATTTCTTTGTTTTTTGTGCTTTCTTTTTAAAAGCTTCTATTTCCTTATGCTTTTCTTCCCATTCTTTTTTAAGTGAGTTATTCATGCTCTTCTCAAAGATCTCCATCATCATCTTGAGGTATGATTTCATGTCTGAGTCTTCTTTTTTCTGGAGTTTTTGGAATTCTGCTGATTGCTGTGGTGGGAGAGCTAGGTTCTGATGTTGCCAGGTTGTCTTGGTTTCCATTGGTTATGTTCTTTCTCTTTCCTCTTGCCATCTTGTTGTCTGTTATTACAGGTGGTCTTCTTGTCAGTGATTGATTCTCATCTCCTCTGTGTATCTGGCCTGTGTTTTTGGATATTGGGTGTTTTATGTGGCAAATGACTTGAGCATTTGGTCTGCAAGCAATGGTTTTCCAGGTGGTCTTGGTTCTCTAAGGCAGAGTTCCTACTCCCTTAGACCAAGCAGAGTGACGCACCTACTGCGTGCTAGGCCTAGCCCTCTCTGTGCCCCGACTACTCTCAGCTAAGTCTTGCCAGGCCTGTGTCCCTGGCTCTTCTTTGTTCCTGGTGGCAAATGACCTGAGCGTTCAGTCCACATGCAATGGCTTTCTGAGCAGATAACAACTCCCTATTCCAGGATTCCTGCTCCCCTGAACCAATTGGGGTGGTGGGGCAGTGTGCTTTCCACATGCTCTGCCTAGACCTCTCTGTGCCCTGGCTACTCGCAGTGCAGTCTCACCAGGCCTGTGTCCCTGGATCTCTGATGTTCCCAGTGGCAAATGGCCTGAGCGTTTGGTCCGCACACAAGGGCCTTCCAGGTGGAAACAGAGTCGCTACAACAGAGTTCCTGCTGCTATGCCTAGCACTCTCAGCATCCCGGCTACTCACAGTGCAGTCTCACCAGGTCTGTGTCCCTGGATCTATGCTCTTCCCGGTGGCAATTGGCCTGAGCATTTGGTCAGCACTCAATGGCTTTCCAGGCGAATAATAAGTCCCTATGCCAGGGTTCCTGCTTCCCTGAAACAATGGGGAGGGGGACGCTACCTGCATGCTCGGCCCAGATCTCTTGCAGCTCACTGTCACCCAGTTTATTTATTTTCAACAAAATATTTTTTAGAGATTCTTTAGGAACTCCACATCAAGTATCCTAATCATGATTTCCAGGTCCTTCCATATAGAGAGCTAACTTCAGAATTTTTATTATACCTTTTGTAGCTTTCTGGATAGTCACCAAAGTATATTTAGGCTGTTACTCTTTGTTGGGTGATGGGGGTTGGAGTAGTGGTAGTGTTTGTTAATGAAGTCTATCATGTACCTCTTTCTTAATTGTCCATTAGCAATAAACAATATCAATGTACAACTAGCTTTCTAGCACTTAAAATCATCAGTAACATGAACGACAGTAATCTATTTAAAGTGAATGAAAGCACTGGCCATTAAAATGGGTCCTGCCTGTATCAAAGCTATAGATGCAAACAAAGCACTCAAAGGTAACATGGCTCATAGACATCAACAGACTCACAAGATGCAGTACAAAACAAGGACATTCTCATAGTCTTTGTTGTTACCACAAGTTATAGACTTCAACAAAGATCATGGCTGCAGAAGGAACACAGATGCAGACTTGTCCCTCAGCAACCATAAAGATGCTCACACTTTTACCGCATCAGTTGTCAGTGTAGAACAGTCAAACCAATATATCCCCAATGCATATCACCACATCCCAGTATGGCCTCCGGAGCATCAAAAGCATGACCTTTGCTGGTAATACAGGCCATGAATATCTAACAAAGACCCTGTTTCCAGTAAGACCTCAGATCCAAATATGCACTTCACTGGAATCCCAGACCAACAGTTACTAAACGACGCACCTCAAATATGGAATGTTGAACTTGTCTGATGGAATAAATTTTTCAAATAATATTCCCTCTTCCTTTATAGTGCACTGCATTTCTACTTGCTATATAGTAACCAAATAGCAATTTCTTTAGGATTTACACACAACAAAACAGTAGCCTTCCTCTTAAATTTCTAGTAATATAGAGATAACATTGCATTTTAATAATGTGTTTCCATATATTCATGTCTGATTTTATAAAATGTATCAGGTGAAATTTAGTCACCTAGTCAGTGTGTATAAAATGGGATTATTAATATCTCTACATGCAAATATGATATACTTATGGAAGAAGTAGGTAAAACTCTGACAACAGCATGGGTCTATTCATCATTAGATGCTGCCCTCTTTGTGCAACAATAATTGTAGTCCTTGGTTCAGGGGTTTCCGGAAGGAGGAAATTGCAGTTGATTTTAATAGCAAACCCTGCCCTGAAAATAAAATTTCTAATGATACAAGCATTTCTTATAGGAATACACTTTTCACACTGTTCATCCACTCACACCAATATGGAGATGTATTTCAAATGCATAATGACTAATATTGTATATATAATGATTGACTTTCCTATGTTAATCATTATAAGAATACAATAACTTTAAATGTCTTTATTTTAAAAACCTTACTTATCATATATTTTCAATATTGAAAATTTACAGAAGATAGAATATTCTCAAAGAACAGTGTTGAGAGAAAAGTGACGGTAAAACATTCCAAGTGATTACCACCCTTTAAATCTACATTGTATTATATACAAATCATGAAGTTTTAAAAATATTTATTTTTTACATTAAGGAATGTGTACATACATAAGTTTATGCACAATACACATGTACAGAGCACATGGATAAAATAATAAAGTTTTAGATCTGGATGTTGTCATCTATGTGCTAAAAACCAAAACCATATTCTCTGTTTCATTAATCAATTTGGCAAATTATTGCCTTTAAAATTATCAGAAACTATTAAATATCAGGAAGAAGGTTTCATGCAATAAATATTTGGATATGCAATCTCCAATTGATTAATAGGATTTGAAATTTAGAAAGAGAGACATCAGTGTTGATACCTTATTCAAATAATAAGAGCTGTGCTCTACATGGTGTTTTATACACATCACATGGTTAATGTCAGGAAACAATGCATTAAAATTATTTCATTATGAACAAAAATAACCACAATCATTAAAATGGCATTGTCACCTGCATAACTCTTATTAGGCAAATGGTGATTTATTCAGAATAGACTAATTACAGTTGGTAGGCATTTATTTATTTTCTACTCTCACTGTCATCATAAATAAAAGAATGAAAGTTTTTAAAGCAAAATTATGACCAGTAACTTGTGGAGAAAACTCAATCACTTTCCACTTTGTTTGATAAACAGCTTATTCAAACAACCCATAAAAGAGGAGGAGATAACCAACAGCTAGCTCATGTCTATCGATACCAATGATACCAATGATTTTATATGTAAAACATACACGCAAAAAGTTGAACAAAGTATTGTGAAGAGTTGCTGGCAGCAGTGAAATGGTTGATGAGAATAGATATCTAAGAACTTCTCTAAGAAATGGACATTTCTGCAAAGCTGAGCAAAATTTCTAGTGTCCTCAACAAGGTAAATAATAACAGATTCTATGCATGCATGTGTCCATGTAAAACAAATTTAAGTCTTGGAAGAATTATTAATTTCACAAATTCTTCAATGATTTAGTGCAATGAAAATCATATTTCCTACACTTAACAATGGTGTAGATGACAATGAATGAATTGGATACTATTGAGTAACATAAACATTCCTTAGTGACACATTTGCTAATGAAATCTAGATTTGTATTTATAATATATATTGCTCTCTCCTCCATCCTTGAATACACTTACAGAGCCTCAGCTCATAGAGATGGCAATTATGGCAGGAGATGAGTGCCATCTGGTTCCAGTTGTTGTCAAATTCAAATGTGCTAATATTTTGAGGTAAATATGCATACAAGTTTTTACCTTCAGTGATAAGGTTATAGGTTTTTATGAAAATACCTGAGAGTATAAAATTAATAATGTTCAATTAATAATAACTAAGATTATTTGTAAATTTTAATCATTATTATCATATTCTTTAAAAATTCATGTTTTCCACCTACCCTGCTCATTTCCCACATGAACAGTTAATCTCAGCTCCTTTTTCACTATTCTACATAAACACACTTACAAGTATATTCACACACTACTAATTCCTTTTAGTATTGATTCATTGTCAATGTTTTTAGGTTGTCAAATATGAACTACTATCTTGCCCCATGTTGCAGCAAATATTAAATAGTTTTGATTCGTTCCCATTGGTTCCGTTGAGTGATACTCCATGAAAGTTGCTCTAGAAGCTGCTTCAGTGTGGAGCCTGAGAGCAATCTCCTAAATTGTTAATTCTCAAGCCAGGTACCCAAACATCTTGTTCCATGGGCCCCATGTGGCCTCATCTTGTACAGGTAAGAGAAGTGGAACTGCTAGTTCCAGGTACATCTCAGACATTGCTTTCACACACTGGTCTCCATAGCCCTGGAAATTTACAACTCAACAATAAATAACATATCAAACAGGTTTATAAATTAAATTCTCAATCCACAATCCTTTTACACAACAGGCTTACAACAGGTTGATAAAGATATAGACTGCCCACCTGTATAAGATAAATTGACCCATAGAAACCCACATAAATAATCATAGCAACTTTACCTATACAGAGATATGCTGAAATAAACATTCACATCTGCTTCCAAGTTGCCTCCTCGTCCATCGACCTGCTTTTTTTCTCCTTCCACTTTACCACCAAGTTGTCCCTGCCCATTCTCTACTGTCCAATCATTTATTGCCTTGACATTATTCTACATTCCCAATAGAAGACATTTCTCTTACTGCACAGCACTTATAGAAGAAAGAAAGCCCTCAAAAAAAACGAATGCTAGATATTTGTAAGTTCAAATATTCTCAGTGAAAATATCCTTAGTATATTTGTCTTCTGTGAATTAATATAAGTAATTTCAGCATAGCATCTATAATGTACTGCACTAACTATGCTTTGTGATAGTATGATAAATAATCTTATCAAGATAATAAAACAAACTTTATGCATATCAATTCTCATAAAGAAAAACAGCATTAAAAATATAAACAGCCTTTTCTGTCTGAACTGTTGCCCTGAGCAAGCCCTGGGATTTGGTTCTGCATCTATTCCCACAAGACCCAGAGAAAGCCCACCACCCTGGTACTCTAACATGCCCATCTACTCAGGATCACAGAGGAAGCTCCCAAGCTATTGGGAACACCAGGAGCAATGCTGCTCTGAAACACTCTAGGTCACAGTTGAGACCACAACTTTCTTCCCAACACCCAAAATAACTGAAACCAGACAAAAACCAAGGAAACAAAAACCCCTGCCCACACTGAGGCATGGATCCTTTCTAGCTTGTATTGGTGCCTGGAGCAAACTCAGTCTTCTGGCCTCCAATCACACACTCCTGTAACACAGAGAGAAAGTTTGATTCCAAAAAGCTTTTCTGATCAGGAACTCAGGAGCTTGGTCACACCAGGACTTCAGTATCTCGGATGCAGCTTGACTCCCAGGAGATCTGACACACATACGATCTCAGGATCCCAGGATCTCAGAATCACCATATCAAAAACATACCTGGACTCTGAGGAATTCTAACATAACCAGGATCACAAGAAGTACAGGTGTCAGTCAGAGACAGTTAGGGCAGATGGCGTTACAGATAACCAGATGGCAAAAGCAAGAACATAGACAATAGAAATCAAGACTACTTGGCAACAACAGAACCCAGTTCTCCAACTATAGCAAGTCCTGACTACAGCATCAGACCTGAAAAGCAACATTTAAATTTTAAATCTTATCTCATGATGATAGAGGACTCTAAGAATGATTTCTTGCCTTGAGGATTATAGGGCAATCCGTGAGTTACTAGAACCCCCATCATTTTGCAGAAGGACACAAAAGAAGCAGAAGTATAGGCAGGCCCATTATCTGTTTTCAATTCTTTGGGCTGCCCCCAGGCACTCCATGCTTCAAAGCAATGTGCAATTATATGAGGTGCCTTTTCCCCTGTAAGTAGAGATTCAAAAATAATCCTAGAGGCTGTATCCATAGAAACATGGAGATACTTTAATTTTCCAAATTCAAGGAAATGAGTGACATCCATTTGCCAGAGGTGTAGAGGGCACAACCCACGTGGGTTAACCCCAAACCTAATCTGGGGTAGCATAGGGGTACTCTTCTGACACCCTTTTACAATATCCCGTGCCTCATCACACGTGATCTTAAAGCATGAGGACAGGGTCTTGGAATTAACATGGAATTGTGAATGAAATTCTTGAGCCAATGAAATAGGTGATGTATCGAAAAAAATCAAGCAAGCCCTGGTGGCTTTATGTGCAATGTCATTTCCCTCAGCTAGGGGACCAGGTAAGTTAGTATGGGCATGGATATGCTGTACAAAAAAGGGTGACATTCTTTTTAAAATAAAGTCACGCAAGGTGACAACGAAATGTCCAATAGTAGATTTTGAATTGATTTTATCGACTACTTCCAAGCAGAGCAACATGTTAACAACATACTGGCTATCAAAAATCAAATTAAAAGGACCTGGAAACAACTCAAATACCTTAATCACAATTTGCAATTCAATAACTTGGGGTGATGCAGGGTGAAATTCTATGGTAACCGGAGAGGAACCTGCCACCATATATGATCCTTGTCCTATCTTGGAACCATCTGTAAAGATAAGTGGGGCGTCTGGCAAAGGATCCTTTGAAGTGATGGGAGGGAAAACTACAGGATGAGTGGTAATCAACTGTATGATAGGATCCTTAGGGAAATGATTATCAAAGTTACCTTGAAAACTGCATCTCAGAATAGCCCTGTCATCTATAGTAGATGACAATACTTCTAGTTGTCTCACATTATAAGGGATTATAAGATCTTTAGGTGGGATGCCAAAATACTGTATGCATTCTTGAATGCCTAGCAAAGCCAATTGTGCCACTGAAGTGGGATAATGTACAAGTGTCTTGGCAGGGGATATCTTGGGATGTATCCAAAGCAAAGGAGCTTTTTGCCATAGAACTCCTGCAGGCTGTGCCTCAGTGGGCAGAATACACAGCAAAATGGTTTGTGACTCATCCCGGCGTTTTACGGCCGCAGTATGGATGCCCTGCTCTACCAGTTGTAATGCGGCTCAGGCAGCACCAGTGAGTTGTCTGGGAGAATCAAGAGCAGAATCAACTGGCAGAATATCATAGAGTGGTTGCAGCTGTCTGTTGATCAGAGATAAATAGGGTCGAACCCATTGAATGTCTCCTAATAATTTCTGAAAATCATTTAGTGTTTTTAACTTATCAGAATGGATTTGGATTTTCTGGGGAGTCGCCAAATCCACAGTTATTTTAGTCCCCAAGTAGTTTACCACCGTATCCTTCTGACCCTTCATGGGTGCACCTGCCCACTTCGCACGGTGGGAGTGGCTAAACTTGGGGGCAGGATGAAGTGAGGTGCTAGCAACAAGACTAGGCCGGAGTCCCAAGCGTCATCTTGGGACTGCCGCCACATCAGCTCTCCACAAAAGTAATCATCTTTCAAGAAACCCAAAAGATAGCCATAAAACCTCTATTCTACCTCTAACAACAAAAATGACAAAAAAAAAAAAACAACAATCGCTATTCCTTAATATCTCTTAACAACAATGAACTCAATCCCCACCCCCAAAGACACAGACCAACAGATGAGATATGTAAACAGGGCCCAGCATTTTTCTGCATACAAGGAACTCATCTCAGTGACAAAGTCAGAAACTACCTGAGTGTCAAGAACTGGGAAAAAAAATTTCCAAGCCAATGGTCATAAGTAACAAGCTGAAGGAGTCATTTTAAAATCAAATAAAATTGACTTTCAACAAGAAGTTATCAAAAAAGATAAGGAAGGGTACTTTATACTCATCAAAGGAAAAGTGTATAAAGGTGAACTCTCAGCCCTAAACATTTAGGCTTCAAATGCAAGAGCAAGCGCATTCATAAAAAAAAAACCTTATTCAAGCTCAAAGCATACATTGCACCACACAACATAATAGTGGGAGACTTCATCATCCCACTATCATCAATGGACAGATCATGGAATCAGAAAATAAACAGAGACACAGTGAAACTAACAGAAGTCATGAACCAAATGGATTTGACAGATGTCTATAGAACATTTCATCCTAAAACAAAAGAATATGCCTTCTTCTAACTACCTCACTGTACCTTCTCCAAAACTGACCAAATAATCAGTCACAAACAGACCTCAACAGATACAGGAAAATTCACATAATCACATGCATCCTTCAAGATAACTATGGACTAAGGCTTGTTTTCATTAGAAACAAAAACAACACAAAGCCCACATAAAACATGAAGTTGAATAATGCTATACTCAATGGAAACTTGGTAAAAGAAGAAATAAAGAAATTAAAGTCCATGGGAGTTTTGGAGAGTTTGGTTGCTTGATATTGTTATTTTCCCATGAAGTTGCAACCCCCTTTCAGCTACTTCAGTCCTTTCTTTAGCACCATCATTTGGGTCCTAATGTTCAGTCCAATGGTTAGCTGTAGGAATGCTCAGCTATATCTATATGATTCTAACATAGTCCCAGAATAGTCATTTCTATCCAGTTCCTGCCAGTAAGTACTTCTTGGCCTCAGCTATAGTGCCTGGATTTGGTGGTTGAATATTTGGTGGATCCCCAGGTGAGACAGCTTCTGAATGATCTTTTCTTCAGTCCGTGTTCCTCTATTTGATCTTACATTTCCTCCTGTGAGTGTTTTGTTCTCCCTTCTAAGAAGGACTGAGGCATCCCCATTTTGGCCTTTCTTTTTTTTTTTTTTTTTTTTTTTTTGAGCTTCATAAGGTCTCTGAATTATTTCTTGGGTATTGGATATTCAGATATTTCTGGGGCTAGTATCTGCTTATCAGTGAGTGCATACTATGTGTGTTCTTTTGTGACTGGGTTACCTAACATAGAATGATAGTCTCTAGTTCCATCTATTTGCCTAGGAATTTCATGAAGTCATTGTTTCTAATAGCTGAGTAGTACTTCATTATGTAAATGTACCATAATTTCTGTATCCATTTCTCTGTTGAAGGACATCTGGGTTCTTATTAGTTTATGGCTATCATAAATGACACTGTTATAAACATGTGGCCCATGTGTCCTTGTTATATGTTAAAGCATCTCTGGGGTATATGATCAGAAGTGGAATAGCTGAGTTTTCAGGTAGCACTATGTCCAATTTTCTGAGGAACAGCCAGACTGATTTCCAGAGTGGTTGTACCAGCTTACAACCCCACCAACCGTGGAGGAGTTTTCCTCTTTCTTTACATCCTCTCCAGCATCTGCTGTCACCTGAGCTTTTTATCTTAGTCATTCTGACTGGTGTGAGGTAGAATCTCTGTTTTGTTGTTATTTGCATTTCCCTGATGTCTAGTAATGTTGAGCATTTATTTAGGTGTATCTCAGACATTTGAAATTCCTCAGTTGAGAATTATTTTTCTTAGCTCTGTACCTTATTTTTAACAGGACTGTTTTATTCTCTGGAGTCTAGCTTCTGGAGTTCTTTATATATATTGGATACTAGCCCTTTATCAGATGTAGGATTGGTAAAGATTTTTTTTCCGCAATCTGTTGGCTGCCATTTTGTCTTCTTGACAGTGTTCTTAGCATTACAGAAGCTTTTCAATTTCATGAGGTCCCATTACTTGATTCTTGACCTTAGAGCATAAGCCATTGGTCTTCTGTTCACGAAAAGTTATCTTGTGCCTACATGTTCTAAGCTCTTCTCTATTTCTCTTCTAATATTTTCAGTGAAACTGTTTTTCTGTGGAGGTCTTTTATCCACTTGGAATTGAGCTTTGTTCAAGGAGATAGGAAAAGATCGATTTGCATTTTTCTGCATGCTGACTGCCAGTTGAACCAACACCATTTGTTGAAGAGGCTGTCCTTTTTCCATTGAATGTTTTTAGCTCCTTTGTCAGAGATCAAGTGACTGCAAATGTGTGGGTTCATTTCTTGGTCTTCAATTCTATTCCATTGATCTACCTGCCTATCTCTGTAACAATACCATGCTGTTTTCATCACAATTGCTTGAGATCAGGGATGGTGATTCCCCCAGAAGTGATTTTATTGTTGAGAATTGGTTTAGCTATTCTAGGTTTTTTCTAAATGAATTTGCAAATTGCTCTTTCCATCTCTATAAAGAATTGAGTTGGAATTTTGATTGTGATTACATTGAATCTGTAGATTCCTTTTATCAAGATGGCTATATTTACAATGTTGATCCTTCCAATTTATGAGCGTGGTTAGATCTTTCCGGCTTCTGACATATTTTTTTTTTAATTTTCTTCTTCAGAGTATTGAAGTCCTTGTCATATAAATCCTTCACTTGCTGTCTTAGGATCACTGCAAGGTATTTTAAAGGCTTTGTGGCTATTGTGAAAGGTTTCAATTCCCTAATTTCTTTCTCAGCCTGTTTATACTTTGAGTAGGTGAAGACAGTTGATTTAAGTTATTTTTATATCCAGCTGCTTTGCTGAAGTTGTTTATCAGCTATAAATATTATCTGGTGGAAATTTTAGGGTCAGTTAAGTATACTATCATGTTATCTGCTAATAGTGATATTTTGACTTCTTCCTTTCCAACGTGTATCCCTTTGACTCTTTTTTTTAAAACTTTATTTTAAAAAACAAAAATTAAAGAATAAAATTTAAACATTTTTTGCATAAATGTATAGAAATACAATTGTGTCAGTGCTTGGCTTTTTTTTTTCTTTTTTCTTTTTTTAAGGTTTGATACTCTGCATTAAGGTCTTACTAGTTACAATGAGCAAAAAGTACATGTAAAACAGGATGTAACCCTGAATTAGTCAACATTTTCTTGGTGTGTAAGGGTTGAGCATGACTTTTGTTTTGTTTTGTTTTGTTTTGTTTTGTTTTGTTTTGTTTTGTTTTTCTTGAACTTCACACAGTCTGTGAGTTGTTTCTGGGGCAGTCTGAGCCTCTGGGGTTAGCATCCCACTATCAGTTACTGCATATTATGTCTGTTCTTTTGTGACTGGGTTATCTCACTCAGGATGATATTCTCTAGATGCAACCATTTTTTTAAGAATTTGGTTAAGTCATTGTTTCTGATGGCTGAGTAGTACTCCATTGTGTAAATGTACCACAATTTTTGTATCCATTCACGTTCTGAAGGACATCTGGGTTCTTTCCAGCTTCTGGCTGTTATAATTAGAGCTGCTATGAACATTGTGGTGCATGTATCTTTGTTGTATATTGGAGTGTCTATGGGGTATATGCCCAGAAGTGGAATAGCTGGAACTTCAAGTAGTACTATGTCCAATTTTCTGAGGAATTGCCAGACTGATTTCCAGAGTGGTTGTATCAGTTTACAACCCCACCAACAGTGGAGATGTGTTCCTCTTTCTCTGCAACCTTGCCAGCATCTGCTGTCATCTGAGTTTTGAATCTTGGCCAATCTGACTGGTGTGAGGTGGAATCTCAGGGTTGTTTTGATTTGCATTTCCCTGATGGCTAAGGATGTAGAGCACTTCCTTAGATGTTTCTCAGCCATTCGATATTCCTCAATTGAGAACGTTTTATTTAGTTCTGTACCCAATTTTTTAATAGGGTTGCTTGATTCTCTGGTGTCTAGCTTTTTGAGTTCTTTGTATACCTTGGATATTAGGCCTCTATCTGATGTGGAGTTGGTAAAGATCTTTTCCCATTCTGTTGGCAGCCTTATACTTCTTTTTGTTGTCTAATTTCTTTGACCAGGACTTTTAGTTTTGTGGGCACATTGAGAGACCTGTCTATCTAGTTGCATATGCAGCTTAAGATAGCAGTATCTGGCATCAATGTGAGAAGAAGTTTTTGTTACAGGGAGGATATATTTTTCCACTGTAGGGAAATGCCAAGGCAATGGGGTGGAGAGGATGATTGAGAGGGTGTGCTCCTTTGTGAAGACAAATGAAAGAGGAGAGGGGGTGGGAGCCTTGTAGAGGAAAGGGATAACATCTCATGTGTAAATACAGAGTATCTAATAAAAAAAAGGAAAAACCCAAAATAAAAAACAAAAATTAAAGATTTTTTTTACATGAAGACAGAACATATAAAAATGTATGGGATATAAAGAAAGTAGTACTAAGAGGAAACCTCATAGATCTGAGTGCCTCCTAAAGGAAACTGGAGTGAGTATACACTAAAAGCTTCACAACACACCTGAAAGCTCTAGAACAAAAAGGAGAAAATTGCCCAAGATGAGTAGACAGGGGGAGATAATCAAACCCAGATCTTAAATTTACCATGTAGAAACAATTCGAACTATACAAAGAATCAACAAAACCAGGAGTTGGTTCTTTGATAAAATCAAGAAGATAGATAAACCTTTAGGTGGTCTGGCCAGAGGGCACAGAACAAGTGTTCAAATTAACAAAATTAGAAATGAAAAGAGAGATATAACAACATAAACTGAGGAATATCAAAAATATTATATTGTACTACAAAAGGCTATAGTCAACAAAACAGGAAAATCTGGAAGAAATGGACCATTTTCTAGACAGACACCAGTTACCAGATTTAAATATATTCAGATAAAATGTCTATTTTGTCAAATAAGTGCAAAAGGAATAGACACAATCATTAAAATCTCCCATTCAAATCAAAAACAAAAATAGAAAGACCTAGAACCAGAAAAGTTTAGTGCAGAATTTTATCAAACATTCAAAAAAGACCTAATACCAATACTTTCAAATTATTTCACAAATGAAAAACAGAAGTAATACTACCTCATTTATTCTTTGAAGCTACACAGAGACCTTACATAAACCAAACAATGACCCCACAAAAAAAAGAACTTCAGCTAGTTTCCTTCATGAATATTGAAGCAAAAATAGCCAATGAAATTCTTACAAATCGAATCCAAGTACATATGAAAGTCATTATTTACCATGATCAAGTAGGCTTTATTCCAGGGATATAAGAATGATTCAATATAAAAAAATCCATCAAATGAATCTATTATATTAACAAACTTACAGGGCAAACAACTAAGAAATGACCATCTCATTAGATGCTGAGAAATCATTTGACAACATTAAACATCCCTCCATGTTAAAAGTCATGAAAATATCAGGAATTTAAGGCCCATACATAAACATCGTAAAATCAATATACAGCAAATCCCTAGTCAAAGTTAAACAAAATAGTGAGAAACTTGAAGCAATCCCACTAAAATCAGGAACTAGACAAGGCTACCAACTCTTCCCCTAATTATTCAATATAGTACTGGATGTCCAACCCAGAACAATTAGACAGCAAAAGAAGGTCAAAGTGATACAAATTGGAAAGTAGGATGTCTAAAGATTATTACTTGTAGATGATATGATAGTATACTTAACAGATTTCAAAAATTCCACTGGAGAATTTCTACAGCTAATAAACAACTTCAGCAAAATGGCTGAATATAAAATTAACTCCACAGATCAGGAGCTTTCCTCTACTCAAAAGATAAAGAGGCTGAAAAAGAAATTTGAGAAACAATACCCTTCACAATAGTCATAAATAATATAAAATGCCTTGGTGTGACTCTAACCAATGGGATGTGGAATAGTAGAAAGGTGGACTGGGAGGAGAACAAAATATTGAGTGTAACAATCAAATAAGATAATTTTTAAGAAACTCAAATATTCTTTCTAGTTTCTCTTTAATAATAATTTGGAATGAGACAGAAAAGTCTACCATCCCCTCTGAATTATGATAAATATTTAAAAATTTACATTCAATATGTGAGTAAACTTTGGCTCTATGATGTCCAGGATAGTTTTGGATTAAGCAGGATTCAGCGCATTTCTCTTTTTGTCATATTTTATTTCCAAGACAACAGAAGCACAGTTTCTGTTTAGATATTCTGTACCTGTCACGTCTGTAGCATGGTCCTGAATTCTCAGTGGATATCAAGTGCTCTAAACATAAGGCTGACTATGCCTGCCAGGAAAATTGTGACACAATATCCAGAGTGTAACCATGACATCAAACTTTGTGAGTCCTTTTTGAACCATTAATGTGTGTCTCATGGTAGATCAACTAGCAAAATCCATTTATACTATTGAAGGTTTCATGTAAACAGATTTTGCATCAGTACTGGGACCAAATTTCCACAAAGTGGAATGTGTCCAGAGACCTTAATTTCCACAAACATGTGTGATGTCATCCATCAAGCTATGCCACAGTAATCGATATTAATTAACAAGTTTTATCATATGCATGATGAACATCAAATGAAGCTCCTCAGGAGAGAGTGTCAAAGAGTCCTCCAGGGATGAGGAAACAGGAGTAGAAAGGAAGCGTGAATGCAGATGGAGCACCTTCCTTGGCCACAGTAATATCAGTGCATGGGGATATATTACACCCTGTCTGATTTTCTTATCTGTGTGGCAGTGCAAATCTATACTGCCCAGGCCCAGAGCAGGAAGAAATATGTTCACCTTTTTTCCACTCTTCTTTTTCCTGAACATTCCATGTATGGTGGCTGACTTTGTTTATCCCAGGTGCTTTTGGAGCATGAAACATAGTGAATACAAAGATAGAAACCTGTTCACAGGATGTGGTTTCTTTATTCAAGCAGTACAAGGTCCTGTGGAGAAGGAGTATTTCAGTAATATTTTTAAAATACAGTAAGTTTTTTTGTATTATTCATGTAAATGTCATCATGAATATTTCCTGATACAACTGAGGATGAGCAGTAAAGCATTGCTATGATTCTTTTGTCCTATGATCTTAACCTAGAAAACAAAAAATAACTCTAACTTCTATTAAAACCTTAATGTTTAATTAGCATTTAAATTAACACATGGTATATATTTTCCATCAGCCTCTGAATTATAGAAATAGAAACTGAGCAATAAAACAACCTTTATCTATCACATATATCCCTCTACCCAACAGTTTTCATACTGGAGTTGCCAATGTATCTTATCTAAAGAATCCCCATAAATTGTCTATTAGTCTATCTTTTATCTGTTAGACAAAGTGCCATATAATCGGCTGGTGGTCCTTTCATAGGAGTGTAGGTTTCTAGTGCATGTGCTACAGCCTCTAATGTTGGTGACTAACCTTTTTCTGCAGAAGTTTCCTCCATTTTATCCCCATTAATGTACTGAAGCTGCATCACGAATCGGTGTAAGAAAACTGTCTTCTCTAAACTTGATATTTTGATTTATTAAAATTCACTGGCTTTTAGGTCTATCAGTGTTTAGTTCTTCACTCTCTGGGCAGAATGAAGAAGGAATGTGTTGATTATAAAAATATGTTTGGATTCTTTGAAAAGTGGTATTATTATAAATAGTGGTGACATGTTACTTCCCTTGTCACTGTCCTGAGCGACAACAGTGGCATAAGATAGTTGTCAATCAAGAGAATAAGAACAGAGGAGTCACCTGCTAGCTCTTTTCTCCCATTATTTAGGAGAAACATGTGTCTTCCCTCTTTCCCTCTTTGTTATTCAACATGGCACTTTTCATATTTAGCACTTTTGATCTTTTTCAGTAATTTTACAAAGTACATTTGAATATGTTTTGCAGTGTGAGCACTATCCACATTTTGATTTTGTAGACTTTTTTTTTTAAGACACAGTATTTTAGACCTCAAAGTTACTCTGATCAGTCAAATACTATATGTTTCTTAATGGTAAATGTCCAAAACTTAATGTTTTATTTGTACAAGTACTAGTCTCAAATTTCTGTACTCTTTTATTGAAATTCACAAAAATTGCACTTTCTCCATGTATTCATAAAGAATATTCTAAAATGTCATATATATATATATATATATATATACAGAGAGAGAGAGAGAGAGAGAGAGAGAGAGAGAGAGAGAGAGAGAGAGAGAGAGACCACAGATTTAGAGTGTCTAACTGGAATACAAATATTTAACTCTCAGTAAAAAATAATAACAAAGTAATATATTTGATTCTTATCTGTCAAATGTTTTGAAATAATTCAGAAATAGACAAAAATTATTCTTATCCAAAACATAAACACAATTTTAAAAATAAAGAGCATTTAAGGTAAGAAAGATTGATTATGTGGAGATATAATAAATAGGTTTGCCTTGCATGAAAATTAATTTAACTAAATGTTAAATTATTGTTACAAAAGACTGTTGTAAACTCAAATGTCATGTTTCACTGCCTTAGCTAATACAGTCAGTTTTATAATAAAAAAAACCTTAAACTAACACATCCTCTGTGTTTTATAAGTTTCTCACTAATTTCAAATAAATATGTGAACATTTTTATCATTTGTTCAAAGCATTTGACAGTTTATTTACCTACTAATCAAACATTCACAAACAAGGGGAGAAAACCCCTCTCTGTGAGAATATAAAATCTGTGTGTTTCAATTGTTTCCTCTCATGAACATTTAAGAAATTTATAAACTTCCAGTTCTTTTATCATCTCAACCACATTACACAGGTCATTTCAGTCTTTAGGAAGTGGGGAAAATACACTCCAGTGCAGAATTGTCATTGTATTGACTGCAAATGTATATCTGTAAATTTCTGTCTTTATAAACCCAGTAACCTTTTACAGAAAACATACTGAAAGCCTAAAGTACACTCTGGCTTTGGCTTTTTCCATGAATGAAATCAACAAGAGCCCTAATCTTTTGCCAAATACGTCTCTAGTATTTACATTCTCTGAATTTGTTTGTGACTGGGAATCCCAATTCAAAAGTCTAGCATTTTTGGCTTTACAAAATCATGAAATTCTCCCTAATTATATCTGTACCAAAGACATCACATGTGGAATCGCACTTACAGGACTATATTGGGCAACGACTGTGATGTTTCATACAATTCTAAGCAATTTAGTATTTCAGAAGGTAAGTGAGTGTGTGTATATGTGTGTGTTTTTGTGTTTATGTGTGGGTGTATGAGGGTGTGTTTGTGTTGGGGGATGGTGTGAATTCATGAAATCAGTTATTTCTTGGTGCTCCCATAGCCTTACTAGGGCTTAGTCAATGTATATAGCTTAAGGGTGCTATTCCAAGTCTTGATGGAGCTTCTGACTGATCTTGTATGAAACAGAGATGTGGGAAGAAATAATATCTGGCTGAGACTTCTAGAAATCTGCAGAAAATGTGTTTATAAGTTTTAGAAATGAATTGTATCTCACGCTGCTTCTTGTGTTCTAGTTCCTTCATCTTACTTATGGATCCTTTCATCCTGTCCTGAGTGATCCTGAAAAATTTCCCAATCTATATCAGATGGCCTCTGAGGATACATCTCTTGCCTTTGCCCTTGTCTCCTTCATAACTCATTTCGGTTGGAACTGGGTAGGGTTGGCCATCTCAGACAATGATCAAGGTATCCAATTTCTCTCCTGTTTGAGAAGAGAGATGGAAAAAAAATACAGTTTGCTTTGCTTTTGTCAACATGATTCCAGTCAATATACATTTATACATGTCAAGAGCTGAAGTGTATTACAACCAAATCATAACATCATCCACAAATGTTGTTATCCTTTATGGTGAAACAGACACTACTTTAGCTGTGAGCTTTAGAATGTGGGAATCTCTAGGTATACAGAGAATATGGGTCACCACTTCATGGTGGGATGTCATTCCTAGTCATAAAGATTTAACATTTGCTAACTTATGTGGGACTTTTGCTTTTGAACAGCACCATGCTGAAATTTCTGGTTTTAAAACTTTTATCCAGACAATGAACCCATTCAAATACTCAGATGAATATCTGGTCAAGCTGGAATGGATGTACTTTAACTGTAATGTCTCAGCATTTAAATGTAAGCCACAGAAGAACTGCTCATCCAATCACTTATTAGAATGGCTAATGGCGCATAGTTTTGAAATGGCCTTTATTGAAGGGAGTTATAACATATACAATGCTGTGTATGCTTTTGCCCATGCACTCCATCAAACGACTTTTCAAAAGGTTGATAATCTTCCTACTGATGTTGGAAAAGAACAAATTTATGACTGCAAAAAGGTAGTGCTTCCTACATTATCTGATGTTTCATTTTTATCAATGCCTTTAAGAATCTCCTAGATACCCAAACCAAGGGTACAAGAAAGTCTTTTCCAAAATAGAATGATTTATGAACACTATTCATGCCATGCATATAAATCTATATGTTTGTATTAAATGCTAATATAAAGGGAATAAAATAGAAGGCAAAAATTTGTCAATGTAGCACTGTTATTTTTTTTTTACAAATTACCTGCATATCATCACACATGTTCTAATATTGAAAACACATTCAATCTTTCCTTATGAATTCACTCAATGTGCATTCTTTGTTCATTAATTGTCAACTATGTTGTAATTACTGGTGGAAATGGAAATGGTTTTAACTAGAGATCCCAACTTATGTTGTTCCCACTCTAGGTTAGGGACATTACTTGATGCTCTGAGAGTCTCTTTATAAAGGACACAGTGATGAATTCAGTTTACTGCATTCCTATGTGCTCAGTTGTGTGAATGTGTATTTCTCACTGTATATTTGTATGTTTCTGCGTCTCTATCAGTGTTTATATCTATGTGTATGTCTACATCTAGATATAGATGATAAAGAGATAGAGATAGCAGTAGATCACACACACAGTCATGCACACAGACATACACACACACACAGAGTTTTGTGTTTCTATCTATATGTCTGTATGTCAGTTATCATTAATTTGTCTAATTTCTAATAGCTTTCTGTATGGTTGATTTTGTCTAAGTGTATATTCCTCTGTACATTTTTCAATGCATGTGACTACATGTGCCTGTGTTTTGTAGATGTTTCTTCATTAATGTATTTCTGTTTTGCTTTGGCTATGTGTTTTTATATGAGAGCATCAAATTTTGTCTGCAATGTCAATTTCATTGGGTGTCATTATATATGTATGTCTACCTATGTATGTTTCTCTGTGCATGTGTTTGCATGTGGTGTGCAGAGGGGGGTTGTCTGGGTGTTTCGAGTCTGTTCTACTTTTTGATGCAAATTATGCCTCCATGTGTATTTGTAATTTCTATTGTGAGTATGGGCATGTATATGTGTGTTTGTGTGCTTCAGCTATGTGTATATCTCTATAAGGTTTCAAGTCTCTCTGTGTTTCTTGTTTCTGTATATTTTATATTGCAAATATATGTTTGCTATCTACATGCATATTTTTGGTGATTTTCTATTAGAGATGTAAAATAATAGTAAATGTATACTTTTTTGTTCATCCCATTACTTGTACTGAGAGTTTTCTCCTGTGTACTGTAAATAAAATAGCCCAGAATTGAAATAAGAGTATATTTTCTTACTGTAAGGAGGAATACTCTAGTATACTGTCTATCTTTCAGCTGTCCTCCTCCCTGAGAACGACCCACTTCACTAATCCTGCTGGGGACAGAGTGAATATGAATCAAAGAGACAAACTGCAGGAAGAGTATGACATTTTCTACATTTGGAATTTTCCACAGGGCCATGGACTTAAAGTTAAAATAGGAATGTTTAGTCCATATTTTCCAAATGGTCAACAGCTACATTTATCTAAAGATATGATAGAGTGGGCAACAGGAAGTACACAGGTGAGTTTTCTCTACCTGTACCAATTTAATGTACACAGCAGTAAATCACATCAAGAGTATGCATCCAATCTTCCCCGAGACTGATAAATGTGATGACTGCCATTTGAAAGAACAATTTCTACCTTCCTCATCCATGTTTCTTTATTTCATTTTTTGTAATTCCCTGAGTATTTCTAACAATCATAAAATGTATTTGTATCATATCAAAACCTGTATCTTGCCTTTAACTTCCAAAGTGGGTAGAACATTTGGATCACATTTCTTTGTCACTGAGGTGCATTTCCTCTATGAAACCTAATACTGGGTCCTTTTTACGTATCCAGTCTGTTAGTCAATGTATTTTTATTAGGAAATATCAATTTCATTGATGTTGAGAAATATTAGAGAACAATGATTGCTGTTTTCTGCTATTTTTGTTGCTAGAGGTGGAATTTTTTTTCTGTGGCTGTTTTCTTATGGGTTACTTGAAAGAAGATTACTTTCTTCCTTTTTATAAGATGTAGTTTTGTTTCTTGTGTTGGAGTTTCCCATCTATTATCATTTGTAGGGCTGTATTTGTGGAAATATGTTGTGTAAATTTTGTTTTGTCATGGAATATCTTGGTTTCTCCATCTATGTTAATTGGGAGCTTTGCTGGATATAGTAGCCTGGGCTGGCATTTGCATTCTCTTAGGGTCTGTAAGACATCTGCTCAGGATCTTCTAGCTTTCATAGTCTCTGTTGAAAAGTCTGGTATAATTCTGATCAGTTTGCATTTATATGTTACTTAACCCTTTTCCCTTACTGCTTTTAATATTTTTTCTTTGTTTGGTGCATTTGGTGTTTTGACTATTATATGGTGGGAGGAATTTTTTCCTGGTCCAATCTTTTTGGAGTTCTGAAGGCTTATTGTATGTTTATGGGCATCACTTTCATTAGGTTAGGTAATTTTTCTTTAATAATTTTGTTGGAGATATTCACTGACCCTTTAAGTGAATTTTCACTGTCTTCTATACCTATTATCCTCAAGTGTTCTGAATTTCCCGGGTGTTTTGGGCTAGGGGCTTTTACATTTTGCATTTTCTCAGACTGTTGTGTCATTTTTTTCTATGGTATTCTTTGTCCTTGAGATTCTCTCTTTTATTTCTTTTATTCTGTTGGTGATGCTTGCATCTGTGACTCCTGACTGCCTTCCTTGGTTTACTATCTCCAGAGTTCTCTCACTGTAAATTTTTTATTGTTTCTATTTCCATTTTTAGATCCTGGAAGGTTTTGTTCAATTCCTTTTCTGCTTTGTTTGTGTTTTCCTGTAATTATTTAATAAGAAACTTTTGTATTTTCTCTTTAATGGCTTCTATCTGTTTACCTGTGTTCTCCTGTATTTCTTTGAGGGAGTTAATTATGTCCTTTTTACAGTCTTCTGACATCATTATGAGATACAATTTTAAATCAGAATCTTCTTTTTCTGGTGTGTTGTGGTGTCTAAGGCTTGCTTTAATGCAAGTACTGGTTTCAGATAAATCCAAGTGCCATTTGTTTTTGTTGCTTAAGTTCTTACACTCTCTCCATCTGGTTATCTCTGAAGTTAGCTGGTCTTGATGTCTCTGACAGTAGTGTGACCTTCCTGTAAACCTATGTGTCATCACTCCTGGAAGACCATCTCTCCAAGCAGAGGTTGGCTACTGAGAGTTGTGGCATAGGGTCAGCTCCAGGGCACAGATGGAAACTGGAAAAATCCTGTCCCAGGTTGCTTCTTGGTTACTGTGTCCTGAGGGATCTGTGAGGGTCCCTCCTAGGAGTGTTGGTTGTCTTTCTTATGCTCTCAGATATGTCAGAATTTCTGGGAGACCAGCTCTCTCTCCCAGTGGGATTTGTGTATGGAGAACTTGACACAGGGTCCACTCTAGGACACAGATGGAAACTGGAATGATTCTATTTCAGGCTGTTCCTCCTGTCTTTATAAACTTACTAAGGATGAAATTAAATAAGAAATACAAAAAAAGAAGGGTCTTTTAGAAAGGTGAAATTTATCAATATTATACAATGAGACCTTGTTTCAACAAAAACAAAAATGAAAAGCAAAACAATATGTCCAATCATATTTCTAAAGACCATGACATGGGCATTTGAATAATAGACTCTGTGATGAAAACATCAAGCATAAGATGAAACAAAGGATGTGAATTCAGAATGAAGAAATCAACAAAATTTCATTGCAGCATATAGACACCCATCACCAGATTCATTTAATATCAAGATTTTCATAATTTAAGAAACACTTCAATTAGTTTTCAGCAACCTAAATTTTCAGCATATTTCCAGTCTCTATAAAGCCTTTTCACTTCAAAAAACACTTCACCTTCCACCTCGTTATACAGAACTTTGGCACCTCCACACCACAAATGCAACAGAGGTGGTAATTTCTATTTTTGTTTATTTCATTAAGGTTTGCTATTCCAACAAACATTGAGGTTCCTTTGGTTATCTCATATTTGAGGCCTTATTTCCCATGATTTTTATGTCCTTTACACATAATTAGCTATTTAGTTGCTGTTATTTAAACACTAACTATAAACAAATTGAGAATAAAAGGTCAATTTGGCTCACATGTTACACTAAAGAAAAGGCAAAGCATGGATCTAGAAAATTCACCTGAAATTTACTCACTCAAAAAACTTTGTTTACTGGCTTAAAGTGCACGATTTCTAATGCACCACTACCTTCCAATATTTGGGAACCCCTCCATCAATTATCAATTTAAAATATGCACCACATATATGATGACAGGCTAAAGTGATGGAGATAATTTCTCTATTATGATTCTCTTTGACTTTTTACTATACTTTATGTTAAATGGACAAGAATTACATACAACAACCAGTTTGCAATTCCTACACTATTTTCACACAGGACATTAACCACCTCTTCTTCCCAAATTTCTTTTTTTGGGGGGGCTTCATCAAAATTTTATTTATTTATTTATTTTAAAACCTTATTTTTAAAAACAAATATAAAAGAAAAAAATTTTAAACATTTTTGCATAAATGTATACAAATACAATTGTGTCAGTGCTTGGCTATTTTTTTCTTTTTTTTTAAGGTTTGATACTCTGCATTGAGGTCTTACTATTTGCAATGAGCAAAAAGAACATGTAAAACAGGTTGTAACCTGGAATGAGTCAACATGTTCTTGGTGTGTAAGGATTGAGCATGACTTTTTGTTTGTTTGTTTGTTTGTTTTCTTCTTTTTTTTAACTTTTCTTTCTTTTCTTTTCTTGTTTTTACTAGGATGTAGTTCCCCTCATTGTATTGGGTTTTCCACCTATAATTCATTGTAGTGCTGGGTTTGTGGTCAGATATTGTGTAAATTTAGATTTGTCTTGCTATATCTTCATCTCTCCATCTATGGTGATGGATAGTTTTGCTGGGTATAGCAGCTTGGGCTGGCACTTGTGCTCTCTTAGGGTCTGCATGTTGTCTGTCCAGGCTCTTCCAAGCTTTCATAGTCTCTGTTGAGAAATCAGGTGTGATTCTGATTGCTCTGCCTTTATATGTTACATGACCTTTTTCTCTTACTGCTTTTAGTATTCTTTCTTTGCTTTAGGCACTTGGTGTTTTGACTATTATGTGTCGGGAGGAATTTCTTTTCTGGTCCAATCTACTTGGAGTTCTGAAGGCTTCTTTTATGCTCCTGGTCATCTCATTCTTAAGGGTAGGAAAGTTTTCTTCTACGATTTTGTTGAAGATATTTACTGTGCCTCTTAGTTGATATTCTTCTTGCTCTTCTATTCCAATTATCCTTAGGTTTGGTCTTCTCATTGTGTCCTGGATATCCTGGACATTTTGGGTTAGGAGCTTTTTGGTTTTTGCATCTTCTCTAGCTGTTTTTTCTAAGTTTACAATGTTGTCTTCTGCCCCCGAGATTCTCTCCTCTATCTCTTGTAGTCTATTGGAAATGCTTGCTTCTGTGACTCCTGATTTCTTTTTTAGGTGTTTTACCTCTAGGGTTATCTCTTTTAGTGTTTTTTTTATTCTTTTAGTGTTCTTTTATTTTATTATTGTTAATTTCCATTTTAAATTCCTTCTTCCATTCCTTCATCTCTTTGGTTCTGTTTTCCTATATGTCTTTGAGTGTTTTTCTTGTTTCTTCTTTAAAAGCTTCTGATTCTTTTTGCTTTTCCTCCCATTCTCATTTAAGGATCTCTATCAGCGTCTTGAGGTATGATTTTAGGTCTGTGTCTTCTTTTTCTGGAGTGTTTGGCATTCCAATGTTTGCTGTTATGGGAGAGCTGGGTACTGGTGTTGCCAGGTTGTCTTGGTTTCCTTGGGATATGCTCTTTTGCTTTCCTCTTGCCATCTTGTTGTCAGTGATATGTTCTTGCCTTTCCCTTGTTTCTGGTCTGTGTCCCTGTATCTCCACTGGCCCAGGTGGCGGATGGTCTGAGCCCTGTTCTGCGCTCCAAAGCCACTGGGTGGGAACAGAGGTCCCAATGCTGGGTTCCTGGTCCCTGGATCAGGCAGGGCAGGGCGCGCTTTCCGTGCGCACTCAGCAGAGATCTCTCTGCTCCCTGGCTGCCCAGATTCCCTACTCACCAGTGTTTAAATCTTTGGGAACTCTCTTCTCGAATTTCAAGGTGATAGAAAACAGTTCAACTTTTCCAAAGTTTTTCTATATATTGATGTCTGTAATCATAAATTGTACTAAGTAAAATCTGGTACATTTGTTGGATTATATAAAATAAATTTATTAATATCACATGCCAATATATAGCACAATCCATATATTTTTCTTTAGATGCCAACCTCTGTGTGCAGTGCTAATTGTGGTCCTGGGTTTAGAAAATTCAGGAAGAATGCAATGCCAGCTTGCTGTTTTGATTGTAAACCATGCCCAGAAAATGAAATTTCTAATGAGACAAGTGAGTATTTCCAGCAGGGATAGACTCTTCAACTTGATTCTCATCTTACACTCATAGAGGGACAATGACCTGTTTTAAAATGGAATGTTATAAACATATATCATTTTCTTAAGTAAGTTATTGTAAGGATACAATAATTGAAAATATCCTCATTACGAAAAAAAAGTACAGGGTGAGACTATCTTCAAGGAGACAGGGGTGTGGGGAGGAGGTATGGAATGTGAAACAGTTGATGGGTGGACTGGGAGGACAATAAAATCTGGAGTGTAAACTAAAACAAAATTAAAAAGAAAAAGTTGAATTTATATATCATTGACTCTTTGAAAATATAGTAGATGTTATATTATCAAACAGATTTGATAAGAAAACACAAGGATTATTGTGTTCCAGAGAAGATCTTTTCTAATGATTAATTCTTTCTACGAATTATGTAGATTAGGAATCTGTTAAACATTTATTAATATTGACTTGAGGTACTTTACATGAGTTTACTAATACATATCAAGTACAGAAGGACATGGAAGAAAGAATAAGGCATGTGTTTAGTGGGAACCAGACCCAAACCCACTGAAAGACCAAGGAAGGGGGTAAATAATAGTTTGTAAAATTATCAGAAACTGTTAAGCATTAGAAAGAAGATTTTGTATAATAAAGAGATGTTTTGAAAAAAAAATACATCCATTTATTTTAAGAAAAATTGAAGGAAACTTTAGAGCAAATTCTTTTATTTTCATTGAAGAACTTTATCTTAAAAACAGAGATAAATGTACAAATTTTAAGCATTTTTGCATAAAAATATATGAATAAATTTTTGTCAATGCTTGGCTGTTTTTTTAAAGGTTTGATAGTGTGCATTAAGATCTTACTAGTTACAACGAGCATAAAGCACATGTAAAACAGGATGTAACCCTGAATTAGTCAAGGTTTTCTTGGTGTTTAAGGAGTAAACATAATGGTTTTTTCTTTTTTTTTTTTTTTTTTTGAGAACTTCACACAGTGTGTGAGTTGTTTCTGGGGTGTTGTGAGCTTTCTGGGGTTAGTATCACATTATTACTGACTGCATATTATGTCTGTTCTTTTGTGACTGGGTTATCTCATTAAGAATGATATTCCCTATATGCATCCATTTTCTTAAGAATTTCATAAAGTCATTGTTTATAATAGTTGAGTAGTACTCCATTGTGTAAATATACCACAATTTTTGTATCCATTAATCTACTGAAGGACATCTGGGTTCTTTCCAGCTTCTGGCTATTATAAATAGAGCTGCTATGAACATTGTGGTGCATGTATCTTTGTTGTATGTTGGAGCGTCTCCGGGGTAAATGCCCAGAAGTGGAATAACTGGGTGTTCAGGTAGTACTATCTCCAATTTTCTGAGGAACCACCCAGTTTAGAACCCCACCAACAGTGGTGAACTGTTCCTCTTTCTTGACATCTTCTCCAGCATCTGTTGTCATCTGTATTTTTTTATTGGAAAATCTGACTGGTGTGAGGTGGAATCAATGTGTTGTTTTGATTTTTATTTCCCTGATTGAAAATGATGTCGAGGACTAACTTAGATGCTTCTCAGCCATTCAAAATTCCTCAATTGATAACTTTTTGTATAGCTCTGTACTCCATTTTTCTATAGGGTTGTTTGATTCTCTGGTGTCTAGCTTCTTGAGTTCTTTGTATAACATAAATATAAGGCCTCTATCTGATGTGGAGTTGGTAAAGATCTTCTCCCACTCTGTTGGCTGCCATTTTGTTTTCTTGAGAGTGTCCTTAGCCTTACAGAAACTTTGCAATCTCATTAAGTCCCATTTGTCAATCTTTGACCTTAGAGCATGAGCCATTGGTATTCGGTTCAGAAAAATTTCTCCTCTGCCTATTTGTTCTAAGGTTTTCCTTACATTCTCATCGAATAGTTTCAGTGTTCCTGGTTTAATTTGGAGATCTTTGATCCACTTGCACTTGAGCTTTGTACAAGGAGATAAGAAACAGTCTATTTTCTGCATGCTGAATGCCAGTTGGACCAACACCATTTGTTGAATAGGCTGTCCTTTTTTCATTGAATGCTTACAGCTCCTTTGTCAAAAATCAGGTGACCATATACGTGAGGGATCATTTCTGGATCTTCTATTTTATTCCATTGATCCAAGTGCCTATTTCTTTACCAGTACCATGCAGGTTTTAGCACAATTGCCCTGTAATATAGCTTGAGGTCCAAGATAGTGAATCTTGCAGATGTTTTCTTGTGGTTGAGGATGGATTTTGCTATTCTATGTCCTTTGTTATTCCAGATGAAATTACACATTGCTCTTTCCAACTCAATGAAGAATTGGGTTGGTATTTTGATGGGGATTGCATTGAATCTGTGGATTGCTTTTTGTAAGATGGCCATTTTTTATAATATTGATCCTTCCAATCCATGAGCATGGGAGATCTTTCCATTTTCTGAGATCTTCTTCAATTTCCTTAGTTAGAGGTTTGAAGTTCTTGTCATAAAGGTCCTTCACTTGCTTAGTTAGGGTCACACCAATGTATTTCATATTTTTGTGACTATTGTGAAGGGTAACATTTCCCTAATTTCTTTCTCCATATGATTGTTCTTTGAGTAGAAGAAGGCTACTGATTTGTTTGAGTCAATTTTTTATCCAGCCACATTTCTAAACTTGTTTATCAGCTGTTGAAATTCTCTGGTAGAATTTGTGAGGTCGTTTAAGTTCACTATCATGTCATCTGCAAATAGAAATATTTTTACTTCTTCATTTCCAGTTTTTATCCCTTTGATTTCCTTTTGCTGTCTAATTGCTCCAGCCAGAATTTCCAGTACTATGTTGAATAGGTAGGAGGAGAGTGGGCAGCCTTGTCGAGTCCCTGATTTTAGTGGGATTGTTTCAGGTTTCTCACCGTAAAGTTTGATGTTGGCTGTTGGTTTGCTGTATATTCCGTTTATTATATTAAGGTATGGGCCTTAGATTCCTGTTTTTTCCAAGACTTTTAATATAAAGGGATGTTGAATTTCGTCAAATGCTTTTCAGCATCTAGTGAGATGACCATGTGGTTTATTTCTCTGAGTTTGTTTATATGGTGGAATACATAGATGACTTTTCATATATTAAACCATCCCTTCATCCCAGGGATGAAGCTTACTTGATCATAGTGAATGATCCTTTTGATGTGTTCTTGTATTCAGTTTGCCAGGATTTAGTTGAGTATTTTTGCATCAATGTTCATAAATGAGATTTGTCTGAAGTTCTCTTTTCTTGTAGGGTCTTTGTGTGGATTAGGAACGAGAGTAATTGTAGCCTCAAAAAAAATAGTAGTGTTCCATCTGATTCTATTTTGTGGAATAGTTTGGAGAGTATTGGTATTATGTCATTAATAAATGTTTGATAAAATTCTGTACTGAAACCATCTGGACCTGGGCTTTTTTTGGTTGGGAGGCTTTTGTTGACTTTTTCTATTTCTTTAGGTGTTATAGAATTATTTAGATGTTTACCTGGTCCCGGTTTAACTTTAGAATCTTGTATCTGTCTTGGAATTCATCCATTTCCTCCGGATTTTCCAGCTTTGTTGAGTATAGCCTTTTGTAGTAGGATCTGATTATTTCTTCAATTTCCTCAGTTTCAGCCGTTATGTCTCCAATTTCCTTTCTGATTTTTTAATTTGGATACTCTCTCTTTGCCCTCTAGTTAGTCTTGTTAAAGGTTTTTCAATCTCGTTAATTTTTCTCAAAGAACCAGCTGTTGGCTGTGTTGATTCTTTAAATGCTTCTTTTTGTTTCTATTTGGTCTATTTCTGCCCTATGTTTGATTATTTCTTTCCGTCTACTCCTCTTTGGTGTATCTGTTTCCTTGTGCTCTAGAGCTTTCAACTGTGCTGTCAAGTTGCTGATGTATGCTCTCTCCAATTTCTTTTTGGAAGCACTCAGAGCTATAAGTTTTCCTCTCAGTACTGATTTCATTGCATCACAGAGGTTTGGGTTTGTTGTTCATTGAATTCTAGAAAATTTTTAATTTCCTTCTTTATTTCTTCTTTGACCCTGATATTGTTTAATAGAGCATATTTTTTCCAAGTGTATATGGGCTTTTTGTTATCTTTGTTGTTATTAAAGACCAGGCTTAGAACATAGTGATCTGAATGGATGCATGGGAGTATTTCAATCTTCTTACATCTATTGAGGCTCATTTTGTGACCAATTATGTGGTCAATTTTTGAGAAGGTGCTGTGAGGTGCTGAGAAGGCATGTTCTTTTACTTTAGGATGATATATTCTGTAGATATCTATTAATTCCAGTTGGTTCATAAGCTCTATTAGTTTTACTGTGACCCTGTTCAGCTTCTGTTTTCATGATCTGTGCATTGGTGAGAGTGGAACATTGAGGTCTCCAACTATTATTGTGTGAAGCACAATGTATTTTTTGAGCTTTAGTAGGGTTTCTTTTTTGAATTTGGGTGCTTTTGTATTTGAAGCATATATGCTAAGGATTGAGAGTTTCTTTTAACAAATGTCCCCTGTAATGAATAAAAGGTGTCTTTCCTCATCTTTTTTAAAAACTTTTGGTTGAAAATCTACTTATTTGATATTAGAATGGCCCCTCCAACTTGCTTCTTGGGGCCATTTGCTTGGAAGGTTTTTTTCCCAACCTTTTACTCTGAGATAGTGTCTGTCTTTGTATCTGAGATGAGTTTCCTGTATGTAAATGCTGGGTTCTGTTTATGTATCCAGTCTGATAGCCTATACATTTTGATTGGGGAATTGAGTCCATTTATGTTAACAGATATCAAGGAATAGTGGTTGCTGTTTTCTGCTATTTTTGCTTTTTGAGGTTGAATTGTGCCTGTATGTCTTTTTTCTTTTGGTTTTCTTGTTTTTATTAGGATGTATTTCCCCTCATTGTATTGGGTTTTCCACCTATAATTCATTGTAGTGCTGGGTTTGTGTTTAGATATTGTGTAAATTTAGGTATGTCTTGCAATATCTTAGTCTCTCCATCTATGATGATTGAGAGTTTTGCTGGGTATACTAGCTTTGGCTGGTACCTGTGCTCAATTAGGGTCTGCATGATGTCTGTCCAGGCTCTTCTAGCTTTCATATTCTCTGTTGAGAAGTCAGGTGTGATTCTTATTGGTCTGCTTTTATATATTAAATGACCTTTTTCCCTTACTGCTTTTAGTATTTTTTTTCTTTCCTTTGGCACTTGGTGTTTTCATTATTATGTGTCAGGAGGAATTTCTTTTCTGGTCCAACATATTTGGAGTTCTGTAGTCTTGTTTTATGCTCATAGTCATCTCATTCTTAAGGGTAGGGAAGTTTTCTTTTTCAATTTTGTTGAAGATATTTGCTGTGCCTCTTAGTTGATATTCTTTGCCCTCTTCTATTCTTATTATCTTTCGGTTTGGTCTTCTAATTGTGTTCTGGACCTCCTGGACATTTTGTGTTAGGAGATTTTTTGTTTTTTGCATCTTCCCTGACAGTTTTGTTTGTATTTTCAATGTTGTCTTTGGCCCCCGAGATTCTCTCTTCCATCTCTTGCAGTCTGCTTGCATCTGTGACTCCTGATATCTTTTTTAGGTTTTCTCCCTCTATGGTTGTCTCTTTTAGTTTTTTCTTTATTGTGTCCATTTCCATTTTAAATTCCTGTGTCCCTGGATCTCTGCTCTTCCTGTTGGTGGATGTTCTGAGTGCCTGTTCGGCACTCAACATCGTCCAACTTGGAATAGCACAATGCCAGGCTACTGGTTCCCTGAACCAAGCAGGGAGCATGGGAGGCGAATTTTCCATGTGCTCGGCAGAGATCTTTCTGCAGAGATCTCTCTGCACCCTGGCTAGTCAGAACACCTTCTCACCAGTCCTGTGACCATGGATCTCTTCTGTTCCTGGTGGCGGATGGTCTGAGTGACCGTTCTGCCCGAAGTCTTTTTTAAAAAACTGTTCAATGATATTTTAGATATAGAAAATTGAAATTCACCATTGATGCATGATGTGTAAAAATTAGGTGTACTCCATTAAATACTCGTATCAATAGTACCTACTTAATATTTTTCACAACAGAATACAAAAGAAAAAAAATGGTTTTGTCCCTCAGTGAATTAGCCTCAATTTAAAAGTGGTATTTGAAAGTGTATATTCCATATTAGTGAATTACTATTTAATCGGATTTCACTAATTACAATGGGCACATTGCATTAATCCCTTTGATTCCTGTGCTAACCTATATAATTGAATGGAAGTGCATAAAGGCTTTTTATGGCTAGTATGATGGCTTAGCAGTTAAATCCCTTCCCACTAATTATAATGGTTTTAGTTTATCTTCAGAACACATAATAGGAGGAAACAAACTCCTACCTGTTGTTTTCTGATATTTATGATGTTCTATATAAAACAAACACATAAGTAATTCAACTTGGCTGTTTGGGTACACCTGATATTGTTGCTGAAAACCAAATTCAAGTACTATCTAAGAGAAACACATTCTCCTCACAACCAAGTTAAATTCCTATTCTTTCAACAAATTAAATGATGCCAGCTCTCAACAAAAAACATTGTTCCATATAAAGGACTTCAAATCTTAGAAGAATCTTGTCCCTTACTGCAATTTTCCAATAATTCATTCAATGGCAATCAGATTTCTGACACATGGCATATTGCCTAATATTGCAATTTTTCAATAATTCATTACAATGGCAGTTATATTTCTGATGCATGTGATAGTGGAAATTATAGTGAGTTTTACCTTCAGTGATTGGGTTACTACTTTTATGTGAAAGCATCAAGAATATGGTGTCATTACAGCGAAAAGAGGACAACACTTGATATGATTTTTTATATTTGCAGTTACATTGATATTAGTTTTATATAAACTTCAGTTCTCATTTTTGGACTCATACTCCACCCATATTACCCAATTACTCTCATGTTCATCACATTTCTTATTACATTTAAACATACTTATAAATATATATACCCATGATAAATGAACCCAACAATATAGTAAAATAAATAAAAAATATTTGTTTTTTTATTCCTCATAGCAATAAAAGCATTTAATAATAGAATCAATTATTTTATATAGCAATGACCTTGTGTTCGCAGCAACCAAATTCACATATTACAACACATCTTCTATATACTTAAATGAAATATCCTGGAGAGATGTCTCAATGGTTAAGAGCACTGACAGCTCTTCCAAAGGTTCTGAATTCAAATCCCAGCAACCACATGGTGACTCACAAACATCTGTTATATGATCTGATGCCCTGTTCTGGTGTGCTGGAGCACAGCTACAGTGTGATTGTGTGTGTGTAATCTTTAACAAAAAATGAAATATCCTGACAGTAAAATTGCTGAAGCTCCACTAATAATACGTTCTTTTCTCCATTAGATGTGGATTTGTGTGTCCAGTGCCCAGAGGACCAATATCCCAATACAGAGCAAAATCAGTGCATTCCCAAAGCTCTTGTTTTTCTCACTTATGAAGAACCCTTGGGGATGGCACTTTCTCTAATGGCCTTGTGCTTCTCTGCACTCACAGCTGTGGTTCTTGGCATCTTTGTAAAACACCACAGTACTCCCATTGTTAAGGCCAGCAACCTCACTCTCACCTACGTCTTGCTCATATCTCTCATCTTTAGTTTCCTCTGCTCCTTGCTCTTCATTGGCCATCCAAACACAGCCACCTGCATCCTACAGCAAGTCACATTTGGCATTGTATTCACTGTGGCTATTTCTACTGTGTTGGCCAAAGCAGTTACTGTCATTCTGGCATTCAAAGTTTCAGCTTCTCAAAGAATGGTGAAGTACTTTTCTCTTTCACGGGTATCAAATTATATCATTCCCATCTGTACTCTCATTCAACTTATTTTATGTGCAGTCTGGATAGGAGCTTCTCCTCCTTCTGTTGATATTGATGTACAATCTGAGCATGGTCACATCATCCTTGTTTGCAACAAGGGTTCCATCACTGCCTTTCACTGTGTCCTGGGATACCTGGCCTGCCTGGCCTTTGTGAGCTTCATTCTGGCTTTCTTTTCCAGAAACCTTCCTGGCACCTTCAATGAAGCCAAGTCCATGACATTCAGCATGATGGTGTTCTGCAGTGTGTGGGTCACTTTTCTCCCTGTTTACCATAGCACCAAAGGCAAGTTCATGGTGGCTGTGGAGATCTTCTCCATATTGGCGTCCAGTGCAGGAATGCTGGGTTGCATCTTTGTTCCCAAATGTTACACAATACTGTTTAGACCAGACAAAAATTCTCTTCAAATGATCAGGGAGAAATCATCTTCCCATACTCACATTTTATAAAATCCTACTGACTCATGTAGAGTTGGTTCATAATCACCAAATATTGGATTACATTACTGTGACTATTTTTGGAATGACTCTCACTGTTTCTTCTAATGATGTACCTACTGAGGTCTACATTGTCTCCTCTAATCTTCTAGAATATTCTATACCATTCTTTCTCTTTGCCAGGTTTTGCTCCATTCTAAGAGTTACATGAATTCTTCTAGGAACATAAAAGAGAGAGAAATATTTTTATAGGTTGATAGAATATTTCAGAATATGAATTTATGTGTCAGCAATTAAAATACTGTCCTTCACTTCTAGAGGAACTTATTCAATACCTACACCCAGAAACTACTACTAACAACCTGTTGTACCAATAGCTACAAAGGATCAGATGGTCTCTTCTGTGCTCCAGATTTCCTGAACTTATTTATTCTCATAATCAATTTATAATTATATAATTTTTGAAAATATAGAATAACATGTTTAAGATTTCATGCTGGCATTCTGTTTTTCACTGCTCTTCTAAGATGTAAGAATTATAGGAACCTACAAAGACAAGCTGAGATATGAGTAGAGATGACTGGTTTATCTTCATACATTTCACCTGAGAACCCTCAACATTATGTGTACCATAAAACACAAAGTTAAGAAATTGACAAGGACACCTTAGTGTGTTGAACCAATCTTTTCAATATGTGGAATTTGTAAACTCTGTGACAAAGATAAGCTTTGACATAACAGGGTAACCCGAGGCATGTAGACAATTGGGGTTCATTGCTGAGAACAGCTAATGGCTGTTGGTCCAGAAATCAACTGGTGTAAGATCAAGATCTCAGATGACAGCAGATGCTGGTGAGGATGTGGAGAAACAGGAATACTCCTCCACCGTTGGTGTGGTTTTTAGAGGGTACAACCACTCTGGAAATCAGTCTGGCAATTCCTCAGAAAATTGGACATAGTACTAGGTGAAGACCTGGCTATTCCACTCCTGGATATATACCCCAAAAATGCTCTAACATATAATAAGGACACATGCACCACAATTTTTGCAGCAACCTTATTTATAATAGCCAGAAGCTGGAAAAAACTCAGATGTCCTTCAGCAGATGAATGGATACAGAAATTGTAGTACATGTACACAATGGAATACTACTCAGCTTTTAGAATCAATAACTTTATGAAATTCCTAGGCAAATGAATGGACCTAGAGACTATCATCCTGAGTGAGGTAACCCAGTCACAAAAGAACACTCATGGTATGCATGTAGTATTACCATATCTGTATGGTATAGATACTAGCCCAAGAAACACTGAATACTCAAGAAACAATTCACAGACCTTATGAAGCTCAAAAAGAAGGAAGGCAAAATGTGGAAGACTTGGTCCTTTTTAGAAGGGAGAACAAAAATCTCACTGTAGGAGGTACAGAATAAAGTGGAAGGGCTGGGATTGGAGAGGGAACCATTCAGGTGGCTGCCTCAGTTGGTAATCCTTCCCACGTGCAGCCACCTGTCCAAGCACTATTGCTGATGCTTGGAGGTGCTTGTTGAAAGGAACCAGATGGGGTGCCTCCTCAGGGGCTCTGCCAGAGTCATGCACCTTAGTATGCTTGCATGATTGAGCACTGGAACCCTGGTGAGGGTGCTGGGGTACAGGGGAAGGAATCAAGGAGCTGAAGTGCTTTTTGGTCTCAAGGGAAGAACAGCATTGTTGACCAACCATATCATCCACAGTTCTCATGTACTACAACACCAACCATTGAGCACACATTGAGAGGTCCATGGCTCCAGTTGCATATGCAGCAGAGAATAGCAATGTTTGGCATCAATGTGAGAAGTGTCCTTTGGTCCAGTGAGGGCATGTTTTCCCAATGTAGGGGAAGCCAAGGCACTGAGGTGGAGAGGGTGATTGGGAGCAAGTGCACCTTCTTGAAAACAAGTCGAGAGGAAGAGGAGATGGGAGTGAGGTGGGTGATGGGTATAACATTTCAAATGTAAATACAGAGAGTATCTAAAAAAACCTCTGTAGAGACAATGAAAGAACATGGGGACTATTGATTATTCAGTGAGTGTATTTTTTTTATTAAAAATTGCTACAGGTCTTCTGGGACTGAAAGTGGAATGTGGCAATTTACATGTTATAGGCTCTTTATTCTTCTATGTCAGACTGCTAGGTCCCCAGTTAGTGGATCTACTTGAGATTGGTAGAAGGTATGGTTTTAATCTTTCAGGCCCATGCCTGCCAACTGAGCCATCTCTGTTGCCCATGTACACTGGAATATTTAATGTAAAAATAGACAGGAACATAGCATAACTTTGTACATCAATATGCTTTATCTTCAGTATAAATTTTCAAAATAAAGTAAGGTTGCACTAACTTGAAGGCTGAGTCAAATCCTTTAGGTTTCTTCCATTTTGTCTTTACAGATTTTATTTTCTCTTTGTAGTTTTGTTTCTGTTTTTTGAGGTGAAATGAATAAAATAATTTTATGGTAGACATTTCTGCATTGTAATATGTTGTTCATTTAAGTACAAATTTTCTTTTTGTAAAATTTTAATCTTTTTTATTTCAAAGTCCATATTTAGTTCCCCTCCTGGACCATCCTCTGACTATTCCACATCTCATGCCTCCTCCCTGTACCCATGTCTTCACAAGGATGTCCCCATCACCTCCAGCCCATTAGACCTCTAAACTCCCTAGGGCCTCCTGTCTCTTCAGAGATAAGTGCATCTTCTCTGACTAAACCCAGACCAGATAGTCCTCTGCTGTATATGTGTGAGGGCCTTCTATCAGCTGATGTATAGTGCCTGGTTGGTGATCCAGTATCTGTGAGATTTTGGGGGTCTAGGTAAATTGAAACTTCTGGTCCTCCTACAGGGTTTCCCTCCTCCTCAGCTTTTTCAGCTTTTCATTAATTCAGCCATTGACACAGGGAGAAATTTCCTAAACAGAATTCCAATGCCTCATACTCTAAGACCAAGAATTTATAATTGGGACCTCATGAAACTGTAAAGCTTCTGTAAAGCAAAGGACATAGTTAATAACACAAATCCGCAACCTACAGATTGGGGAAAAATCTTTCAGTAACCCTACATCCAATAGAGGGCTAATATCCAAAATAGATGAAGAACTCAAAATCTTACCACCAGAAAGCCCAAATATCCCAAATAATCAAAAATGGAATATAAGACTAAACTAAGAATTCACAACAGAGAAATTCCGAATGGCTGAGAAACATCTAAAGAAATGCTCAAAGTCCTTTGTGACCAGAGAAATGCAAATCAAAATCACTCTGAAATTCCACCTTACATCAATTCAAATGGCTAAAATCAAAACCTCAGGTGATAGCACATGTAGGTGAAGATGTGGAGAAAGAGGTAAACTGGTACAACCATTCTGGAAATCAATCTGGAGTTTCCTCAGAAAATTAGAAACCTGAAGACTCAGCAACACCTTTCTTGGGAATGAACCCAAAAGATGCCCCACCATGCTACAGAAGGAAGTGTTCCACTATGTTCATATCAGCATTTTTGTGATAACCAGAAGCTGGAAACAACCCAGATGTCCCAAGACAAGAGACTGGATACAGAAAATGTGGTTCATTTAGACAATGGAACACTACTCAGTCATTAAGAATGAGGACATCCTGAGTTTTGGAGACAAATGGATGGAAGCAGAAAATATTATGAGTGAAGTGACTCAGACCCAAAAGGACATGAATAGTACATACTCATTAATAAGTGAATATTAGTAAAAAAAAAGTACAGAATATTTAAGTACAAATTCCTAATATTTTCGAAAGATTAAACATTTACTAAAGGATACGTTTCTCATATTCATAATGGTTTATTATGGATCCTTCTTTGCTTTGTGAATACAGAGCCCTGGGTAAACAGTGTGCTACATTCCACACTATTATTAGGTTTTCTTTGAATGTGAATTATATAATGGCTTTTATAATGTATGGCAACTGGGAAAAAAGACTTACATTTTTAATTTAGTATTCTATGTTCTTAGTAGTATTCCTCAGTGTTGTGATCTGTTTGATGCATTTCTGTATTACAAGATGATGCTGAGAGGTGACCAGATGATGAACTGTGTCTAAAAATACCTTAAGCTTGGTTGTAGTATTATTCAATACGCAAAGGTTGCTCTGTAAGCTTGAGGGGAAAAATCATCAAAGGCTGATGCTGACCTTGTGTGCATAAGTATAAAGGAGCTAGAAAAGGATGTCCATTAGTGTAATCACACCAAGACTATTTTCTAAGTAACTGGAGACATTTTGGTTAGATCTGAGGCTTCCCATGGAAGGAAATACAATCATGGCACTGTCAAAAGCCAATGCCTGGATCAAGGGCTCAAGGAAGGAACACAGTTGGCTACATGTAGAAAGATTCAAGTTTCCCTTACGTAGCTCTATTTACATCACCACCTAGTGCAGCTATCTGACTAGTTCGAAAACTTTCTTTAAAAAAACAAAGTAAATTCAGAAGTGTATAACTGATCCAATAATGAGAAACACTGACTGGTGCCTGAACAGCTGTCACGTCCAACTTGTCTGGCAAGGAAGACACGACACTCCGGATTCTTCTCATCAGCCTTTATTCAGGAACACCTTGATACTGAGTACGGGAACCTGGAGCGCTGAGTGCTGTCTCTATTTATCTCCCTCTAATGGGGGAAGGATGATTTGTCCCTCAGGGATTGGTGGAGTGGGGATCACCAAATTAGCATAGCACCACCTGGTGCCAAGAGCAGTATTGCATATGCGTAGTACATTTGTTTACCACAGTGCAAGCCGGAAGTCGGTGCCATCTTAGCGGCCCGGTCGCGTAACCACTCTCTACAAACAGTCTAGAAATCCAAATCATAGGGAGCATTACTGAATTAGCTGTTATAAGCTGATGAATGATGGTAAGAGCTGGAGGCTAGAGATGTGAACTGTGAAACCTTATCTGCGGAGATGACATGGAGATAGAATCATAAACATATGGCAGCATTCCTAACCACCCAGAGGTGCCACAAAATTATACATGAACTACCAGGCAGAATGAAGAAGAAGAAAAAGACAATAAAGGAAGAGTGGATTAGTGAGAGATAAAGAGGGTAATGGTGAGCATAAATTCTCATCACAGTTCAGTGAATCGTTCCACGCAATATTTAAACATCAATATTTATTAATAACAAAATTTAAGCAGTACCTATCTAAATACAAATTAAGAAAAAATAACTACTGTATGTTTGGAAGCAAATTTTTGGATTTAAGTCTTCCAAAAATACTTTAAAAAATATGTTTCTCGCCAACAGGGGAAACATTATTTACCAGTAACAGAAAAACACTTATTTTTCAGAAGGAAAAAGCACCGAGAAGCATATTGCACTCTAACTGAGTGTCAAGGCCACTGGCTTCAGAATTTCTGAGCTCAATGTCACCTGAATCCAAAACTTTCACAAACTCCAAATCTGGAAACTCCTGAATGACACACAGCAAGCAGCGAAACACCTTCTCTGCTCCTGGAGCTCATCAGCATAGACTTTCCTCTGGAACAGACAAAGTATACAATACTACCTTCCATGATGCAAGATTATAATCCTTAAAAAAAGTAGAACAAGAATGTACTAGTTGAATCATAAATTCATTCTGTATTCCAATGGTTTCCAACAATGCTTTATTACCATTCTTTATTCACGAGAGAAATGTACATCCAGCCCATTTGATCGTATTCCTGCAGATGGGGTACTTTCTCAGGAAAGGGGCACATCACTGGCAGATTACCAGATGACAAGAAATGAACACAATAGAAATGTTTCTGTTTATACACACTTTTCAAGTTCATTAAACTTGCTTTTTCTACTCCTGTTCTTTCAATGACAAGCCTGAAACATCTTTGGGAATATAGTTCCTACACTTTTCCACAAAGAATTTTTCATATACTGTGGAGTCAATTTTCTTCAGACAGTTTTTGAAGATGTTGGCTGCAGAAAACTTAATGGTCACATCTTCTAAGCAATAAAGCTGGCCTCTCCCATCTTCATGGCATAGTTGCAAGAAGTCTTCCACTGCTCTAGAAATGAGAGGGTTTGAAGACATGTTAGAATGACCACCACCTTCTTCCAGAGGAGGTGATGAATGTGTAAACCTACTTCTCATGGAGAGGTGTTCTTAGATAGGGACTGCAGACTAGCTGAAAGCAGATTCTGTAAAAAGCAGCAGCTTGGATAGAACTTGTCATTCCAATACAACTGTCCCTTTGTTTCTTGTTGTCCAGCATCAGGCTACAGCAGAAGTATTTGACATTTCATTCACACCTGTGTAATAAAAGCCAGCATGATCCAGACTCCTTTATGAGACAGGAACTCAAGTGAGAAAAAGCAGAGTGTACAGGCATTCTATAGATTTCACATGAAAAGTCATACTTCATTTTTTCCTTTCTCTATTTTGTTCAATTTCACAAGATTGTGCTATCCTCCATTAAATTTTAGGTTTTTGGTATTTTGGACAAGCCTTTGGTAGATAGTTTTTTTCATGAGTAGTAACAGTATTCCTGCCATCTTAAACTGACATGTGAAGCTTCTCACTACTTCACACTAAATAAGATTTCTACTATAATATGAAGGAAACAGCAGACACTTATTTACTGTATTCTGAGATGATTTATATGAGTTTATATTTACATAGGTCAAATCTTTCTCATTTTCCAAGACACTATTCTACTCAGGACACTTTGGGGGTCATATGAACATTTCTGGACAACCCAAGAGCTATTTATCCATAACTCATTTTTCATCACATGTTATAAAGCTTAGATACTAAGTCAGTTTCTGCCTGTTTTAGTTAGGGTTTCCATTGCTGAGATGAGACCCCATGACTAAGGCAATTCTTATAAAGACAACGTTTACTTGGGGCTGGCTTACAGGTTCAGAGGTTCAGTCCATTATCAGCAAGAGAGACCTGCATGGTAGCATCCACCAAGTATGTTACTGGAGGAGCTGAGAGTTCTGTATCTTGATCAGAAGGCAACTAGGAGAAGATAGACTTTCAGGTAATTAAGGAGGAAATTCTCAATGCTTATCTCCAGTGACACACTTCCTCCAACAAGGCCACACCTACTCTAGCAAGGCCACACCCACTCTAGCAAGGCCACACCTCCTAATACTACCACATCCTGGGCCAAGAATCTATAATTCACTACACTATTTCAGAAAAGTTATATGCAGGCTTTCCCCTTATAAGAATTTTAGTATGACATCTGAAGGACTCCTTTTTTCCCTACCAAATAAAAGTAACTACGTTCAATATCTGGTCATGTTTCCTAAGAGCTAATATTAAGCAGATCATCATCAAAGTATTTTCTAAAGTAGATTATATTAATGGCACTTAACTTCTGGAAAAGTCAACACACAGCTTTATTAAGAGTATGGTATGTGTGGTAAATGAACTAATACCTAAAGCTTAAATTATTATTCTCTTATCGTTAAATCATACACACACACACACACCACACACCACACACACACACACACACTCACTCGCTCGGGCTCGTGTGTGTGTGTGTGTGTGTGTGTGTGTGTGTGTGTGTGTGGTGTGTTTGTGTGTGTGTGTGTGTGTGTGTGTGTGTGCCTTAATTCTTTCAGTTCCTGTCATTTCAATCCATCTAGTCAATACAGTATTTTGTCTGTAGACTCAACCAAAGTGTATTTTATGAAGTTCACCTGTATTTAGGGCCCATTCATCTATAAATTTGTTAGAATTAAGACTGAATCAATTTATCAAGATGTGGTTTACTTCTTTTATCATAAATACCTACCAACCCAGTTTTGCCACAGCATTTTTATTGCATTAATGTACCATGCCACTCTTCCTTTTGAAAACAGCATTTTATATCACCATTCATACACAAAAGCACATTCCATATTATTCAAACTGCCTATTTAAAAAATGTCAAATTTTAACAAAAAGGCTTATTTCTAAGATTATACATGAGAAAATGAAGAATCTTTAGGGCCGTGAATCTTGGAGCAATGGGACATGGGCATTTGGGCACTCAGAAAGCTGCATCACCTGACTTGGAGTCAAAATTATTAAGCTTGTTTACAACAGGCAATTAGAATCGCTACATAATATATTATTACCAATATGAAAATAGAACTCAAAACAAAAATAATTTTAAAAATATAAAAAAGGTAATAAGCCAAAAGAGAGGGCTCTAAAATGAAAACATTTAAAATAAAAAAATATTTTGATGGGTATTTTCTGTATTTACATTTCAAATATTATCACCTGCCCTCTCCTTTCTCATCGGTCCTCCCTCTTTGTGTGGTTTAGCAATGAGGGTTATTGTTGCCTCAAAAAATAAGTTAGGTAGTGTTCCATCGGATTCTATTTTGTGGAATAGTTTGGAGAGTATTGTATTATGTCATCAATAAATGTCTCATAAAACTCTGCACTGAGCCCATTAGGACTTGGATTTTTTTTTTTTTTTTTTTTTTTTTTTTTGTTTTGTTTTGTTTTGTTTTGTTTTGTTTTGTTTGGGAGGCTTTTGATGACCGCTTTTATTTCTTTAGGTGTTATGAGATTATTTAGATGGTTTACTTGGTCCTGGTCTAACTTTAGGATCTTGTATCTGTCTAGAAATTCATCCATTTCCTCCAGACTTTCCAACTTTGTGGAGTATAAGTTTTTGTAGTGGTATCTGATGATTTCTTGAATTTCCTCAGTTTCAGATTTTATGTCTCCACTTTCCTTTCTGATTTTGTTAATTTGCATACTCTCTCTTTGCCCTCTAGTTAGTTTGGGTAAGGGTGTATCAATTTTGTTAATTTTCTCAAAGAACCAGCTCTTTGTTGGTTTTTTAATGGTTCTTTTTTTTTTCTATTTGTTCTATTTCTGCCCTAAGTTTGATTATTTATTGCTGTCTCCTACTCTTGTGTGTATCAGCTTCCTTTTGTTCTAGAGCTTTCAACTGTCCTGTTAGGTTTCTAGTGTATGCTCTCTCCAGTTTCTTTTTGAAAGCACTCAGAGCTATGAGTTTTCCTGTCAGTACTGCTTTCATTGCATCCCATAGGTTTGGGTATGTCCTGTTTTCATTTTCATTGAGTTCTAGAAAATCCCTAATTTTATTCTTTCTTTGTTCTTTGACCCTGCTATTGTTTAATAGAGCATTGTTTCTTCATTGACTCTGCTATCAATTAACAGAGCATTGTCTAGTTTCCATGTGTATATGGGCTTTTTGTTGTCTTTGTTGTTATTAAAGACCAGCCTTAGACCATGGTGATATGAGAGGATGCATGGGAGTATTTCGATCTTCTTGTATCGATTGAGGCTCGTTCTGTGTCCAATTATGTGGTCAATTTTCAAGAAGGTGCCGTGAGGTTCTGAGAATAAGGTGTATTCTTTGTTTTTATGATGATATGTTCTATAGATATCTATTAATTCCAGTTGGTTCATAGTCTCTGATAGTTTTTTATTGTCCTTGTTCAGTTTCTGTTTCCATGATCTGTCCATTGGTGAGAGTGGGGTATTAAAGTTTCCCAGCATTATTGTGTTATTCTGAGATAGTGTCTGTCTTTGTCTCTGAGGTGAGTTTCTTGTATGCAGCAAAATGCTGGGTTTTGTTTATGTATCCAGTCTAATAGCCTATATCATTTTATTGAGGAGTTGAGTTCATTTATGTTAATAGATATCAAGCAATAGTGGTTTCTGTTTCCTGCTATTGTTGCTTTGGAAGGTTGAATTGTGCCTGTGTGTCTTTCTTCTTTCGGTTTTCTTGCTCAGAAGTTTTCTTGTTTTTACTATGAGGTGGTTCTCCTCATTATATTTGGGTTTCCAGCTATAATTCGTTGTAGTGCTGGGTTTGTGGTCATGTATTGTGTGAATTTAGTTTTGTCCTGAAATATCTTTGTCTCACCGTCTATGGAGATTTATAGTTTTGCTGGGTATAGCATCTTGGGCTGGCACTTGTGCTCCCTTAAGGTCTGCATGATGTCTGTCCATGCTCTTCTTCCTTTCATAGTCTCTGTTCAGAAATCGGGTGTGATTCAGATTGGTCTGCCTTTATATGTTACATGACCTTTTTCCCTTACTGCTTTTAGTATTCTTTCTTTGCTTTGGGCACTTGGTGTTTTGACTATTATGTGTCAGGTGGAATTTTTTTTCTGGTTCATCCTATTTGGAGTTCTGTAGGCTTCTTTTATGCTCATGGTCATCTCATTTTTAAGGGTAGGAATGTTTTCTTCCAGGATTTTGTTGAAGATATTTACTGTACCTCTTAGTTGATACTCTTCTCCCTCTTCTATTTCTATTATCCTTAGGTTTGGTCTTCTCATTGTGTCCTGGATCTCCTGCACATTTTGGGTTAGGAGGTTTTTGGGTTTCGCATCTTCTCTGATTATTTTGTCTATGTTTTCAATGTTGTCTTCAGCCCCCAATATTCTTTCTTCCATCTCTTGTAGTCTGTTGGAAATGCTTGCATCTGTGACTCCTGATCACTACTTGCTGATGATATGATAGTATACTTAAGTGAACCCAAAAATTCCACCAGAGAACTTTTACAAATGATAAACAACTTCAGCAAAGTGGCTGGATATAAAATTAACTCAAAAAAATCATTAGCCTTCCTCTAATTAAAGGGTAAACAGAATGAGATATAAATTATAAAAAGAACAACCTTTTCAATAGTCACAAACAATTTAAATAACCTAGTGTGACCCCAACCAAACAAGTGAAAGATCTATATGACAAGAACTTCTATACTCTGAAGAAGGAAACTGAAGAAGTTCTCAGAAGATGGAAAGATCTCCCATGCTCATGAATTGGAAGGATCAACATAGTAAAAATGGCCATCTTGCCAAAAGCAATCTACAGATTCCATGCAATCCCCATCAAAATTCCAACTCAATTTTTTATAGAGTTAGAAAGAACAATTTACAAATTCATTTGGAAGAAGAAAAACATATGATAGCAAAACTATTCTCAAGTAAATTAAAGACTGCCACATAAAACCAGGTATACTGAAACTAATAGAGGAAAAAGTGGAGAAGAGCCTAGATGGTATAGGCACAGGTCAACATTTCCTGAACAGAAGACCTATGGCTTATGCTCTATAATTAAGCATCAACAAATGAGATCTCATGAAATTGCAAAGTTTCTGTAAGGCCAAGGATACTGTCAAAAGGACAAAAGGGCAACCAACAGATTGGGAAAAAATATTTACCAATTATTTTTCTGATAGAGGGCTAGTATCCAGTAAATACAAAGAAGTCAAGAAATTAGACTCTAGAGAATCAAAGAATTCTATTAAAATGGGGGAGGGGAGAGAGTTACAAAGAGACTTCTCAATGTGGCAGTATCAAATGGCTGAGAAGTACCTAAAAAAGGCTCAACATCCCTAGTCATCAGGGAAATGCAAATCAAAACAACCTTAAGATCCACCTCACACCAGTCAGAATGGTTAAGATAAAAAACCTCAGGTGATAGTAGATACTGGTGAGGATGTGGAGAAAGAGGAACACTCCTCCACTGCTGGTGAGACTGTAAACTGGTGCAACCACTCTAAAAATCAGTCTGGTGTTTCCTCAGAACACTGGACCTAAGGATCCAGCTATTCCACTCCTGAACATATACCCAAAAGTAGCACCAATATTTAACAAGAACACATACTCAGCAATGTTTATAGAAGCCTTATTTATATTAGCCAGAAGCTGGAAAGAACCCAGATGTCTTTCAACAGGGAAATGGATACAGAAATTGTGGTACATATACACAACGGAGTACTACTCAGCTATTAAATCTGCAAGTTTATGAAATTCCTAGGCAATGGTTGGAACTTGAAGCTATTATCCTGAATGATGTAACCCAGTCACAAAAGAGCATTCACTGTATGAACTCACTTATAGGCAGATACACCCCTCCCAAAAAAATGCTCAGAATACCCAAGAAACCATCCAAAGAACTTATGACGTTCAAAAAGAATGAAGACCAGAATGTGGAAGCCTCAGTTTTTCTTATACAGGAGAACAAAACAAGGCAGGAAATACAAGGTCAAATAGAGGATCAGGGATTGAAGAAAAGTTCTACAAAGACAGCTTAATCTGCAGAATCACCCCATATGTAGCCACCAAAGCCAAGCACTATTGCTGATGCCAAGAATGTTTATTGCCAGGAACCAGATATGAATCTCCTCAGAGTCTCTCCCAGAGTCATATAGATACAGATGAGAATGCTTGCAAGCAAACATCAGACTGAACACAGGGACCCCAGAGAAAGGACTGAAAAAGCTGAAAGGTTTGCACCCTCATGGGAAGAACGACATCATCAACAGCCAAACTACTGAAGTGGAGAGGGTGATTGAGAAAGGGAGCATCTTTCATTTCAAACGTAAATACAGAGAATATCCAATAGAATTCAAAAAAGAAAAAAAAGAACACACATGGTATGTACTCACTGATAAGCAGAAACTAGCTCAAAATCTCTGAACAACCAAGAAACAATTCACAGACCTTATGAAGCTCAAAAAGAGGGGATGCCATAATGTGTATGCCTCAGTCTTTCTTAGAAGCATCCATGGGAGAAAGTACAGGGACAAATAGAGGAGCAGGAATTTAAGTCAAGATCATTCAGAGACTGCCTCACCTGGGGATCTACCACATATGCACCCATCAAACTCAAGCACTATTGCTGATGCCAAGAAGTGCTTACTGGCAAGAGATATGGATGCCTTATTAGCGGCTCTGCCAGTCATACAGAAACAGTTGAGGATGCTTGCAGCTAACCATCAGACTGTTCACAGGGTCCCAATGAAGGACTAAAGAAGCTGGAAAGGTATGCAACCCCATGGGAAGAACAAGATTATCAACTATACAAACCCTTCACAATTCCTAGGGAGTAAAACACTGACCAATTAGCAAACATGGAGAGACCCATGGCTCCAGTTGCATATGCAGCAGAGGATAGCATTGTCAGGCATCAATGCGAGAAGATGCCTTTGGACCAGTGAATGTGCATTTCCCCAGTGTAGGAGAATGCCAAGGTGCTGAGGTAGAGAGGGTGGTTGGAAGATGGAGCACCTTCATGGAAACAAGTGGAGGATGAAGGGGACAGAGAAGTAGGGAGAAAGACGATAACATTTGAAATATAAATACAGAGATTATCGAATAAAAAAAAAAAAAGAACAAAAAAGGGTAGTTTATTGGCTTGGCATCTGTCCAGGAATATGCTGCACTTTCTCTGAGGTTCATAATTCTATGTACTAGTGCCTCAAGTGTTGCAAAGATTAGAACTTTGTAAAGCAAATGCTACATTGTTTCTTATGGAACGTTTTATCCCTAATATGATTTTTCTGATAGCTTCTTAGACCTGGTACAGGGGTAAGAATTTTTCCTCATATATCACTTTGGAACAGTTTTATGCATGCATTCTATGATGTAAATAGTTAAAGATTTGTACACTCATTAAATTTCTAAAGTTTTTCTCAAGTATGCAGTCTTTCTTAATAAAAAATTTGTCTCATTCACTTTATTTGTTAGGTTTCTCTCTTACTTGGACTGTCTGTGATTACCTATTTTTTTCCTTACAGCTTTATTTAAATAGAGATCCATGCACAGATTTTTCAAAGCATTTTGACATAAAACTATATGAGTATATTTTGCTCAGTACTTGATCTTTTTAAAAAAGATTGATACTATACATTAAAATCTTATGTGCTATCATAAGCAGAAGTACACATAAAACAAAATTAACATGGAAATAGTCAAAGTTTTCTTGGTGTATATGGATTAAACATAGTTGTTTTTAAATACCAAAAATTGCCACAAGATAATCTTCTGTTTTTTAATTTTTCCTCATGTTTACTGTTAATTATAAATATCAATTTTTCTTTGTTTTCTTTTTTTCATGGACTTCACACAGTCTGTGAGTTGTTTCTGGGGCAGTGCCAGCCTCTGGAGTTAGCATCCCACTATCAGTGACTGCATATTATGTCTGTTCTTTAATGACTGGGTTATCTCACTCAGGATGATATTCTCTAGATGCAGCCATTTTCTTAAGAATTTGGTTAAGTCATTGTTTCTGGTGGCTGAGTAGTATTCCATTGTGTAAATGTACCACAATTTTTGTATCCATTCATCTACTGAAGGACATCTGGGTCCTTTCCAGCTTCTGGCTATTATAAATAGAGCTATTATGAACATTGTGGTGCATGTATCTTTGTTGTATATTAAAGTGTCTCTGGGGTATATGCCCAGAAGTGGAATATCTGGTTCTTCAGGTAGGACTATGTCCAATTTTCTGAGAAATCACCAGACAGATTTCCAGAGTGGATGTATCAGTTTACAACCCCACCAACAGTGGAGAAGTGTTCCTCTTTCTCCACAGCCTCTCCAGCATCTGCTGTCATCTGAGTTTTGGATCTTGGCCAATCTGAATGGAGTGAGGTGGAATCTCAGGGTTGTTTTGATTTGCATTTCCCTGATGGCTAAGGATGTTGAGTGCTTCCTCAGATGTTTCTCAGCCATTTGATATTCCTCAATTGAGAATGTTTTGTTTAGCTCTGTACCCCATTTTTTATAGGGTTGTTTGATTCTCTGGTGTCTAGCTTTTTGAGTTCTTTGTATACCTTGGATATTAGGACTCTATCTGATGTGGAGTTGGTAAAGATCTTTTATAATTCTGTTGGCTGCCGTTTTGTTTTCTTGACAATGTCCTTAACCTTACAGAAACTTTGCAATCTAATTAAGTCCCATTTGTCAATCTTTGACCTTAGAGCTTTAGCCATTGGTGTTTTGTTCAGAAAATTTTCTCCTGTGCCTATGTGTTCTAAGGTTTTCCCTACTTTCTCCTCTGATAGTATCAGTGTAACTGGTTTAATGTGGAGATCTTTGATCCACTTACCCTTGAGCTTTGTACAAGGAGATAAGAAACGGTCTATTTTCATTCTTTTGCATGCTGAGTGCCAGTTGGACCAGCACCATTTGTTGAATAGGCGGTCCTTTTTCCATTGAATGTTTACAGCTCCTTTGTCAAAAATCAGGTAATCATATACATGAGGGCTCATTTCTGGATCTTCTATTCTATTCCATTGATTCACATGCCTATTTCTGTACCAATACCATGCAGTTTTCAGCACAATTGCCTTGAAATATAGCTAGAGATCAGGGATAGTGATTCACGCAGATGTTTTCTTTTGTTGAGGATGGATTTCGCTATTCTAGGTCTTTTGTTGTTCCATATGAAATTGCACATTAATCTTTCCAAATCAATGAAGAACTGGGTTGGAATTTTGATGGAGATTGCATTGAATCTGTAGATTGCTTTTGGTAGGATGGCCATTTTTAAAATGTTGATCCTTCTTATCCATGAGCATGGGAGGTCTTTCCATTTTCTGAGATCTTCCTCAATTTCCTTCTTTAGAGGTTCGAAGTTCTTGTAGTTCTTGTCATACAGGTCCTTCACTTGCTTAGTTAGAGTCACACCAAGGTATTTCATAGTTTTTTGACTATTGTGAAGGGTACCTTTTCCGTAATTTCTTTCTCCACATGTTTGTCTTTTGAGTATTGGAAGGCTACTGATTTGTTTGAGTTAATTTTGTATCCAGCCACTTTGCTGAACTTGTTTTTCAGCTATAGCAGTTCTCTGGTGGAATTTTTGTGGTCACTTAAGTACACTATCATGTCATCTGCAAAGAGTGATGTTTTTACCTCTTCCTTTCCTATTTGTATCCCCTTGATCTCCTTTTGCTGTCTAATTGCTCCAGCCAGGACTTCCAGTACTATGTTGAGTAGGTAGGGGAAGAGTGGGCAGCCTTGTCGAGTCCCTGATTTTAGTGGGATTGCTACAAGTTTCCCACCATTAAGATTGATGTTGCCTGTTGGTTTACTGTATATTGCTTTTATTATGTTTAGGTATGGGCCTTGGATTCCTGTTCTTTCCAAGACTTTTAAAATGAAGGGATGTTGAATTTTGTCAAATGCTTTCTCAGCATATAGTGAGATGACCATGTGATTTTGCTTTTTGAGTTTGTTTATATGGTGGATTACATTCATAGATTTCCTTATATTAAACCATGTCTGCATCCAAGGGATGAAGCCGACTTGGTCATGATAAATGATTGTTATGATGTGTTCTTGGATTCGGGTGCAAGGATTTTGTTGAGTATTTTTGCATCAATGTCCATAAGTGAGATTGGTCTGAAGTTCTCTTTTTTTGTAGGGTCTTTGTGTGGTTTAGGAAGGAGGGTTATTGTAGCCTCAAAAATGAGTTAGGTAGTATACCATCTGACTCTATCTTGTGGAATAGTTTGGAGAGTATTGGTGTTATGTCCGCAATAAATGTCTGATAAAATTCTGAACTGAACCCAACTGAACCTGGGCTTTTTTTGGTTTGGAGGCTTTTGATGACTTCTTCTATTTCTTTAGGTATTATGTGATTATTTAGGTGGTTTACTTGGTCCTGGTTTAACTTTAGGAAGTTGTATCTGTCTAGGAATTCATCCATTTCCTCCAGATTTTCCAAGTTTGTGGAGTATAGGTTTTTGTAGTAGGATCTGATGATTTCTTGAATTTCCACAGTTTCAGTTGTTATGTCTCCACTTTCCTTTCTGATTTTGTTAATTTGTATACTCTCTCTTTGCCCTCTAGTTAGTCTGATTAGCGTTTTATCAATCTTGTTGATTTTCTCAAAGAATCAGCTCTTGGTTTTGTTGATTTTTTCAATGGTTCATTTTGTTTCTATTTGGTCTATTTCTGCCCTAATTTTGATTATTTCTTCTATCTACTCTTCTTGGGTGTATCTGCTTCCTTCTGTTCTAGGGCTTTTAGCTGTGCTGTCAAGTTGCTGATGTATGCTCTCTCCAGTTTCTTTTTGGAAGAACTTAGGGCCATGAGTACTGCTTTCATTGTATCCCATAGGTTTGGGTATGTTGTGTTTTTGTTTTCATTGAATTCAAGAAAATCCTTATTTTCTTTCTTTATTTCTTCATTGACCCTGCTATTGATTAACAGAGCTTTGTCTAGTTTCCATGTGTATGTGGGCTTTTTGTTGTCTTTGTTGTTATGAAAGACCAGCTATAAACCATGGTCATCTGAGAGGATGCATGGGAGTATTTCAATCTTCTTATATCGATTGAGGCTCGTTCTGCGTCCAATTATGTGGTCAATTTTTGAGAATGTGCCATGGGGTGATGAGAAGGCGTGTTCTTTTACTTTAGGATGATATGTTCTGTATATATCTATTAATTCTAGTTGGTTCAAAGTCTCTGCTAGTTTTACAGTGTCATTTTTCAGTTTCTGTTTCCATGATCTGTCCACTGGAGAGAGTGGGGTATTAAAGTCTCCCACTATTATTGTGTGGGCTGAAATGTATTTTTTGAGCTTTAGTAGGGTTTCTTTTATGAATGTGGTTGCTTTTTAATTTGGAGCATATATGTTAAGGATTGAGAGTTCCTCCTGACAGTTTTCCCTGGTAATGAGTAAAAAGTTTCCTTCCTTATTTTTTTGATAACTTTTGGTTGGAAATTTACTTTATTCGATATTAGAATAGCCATCCCAGATTGATTCTTGGGGCTGTTTGCTTCGAAGTTTTTTCCCACCCTTTTACTCTGAGATAGTGTCTGTCGTTGTCTCTGAGATGTGTTTCCTGTATGCAGCAAAATGCTGGATTTTGTTTATGTATTCAGTCTGATAGCCTATGTCTCTTTATTGGGGAGTTGAGTCCATTTATGTTAATAAATATCAAGTAATAGTTGTTTCTGTTTTCTTCTATTATTGCTTTTGTGGTTTGAGTTGTGTCTGTGTCTTTTTATTTTTTGGTTTTCTTGCTTAGGAGTTTTCTTTTTTTTTATTAGGATGTATTTCCCCTCATTGTATTGGGTTTTCCACCTATAATTCGTTGTAGTGCTATATTTGTGGTCAGATATTGTGTAAATTTAGTTTTGTCCTGGAATATCTTGGTTTCCCCATCTATGGTGATTGATAGTTTTGCTGGGTATAGCAGCTTTGGCTGGCACTTGTGCTCTCTTAGGGTGTGCATGATGTCTGTCCAGGCTCTTCCAGCTTTCATAGTCTCTGTTGAGAAATCGGGTGTGATTCTGATTGGCCTGCCTTTATATGTCACCTGACCTTTTTTTTTTTTACTGCTTTTAGTATTCTTTCTTTGCTTTGGGCACTTGGTGTTTTGACTATTATGTGTCGGGACATATTTCTTTTCTGTTCCAACCTATTTGTAGTTCTGAAGGCTTCTTTTAATGCTCCTGGTCATCTCATTCCTAAGGGTAGGGAAGTTTTTTTCTACGATTTTGTTGAAGATATTTACTTTGCCTCTTAGTTGATACTCTTCTCTCTCTTCTATTCCTATTATCCTTAGGTTTGGTCTTCTCATTGTGTCCTGGATTTTCTGGATATTTTGGGTTAGGAGCTTTTTGTTTTTTGCATCTTCTCTTGCTGTTTTGTTTATGTTTACAATGTTGTCTTCTGCCCCCGAGATTCTCTCTTCCATCTCTTGTAGTCTATTTTAAATGCATTCTTCCCTGACTCCTGATTTCTTTTTTAGGTGTTCTACCTCTACGGTTATCTCTTTTAGTGTGTTCTTTATTGTGTCAATTTCTGTTTTAAATTCCCTCTTCCATTCCTTCATCTCTTTGGTTCTTTTTTCCTCTCTTTCTTTGAGTTTTTTGTTTTTCTTGTTTCCTCTTTAAAAGCTTCTGATTCTTTTTGCTTTTCCTCCCCTTCTTGTTTAAGTATTTCTATCAGCATCTTGAGGTATGATTTCAGGTCTGCGTCTTTTTTTTCTGGAGTGTTTGGCATTCCAAAGTTTGCTGTTATGGGAGAGCTGGTTTCTGGTGTTGCCCGGTTGTCTTGGTTTCCTTGGGATATACTCTTTCGCTTTCCTCTTGCCATCTCTTTGTCAGTGATATGTTCTTGCCTTTCCCTTGTATCTGGTCTGTGTCCCTGTTCTCCCCTGGTCCAGGTGGCAGAAGGGCCTAGCCCTGTTCTGTGCCTCAAATTCGCTGGGTAGAAACAGAGGTTCCAATGCTGTGTTCTTGCTTCCTGGATCTGGCAGGGCAAGAGCGTGCTTTCCGTGCACACTCAGCAGAGATCTCTCTGCTCCCTGGCTGCCCAAATCTCCTACTCACCAGTCTTTAAAACTTCAGGAACTGCTGGTCTGGGTGGCAGATGAGCTGAACCCTGTTCTGTGCCCCGAAGGCTATCTTCTTAAATCTTGTGTTATTAATAATTTAAGTTCTAGGTGTACCCCAATCTGAGTGGGTGCTATATACACTTGCTGTTACTGTTTTGTTTTTGTTTTTGTTTTTCTATGAGGGGTTGGGGTTTCCAGTTTTTGGGCTTTGTTTTTTTGTTTGTTTGTTTGTTTTGTTTTGTTTTGTTTTTTTTTTTTTTTTTTTTTTGAGCTTCATATGATTGGTAAGAAGTTTCTCGGGTATTCAGAGCTTTCTGTGGCTAGTACCCAATTATCAGTGACTGCATATTATGTCTGTTTTTTTGTGATTGGTTTACCTCACTCAGGATGATATTCTCTTGATACATCCGTTTTCCTAGGAATTTCATAAAGTCATTGTTTCTAGCAGCTGATTAGTACTCCATTGTGTAAATATACCACAATTTTTGTATCCTTTCTTCTACTAAAGGACATCTGGATTCTTTCCAGCTTCTCGCTATTATAAATAAGGTAACTATAAATATGATTGAGCATGTGTACTTAATGTATGTTTGAGCATCTTTGGGATATAAGCCCAGAAGTGGAATAACTTGGGCTTCAGGTAGAACTATGTCCAATTTTCTGAGGAACTGCATGAATGATTTCCAGAGTGGTTGTACCAGCTTACAACCCCACCAACATGGGAGGAGTGTCCCTCTTCTTCCTCATCATCGAAAGCATCTGCTGTCATTTGGGTTTTTGATATTAGCCATTCTAGTGGTTTTAGGTGAATCTCAGGGTTGTTTTGATTTGCATTTTTCTGATGACTAGGGATGTCGATATCACTCAATTGAGATCCTTTTTATTTATCTCTGTACCCCATTTTTAATAGACCATTTGATTCTATGGAGTCAAACTTCTTGAGTTCTTTGTAGATATTGGATATTAGACCTCTATCAGATGTAGGGTTGGTAAAGATCTTTTTCCAATATCTTGGCTGCCGTTTTGTTTTCTTGACAGTGTCCTTTCCCTTACAGAAACTTTGCAATCTCATTAAGTCCCATTTCTTGATCCTTGACCTTAGAGCACAAGCAATTGGTGTCCTGTTCAGGAAACTTTCCACTGTGCCTATGTGTTCTAATGTTTTCTTCACTTTCTTGTCTAATAGTTACAGTGTACCTGATTTAATGTGGAGATCTTTGATTCACTTGCACTTGAATTTTGTACAAAGAAAGGGTCTATTTTCATTCTTCTGCATGCTGAGTGCCAGTTGAGCCAGCACTATTTGTTGAAGAGTATGCCCTTTTCTTTATTTTCTTTCAAAGATTTATTTATTATACGTAAGTACACTGCAAATGTCCTCAGACACACCAGAAGAGAGTATCAGATCTTATTACAGATGGTTGTGAGCCACCATGTGGTTACTGGGACTTGAATTTAGGACCTCTGGAAGGGCAGTCAGTGCTCTTAACCACTGAGTCATTTCTCCAGCCATGCTATGTTTTTATTAAAACATTTTTCTTAAAGAGAGATACGTGCACAGATTTTTAAAAGAATTTTGGCATAAAACTATATGAATATATTTTTGTCAGTACATAATTCTTTTAGAGGGTTGATAGTATGCATTGAAATCTTACCAGTTACCTTAAGCATACAGTACATGCAGAACAGAACATAACATGAAAACAGTTAGTTTTCGTGGTGTGTACAAATTAAACATAATGATTTTTGAATATCAAAAATTGCCACCAGGATATATTCTTAGCTCTTGAATTATTAATGATTTAAGATCTAGGTGTACCACACTGTGAGCGGGTGATATACACTTAATTTTTTTTTCTAAAAAGAACTGAGGTTTTCACATTTTGGCTTTGTGGGTTTTTTGTTTGTTTGTTTTTTTGTTTGTTTTTGAGCTTTATATGGCCTGTGAGTTGTTTCTGTGGTATTCAGAGCTTTATAGGGATAGTATCCATTTATCAGTGACTGTATATTATGTCTGTTCTTTTGTGATTGGGTTATCTCACTCAGGATGATATTCTCTAGATGCACTCATTTTCTTAGGAATTTCATAAAGTCATTGTTTTAAATAGCTGAATAGTACTTCATTGTGTAAATATACCACAATTTCTGTATTTATTCATCTACTGAAGGACATTGGGTTCTTTTCAGCTTCTGGCTATTATGAATAGGGCTGCTATGAATACTGTGGTGTGTGTGCCCTTACTGTAAGTTGGAGCATAACTGGTCTTAAGGTAGGACTATGTCCAATTTACTGAGGAACCACTAGACTGATTTCTAGAGTCGTTGTACCACCTTACAGCCCCAACAAGAGTGAAAGAATGTTCCTCTTTCTCCACATCCTCACCACCATCTGCTGTCATCTGAGATTTGACCTTAGGCATTCTGACTGGTGTGAGGCAGAATCTCGGGGGTGTTTTGATTTTCATTTTTCTGATGACTAGAAATGTTGACCACTTCCTTAGATGCTAAGCAGCGATTTGATATTCCTCAGTTGAGAATATGTTTTTAGCTCTGTACCTCACTTTTTAATAGGATTGTTCGATTCTTTGGGTTCTATCTTCTTGAGTTCTTTATATATATTGGATATTAGACCTTTATTAGCTGTGTGGTTGATAAAGATCTTTCCCCAACTGTTGGGTGCAATTTTGTTTTCTTGACAGTGTCCTTAGCCTTACAGAAACTTAGAGATCTTATTAAGTCCCATTTCTTGATCCTTGTTCTTAGACACAAGTCATTGGTGTTCTGTTCAGGAAAATTTTCCCTGTGCCTATGTGTTCTAAGGTTTTCCCTACTTTCTCTTCTAATAGTTTCAGTGTACCTGGTTTAATGTGGAGATCTTTGAGCCACTTGCACTTGAGTTTTGTACAAGGAGATAAGCAAGGGTCTATTTTGTATTTTTACTGCATGCTGATTGACAATTGAGCCAACACCATTTTTGAAGAGGCTGTCCTTTTTCCACTGAAAGTTTTCAGCTCTTTGTTAAAAATCAAGTGACCATATGTGTGAAGGTTCATTTCTGGATCTTCTATTCTGTTCCATTGATCAACCTGCCTACCTCTGTACTGGTACCACGCAGTTTTTAGCACAACTACCTTGTAATATAACTTGAGGTCCAGGATGGTGATTTTTGCAGAAGTTTTTTTGTTGTTGAGGATGGATATTGATATTCTAGGTTTTTTGTTATTCCAGATGAATTTGCAAGTCACTCTTTCCAACTCTATGAAGTTAGAATTTTCATGGGGATTGCATTAAATCTGTAGATTGCTTTTGGTAAGATGGCCAGTTTTACAATGTTGATCCTTCCAATCCATGATCATAAGAGATTTTTCCATCTTCTGAAATCTTCAATTTCATTCTCCAGAGATTTGAAGCCCTTGTCATACAGGTCCTACACTTGTTTAGCCAGAGTTACAGAAAGCTATTTCATATTGTTTGTGTCTATTGTGAAAGGTATCTTTTCCCCAATTTCTTTCTAATCATGTTTGCCCTTTGAGTAGAGGAAGGCTACTGTTTTGTTTAATTTTATATCCAGCCAGTTGTTCAAGTTGTTTATTAGCTGTAAACATTCTCTGGTGGAATTTTTGGGGTCACTATCATGTCATCTAGTGATGTTTTTACTTCTTCCTTTCAGATTTGTAACCCTTTGATTTCCTTTAGCAGTCTAATTGCTCCAGCCAGGACTTCCACTATTACATTTAATAGGTAGGGGGAGAGTGGGCAGCCTTGTCGAGTCCCTGATTTTAGTGGGATTGCTTTGTCTCACAATTAAGTTTGATGTTGGCTGTTGGTTTGCTGTATATTGCTTTTATTATCTTTAGGTATGGGCCTTGGATTCCTGTTCTTTCCAAGACTTTTAACATGAAGGGGTGTTCAATTTTATCAAACTCTTTCTCAGCCTCTAGTGAGATGGCCATGTGTTCTCCCCACCCCCTTTGAGTTTGTTTATATGGTGGAGTATGTTGATGGATTTCTGTATATTAAACTATCCCTGCATCCCAGGGATGAAGCCTACTTGATCATGGTGAATGATCGTATTGATGTGTTCTTGCATTCAGTTTGCAAGAATTTTGTTGAGTATTTTTGCATCAATGTTCATAAGGGAGATTGGTCTGGAGTTCTCTTTCTTAGTAGGGTCTTTGTGTGGTTTTTGAATGAGGGTTACTGTGGCTTTGAAGAATGAGTTGGGTAGTGTTCCATCTGACTCTATTTTGTGGAATAGTTTGGAGAGTATTGGTATTAGGTAGTTAATAAATGTCTGATAGAATTTTGCATTGAACCTATCTGTTCCTATTTTTTGTTGGTTTTTTTTTTTTGTTTGTTTTGTTTTGTTTTGTTTCTTTTTTGTTTGGGAGGCTTTTGATGAATGCCTCTATTTCTTTAGTTATTATGGGATTATTTAGATGGTTTATCTGGTCCTGGTTTAACTTTGTTATCTGGTACCTATCTAGGAATTTATTCACTTCCTTCAGATTTCCAGTTTTTTGAGTATAGGTTTTTGTATTAGGATCTGACGATTTCTTGAATTTCCTCAGTTACAGTTGTTAGGTCTCCACTTTCATTTCTGATTTTGTTAATTTGGCCTCTTTGCCCTCTAGTTAGTTTGGCTAAGTGTTTATAAATCTTGTTAATTTTCTCAAAGAACCAGCTGTTGGTTTTGATTCATTCTTTGAATGCTTCTTTTTGTTTCTATTTTCTCCTCTGAGTTTGATTATTTCTTGCCATCTACTCCTGTTGGGTGTATCTGCTTTCTTTTGTTTAGATCTGTGAAGTGTGCATTCAAGTTGCTAGTGCATTCTTTCTCCAGTTACTTTTTAGAAGCACTCAGAGCTATGAGTCTTCCCCTTAGTACTGCTTTCATTACATCCCATAAGTTTGGGTATGTTGTGCTTTCATTTTCATTAAATTCTAGAAAATTTTTAATTTCTATTTTTTTGACCATGCTATTGTTAAATAGAGCATTGTCCAGTTTCCATGTATATATGGGCTTTTTTGTTGTTGTTGTTGTTGTTATTAAGGCAGTAAGGCAGAAGCACTGAAAAGTCTTCCTTATTTATTTTAGTTAACACAACTGCATTCTAATACAGTGGCTTCAACATTCCTAATGCTACAACACTGTCATAAAATTCAATGCAGGCAGATTTACCTTGAGACAACAGAATGGTGTTTCACTCCTAATATCATTGAAAACGTGTTTTCCTATGGTCTTATGTACCTGATAGAGGTACATAACTCCATCAAAGTAGTTGCTATCCACATGTTGAAAAACATTAATCTAGTGTTAATTTATGTTAAAAATATGCAGAAAATAGTAATAAATAGTAATAGGTTCAGCATGCTGTATGAGAGATATTTTGTACAGAGAGGCAACACACATATATATCTACCTTTCCCAACTTGAAACTGAAAACAACAAAGTTCATCTTGTTCAACCAAAGATATTTATAGCAGCTACATACAGTACTATGGGGAAGGTAACCAGAGCCCAAGTGTCTCAAAGACAGTTATCCTGCAACTTGAAAGCAGCATATGATACAGATTACAAATACTTGACCCTCAGGGCAACGTGTGTATCTGTAGAAATGTTGACACAATAAAAAGCATTCCATTTTGGTGGCTCAGTTTATGACTGAGTTTCTTCATTTGTGTTAAACATACAGAATGATACTGCTGTCATTGTTTATTTTGAAAAGTGTATTATCCACTGAAATAAGATTTTCTTTGCAATGGATTATTTAAGTCTCCTAGAAAGTATTACACAATACTGCATTCTCTGGCTTCTCTACTTTGTCTTCATTATGAATTATTTGATAGTGAGCAATTTGATGAATATTCATTATAACATTTTCAGAATTTCTCAAGCACAAATACTTCATAGTTTCTAAGATGAGAACATTACTTAAATGCTTTCACAAGTTCCTCATGTTCATAATAAACTCTAATGTAGAGCCTCAAGTGTTGCAAAGAATTCTGCTTGGGTCCCCACACACTATAAATTTCCAGAGACTTTCTTAGACCCAATTTTTACATAAAGATCTTTCTGCATGTTATATTAATAAGGTTTCTCTCCTGTATGTATTCTCTGATGCATTGTTAGAGATGAACTAACAGTAAAGAATTTGAACATTTATATTTGAAATGTCTCTGTCCTTTTTTTATATGTTTACATTTATTGGTGATAAACACTAGATTTCTTTCATCTTTTGGTGAATAATATTGCTATGGGCACTGTTATACAAATTCCTGACTATGCATTGACTTAGAAATAGAATTTCTAGGCTGCATGATAACTCTAGGCTTACATTTTTATGGGTCTGATGCTGTTCTTTACAATAGTTCTAGCATTTGGGCCAAAAACCGTACATAAAGATTCAATTTCTTCACACTGTTGATGTTTTCTTTCTCTCCCTTCCTCCCTGTCTCTCCTCTCTTCTTTCTTTGTTATAATCATCCTAATCCCCCTTTGTTTAATTTTAAAGGTTTATTTATTTATCACATAAAAGTACACTGTAGCTGTCTTCAGATACACAAGAAGAGGGCATCAGTTCTCATTAGTTGGTTGTAAGCTACCATGTGTGGTTGCTGGGATTTAAACTCAGGACCTCTGGAAGAGCAGTCCTCTTAACCACTATGCCATCTCTCCAGCCCCATCCTAATTACATTTAAGTGATGTCTCTTAGAGCTTTTAATTTGCTGTTCCCCCTCTAATGATGTATTACAATTATCTTGTCGTGTGCTTATTGGTCTTTTATACATATTCAGAGAAAGTCTATTCAATTCCTTTAGCACCCCCCTGTCCCTTAAGTGGATATTTTCTTTATTTTCATTTCAAAGGTTATCATCTATCCCTGTTTCCCCTTCAGAACACCCTTATTCCATACCCCTCCCCCTGCTTTTATGAGGGTGCCCCCACCCACTCACCCAGTTCGTCCCACCTCTCAGCCCTACACGGGGAAATAGAGCCTTCAGAAGAACAAGGTACGTTTCTCCCGTTGATACCCAATGAGGCCATCCTTTGCTGCATATGCTCAGTACATAACTGGGTATGTATTGAGTCCCTCCATGTGTACTCTTTAGTTAGTGGTTTAGTCTCTGGTAGCTCTATGGGATCTGGTTGGTTGACATTGTTGTTCTTCCTATGGAGTTGCAAACCCCTTCAGCTCCTTCAGGCTTTCCTCTAACTCCTCAATTGGTGACCCTATTCTCAGTCCAATGAATGGCTGAGAGCATTTGTCAGGCTGTGGCTCCTCTAAGGAGACAGCTATATCAGGATCCTGTCAGGATGCACTTCATGGCATCTGGAATAGTGTCTGTGTTTGGTGTCTCTATATGGAATGGATCCCCAGGTGGGGCAGTCTCTGGATGGTCTTTCCTTCAGTCTCTACTTCACACTTTGTCTCCTTATTTCCTCCTGTGAACATTTTGTTTCTTCTAAGGACAAGACTGAAGCATCCAGTCTTCTTGAGCTTCATGTGGTATGTGAATTGTATCTCTCTCCTGTATGTATTCTTTGATGAGTTCTAAGATGATCTTTCGTGGTGAAGGGTTTGTCTCATTTATTTCATTTGAAAATATTTTCTTATGTATACATTCTCTGATGAGTGCTAAGACTACATTTACGTCTAAAGAACTTATCACATTCATTACATTTATAAGGTTTCTCTCGTGCATGAATTCTGTGATGAATACTAAGACTATATTTCTGAGCAAAGCACTTGTTACATTCACTATATTTGTAAGGTTTCTCTCCTGTATAAATTCTCTGATGACTTCTAAGATCACCTTTTTGAGTGAAGCATTTGTCACATTTGATATATTTGTATGGTCTTTCTCCTGTATGAATTTTCTGATGAATAGTAAGACTACATTTTCAGGAAAATCACTTGTCGCATTCACTAAATTTATAAGGTTTCTCTCCTGTATGAATTCTCTGATAAATTAAAAGATGGCCTTTCTGGGTAAAAGATTTGTCATATTCAATACATCTGTAAGGTTTCTATCCTGTATGAATTCTCTGGTGAATTCTAAGATCAGTTTTGAAGGTAAAGCATTTGTCACATTCACTATATTTGTAAGGTTTCTCTCCTGTATGAATAGTCTGATGTTGTCTAAGCTTGCATTTCTTGGTGAAGCATCTGGCACATTCACTACATTTGTAAGGTTTCTTTCCACTATTAGCTTGTTTCAGCATGAATATTTTTGTTTAAAGTCAGAAATCTTATCAAGCACTGTACTACTGTGTTCTTTTTTTTCCTATGTGGATTCCTTGATTTAGACCAATAATAGAACACAAATTTAAAAATTTTATACAGTTTTTATATTTGTGAGGTTTTTTGTGTTTCCAGTTTCACGTCTGTTTAGGTTTGATGACTCAACATGTATATCCCTGAAGTTAGCCTGGTAAAGTGCACTTTGGGTATATTCATGAATGATTTTTCCATATTCATGACATTTATAAAACATCTCTTGGGTATTCACTTCCTTGAGGACAATATGCCGTGTGTCTTGATCCAAGACATTCTCATATTTAGGACACATGCAATGATTCTCTGAAAAAAAAAGTACAATTAGAGATGATAGATGATTGGTGTCTAAGTAAGACAATATCCCACGTTTACTGAAATTTTCTAAAGTAAAGATATTCAAGGACAGAGCTCTCAAAAGTGGTCTTTTGTGTTTCACAATCATTACATGAATGCTTAAAACAATCCCAAATCTCATCTATTACAAATGACAGGAAATGATAATAGCCTCATAACTTTTATTTAAAGATTTAATTTTACAGAAGGTAGAAAGAACAGCTTGAGTAGTAAAGAACTTTGAGAAAGAAACTCATTAAAAGATCATATGAACAAATTATCTCTATTTTCTTGTTTATGTTTTATGACAGTGACACTGTGTGGCTTTGGTTAGCTATGAATTCATCATGTAATCCACATTGGCATGGAACTCAATACAAAAAACATACTGTATAAGTACTAAACATAGCCTGTATATGAAAAAGTTTAATCGATAGCAACAAAATTTTCAAACCAACAACTTTCTCCATTTAAAATCTTTTCCATTTTTAAAATTTACAAATACGTGAAGACTTTAATTCAATTTGAAAATTAAAATATTCCAATATTATGTGTGTGGCAATGTATTTTCTTGTTAGGAATATTCAATTTTCTTTGGAACTCGGAAGTTTTGACTAAAAGTAGACAAGTTTGAAAAGATTACGAAGAACACTGGTTCGTCTTCAAAAGAATGAAGAGATATATAAAAGAAACACAATGATAAATTATGTTGGTAACCAGAATTCCCCTTATTCTGGGATTATTTAGACCTTTCAGAGAGATAACATAAATACACAATAGGTAAATTAAAAAATGTTTCAGGAATTCTCCAAGAATTCTCCAAGAATTATATTCTTACCCACAAAAAATAGATTGTTGTAATTCTCCAACATCACATCAATGTACAATGCCCTCTGAGCACAGTCAAGACATTCCTATTCCTCCTGTGAGAAGTCCACAGCTACATTCTTGGATGTGAACAGACCCTGTAACGGAAAATTAACTGTTTATCATGTGTTGGTGGATGAAAGTGATTTTCTAGGCAGAAAAGGTCTGATAAATTCAAGGTCATTTGTGAGACAGTTGATTCATGATAAATATTTAAGGACAAACAACATCTTCTAGAAGTGCTATAGAAATGTGTTAAGATAAGCATTGCTGCTCTTTCATAGGCAATGTATAGAATGATATACTATATTGCTTACATTCCGAATGTCTCCCTGCTTTATTAACTTTCTGATGTTTTCTAAGACCTTAGCAGTGGATGAAGGTTTTGCCACCATCACTTCATTTGAAAAACCGTCTGCAGTTTGGATTCTATAATCCAAAGTTGTTTCCCAGCATATATATGAAACTACAGGAAAGATTTTTAATCCCAATTCTTTGAAATCCAATGCGCTCTTCTGAGCTCTACAGGTTGAAAGGGATACACAACTCATATGCACACATTCAGCCAAATGTATCAACAAACATGACAGAAAACTAAAATTTAGTTTAATAAAAGTTGCAAAATAGTAAGAATGACATAACAGAATGATAATCAGCAAACTTTTAGAAAATGTAACATTCGCATTTCTGGCCTAGACTCCGGATTCTAGCTTTATGAAGTACGGGTTGCTATGACAGAGAATCCCAGTGTCACATGGGTGAGTCACAATGAGTAAAACTGTGCTTCTAAATTCTACAGCAGTCATTCTTGCTCAACTATGGACACTTTATCAATCCTTTCTGCAGTTGGGATTCACATGACAATTCTAAAATTCTCAGTTGACATCATGAGACCTAGGTACAATGCTACACTCTTTCTAGAACAAAGGTGTACAATGTAAAATGCAGAATTACTGGATGAATTAAGTATCACATCTTTCTTTAAACATAAAAGGAGTGTAACATCAGTAAACACTGTCAACATTCCAAAGGACACTGAGAATCAAATATTTTGTGAAGTTATTTTATAACACTATATTCATAACAGTAAAGAGAAAAGCCAGTATTAGTATAGAATTACTGAAAGTTTTCTCATATGAAATACAGATGAGAATAGTGTAACAAATTATAAATGGTTTTGCTACATAGTAGGTATGTATAAATAAATGTCTTAATTGACAATGTATTAACTGAAGTAGAATCATTTTTTAAATCTAGTTTTTAAATCGAGAATTATACTAATTCTTTATGAATGTTTAAAAGCATTACTACTCATGAGACAAACGTAACTAAAGATTTTAATTTTGTAATGTTAATTTTATCACCTTTTGTTTCTACATACATTGCAGCTCATTATGTGTAACTTCAGTCCCAAGGGCTGGAGGTGAAACTCAGGATGTAAGAGGCATAATATATTATTTGATGTATATAAAAATAGGAAGATGAATACTTATATTCTGAAATAAAATACTATTGTAAGGAAACACTGTCACAGACTTTCAGAGTTTTCTCTTACGTAATACATAGACTGGGGGAGAGAAAAAAATATAGGGTGGATAGAACATTCTTTCTGATAAAAAGGAGAACAAAGTAAAAGAGACATTTATTTACATTTAAAATGTAATGATTTATGCATAGTACAAAGGTAATGCTCTCCAGAAAATTCTTATGAATATATGGTATGTGCTGCAATACAAAGGTATAAGCAGTAGTGTTTAGACTACTTCTAAAAAATGAAACAAATGAGAAGAAAAAATAATTATCTGTATATTGAGAACTGACCACACTGAGAATTAGGCAATATTTCTCCAGAGACAAACAGATTTTAAGTGTCAACAAACAAAAAGATGACTTCACAATAGTCGCAAACAATATGAAATACCTTGGTGTGACTAACTAAACAAGTGAAAGACCTGTATGATAAGAACTTCAAATCTCTAAAGAAGGAAATCGAGGAAGATCTCAGAAAATGGAAAGATCTCCCATGCTCATGGATTGGAAGGATCAACACTGAAAAAATGGCCATCCTACCAAAAGCAATCTACAGATTCAATGCAATCCCCATCAAAATACCAACCCAGTTCTTCATAGAGTTGGAAAGAGCAATGTGCAATTTCATCTCGAATAACAAAAGACCTAGAATAGCGAAATCCATCCTCAATAACAAGAAAACATCTGCAGGAATCACTATCCCTGACCTCAAACACATAGGTACAGGGGAAAGTTTCCTGAACAGAACACCAATGACCTATGCTCTAAGATCAAGAATCAGTAGATGAGACCTCATGAAATTGCAAAGTTTCTGTAAGGCGAAGGACACTGTCAAGAAAACAAAATGGCAGACAACAAATAGGTAAGAATCTTTTCCAATCCCATATCTGGTAGTTGGCTAATATCCAACATATATGAAGAATTCAAAAAATTAGACTCCAGAGAATTAATAAAATTAATGAAATTAAATTAATTAATTAAACAATCCTATTAAAAAGTGGGGTACAGAGGTAAACAAAGAATTCTCAACTGAGGAATACAGAATGGCCGATAAGCACCTAGACAAATTCTCAACATTCCTAGCCATCAGGGAAATGCAAATCAAAACAACCCTGAGATTCCACCTCACACCTGTCAGAATGGCTAAGATCTAAAGCTCAGATGACAGCAGATGCTGGTGATGATGTGGAGAAAGAGAAACACTCCTCCACTGTTGATGGGGTTGTAAACTGATACAACTACTCTGGAAATGAGTCTGGCAGTTCCTCAGAAAAACGGACATAGTCCTTACTTGAAGACCCAGTTATTCCACTTCTGGGCATATACCGCAGAGACACTCCAACATACAATAAGAACACATGCTCCACCATGTTCATAGCAGCCCTATTCATAATAGCCAGAAGCTGGAAAGAACCCAGATGTCCTTCAGTAGATGAATGGATACAAAAATTGTGGTATATTTACACAATGGAGTACTACTCAGCTACTAGAATCAATGACTTTATGAAATTCCTAGGAAAATGGATACATTTAGAGAATATCATCCTGAGTGAGGTAACCCAGTCACAAAAGAACAGACATAATATGCAGTCACTGATAAATGGATACTAGCCCCAGAAAGCTCTGAATACCCCAGAAACAACTCACTGATCATATGAAGCTCAAAAAAGCAAACAAACAAAAAACCCACAACAACAACAACAACTAAAAGTCCAAAAAGTGGAAGCCTTCTTAGAAAAAAAGAAAAAAAGTAACAAAAAGTTTATAGCACCCTCTCAGTGTGGAGTACACCTAGACCTTAAATCATTAACAACTCAAGAGCTAAGAAGCTAGCCTTGTGGCAATTTTTGGTATTTAAAAACTGTTATGTTCAATCTATACACAGCAAGAAAACTGAGTATTTTCATGTTACGTTTAGTTTTACATGTACTTTATGCTTATGGTAGCTAGTAGGATTTCAATGCATGCTATCAAACCTTTAAAAAGATCAAGTACTGAGAAACATATATTCATATAGTTTTAATCCACAATGCTCTTAAAAATCTGCACATATATCTCTCTTATTTTTAAATAAAGATATAAAGGAAAAAATTAAATACAAACAAACCAACAAAAAAAAAAAAAAAAAAAAAAAAAAAAAAAGAGAGCAGCTGCAGAAAACGCCAAGGTGCTCTGCCCCAGCCCTTTCTCAGTCCGGAGCCCCTCTGACCTGGAGGTTCCAGGGTCGCTGTGCCGCTGATCCTCTCAGGTCCGCATCTGAGAAGAGTTTAGGGGTTCGGAAAGGTCCGGGTCAGGAAGAGTCGCCCCAGTTAGAGTGGACGCGGCAACAACAGGTACCCAAGGGAGCGGTGCGTTTCCCTGTCGTCAGGCCAGGCTGTTCCGAGCAGCTCTCCTAGAGCCGCCCAGCCCACCACGGTTCCGGTCACGTGCTACATAGCGGCGGTCAGGCCCGCCTTCGCCTCATTAATTAGTACCGGAGAGTCCGTCCAGCTACGTACTTTCTACGTCACCAGCTCCAGCAATCCAGGCCCGAGCGACATGAGAATCCACCCTTTCCCTTGCTACCTGCGTAATCCATGTATACTCGAACCGAGCGCTGGTTCTTCGGTCCTAGTTTCCTCCGGAAACCGGAAAACTGTTGAGACGCAGTTTCCTGCGGGCTGGGAGTCAGCCGTCAGCCCGGCACGGCGGACCGGAGCCCCGCGACCCCGGAGCCTCCCAGGTCAGAGGGGCTGCGGGGCTGGGGACGCGGAGGGGGCGGGGCGTGATTTCCGCAGCTGCTCCTGAGGACGCTGCTCTCACGGTTCTGTTGTGCGTGTGTCACCGCTGTCGGGAAGTTGAGATCCTGTGTAGTGGGGGTTTATCGAGATTTTTTTCATTTACAGTTACAAGAATATTCAGTCATAAGTAACTCATTAAAAAATGGTAGCGCAGTTGCCTTATCTGCTGTTTGCTATTGTGTCCATTACAAAGCTTACGGAATGTAAATTTATTCATGCTTTCTAACTTCTGTGTTTTACTAATTGCTTATTCAATAGAATGCCTTTTTATCGTGCTTAGGAGAGCTTTGCATATATAATAATCATATGAAGAACCAGTGCAGATTTTTTGAACCAAAAAACAATAAACTTTATGTACTGCTATGGTAAACCTTAATATTTACTAAGCACATTTTTTAGAGCCTATGAATTTTTCGTGCCCATAGAATTTTCATCCGAGTTGTATGCAGTTTAGGATGTAAGTAGAGCATTCAGAAATGTCTTCATATGCTCAGTTCTTATGGTACAACTTAGGTCCAGGCAAGCCCCGTATTGCTCTGTGAGTGTTATCAGACCACACTGTTTTCGTAATTAGAAAACCCACTATAGATTTAAGTTTTAGAAAGCATCTATTGTACAATTAGGATCACACATCTGAAAAAAAAAAGTCTCTTCTGTTGAAGCAAAGCAGTCTACCCATAAACAATGTGGCAAACTGTTGTATTTATTTATTTATATACTTACTTTAGGGTTTGTTAACATTCAGTAGCCTACAGAGATCTTTCTTTGGACAAGTGCAGCAGTCTGGTTTCTGTAGGTGACAGTAGTTTTGTGGCAGTCTTCCAGCTCGTCCTCAGGGATCAAGGGAGGATGACTGTGCATGTGTCTGAGCTGTGTGTGACTGAGTCTCACATCTCATAGAGTACAGTGAAATCGTTAGAGGAAAAGGGACATTTTTATCTGTAATATTTTCTCTCTCCTTCGTTTTTATCCTTTGGAACATCATTTATTTTTGTTCCAGGACAAGTTTTGGGTCCTTTTTGAAGACTTCCCCACATGCAGAGCCACATCCTGCTCACCCTAGAGTCTGAGAGCTCTGGATGGTGAAGAGAGGAAACTGTATGGACTGAGGAAGGGATGGGGAGAGGCTCAAGTGACAGTAAAAAAGGACATGAGATTCATTTAGCCAGATTCTATTTCCTTCCAAGTATTTTTGCATAGTTACACTGAGAATATTCTCATTATAGGTACTAGAAGATTCTCCATGTAATCATTAATATACAGAGTCAAATATAATTTAATTTGTTTTTGTATGTGAAGGATGCCATGGCCCTTCCATTCATGTCACTGATCCTATCTTCTTACCAATAATAAATATTTTCACTATTATAATTGTAATGTTTGTCAGAACAATTGATGCCTCTTAGTTTTTCCTGCTCTTTTAGTTTTGGAGCATTTGCATTTTCTTTAAGTTTTTTTTTTCTTTTATAGTTAATTTCTCTAATTCCTAAGATAATGGAAACAGAATTTTGATAAGATTTGGTTAATATTTCTACAGAACATTGAACTCTGTCTATACAGCTTCCCATTGATAACTGGTGTCATCCGTCTTCTAGTCAACTGTCAATATTTTCTACTGCTATAATTTTAATCATATTTTGAAATCACCCTTGATTTTTGATTCTTCTCTTACATTTTTAAAAATTCTTCGTGGTTTCTCATTTCATGAATGCGCTCAGAAGACTTTATTTCTATTTCAAAATGTCTGTAGTATTTTCGAATCTTAAAAGCATCCTTTGTTCACATGAGTGAGTGAGAACATGAGAGCCAGCAGTGTCAGTGTCGGGTCTTTATGTGTTCTTCTGCCTTCTGCTCATGTCAGCATTCAAAGTTCGTAAAGACCAAGTTTTCCAAGTTTGGTCTTTACTAGATTTAAAGACGTTTTTGTTGTTGTTATTGCTGTTTTTATGAGACACTTTGTGTAGTCCTGGCAGTTCTGGGACTCTGTAGATAGGCTTCCCTTGAACTTAGAAATCTCGCTGGGATGAAAGGTTTGCACCGCCGCACCTTCCTCACTTCTGACGTGGATCCGGGACAATGCGTGTCTTCTGCGGTTGTATGGATGTTTTCTGGAGGCCTGCTGCTCGTTACTGTTTCTCATGGTCGTCCTTCATGGTGACATTGCAGCTTACCTCTATCACCGTCTCTGTTTCCTACACTTGTCCTTGCTGGTTTTATGTATTTGGAAACTTTTGTGAAATGCATTCATGTTGATCATATAGTTTTCTGGAAATGTGCCATTTGATCGTTTGTTAATATTCTTTTAATGGCTACTTCTATTTCCCTATGGACTAAACAGACCTATTTTTTATTGAATGTTGATTTCTCTTAGGAATGTGTTACCTATGGATAAAAAGTATCCATTTCTTTTAGGTGTTTACAGTTTGTTGGAGTAGGGGTTTTTAAATTATATATTATGATTCTCTGGATTTTCTTGATATATGTGGATTTGTTTCTATTTTCTTTCTGATTTTGTTAATATGCATATTCTTTCTCTACCTTTCAGTTACTTCGAATGAGGGTTTATTAAACTTGTTGGGTTTTGCCAAAGAACCAGTTTTTTTCACCGATTCGTAGTATTCTTCTCTGCGAGTCTATTTTATTGATTTAAATCCTTTATTTCATAATTTCTTGTTGTCTACTTCTCTTGGATGTGATTATTTAATGTGTGTGAGTTTTCAGTGTACTGCTAAGTTGCTGGGAGAGGTCACTCTGTTCAGTTTCTTTCTCACCTCTGTCTGGACCCATTTGTAATTCATTCGAGCTCTTCACTTTCCATGTGTTTGTATACATCCTTGGGATTGAATCCTTTATGGGTGTGCCAAAATACCTTGTTTGCCACCTTAGACAGCACAAGCTTTTACACTTGTGAGTTTTAAAAGTGGATTTTTTTCGTGCTTCATATAGAGCAACTTTGGCATGCTTTCAAGAGCACAGACTTGTTTCTGATTCAGCAATATCACCATGTAGCAGTGAAAGTGGTACAGGCTGAATGAATCCACCATTAGGCTGATGGTAGTGGGCCGAGAGACCACAGACTGCCCTAGACATGTTTATCCCTTTAAAATCCTGGGTTTCTGACTGGCATTCCTCACATCAATATTGCTAACACTTTGATTCCAGATATTTGACTTACAGTAGTGGAGGTGTGTGAGGGAAGGATAAAGAGGGTGTGTGTGTGTGTGTGTGTGTGTGTGTGTGTGTGTGTGTGTGTGTGTGTGTCTGTGTCTGTCTGTGTGTGTGTGTGTGTGTGTATGTCTGTGTCTGTCTGTCTGTGTGTGTGTGTTTGTGTCTGTGTGTGTGTGTGTGTCTGTGTGTGTATTTGTGTCTGTGTGTGTGTGTGTGTCTGTGTGTCTGTGTGTCTGTGTGTGTTACATAATTTTCATACTGAGACTATGATTGTTCGGCTTCCCAGTACAGCTCTCCAGAGTCAGTTACTCTGTCAGAAATTTAAGGCATTTCATACAGATGTAGACAGTGCTGCTGAAATTGCACCTTTAGCTTCAACAATTGCTTCTTGCATGGAGCACTTTATTTTAAGTACATGTTTCTTTGGCTGAATCATCTCCATATTCTACCATGTCCTCAAGCTTGCTGTCGTCTTCTTCTGCAAGGTTCTAAGATTCACCAAAGAGTGAGACCCTCAAATAGTGTGTAAAAGCCAAGAACATTTTCTTCTGTAATGTCTAGCATGTTGGGATCTTTATCACAACAGAGATGCCCAGGCGAACACGATGATTATGATGAGTCTAGGACACTTTGACTTATTTTTAGTATTTTGTGTTGGAAATGGGAACACAAGAAGTCAGAAGTTAGCGAGTTGGTTGGCCTTTTCTGTTTCATAGCATTTTTAGCTCAGGAGGCTCATATTCCAAGCTAAGAAGTTAGGCTGCATATCTTTTATCTGAGGAGTTCAGAAGTCACCATGAAGCTCAGATATCAGTTCTAGTCTAGGCTGGCACAAGACTATGGGAAGGCTGTGCAGAGCTGCTCCAGGGCACCCTGACGGCTGGAGCTGTGTGGAAGGCAACCGAAGACTGGGTGAGAGGGACCAGTCTCAGGACCAGGAGATTGGCAGGAAAAACAAAAGCATTGGGCAGATCTACAAATGTAATTAAGGATAAGAAAGGAAACGTGTGATTGTGACCAGGTTGTAGTGGGAGCATCTAGGAGACTTGCTTCAAAACAGATCCAGGCCATAGTGAAATGAAAATCCACCATTTCTAAGTAGTCCTTAACTTTGCGCTGGTTACCTGGATTCTAGTTCTCTCCAGAAACCAGAAAAGTGTTGGTTGCAACTACAGCTGTCAGAAATGTGTCTACATATGCCGAGTTCTTACGATACACTTTAAGGCCTAAGGCTTTATGTTCCTATAACACAGAGAAATTATTAGAGAATTTCATGGTTTAAAAAAAATCATTGTAGATATGACAAGTGTCTCCTTGGTTAAAAAAAAAAAAAAACCCAAGGGGGGAAAAAAACATTCTGCCCATGAGTAAGTGGCCAAATTGTTGTTTGTTATTTCAGGGTTTGTTGACTTTCAGTGCTGTGACTGTAAACTTAAGTGGGCAAGCCTAGACCCTGGTGACAGGGCTTTTTCTATTAATCTCCTACTGGAGTCATGCAGCAGTCAAATTTCTATGGATACAAATAATTTTTTTCTAATCTTTCTAGCTCTGCATCAGGTTCCTGCAAAAATTATTGTGCATTTCTATACCTTGTGTGAATGAGTCTCACATTTCACAAAGTGAAGTTTTCAGAGGATGAGTGATAGATTGTGTGTGTGTGTGTGTGTGTGTGTGTACACATACTATTTTCTCTCTTCTTGGTTATCCACGTGGCAGATATAGTGCATCTTTTCTTTATTCCATGAAAAGTTTCAGGTGCTTTCTGAAGACTCAGTCTCTTTTCTGTGTGCAGGTCTCATGGTGCGCAGTCTGAAGAGCAAGCCCCAGATGGTGAACAGAGGAAGCTGTAGCAAAGATCCAGGTCTGTTAGAGGCCCTGACGTACTATAGGAAGGGATGGGGTGGGGCTCAAGTGATTAAAGACTATTATTAATATCAGAGACAAATATGATGTATTTGACTTTGCATAGGACACTTTCCCTCTTCCATTCACATCACTGGTTAAGTCTTCATACCAGTATTAACAGGATTTATTACTACAATTTTAATGCAGTGTTTAGGTAGAACTATTGATGTCTCTTGGTTTCCCTGCTCTGAGGGTTTTGGAACATTTTGTAGTTTCATCAGATTCTATGATTTTTAAGGTTAATTTTCTCATTTCATAAGCTACATCAGCATTGGCTTACTGTGACCCCGTTATGTGTCTTTACCCCAACAGTGCATGGTCTGTGTACCATCACTTTTTATGTATTTTCAAATCACCTCTGGGTTTGTTCCTCTCATAATTTTTAAAGTCTTGCAGTTTCTCACAATTTTATGAATTTAAGAAAGATACTTTTTATGTATATAAAACGTGTGTGGGATCTAGGTATAAATTACCTAGAACTCTTTACAAAACACAAACATGTTTTTATATTTTTCACATGTTTGAATGAAAACATGCTAGTAGTGAGTCAGTCTCTTAGGTGTTTCTGTTCTGTACTGTTGTGTGGGTATTCCGGGAGAATGGAGCTCTTAGCGAAGGCACGTTTTAAACATTGATCTTTACTAGGTGTGTAAACTTGTTCTATTTCTATGTTATGGCCACAGTGAAGTATGGTGGCTGAGGCTTGGGTAGACTGAGCATCTTCTGCTGTTGTGTGTATGATTTTCTAGAGGCCTGCTAGGCAGTCTGGGTTTCCTGTGCTGTTCATTGGCATCTTTCTCAGTGGTGGACATTGAAGCTTTGCTGTATCACTGTCTCTGCTTCCTACGATTTTGTCATTGATTGTTGTATGTATTTGGGGAAGTGCTTTGTGAAATGTTGATCACATAGCCCTCTGGAAATGGACCATTTGATCCTGGGTTTATATATTGTGTTTTGTATGTGGATAGGTCTGGCTTCTCCTCTTACCTACCACAATTGTAACCAACCCTCTTCAGCAGCAAATCTCGACAAAATATTTCTTCACTCTTAAGCCTTTGTAGCCTTATATTTGAAGTAAGTACTTACATAGAAAGTGTATATTTTGAGTTTAGTGTGTTTCTCTTTTAGAAACTGTATTTTATTTTCATGTGTGGTTTGGGGAATATTATCTGTATTTATTCACAAATCACTGGAACATAGAAACACAAACCATTTTAATAATTTTTCTTTCTGACATTTCTTTTCCTCTTTCTGGGTTGCTTTGCTATTCTTTGATATTTTGCAATGTATTTGATTCCTTTAGAAACCTGAGTAGTATTTTCTCTTTTTGCTTGTTTGTTCTTTCAGGAAGCTGCACAGTGACTTGCCTGGTGGCTGCAGGGAGTTGGATTCCTATGACAGTTTCTCTCTGTTCTTCCTCCTAAATTGTCTCCAACTTTTGTTATTGTTTAGAACCTTGAGTGTAGACACTGACTAGACAAAAAGGAGATCTTGGTGTACATTAAATATCCATTTCTTCATAACTAAATTTATAACGTATGTACTGTTAAATTATGGCTCTTCTTTTTAGCATGGTCTTTTTTATTACAAAACTATTGACTTTGTGTGTTTTTTTAACATGGTAATATCTGAGTATTTATTATACTATGAAATGTGTGCTATAAATTTCTTCATTCTATAGGATGTTTCTTCATAATTCAGTTACTATCATTTCCCTTCACATTTTCAATTGAAGGCAGTTATGGTGGTTGGTTCTACTTTGGGCGTGTTGATAATCTATAGTCTATTCAAAAGCTAGGCCGCTATGTCTGCATATGAATTTATTTTTCCTTGTGTCACTGTATGAGTTTTACCAGTTCATTGAATTTGACCTTGCTTCATTAATGGATATATGTTGTTTACGTATAACACTCGCTGGTGAGGCTCCCTATATGGTACCATAACTTTTGGGTATGTTGGTGAAACTCAGTTGGTCATTGGTGCTTGAGCTCGTTCTGAATCTGATGCTTGGGTGTTTTGCCAAGTTGCCATTTTTCTTGTACATCGGTAGTGTCCTCTGAACACAGAGATGCTATGACTCAAGCTTGCTCTATGCTTTTGTAGTTGCTCAGCATGCTCAAGGTACATTCTTAGGAGTCTCTTAACCTTTACTGTTTACATGGTAACATGAATCATGGGCTTTGCCATGGGTTTTGAGTTAATCATAGAAATCTTTAATATTGCCATTTTCACTATAATATATTCTATTTCATGTGCATGCAAGATTTTTTTATTTTCCCAGGTCATCCTCAATTTCTTAAGGGCAGTTAAGTTTCTATTTTACAGACCTCTATTTTTTTTTTTTTTTTTTTTTTTGTTAGGTGGGATTTTTTGTTGTTGTTTTTTAACTATTTCCTTCTTGTTTTGTATACAGTTTGGTTTTAACTGAATAAATAAATAAAGCAGTAACATTGTACAAGACTTTTTTAATTGGGCAGTTATATAAATGATAAAAAATTTTCTGTTCAGTAAATTTTCCCCTCTGCCAATGGGTTCAGGGCTTTTTCCTGCTTCATCTTTTATTAGATTCAGAATACCTGGTTTTATGTTGAGGTTCTTTATCCACTGGGACTTGAGCTTTATGTAAGACGATCGATGTGAATGAATTTGCATTCTTCTACATGGAGACCACCAATTAGAACACCCGTTGGAACATTTGTTGAAGATGCTTTCTTTTTTCCACTGTGTGTGTTTGGCTTCTTTGTAAAAGATGAAGTATCCTTAGATCTTTGAGTTTATTTCTAGGTCTTCAGTTCTATTCCACTGATTGACTTGTTTGTCTCTGAACCAGTAAAACACAGTTTTTATCACTACTGCTCTGTAGTACAGCTTGAGGTCAGGCATGGCGATTCCTCCTGATGTTCTTTTATTAGACAGGGTTTTTTTGTTTTTGTTTTTGTTTTAGCTATTCTCGGTAGTTTGGTTTTGCATATGGAGATGAGAATTACGTTTTCAAGATCTGTAAAATAATGTGTGGGAATTTTGATGAGGATTGCGTTGACTGTCAATTGATTATGATAAAATGGCTGTTTTCACTATGTTAATCCTACCAATCCATGAGCATGGGTAATCTTTCCATTTTCTGGGGTCTTCTATGTTTTTTCTTCAGGGATTTGAAGTTTTTATCACACAGATCTTTTAGTTGCTTGGTTAGAGTTACACCAGGATATATTACATTATCTATGGCTATGTGGCAGTTGTGACCAATGATTGTTAGTTCCTGTTATTTGCATTGTTGGGGGTGGTATTCTGTGTGTATTGTTATCTTCTTGTGTGTTTGTTGTTGATGATGTTTATGTTTCCTTGGGTATAGTTACCCACTTTGTGTTGGAGTTTTCCTTTAGTATCCCCTATAAGGCTCCATAACTAGAAAAATACACTTTAAATTTGGTTTTGTTATACAATATCTTGGTTTCTCCATCTATGTTGATAATAGTTTTGCTATTTATAGTAGCCTGGGCTGGAACTGTGTTTTCTTGGGGTCTGTAATACATTTGTCCAGGATTTTTTGGTTTTTAGAGTCTCTGTTAACAAGTTTGGTGTAATTCTGAAAGGTCTGCCTTCATACATTACATGGCATTTTTTTTCTTTTTTTTACAGCTTTTAATATTCTTTCTTTGTTCTGTAATTTAGTATTTTGATTATGTGGTGGGAGGATTTTCTTTTCTGGTCCAATGTATTTGATGTTCTGTAGGCTTCTTGTGCATTTATGGCCATCCCTTCTTTAGGTTGGAAAAATTTTCTTGTATGATTTTGTCGAACATGTTTTCTGGCCCTTTGAACTGGGAAACTTCACCCTCTTCTATTCTTACTATTCATAGTTTCATTGTATCCCAAATTTCCTGGGCATTTTGGGTTAGGAACTTTTTACACTTTGCCTTTTCTTTGATGTATTAGTAACTTCTTTGATACCTTCTTCACCTGAAAGTCTCTCTTCTATCTCTTGTATTCTGTTGGTGATAACTGTGTCTGTAGTTCCTGTTTTCTTTCCTAGGGTTTCATCTCCAGGATTCCCTCTATTATTTATTTCTTTATCGTTTCTATTTCCATTTTTGACTGTTGGACTGATTTGTTCAATTCCTACACCTGTGTTTATGTTTTCCTGTATTTCTTTAATGGATATATTTGTTTCCTCAATAAGGTCTTCTACATGTTTACCTGTGTTCCCTGTATTTCTTTAAGAGAATGTTTGTATTCTCCTTACAGGCTTCTATCATTTTCATGAGCTAGGATTTTAGGTTGGAGACTTGGTCTTCCCGTGTGCTAGGGTATGTAGGGCTTGCTGCGGTAGGAGAGCTGAGTTCTGATGGTGTCAAATTACATTGGTTTCTGTTGCTTATGTTCTTACCCTTGCCTTCTGGTTATTTATCTGGTGTTAGCTGGCCTGTGTGTCTCAATTTAGAGCGCAGGCCTCCTGTGTACCTGGTTAGGGCAGACCTCCTGGGAGAAAGGCAGACTGTGGTGTTTGGGGCCAGGCATGCAAGTCTGTGTCTTTGATTAGGGCAGACCTCCTGCTAGACAGGCAGCAGGTACTCCAAAATGGTACAGGTAGAACTGCAAACTGGAAAGTTAATGGTCGTCTGACAGAGTGCAATAGACCCCAAGCCTGCTGGGCTCTGTGTGGGTCCTAACGGGTGTGGTTATTGGGTTGGTCTTACCAGTGTCTGGTGTTTTTTCAGACCTCTTGGCAGACAGGCAGGTGATGGGGTCCAGGTGGCTAGCACCCATCTCTGTCCCTAGTCTTACCTTACACAACAGAATGTGAGTTTCCAATATGGTTTAGTTTACTCTGAAGCTAGTGTCAGGACAAGAACAGGTTAGAACAGTAGAGTGCTTGGCTGAGAGAACTCTTATCTGTCTTTGGACTGCTGGAGCCTCGCCAGAGCTCAGATAAACTGAAAGGAGGGGATGGATTTTAAAAGCCAATATTTTTTAAGCTTCTGGTGTTGTAACACTGAACAATTTTTAAATTAACAAATTCCTTAATTTTTATTCCTGGCATTATTGCCATAATATGTTTGATATAATGAAAAGAAACAGGAAAAAAAATAACTTCCCATTTGAATACTAAGCCATCTTGAATTTTGGAGATGCTTTTATGGTCTGGTATTGCTATTGATTGAACAGTAGAAATCTGTTTTTGTAACAAACTTGACTAAAGCATTTATTATTCAGGGTCCACAGATCAGGGCCAGTATCAGAAAGGTGACTAGGCCAGTAAAAGCTGAAACAAGTGTGGCCCACCTAGGAGACTGATTTTTAAAAAAAGGAATTCATATCAGCCCTGAGACTGTTCTCTTTCTAATTTCCTCTAATTTAATCTTTTTCTAATCTGAGACATATTTTTTCTGAATACTCTTGAGTGGTCAGCCCAAACATAGCATTATAAGCCACCTTGCAGAATAAATAAATAAATAAATCTAAGCCTCTTCTAATTTGTAAAATTACTTCATCCAGAGAGGAAAGACACTCTTGTAGAGTATTATTAGATGTTTCTATTCCCTCTTATATCGTGATCTATTGCAATGTGTAAGTTTCTGTAATTCTTATCTTGCAGTGTTAACGCTAACCCTGCTGTGCCAGCTGCTCTAGCTACTGTAACAAGCAGGGATAACACAGTACCAGTCACAGCAACTCTTCTGTAACCTGCACAGTCTAATGGATTGGGAATGGCTTCCCCTGTATAGTAAGTTATTTGGGGGAACTAGCTATATCAGGATGGATAATCAGACAGTATATTTAGAGCCAAGCTATAAATTTGAGGAATGAGTTCTGATGCACAAGCCCACCAAGTATCCTCTGGAGGGAATGGTTATATGTATTCTCTGTTGACAGGAGTTAGAATGGGATTGCAGAGATGTGAATGTTCTGCAGGTTTCTAATTTCCAATACAAAGGCCTTGTCCTTTCATTGACTGTAAGATCAGCTTACCTCTTTTTGGTTGTTGTTGCCCTTAACACTGAGTACTGTCTGTGGTCTGTGAATAGTTCCCAGGGTCTGCTATTGCTTCATAGTATGCAGACTCGGTGTTTAAGGGTAACCAACAGTCCTGTGTCAAGTCTGGATAAAACGAGTTAAATACCTAGAACGTAGCTTCCAACAGTTGTAGAGTTTATGATCCAGGTGGTAAACTGGAGCAAAAGATAGGGGTGGAAATGGGATTAGATGTGGGCAGGGCTGGGGATCTGGCTTTAACTGAAACTTACTGGGTTCAAAATACTCCTGGAACCTGTCTATCAACTAGTCAGACAAGGTACAGAATTCCTCCTTAAGATTCCCCTTCTTTTTTATATCCTCTCAATCCCCAAACATAACCTGTACCCCACCCCCACCCCGGTGGCCTGTTTCCCTCTTTCTTGAAGCTTAGTGTCAGGAGACTGGAAGGTAAATATGGACAAGGAAGACCCACTTGATGAAATCGGATTGTAACGGGGACCCCGGTAGACGGAGCCTGTGCTTTTTTCACAGCCTCAGTTTGTTTCTGGGCTCCTATGGACAGCACCCAGGAATTTCACGAACTTACGTTAGTCATATTCAGCTGCATTGTCAGACGGGGTTAGGCAGCATAGGAACGGTTCTTCCATATAGTATTTCAAAGCAGGTAAGACCCAAGGTCTCCAGAGGCAGGCTGGCCATCCTTGGGCCACCCAGTTCAGTTTCTTAGATACATAGCCAGAGGTCTTGTCCATGGTCCTGAAGTTTGGGTGAGCACTTGGTTTTGCTATCCCCTTTCTCTCATCCACATACAGGTGGAATGTTTGTGAGTGCCCATGAAGCTCAGTGCCGTTGCTTCCAATAATACTTTAAAAAAAAAATTTTAAAGCTATGTTTATTTCAGGGGTCTGTTCTAGCTTGTCTTTACTGCCCCCTTGTGTCCTCGTATAGGCTTCACAGAGTTTTTCTAGGTATACTCTGGAGTTTTCATCTTTTCCCTCCATCAGCTGAATTACCTTAGATGACTCCCCAGTAGACCAAGATCCTCTCCTTACGACCATCAGGGTTACAGTCCCAGGAAGTTCGAGACATGGAGAAGGCTACTTCAGTGTCAGTTCAGTCTGCATTTGGATGGGCAGCCTATTTGCTCACAGAACCAATTTCTGGGCAGCTTCCAAGATTTTCTCTCTTTCCCTCTGTCATGAAGAAGACCTGAAACAGTTGCTGAAAATCATCTCAGTTGGGCTGCTAAGTTAGCATGACTGAATCTAAAAGACATATTGTAAACATCATTACTAGCATTCCTCTGTATATGTAGGGATGCCGCAGCCTGGAGGAGGAAGGTCATAGTAGAGAGAGCTCTCTTGGCAGTATGAGCCCAAGAGTACTCGGATTCCAAGTAGAGTCAAGAGAGTCGGTGACTGCTCTTTTCTCTACCTACTCTGGTTGAATAGGAGGAGCAGGAGCGGTGATGTAAGAAGGTGGTCTGGAATCCTCCTTGGGGACAGAGAGAAGAAGCAAGGTTGGAGGCTGAGCCTCCTGCAGAAATGGAAGGTTGGGAACATCACAGCTGATGACAGAAAGAATTTCAACCAAACAGGGACTCCTGGCCTGGCACTGCCATGTGCTGGTATACAGCACTTGGTCTGGTTGCTCCTTGGCCTCATGGACAGTAGCCTCCACCTTTTAGATTGTGGGAGATGAACATTTTCCTCCTGGCTATGTTCATTCCTGCAGAAGACAAACAACCAGACCCGAGTCTTTTGCAACTTTGTGGAACTCCTTAAAATGGGTCAGGACTAAGCTTAGTGAGGTGCTCTGTCCCAGTCTCTTCTTAGGAATCAAAGAAAGACATGTACAGGAAGACCAAAAGCACAGACAGAATACACACAATCACAAAATCACATTTCCAGGGAAACAAAAGCAAAACTGTTTCAGACAGTCTTCCTTCCTGTACATGGAAAGCCATCAGAACCACAGCTGATTCAGAAATCAGCGAGAATTAAAAGTTCTCACATATGGGAGTTTCGGGAACATCCTCTGTAGACCCTGGCTGGGTGACAAAATACACACCCACTTTCCCCCTTTTGGCTTCAAGATTAAACCAGAAACAGAGAATGACAAGTTGACAGAGAACCAGGTACCTGGACTTACTGATAGGAAAAGGACAAACAAAAAACACTCAACTATTTGGTTCAGGGGACTTAAGAAAGTTCCAAATGAACCACCACATGTAAGGATCTGTGATTTGCAAAGAATGATACCCCAAACTCATATAGTATTTGAGGTATGCAGGGGTCCACCATACATGGAGGTAGAAGACAGGTCTGGACTTTGCAAGGTTAGTTTAAAGCCTGCTAGTGTGGGAGTGGGTGACTTTGACCTTTTCCCCTAGGTTAGTTGACTGTGTGTCCAGGGCATGGACGCCCTTTTCATTTGTTAAGGGTTTGGAGAATTTGGGAGACTTTCGCTGACTAGTTATATTTGGCTTAAGCTACATGGTGGAGCAGCTCCTGCAGTTCCTGATTCGGTGCCAGTGAGACTGGCTCTGGCTAGGTGGTGTAGCTTTATTATTGACTTGTTTTTGGAGTTTTCCAGTTCTGAGGAACAGAAACTTCGGCCTAGTCTCCCAAACTGCTAATTTGCAGCCTGTCCTGGAGTCAGACTGGTTCTGACAAAGTCAGTCTTTTCATCCCCAATGAAATCACACGTTATATGAAGATATCAGGTCACTCTGCTTTTACTGTTATTAGATGCACTATAGGTCAGGACAAAATTCTCACCTGTGAATGAGCTAAGAGCTCTGCATGGTGAAGAGAGAGGAGACCAGACCATAGCAAAGGATGTGTGTGTTAGAGGGATTGAGCAAGGGGTGAGATGAGATGGGGCTCAAGTTGACAGTAGAAAGAGAACACGAATTTGGCAAATTTGGTTTTGCCAGGTTTTATTTCATTAATGATTCTTGAAAATGTCACTGAGAATAATCCTGGATATTAGGTAACATGGATTTCCAATTTTAGCTATGTATGTCAGTCGGCAGTATTTGGTTTGTTCTGAGTTTCTGAAATAACGGTTGCCTGTTGAAGCAAAGTTTCTTTGACACAGACTAGAAGCCAAAACATACTTACTCCCTATGAGTGTGATCCAGCCCGTTTGAACATGTAGGAAATGTCAGTGGCAGAGTCTCTTCTGTGTCCTCCTGTTCTTTATCATTGGATTTTTCGAAGTTCCGTGGACAACCTGTACCCTCCATACCCTCTGGAGCTGATTTCAGACTGAACTAGAAAGCTTTCTTTTACCCACAAAATCATCTTGCTACGATGACATCAGTGGGTATCCCTTGTCTGGTTGATTGGAATTGTAGCAAACAGGAACAAAATCTGCATAGCAGTTTTTGATTCTGTGGGTGATACAACCTGGAAGGCTAAGATATTTGTAGGACAACCTTGAGTGCTCTGATTTGAGGTTTTTAGGCTTTTTTTCCAAAGCCTCTTGCTTTCTGACTCTCCTATGTTGATTCCTTTAAAATTTTCTGTCCTTCTTGACATATGTGTACACTGATACACTTTGGTGAGTTAGACCTGATTAGAGGAAGAGTTCTGGTTGTTCTTTTTGTACTATTTGCTCTAACTGTGCTTCTGTTTGTTTTCATTATTCTGAGGTATGTTTCTTCTGTTCTCACATTTCTGAGAGCTTCTATACTCGGCAAATGTCATATTTTATAACAGGGCTTTCATGTAACTACTGACATTATCATTTTCTTTCTCTGTGTCTTCCATTGATTAGTTTGTAGGTGGTGAAAACAGTCTTGCATTCTGATGATCATTGTAATGTGGAAAAGATTTATCGTCTGATGATATAGTTGAGTACATAGCAATAGCTTCTGTGAGGATCCACCCTAATTGTGGAATAATTTATGTTTCAGTAAAATGCTGTCATCCAGCACCTGCATTAGTAAAAGTAAGTTGGATTAAGGACTCTGTGTTAATTGTGTTCTTAATCAAACTCAACAAACTTCATTCCACATGTGGGAAGTGCACTAAAACAACCGTCACACTCATTCTAGTGTGCATGAGAGATAGGCAGCCACATGGTTCTGAACGGAAGAGGGTGTGTACACATCTTTACTCTTAGGAGATGGGCAAGGAGATCTCTTGAGTTCAAGGCCAGCCTGATACAGAGAGCATTTAAGGTAGATAAAAGCTAAAGTCCACAGGTGGACAGCACCTTTAACCCCAGCATTCAGGAGATAGAGCCATGCAGATCTCTGAGTTCAAGGTCAGTCTGCAGAGCAAGTTCCAGGACAGCCACATTTAGGCAATGAATGAAATAATTGGAATCAAGAAAGAAGTGCAAGGGCTGATGCCTGGCAGAAGTTGGAGTAAATATATTTCTAATTATGCTATGGCTTGGTATGACCTCCATATGTTTGAAGAAGCTTATGGGTGCCAAAAAGTAGATTATGGCAATTTAAATATGATTGGCCCAGGGATTGACATTATTAGGAAGTGTGGCCTTGTTGGGGGAAGTGTGTCACTATAAAGGACATACATCACTTTTGGGAAAGGTAATATATACCCTGAGCCATTGTATGTTAAAAGTATGTGGTCTGCCTTTTCATTTTGATTTTGACAGGGTATTTCATTTTGATTGCATGACTCTTGGAAGAGAAAGTTAACTCTGAACTTTTAAATACGGTTGAGACTGTTAAAAAGTGTAGAGACTTGTAAAGTTGACCCGAATGCATTTCTGCAGTATGTGTGGCTACAAGCATTTGGGAGCCATGGAGTGGAATGTGGTCGTGTGAATAGACTGGCTCTCAAAGGGCCATGTGCTTGAGTACTTCATCACAGCGAGCTGGACTCTTAGGCAGCATGGCCTTGGAGGAAGTGGGTAATAGTATTAGATTTGAGATGTGAGAAGCTCAGGCCATGACAGTGTATCTCAGTCTTCATTTTACTGCATACAGATCAAAATATAGAATTCTCAGCTCCTTGTGCAGGTTCATAGCTGCCTGCACACTCCTATGCTTTCAGCCATGGTGATAATGGATTAAACCTTTTGTCAGAAGCCATCTAGGTGAGAGGCTAAGGCTAGTAGACAGTAAGATAGTCTACTGTTTTTTCATGATCTACAATTGATGAGCTCTTGGAGACAAGGCCCAAGAGACTTCATCTGAGAATTGATTCTTCTTATTGATAGAACAATTCCTGGAAATTAGCCTACCCTATTGGGCAGATTTTTTGGCAGATCAATGAAGATGTACTATCTTATAGTAAGACTATGTAGACAAATATATAATTTCTTAAATTCTAATAATGACTATAGAATTCTTCAGTTTATACTAAAAATTATTGAACCCTTTATAGAAAGGGTTACAATTAAGGCCCTGTGAGTCTTTTTGTGTCATAAGCTATTGGCAACTAAGAAATAATATAGGTACAAAATAGATTGTCTTAGTCAAGGTTTCTATTCCTGTACAAACATCATGACCAAGAAGCAAGTTGGGGAGAAAGAGGATTATTCAGCTTACACTTCCACTTGGCTGTTCATCACCAAAGGAAGTCAGGACTGGAACTCAAGCAGGTCAGGAAGCAGGAGCTGATGCAGAGGCCATGGAGGGATGTTACTTACTGGCTTGCTTCTCCTGGCTTGTTCAGCCTGCTTTCTTATAGAACCCAGGTAAATGTTAGCATGTGAAGGTAGCCACTAATGATTTTTTTTTTTTTTTTTTTTTTTTGCCCAGTAGTTTACAGAGCACTTTTAGCGGTTTGAATTCTACACTAGCATATCTATAACATGTTTAGACAGTATTATGCTGACTTCTCAGCTTATTTTCTAGGAACGTGTAAAGCAAAGTGATATTTTCTTGTATCTTGTATTCTTGTATAATATAGCTTATTAAGAGTATTGTCAGATTGGAACTTTCTTGTGAATGTTTGTAGTTTCTGAGTTTGTTTTCCAAATTATGTATTTTGGGAAAAAATGCTTTCCTTGTTTTCGTATTTGTCACATTGAAAATGTTGTTAGTCCATTCACGGCAACAGAAATTACCAATTTCAAACAGAAAAGCAGCTCAACATACAAAATATAATTGACAGCATTGTGTAGAATTCCTATGATCAATTCAGACAAATTATACTTTTAAAACTGTATTTGACTCACTGACATTTTCTTATACTATAAATAGGTTGCCAGATATAAAGTCTGACTGAATAATTTTAAATTCTTAATTCTTTTCACATGGTGGTTTCATATTTGAGGAAACCACTGTTTATGAGTCCCTTATTTTGTGGTAAACAACTTTTTCATTGTCCTGTTGTTGCCTTGCTTGCTCTCTAAGCAGCGGTGCACTGTTGTGAGTTATTGTGGAACAGTTGCACGTCCTTGGTTCTCTTCTGAGTGCTGACAGTAGAAAGACGACAGCTGTTGCCAGAGTTTGTAAAGACAGGGTTGGGACGTTGGCTACCATCTTGATTTCTCTGTTTACGTTCCTTCTGCTCTCATGTGCTATGATGAACTGTGCAAGTGAATTTGGTAAGGTAAAGTTGGTTTGAGACTCCAGTATATCCACCTGAGAGATATTAGATACCTCCCTGCTCCATCTTAGATTTCTGGCCAGGAACATGTGCCACTGTTGCTGTAAATATTTAAAAATAAGACGTTTTGTCTCTTAAACGGTCCCTGAGGTCTCACTCAGGCCCGGTTTTGGTTCGGAGCCCTGCGTTCCTCTGACGTCCAGTCCGAGCCGCCACCAGCCCAATTTGTCCTCTCAGATGCCTTACCTTGATGGATTACCGCCGCCTGTTCTCTGCCTATGTCCAGGGCTTTTCTGTACCCCAAAATCCCACACAAACTCAACTCTACAACCTGATAGCTTTTCATACAGGTTTATATGTTCAACTCTCAATCCACAAACAAGATTACATCAAATAGACAAAGATACAAACTGCCCTTCATATAAAACGCTAGATCTATAAAATCCTAATGTTTGTAGCTTTTGAACACCAATAAATCCCATCTGTGTCCAGCTGGTCCCTGGGAAGCTCCATGTTGCCATGACCTTCCCCTTCCGTCCTCTCACCTCCTCTGACCTCTCCGACCTCTGATCTCTGTCCTCTTACCTCTTCTGCCCTCTCAACTTCCCTTACCCCACCCAGTCACTGGCTTTCCTTTATTTTACTAATTAAAATGGGAGGGTTCCATTGGAGTCATGTGACTAGCCAACGTGTCTTGGGGAAGTGGAATTAACATTAAAATACAGCTTCAGGACAATCTACAGGCCACATTTCTGATGTTTGTCCTGTAGCCCAAAACAGTTTTCCATGCTAATGAGATACCTGGGGGGCGGGGGTTAACCAATAAGCTTCTGTTTCCAGACATTTCTTCCTGCAAAAGGTATTTAATCTCTGTTCCGTCCTGAGAGGTTGGTATGCATTCATTTTGCACAGTGAGCATGGATAAACAGGGATGGTCTCTTTCCTTGAGAACCACCTTGAGAAGCAAGGAGAAAGCCTTTGCCTACATAGCTGCTGTTTTAAAGTCTTATGTAGAAGGCCCATCTGTGCCCGTAGACAGCTGCTGTCAAGCTAAGGACAAACATCAGGGAGCTAAACCGGAACTCCCTTTTACCCCCTAGACACTGTCCTCACCCTGCAAGCCCCTGCCTCCACTACCAACTACTCACAACTCAGCTATGCCTAGATGTCCAGGACTTTTGGGAGTCCTGGTCTGAACCTTGTTGTGGGCCTGTGGACCCTAAGTTCAGTTCCCCATCTTAGATTGTGTCTTTCCACCCCCAGAGCAGTATCACAGCACTTCCTGAAGCCCAGCACCCAAGTGCTGTAGTGTTGGAAAAACATGGACTATGACATTCCTCACAGTTTCATAGTGAGCTAATGTGATAATTTGCCCAAGGCCTTTCATAGATATATGGTCTTGAATTATTTGGTTTTGTGTGTTGCACGGTCTTGTATCCTTGGCATGAAGTCAACCTGAGGTCTCTTTCTCTATGCATTAGAATCTCTTGGTTAATGTACACCCTTGTAACTGGTCCATGCTTTTGTTGTTAGTGGTGGTGGTGGTTTGTTGTTGGTTTTTTGCTTGTTTTGTGTTTTCATTTTTGCTTATCTGCCTTCTGTGTCAAGGTGAAGCCAGCTTTTTTGATGACTGTATAATATTCCTTTTCATTCTTTATTCAGCAAGTTTCTTCAAGATTATTATAGCTTTTCTAAAAGAATTGAAGAATTCATTGCAGATTCTGTCCAGTCTTCAGACATTTTTACTGGAAACACTGTGTCAGCACTTGCATGGCCTAGTTTTATGACAAAAAAGTTTATTTTCACTTGTTTATAGGAAACTAGATTTTCCTCTTTAATTATCAGTAGCTTTGTATAATTTTCTACAGCATGTCATCCTTCTGGTGTTTCCCATTGTCACCCTAAACTATATAGAAAGTGACATAGGATGAGACTGTTAAGTATTTGGAGAACTATTTAATATATAAGGTCAATATAATACATTTAAAGAGTTGCATATATGCTAATATCAGTGTTCATAAGAACTTTGTGTAGTAATAGTATTTTAACATTAAGAATGAGTCCTTATCTTATATACATAAGTATATCTGTATGCGTGGTGTGAATGTGTATGTATAGGTATATATGGCAGAAGTCCCATGTCACACATTCCTATTTTTATGTGTTTATATGGGTCATCATCATAGAGGAAATGTGTAACAGTGAGGAGTTGAGGAGTCTGATTAGAGTCATTACTCAGTTTGGGAACCTGAGAGCTGGCTGGAACAATATACCAAGACACAGATATATGCATGTCTAGCACAGTGTTTCCAAAAGTGATTTTGACACACATGACATAATGAGTAAATCTTTCCTCCAAGGTCATATCCTGTAATGATTCATCTTATCTCTATACATACCCCCTTATACATAGCAGCCATCACAGCGTTTCTGCCATGCGTGTTTCTTGGTTATTCTGCCTTGACATTGCTTACAACAGTTATTTTTACCCTGTGTTGTGACTACCATAGACACACATTTCTGGTGGTATTAATAACTGATATACCACTCCAGTAGCAATCTACAGGCTTGTCTACCACCTTGGTTTACAAGTTCCTGGTAGTGTATTAAAAGGTCATAGATGAAAAACATAGAGATCCACTGGCTTAGAAGATTTAGCTTGTGGACATTCCATGTGAAGACGTGTATCCTGAATTGTAATATTCTACTTATAAATGCATTCATGTAAATTTTGAGTGATCAGTATTCTTTCTTGTACAAAAGCAACTTAGAAAAGAATTCAACATTGAACAGAAGAGTAAATTAGAAAGATATATTTACTTCATAAAGTGTTCTTAGATGATGATGATGACGAAAATGGCAGTAACTAGATCTGATGACAATTAGCTTCAGCAAAATATGGTGTTTGGCAGTTAGAATTTCTGTGTATACTCCACAACAACAGGAAACATGGAAAACAGATGCACTGTATCTTCCAGGTAGAATGGAATGAAATTTGAACAAAGGGTCAGATATTGTTCACTAGTGTGATAAGCCTCCATTTAATGCTAGGCATCCATCTTAGAACCTGCTAGCCATGTGTCCCTGACTCCGGTCCTTGAATGGTAAATTGCCAGTAATAACGTTGAGTAGTAGTGTTTTGCAGCAGGTATACATTTGCTCTATGTTCATGCCTCTTGATTGCTGAGGTTTGGAAAAGGTCTGAGATTGTAATAATTTTCCTTGCCACATCTGTAGGAATATTGACAAGTATTCTTGTATCATTTTCATTTTTGTGTCTTTTTCTGTGTTTAGCATTGTCCGTAGCAGAGTTGTATTAATTTTAGCTTTTAATTTTTGCAACCTTGATGTAAAACTTTTGGTTTGAATTCTAGTCTATATTGCTGAGACATAAACTCGAAGAAGAATAAGAAGAATGAATGCTCCTCCGGTAAATGCTCCCCAGGTTAGTGTCCTGTCTGCATTTTTTTGAAAATTCTTTATATTATTTAAACTGTTCACGACGTTAGTAATGTTACATAAATTGTTTGTTTTCTGTGATTTATTTTTGTTCTTCTCCAATAATCAAAGATCTTACACTTATAATAGGACTAGCACAGCCTCGCCCGATTATGTTTTCACTGGATGTTATACTGTGAAGAAATAAATTTCCAAGCATCTGCAGTTCTGAAAGACAATGTATTAAAAATGGTGTTCAAAAAATATACTTATGTCCAATTTCTACATTGGATGTACTTGTGTCCTTTAATATTAGTGGGAAAGGAAGGTCTCCTGTATCATATAAATTGCATTTCAGAAGTAGTCAAGTTTTCAGAAATAACCTTGTGAATTTAGATACATATTCAGTGACATCACTGAGCAATATATGAAAGGGTAGAATTTATGGAAGAGTAGAATTAGAATACACTCGGTGTTTTAAATCCTAATAATAAATATTTTGGGTCCCTAGAGGCACAAATGATGGAGGGAATGTGTGGCTATCTCTGGCAAGAGCAGATGTGTTCATAGGCTGATGTAGATTTCAGTAATCTGGTATCTCTTTTTGGCATTTTATGTGACACAGTGATCACCGGTTTTTTGACATTTGAAATCTGTTTGTCTTGGGAGAAGTTCTGCTCAGTCTCAGTGAATGTGATGGTTTGAATATGAATGACATGACCTAGGGAATGGCCTTGTTAGATTAGGTGTGACCTTGTCAGAGGAAGTATGGAACTGTGGGCGTGGGCCTTGATATTTTTCTGGCTGACTGAAGCCAGTTTGCTCCTGACTTCCCTTGGTGAAGATATAGAAATCTTAACCTCCTCCAGTGCTGTCTTAGTTAGGGTTTTACTGCTCTGAACAGACACCATGACCAAGACAACTCTTATAAGGACAATAGTTAATTGGGGATGGAGTATAGGTTCAGAGGTTCAATCCATTATCCAGGCAGGCATGGTGCAGGAGGATCTAAGATCTCTACATCTTCATCTGAAGGCTGCTAGCAGAATACCCACTTCCAGGCAGCTAGTACTAGGATATTAAGCTCACACCCACAATTACAGATCTACTCCAACAAGGCCACACCTCCTAATAGTGCCACTTCCTGGCCTAAACATATGTAAACCATCACAAGCCTGCCTTGACTCTGCCATGCTTCCCTCCATGATGATAGAACCTCAGAACCCGTAAGTCAGTCCCAATTACCTGTTGTCCTTTTTAAGAGTTGCCTTTGTCTTGGTGTCTCTTCTCAATAATAAAACCCTAAGACAATGAGGAAACTTTTCAGTATATATATAATTATTTTTGTTTTCTTGTCGGTATCATAGTATAAACACTACTGTCTCTAACTTGAATATGTTAGTAAGAATTTTTTGGAGATTATTGCCTTGGTCATGTGGAAAAGTCATCAATTTCAATCATGAATAAATGTTCCCCTATTATTCATTTCTTTTTTTTCCTTAGCAGAAATAATGTTCCATCCTCCCTATATTGTTTTCTCTCTTTCAAGCTTGTATTACATAGGGAAAAAATCAGAATGTTTGTCGTGATGTTTCTTTACAATAATATTTTATTTGAAGTTTATAAGCGCTCATCTGCTTATTTTATATACACTGAATGATACATTAAGCCCCTGAATGCCTGAGATCAGAATCAGTATCTTGGAACTGAAGTCACACATGGGAGCTGCAGTGGGTGTGGAAAAACAACAAAATATAGTTAACATTTCAAGATTCAAATTTTCAGTTAAGTCAGTCTCATGAGCAATAATGTTTTTTAAAAATTCCTGGATAATTAGTATAATTTTTTCAGTTAAAAACTTGATTAGATCAAATAAAATGATTCTACTTTATCTGAATGCACTGTCATTTATTTACACGGAAAACAATAATTCATAGTGAAAGACCATATGGAATTTTTGAAATTGTTAATATCTGTATTGCATATGGCAATGTTGAGAAAAAAATTAAATAATGCTGTCTAGTAGTGTTATTTCTATTTACTTTATTATTTGGAATATAGTCTATGACTATTTTAGATAGCATCTTTTATTAAAATTCAAATTTAATTATATATATATATATATATTGCTACATTTTTTTGAATGTTTGTACATGTCCTATGTATCCTTCCCGTCTCTAGAGTTCGGAAAAGAGCATTGTATTTCAAAGAATTTTTATTAAAAATCTTTTGTGTAGTTCCATGTGGGTGCCGGGAAACAATTTTGAATTATAGAATCCAAATTTCAGACAGAATTTCAAATGAAGTGATGGTGGCATATCCTTCATCTGTGGCTTAGGTTGTACAAAATATCAGAAAATTCATGTAGGGGAGGGACATCATAAATATAAGGAATATAGCATTTCATTCTATACACTGTCTATGTATAAGAGCCACAATGCTTTACTTCTGACACATTTCAACATTTGTAGAAGATGTTTGTCTTAGCATATTTGCCATGACTCATCACAAATTTCTTCATATTCTTTAGGTCTTTTATATCTAGGAAAACACTTGTGTTTTTCAGCAGTACATGATAAACAAGTATTTTTCAATTACAGGGTCTGTTAACATTCAAGGACGTGGCTGTGGACTTCTCACAGGAGGAATGGGAATGTCTTGACTGTGCTCAGAGGGGATTGTATTTGGATGTGATGTTGGAGAATTACAACAATCTATTTTTTGTGGGTAAGAATTGTCTTCTTGAGGTAGAATCGCTGATTCATTCATTGAATTTACCTACTTTGTGTTTATGTAAACTCTCTGAAATTTCTAGAGACTTCTAGAATAAGGATAACCCCAAACTTTTTATTGTCTTTCTATTTCTCTCCATTCTTAGAAAAAGGAATAGGTGTTATATTCTATGTAATCTCTCCAAACTGTGTATCTACTTTAATCACAAGTTCCCAGTTGTAAGAAATTTAATATTGAGAGCAAAAAATATATTTCTATATACATATTAACTGGAATATTTTAATTTTATTATTGGTTTTAGGTATTCATTTAGTTTTGAATTTTTAAAATGCAGAATGTTTCAAATGGAGAATGGTCTGGTGGTGATGAGAAAGTTTTTGTAGCTTATTTATTTACTTTTTGACCTCTGATCTCTGTTTAATACTGGTACAAACTGGTTTCTTTTTAATTTAGTTTTGGGGTTTTTTTACTGTCTTTATTTTTTTAGTCCAGTCGTTACCCCTTGTCCATCCACCCTTCCATAGTTCCTCATCTCATTCCTCCTCTTCACTGTCTTCAAAAGGATATGCCCTCCCCACCAGCCCTTCTCAAGTTTCTTGAGGATTAGGTACATCTGTGATCTCTCAGACACTGAGCCACCAACCAGGCAACATACATGAGCTGCTCTCAGACCCCCGACACATACACAGCACAGGAATGCCTGATCTTTCCTCAGCGAGAGAAGACGCATAACACAATTTTTTACATCATTAGTTTCATGCCAGTATGGATTACATAATGAATTCCTAGCTGACCAAAGCTACTATGGCATTATATCACAGCACATGGAGAAGAAAACAGAGAAATTTTGCTTATATGATTTTTCAGTGAGCTCCTTTCATCTATTCATCCTACCTTCTGCAAAGCACTGTGTTAAATAAGAATTAGAAGGTGATTTGTATTTCCAGTCATTTGAAACAGATTTGTGGTTCTTGTAAGCATCTATGTAATGATTGTGAAACAAGAAAAGCCTCTCTTGCGATTCCTGTCCTTGAGAATGGCTAATTTACCTTAGATTCAGCAAACATGATATTCTCTTACTCATCTGTTGATACTTGTCATCTCTAATTGCACTTTCTTTCAGAGAGTCATCGCTTATCTCATAAATATGAGAATGTCTTGGATGAAGACACACCGTGTATTGTCTACCAGCATGTGAATATCCAGTCTTACAAATGTCACGCACTTGTAAACCCCATCCATGAACCCACCCAAAGTACATCTTATAAGACTAGTCACACTGATATTTCTCTTATATCATCATACATAAACAGACATGATTCTGTAAACACCAAAGAACCTTGCAGATGTAAAAATTGTGTAAACTGTTTAAATTTGTGCTCTGTCATTAGTCTTTATCAAGGGATCCACATAGGACAAAAAGAACACAAGACAGAATTTGATAAGGTTTTTGACACTAAACATGAATTCAAGTTTAAACAAACCAACAGTGGAAATAAACCTTACAAATGCAGTAAATGTGACAAATGCTTTACCCGCAAAGGAGATCTTTGGAGTCATCAGAGAATTCATACAGGAGAGAAACCTTACAAATGTAGTAAATGTGACAAATGCTTTACCCGAAAAGGAGACGTTATTATTCATGAGAGAATTCATACAGGAGAGAAACCTTACAAATGTAGTGAATGTGGCAAATGTTTTACCCACAAAGGTGGTCTTAGAAGTCATCAACGAATTCATACGGGAGGAAAACCTTACAAATGTTGTGAATGTATCAAATCTTTTAACCGAAAACGCAATCTTAGAATCCATCAGAGAATTCATACAGGAGAGAAACCTTACAAATGTACTGAATGTACCAAATGCTTTACACGGAAAGGAGATCTTATTATTCATCATAGAATTCATACAGGAGAGAAACCTTACAAATGTAATGAATGTGAGAAATGCTTTACTGTCAAAAGTGACCTTGGAATTCATCAGCGAATTCATACAGGAGGAAAACCTTACAAATGTAGTGAATGTATCAAATCTTTTACACAGAAAGGCAATCTTAGAAGACATCAGAGAATTCATACAGGAGAAAAACCTTACAAATGTAATGAATGTGACAAGTGTTTCACCCAGAATGACATTCTTAGAAGACATCAGAGAATTCATACAGGAGAGAAACCTTACAAATGTAATGAATGTGACAAATGCTTCACCCAGAAAGGCGATCTTAGAAGACATCAGAGAATTCATACAGGAGAGAAACCTTATAAGTGTAGTGAATGTGACAAATGCTTTACCTTGAAGAGTGAACTTAAAATTCATCAGCGAATTCACATAGGAGGTAAACTATACAATTGTAGTGAATGTGACAAATGCTTTACCCAAAAATGCAGCCTTAGTATTCATCAGAGAGCACATGCAGCAGAGAAACTGTATAAATATGATGAATGTGATAATTTTTTTACCCATAAATGTAATATTAGCACCCATCAGATAATGCATTCAGTAGAGAAACATCACAAATGAGGTGAATGAGACAAATCCTTTATGAAGAAAGATCATCTTAGAAGCCATCAGCTAGTACATATAGGAAAGAGACCTTACAAATGTAGTACATGTGCAGATCTTTTACTGTTATCTCTTAGGATACATCTGAGAGAACATAGAGGAGAGAAACCATACAGATCAATTGTATGAGAACAGTTCTTTTTCAGAATCTTAGGTCTAAGAAAATATCTTGTAACTCATGGTGGGGAAAAAGGTTGCACTGAGAAAAGTGTGGCATGTGCTTTATGCAGGCAGTATTTTTGTGGCACTTCAGGCTCTGTCCTAAGGAATTTGTTATGAAATTAAGAAACTTGTGAAAACCTATATGTAAATGTTCAAATCTTAGAAACTATCATGCACTTATGCTAATAGAACCTCGAAAAACATGACAATGAAAGAAATTCTTTAAAACGTTTTACTTGTTCACCCTTAAAGTAGTTCATAATAAGAACTAAGTGGGGAAGCCAGAAAAATGTGATGGTATTCTGTAACAGTTCTTTGGAACTGAAATATACAATGCAATAGGAATTACCACTGCAGGTTAGTAATATTAATAATAAGCCTCTCAAAATAATGACACCAGTAGCATTCTGTATGTCTAATTTAAATGAAAAAACTCATTATACTTTGTAAAAGAGGATATGTAAAAGCCACCAAGATAGGATGCTCTTTGTCTTGTAGATGTGCCTACAGATGGGCAGTTTCCTCCAAATGTCCAGTATTCATTATCTGTATCATATGCTGGTTTCTAGTTTTAGGATAGCAACTCTATTTGAATTTTTTGGTTTTGACCACTAACTCCTTGCCCATACTCTTGTGTGTAACTCCAATAAATCTCATTGATTCAACAAGTTGCATTTGTTTGTTTTCAGTCTCCACTTGGGGTGGGTAGATAAGTATATATGTTGCATTTTCCCATAAAATGCCTCTCACAAAGCATAGCTGAATCCACTAAGATTTTCTGCAAACTTGGAACATGACATTAATATGAGAGCAGTGTTTTTCATCCTGGGATTGGCAACCCCTTTGAGGGTGGAATGATCTTCCTGTGGGGATTGCTAAAGTCCAAAGGTAAATACTTATTTTCAATGATCTCAGGACTGAGACACCATTCTTATGTCTCTAGGTACGTCTGCCTGTATAAGAATACATTGAGTTGTGTGATTCTGCTGCAGCATTAGGAAAGTTGAAACCACTGTACTAGAGAGAATGCATTTGTGTTAAATAGAATATGGAAGATTGTGTGCAGTGTTCAAGGCTTACTGCCGTAGTAGTGCTAGATAATAGTGGCTCCACACTGACAGAAGTCCTTGGGAAGCTGAGAAAGAAGTCTGTTTTCTTCCTTGAAGAAAAATAAGATAGATCTACCAAAGAACAAATGAAGTTCTTCGTATTTGTCAGTGACAGGCATCACCCACTGAGTTGTGTCCTTTTGTGACTCTTTTTTTTTAAATTTAATAGACATTTAAAAATATTTATCACAGTATTGTTTATGAACATGAGAAATCATTATCACAGGAGAATAATACATAAACCAGATCAGACTTAGAAAAGGAAATACTAGAAAACAGTAAACATGGAAAGCTAAATGAGTTCAGAGGTTATAGGTATAGGTGTCCTAGCATTTATATTAAGATGAAAGTATGCAAATAAGACTATATTTATCCATTTGTATATGTGGTAAAAGTCTAAATATGTATAATTTGAACACCTCATTTAGACAAAACAAACATCAGGAAAAGGAAGAGACATGGTAAGATGTAATAGATTTGTGTGCTACTGTTGCATATTTTTAAAATACAGAAATGATGGTAAAACACAGAATTTCAGAGATCTGAGGTATCTTCTGTGTTATTTCTTTTTTTTTTTTAAACAACTTGATTTTACAAAACAAAGATAAATGTACAGATTTTAAAAATTTTTTGCTTAAAATTATACATTTTTTTTCTAGGTATGGCTTTATCTTTTTTTTTTTTGATTATATTTTTTTTAGTCAGTACTTGATTTTTTTCAAGGGCTTGACAGTATGCATTGAAAACCTAATAGTTACAATAAGCGTAAAGTACATGCAAAACTAAACGCAACATGGAAATAGTCAAAGTCTTCTTGTTTGTAAATATATGTATATTTTTTTTTTTGTTTTCTTTATTTCTTGGACTTCATACAGTCTGTGAGTTGTTTCTGGGGGAGTGCAAGCCTCTGGGGTTAGCATCCCACTATCAGTGACTGCATATTATGTCTGTTCTTTTGTGACTGGGCTATCTCACTCAGGATGATCTTCTCTAGATGCAGCCATTTTCTTAAGAATTTGGTTAAGTCATTGTTTCTGGTGGCTGAGTAGTATTCCATTGTGTATATGTACCACAATTTTTGTATCCATTCATCTTCTGAAGGACATCTGGGTTCCTTCCAGCTTCTGGCTATTATAAATAGAGCCGCTATGAACATTGTGGTGCATATATCTTTGTTGTGTATTAAAGTGTCTCTGGGGTATATGCCCAGATGTGGAATAGCTGGGTCTTCAGGTAGTACTATATCCAATTTTCTGAGGTATCGCCAGACTGATTTCCAGAGTGGTTGTATTACCTTGCAACCCCACCAACAGTGGAGAAGTGTTCCTCTTTCTCCGCAGCCTCGCCAGCATCTGCTGTCATCTGAGTTTTGGATCTTGGCCAATCTGACTGGTGTGAGGTGGAATCTCAGGGTTGTTTTGATTTGCATTTCCCTGATGGCTAAGGATGTGGAGCACTTCCTCAGATGTTTCTCGGCTATTCGGTGTTCCTAAACTGAAAACGTTTTCTTTAGCTCTGTACCCCATTTTTTAATAGGGTTATTTGATTCTCTGGTGTCTAGCTTTTTGAGTTCTTTGTACACCTTGGATATTAGGCCTCTATCTGATGTGGTGTTGGTAAAGATATTTTCCCATTCTGTTAGTTGCCGTTTTGTTTTCTTGACAATGTCTTTAGCCTTACAGAAACTTTGCAATCTCATTAAGTCCCATTTGTTAATCTTTAACCTTAGAGCTTGAGCCATTGGTGTTTTGTTCAGGAAATTTTCTCCTGTACCTATATGTTCTAAGGTTTTCCCTACTTTCTCATCTAATAGTTTCAGTGTATCTGGTTTAATGTGGAGATCTTTGATCCACATACACTTGAGCTTTGTACAAGGAGATAAGAAAGGGTCTATTTTCATTCTTTTGCATGCTGAGTGCCAGTTGGACCAGCACCATTTGTTGAATAGGCTGTCCTTTTTCCATTGAATGTTTACTGCTCCTTTGTCAAAAACCAGGTGACCATATACATGAGGGCTCATTTCTGGATCTTCTATTCTATTCCATTGATCCACATGCCTATTTCTGTACCAGTACCATGCAGTTTTCAGCACAATTGCCTTGTAATATAGCTTGAGGTCAGGGATACTGATTCCCGCAGATGTTTTTTTGTTGTTGAGGATGGATTTCGCTATTCTAGGTCTTTTGTTATTCCATATGAAATTGCACATTGATCTTTCCAATTCCATGAAGAACTGGGTTGGAATTTTGATGGGGATTGCATTGAATCTGTAAATTGCTTTTGGTATAATGGCCATTTTTAAGATGTTGATTTTTCCATCCATGAGCATGGGAGATCTTTCCATTTTCTGAGATCCTCCTCAATTTCTTTCTTTAGAGGTTTCAAGTTCTTGTCATACAGGTCCTTCACTTGCTTAGTTAGAGTCACACCAAGGTATTTCATAGTTTTTGTGACGATTGTGAAGGGTACGTTTTCCCTAATTTCTTTCTCCACATGTTTGTCCTTTGAGTACAGGAAGGCTTCTGATATGTTTGAGTTGATTTTGTATCCAGCCACTTTGCTGAACTTGTTTATCAGCTGTAGGAGTACTCTGGTAGAGTTTTTGGGGTCACTTAATTACACTATCATGTCATCAGCAAAGAGTGATGTTTTTATCTCTTCCTTTCCGATTTGTATCCCCTTGATCTCTTTTTGCTGTCTAATTGCTCCAGCCAGGACATCCAGTACTATGTTGAATAGGTAGGGGGAGAGTGGGCAGCCTTGTCGAGTCCCTGATTTTAGTGGGATTGCTTCAAGTTTCCCACCATTAAGTTTGATGTTGGGTGTTGATTTGCTTTATATTGCTTTTATTATGTTTAAGTATGGACCTTGGATTCCTGTTCTTTCCAGGACTTTTAATATGAAGGGGTGTTGAATTTTGTCAAATGCTTTCTCAGCATCTAGTGAGATGACCATGTGATTTTGTTCTTTGAGTTTGTTTATATGGTGGATTACGTTGATGGATTTCCTTATATTAAACCATCCCTGCATCCCAGGGATGAAGCCTACTTGGTAATGATGAATGATTGTTTTGATGTGTTCTTGGATTCGGTTTGCAACGATTTTGTTGAGTATTTTTGCGTCAATTTTTATAAGTGAGATTGATCTGAAGTTCTCTTTCCTTGTAGGGTCTTTGTGTGGTTTAGGTACGAGGGTTATTGTAGCCTCAAAAAATGAATTTAGTAGTATTCCATCTGATTCTATCTTTTGGAGTAGTTTGGAGAGTATTGGTGTTATATCCTCAATAAATGTCTGATAAAATTCTGCACTGAACCCATCTGGACCTGAGCTTTTTTTGGTTGGGAGTCTTTTGATGACTTCTTCTATGTCTTTAGGTGTTATAGGGTTATTTAGATGGTTTACTTGGTCCTGGTTTAACTTTGGGATCTTGTATCTTTCTAGGAATTCGTCCATTTGCTCCAGATTTTCCAAGTTTGTGGAGTATAAGTTTTTGTAGTAGTATCTGATGATTTCTTGAATTTCCTCAGTTTCAGTTATGTCTCCACTTTCCTTTCTGATATTGTTAATTTGTATACTCTCTCTTTGCCCTCTAGTTAGTCTAGCTAGGGGTTTATCAATCTTGTTGATTTTCTCAATAAACCAACTCTTGGTTTTGTTGATTTTTTTCAATGATTCTTTTTGTTTCTATTTGGTCTGTTTCTGCCCTAATTTTGATTATTTCTTGCCGTCTACTATTCTTGGGTATATCTGCTTCCTTTTGTTCTAGGGCTTTTAGCTGTGCTGTCAGGTTGTTGATGTAAGCTCTCTCCAGTTTCTTTTTGGAAGCACTTAGGGCTATGAGTTTTCCTCTCAGTACTGCTTTCATTGCATCCCATAGGTTTGGGTATGTTGTGTTATCATTTTCGTTGAATTCTAGAAAGTCCTTAATTTCTTTCTTTATTTCTTCTTTGACCCTGCTATCCTTTAACAGAGCGTTGTTTAGTTTCCATGTGTATGTGGGCATTTTGTTGTCTTTGTTGTTGTTAAAGACCAGTCGTAGACCATGGTGATCTGAGAGGATGCATGGGAGTATTTCAATCTTCTTATATCGATGAAGGCTCGTTCTGTGTCCAATTATGTGGTCAATTTTCGAGAAGGTGCCATGGGGTGGTGAGAAGAAGGTGTATTCTTTTACTTTAGGATAGTATGTTCTGTATATATCTATTAATTCTAGTTGGTTCAAAGTCTCTGCTAGTTTTGCAGTGTCCTTGTTCAGTCTGTTTCCCTGATCTTTCCATTGGTGAGAGTGGGGTGTTAAAGTCTCCCACTATTATTGTGTGGGGTGAAATGTATTTTTTGAGCTTTAGTAGAGTTTCTTTTATCAATGTGGGTGATTTTTTATTTGGAGCATATATGTTAAGGATTGAGAGTTTCTCCTGACAGATTTCCCCGGTAATGAGTAAAAAGTGTCCTTCCTTATCTTTTTTGATAACTTTTGTTTGGAAGTTTACTTTATTCGATATTAGAATAGCCACTCCAGCTTGCTTCTTGGAGCTGTTTTCTTGGAAGTTTTTTTCCCACCCTTTTACTCTGAGATAGTGTCTGTCTTTGTCTCTGAGATGAGTTTCCTGTATGCAGCAAAAGGCTGGATTTTGTTTATGTATCCAGTCTGATAGTCTATGTCTCTTTATTGGGGAGTTGAGACCATTTATGTTAATAGATATCAAGGAATAATTGTTTCTGTTTCCTGTTATTTTTGCTTTTTTGGGTTGAGTTGTGTCTGTGTTTTTTTCTTCTTTTAGTTTTCTTGTTTAGGAGTTTTCTTGTTTTTACTAGGCTGTATTTTCCCTCCTTGTATTGGGTTTTCCACCTATAATTCGTTGTAGTGCTGGGTTTGTGGTCAGATATTGTGTGAATTTTGATTTGTCTTGAAATATCGATGGTGATTGATAGTTTTACTGGGTATAGCAGCTTGGGCTGGCACTTGTGCTCTCTTAAGGAGTGCATGATGTCTGTCCAGGCTCTTCTAGCTTTCATAGTCTCTGCTGAGAAATCGGGTGTGAGTCTGATTGGTCTGCCTTTATATGTTACCTGACCTTTTTCCCTTACTGCTTTTAGTATTCTTTCTTTACTTTGGGCACTTGATGTTTTTACTATTATGTGTCGGGAGGTATTTCTTTTCTGGTCCAACCTATTTGAAGTTCTGAAGGCTTCTTTTATGCTCGTGGTCATCTCATTCTTGAGGGTAGGGAAGTTTTCTTCTACGATTTTGTTGAAGATATTTACTGTGCCTCTTAGTTGATACTCTTCTCCCTCTTCTATTTCTATTATCCTTAGGTTCGGCCTTCTCATTGTGTCTTGTATTTCCTGGACATTTTGGGTTAGGAGCTTTTTGTTTTTTGCATCTTCTCTGGCTGTTTTGTCTATGTTTGCAATGTTGTCTTCTGCCCCCGAGATTCTCTCCTCGATCTCTTGTAATCTGTTGGAAATGCTTGCTTCTGTGACTCCTGATTTCTTTTTTTTGGTGTTCTGACTCTAGGGTTATCTCTTTTAGCGCTTTCTTTATTGTGTCAATTTCTATTTTAATTTCCCTCTTCCATTCCTTTATTTCTTTAGTTCTGTTTTCATCTCGTTCTTTGAGTTCTTTGAGTGTTTTTCTTGTTTCTTCTTTAAAAGCTTCTGAATCTTTTTGCTTTTCCTCCCTTTCTTGTTTAAGTAACTCTATCAGCCTCTTGAGGCATGATTTCAGTTCTGTGTCTTCTTTCTCTGGAGTGTTTGGAATTCTGATGTTTGCTACTATCGGAGAGCTGGGTTCTGGTGTTGCTAGATTGTCTTGGTTTCCTTGGGATATACTCTTTCTCTTTCCTCTTGCCATTTTGTTGTCAGTGATATGTTCTTGCCTTTCCCTTGTATCTGGTCTGTGTCCCTGAGTACCAAGCAGTTTTAAGCACAATTGCCTTGTAATATAGCTTGAGGTCAATGATAGTTATTCCTGCATATGTTTTCTTGTTGTTGAGGATGGATTTCGCTATTCTAGGTCTTTTGTTCTTCCAGATGAAATTACACATTGCTCTTTCCAACTCTTTGAAGAATAGGGTTGGTATTTTGATGGGTATTGCATTGAATCTATAGATTGCTTTTGGTAAGATGGCCAATTTTTAAATGTTGATCTTCCAGTCCAGGAGCATTTTCCATTTTCTGAGATCTTCCTCGATTTCTTTCTTTAGAGGGTTAAAGTCCTTGTAATACCAGTTCTTCACTTGCTTAGTTAGAGTCACACCAAGGTATTTCATATATTTGTGACTATTGTGAAGGGTATCTTTTCCCTAATTTCTTTTTCCACATGTTTGTCCTTTCAGTATAGGAAGGCTACTGATTTGTTTGAGTTAATTTTATATCCAGCCACATTGCTGAAGTTGTTTATCACCTGTAGGAGTTCTCTGGTAGAAGTTGTGGGGTCCCTTACATACACTATCATGTCATCTGCAAATAGTGATGTTTTTACTTATTCCTTTCCAATTCATATCCCTTTGATTTCCTTTTGCTGTCTAATTGCTCCAGCTAGGACTTCCAGTACTATGTTGAATAGGTAGGGGGAGAGTGGGCAGCCTTGTCTAGTCCCTGATTTTAGTGGGATTGCTTCAAGATTCCCACCTTTAAGTTTGATGTTGGCTGATGGTTTGCTGTATATTCCTTTTATTATGTTTAGGTATGGGCCTTGGATTCCTGTTTTTTCCAAGACTTTTAATATAAAGGGGTGTTGAATTTTGTCAAATGCTTTCTCAGCATCTAGTGAGATGACCATGTGATTTTGTTCTTTGAATTTGTTTATATGGTGGATTACCTTGATGGATTTCCTTACATTAAACCATCCCTGCATCCCAGGGATGAAGCCTACTTCATCATGGTGAATGATCATTTTGATCTGTTCTTGGATTTGGATTACAACTATATTTTTGAGTATTTTTGCATCAGTGTTCATAAGTGAGATTGGTCTGAAGTTCTCTTTCCTTGTAGGGTCTTTGTTTGCTTTAGGAATTAGGGTTATTTTAGCTTCAAAAAGTGAGTTAGTTAGTGTTCCATCTGACTCTATTTTGTGGAATAGTTTGGAGAGTATTAGTGTTAGGTCGTCAATAAATGTTTGATAAAATTCTGCACTGAACCCATCTGGACCTAGGCTTTTTTTCTTTGGGAGGCTTTTAATGACTGCTTCAATTTCTTTAGGTGTTATTAGATTATTTAGATAGTTTACCTGGTCCTGGTTTAACTTTAGTATCTGGTTTCTGTCTAGGAATTCATTGATTTCCTCCAGATTTTCCAGTCTTGTAGAGTAAAGGCTTTTGTAGTATGATCTGATGATTTCTTCAATTTCCTCAGTTTCAGTTATGTCTCCAGTTTCATTTCTGATTATGTTAATTTGGATACCCTCTCTTTGCCCTCTAGTTATTCTGGCTAAGTGTTTATCAATTGTGTTAATTTTCTCAAAGAACCACCTATTGGCTTTGTTGGTTTTTGAATGGTTTTGTTTCTATTTGGTCTTTTTCTACCCTAAGTTTGATTATTTTTTGCTGTCTGCTCCTTTTGGGTGTATCTGCTTCCTTTTGTTCTAGAGCTTTCAACTGTGCTGTCAGGTTTCTTGGGTATGCTCCCTCAAGTTTCTTTTTGGAAGCACTCAGAGCTATGAATTTTCCTCTTAGTACTGCTTTCATTGCATCCCATAGGTTTGGGTTGTCATGTTTTCATTTTCATTGAGTTCTAGAAAATCCTTAATTTCTTTCTTTATTTCTTCTTTGACCCTGCTGTCATTTAATAGAACATTGTTTAGTTTACATTTGTATATGGGCTTTTTGTTGTATTTGTTATTAAAGACCAGCCTTAGAGTATAGTGATCTGAAAGGATGTATGGAAGAATTTCAATCTTCTTATATCAATTGAGGCTCGTTTTGTGACCAATAATGAGATCAATTTTTCAGATGGTTCTGTGAGGTGCTGAGGAGAAGGTGTATTCTTTTGTTTTAGGATGATATGTTCTATAGATATCTATTAATTCCAGTTGGTTCATAACCTCTGCTAGTTTTACAGTCTCCTTGTTCAATTTTTGTTTGCATGATCTGTCCATTGGTGAGAATGGGGTATTAAGGTCTCCCACTATTATTGTGTAGGGTGAAATGTATTTTTTGAGCTTTAGTAGAGTTTCTTTTATGAATATGGGTGCTTTTGTATTTGGAGCATATATGTTAAGGTTTGAGAGTTCTTCCTGACACATTTCCCCTGTAATGAGTAAAAAGTGTCTGTCTTTATCTTTTTTGACAACTTTTGGTTGGAAATTTACCTTATTTGATATTAGAATAGCGACTCCAGCTTGTTTCTTGGGGCTGTTTGCTTGGAAGTTTTTTTCCCACCCTTTTATTCTGAGATAGTGTCTGTCTTTGTCTCTGAGATGAGTTTCCTGTATGCAGCAAAATGCTGGATTTTGTCTATATATCCAGTCCGATAGCATATATCTTTTTCTTGGGGAGTTGAGTCCATTCATGTTAATAGATATCAAGGAATAGTGGTTGCTGTTTTTTGCTATTATTGCTTTTGTAGGTTGAATTGTGCCTGTGTCTCTTTATCCTTTTACTTTTCTTGCTTATGAGTTTTCTTGTCTTTTCTAGGATGTATTTCCCCTCATTGCATTGGGTTTTCCACCTATAATTCGCTGTAGTCCTGGGTTTGTGGTCACATATTTTGTAAATTTAGTTTTGTCTTGGAATATCTTCATCTCTCCTTCTGTGGTCATTGAGAGTTTTGCTGGGTATAGCAGCTTGGGCTGGCACTTGTGCTCTCTTAGTGTCTGTATGATGTCTGTCCAGGCTCTTCTAGCTTTCATATTCTCCTTTGAGAAATGGGGTGTGAATCTGATTTGTCTGCCTTTATATGTTACATGACCTTTTTTTCTTTCTGCTTTTAGTATTCTTTTAGTATTATGTGTCAGGAGGAATTTCTTTTCTGGTCCAACCTATTTGGAGTTCTGTAGGCTTCTTTTATGCTTGTTGTCATCTCATTCTTAAGCGTAGGGAAGTTTTTTTCTACAATTTTATTGAAGATATTTACTGTGCCTCTTAGTTGATATTCTTCTTCCTTTTTTATTCCTATTATCCTTAGGTTTGGTCTTCTCATTGTGTCCTGGATCTCCTGCACATTTTGGGTTAGGAGCTTTTTGGTTTTTGCATTTTCTCTGACTGTTTTGTGTATGTTTTCAATGTTGTCTTCGGCCCCCGAGATTCTCTATTCCATCTCTTGTAGTCTGTTGGAAATGCTTGCATCTGTGACTCCTGATTTCTTTTTTAGGGTTTCTACCTCTAGGGTTGTCTCTTTTAGTGTTTTCTTTATTGTGTCCATTTCCATTTTAAATTTCTTCTTCCATTCCTTCCTCTCTTTGTTTCTGTTCTCTTCTAGTTCTTTGAATTCTTTGAGTGCTTTTCTTGTTTCTTCTTTAAAAGGTTCTAATTCTTTATGTTTTTCCTCCCTTTCTTGTTTAAGGATCTCTATCATCATCTTCAGATAGGATTTCATTTCTGAGTCTTCTTTTTCTGGAGTGTTTGGAATTCTGGTGTTTGCTGTGATGGGAGAACTGGGTTCTAGTGTTGCCAAGATGTCTTGGTTTCCTCTTGCCATCTTGTTGTCAGTGATTGGTTCTCACCTCTCCCTTGTACCTGGCCTGTGTCTCTGGATCTTTGCTCTTCCTGTTTTCGGATGGTCCAAGCCCTGTTCTGCACCCAAAAGCCACTGGCTGGGTATGGAGGACCCAATGCTGGTTTTCTGGTCCCTGGATCAGGCAGGGCAGAGTCGCACTTTCTGCGTGCGCTTGGCAGAGATCTCTCTGCCCCCTGGCTAGTTGGAACCACTTATTACCAGGCCTGTGTCTCTGGGTCTCTGCTGGTCCTGGTGGCAGACATTCTGAGCCCTGCTCTGCACCCCAAAGCCACCGACTTGGAACAGAGGGCCCAATGCTGGGTCTTGGTCCCTGGATCAGGCAGGGCAGGGACACACTTTTCGTGCACACTCTGCAGAAATCTCTCTGTTCCCTGGCTAGTTGGAACCCCTTATCACAAGGCCTGTGTCTCTGGGTCTCCACTGGTCCTGGTGGTGAATGGTCTGAGCCCAGTTTTTCTACTAATCGTTTCAATATGCTTTATTTTATGTGGAGATCTTTGATCCACTTGCATTTGAAATTTGTACAAGGAGAAAAAGGATCTGCCAGTTGAACCAACACAATTTGTTGAAGAGGCTGTCCTTTTTCCATTGAATATTTTTTCTCCTTTCTCAAAGATCAATTGACCATATGTGTATGGGTTCATTCCTGGATCTTCAATTCTGTTCCATTGATCTACTGACCTATCTCTGTACCAATGCCATGTAGATTTTAACACAATTGCTTCGTAATATAGCTTGAAGTCAGGGATGGAGATTCCTGCAGAGGTTTTCTTGTGGTTGAGGATAGATTTTGCTATCCTAGGATTTTTGTTCTCCCAGATGAATTTGCAAATTGCACATTCCAACTCTATTATGAATTAAGGTTGAATTTTGATGGGGATTGCATTGAATCTAGTTTGCTTTTGGATAAGATGACCATTTTTTCAATGTTGATCCTTCCAATCCATGAGCATGGGAGATCTTTCAATCTTCTGAGAGCTTCTTCAATTTCCTTCTTCAGAGATTTGAAGTTCTTGTCATACAGGTCCTTCACTTGCTTAGGTAGTGTCACACCAAGGTATTTCATATTGTTTGTGACAATTGTGAAGGCTATCTTTTCTCTAATTTCTTTCTCAGTCTGTTTGTCCTTTGAGTAGAGGAAGGCTATTGATTTGTTCGAGTTAATTTTATATCCAGCCAAACAACTTTGCTGAAGTCATTTGTCAGCTGTTGGGTTTTTCTGGTGGAATTTTTGGGATCACTTAAGTATACTATCATGTCATCTGCAAATAATGATATTTTTTATGTCAGTTCCAAATTGTAGCCCTTTGATTTCCTTTTGTTGTCTGATCTCTCAGGCCTGGACTTCCAGTACTCTGCTGAATAGGTAGGGGGAGAATAGACAGCCTTGTCTAGTTCCTGATTTTACTGGGATTGGTTCAAGTTTCTTACCATCAAGTTTGATGTTAGCTATTGGTTTGCTGTATATTACTTCTATTAACTTTAGGTATGGACCCTGGATTTCTGTTTTTTTCAAGACTTTTAACATGAATGGATTTTAAATTTTGTCAAATGCTTTCTCAGCATCTACTGAGTGGACTGTATAGTTTTTTCCTTTGTGTTTTTTATATGTTGGAATATATTGATGGATTTCTGTATATTAAACCCTCCCTGCATCCCAGGAATGAAGCCTACTTCACCATAGTGAGTGCTCATTTGGATGTGTCCTTGGGTTTGGTTTCCAAGAATTTTATAGAGTATTTTTGCATCAGTGTTCATAAGGGAGATTGGTCTGAAGTTCTCTTTCCTTGAAGGGTCTTTGTGTGGTTTAGGAATGGGAATTATTATACTATGAGGAAATTGTTGGGTAGTGTTCCATCTTACTCTATTTTGTGGAATAATTTGGAGAGCATTGTTATTAGGTCATCAATAAATATCTGATAGAGTTCTGCACTGAACCCATATTATCCTGGGCTTTGTTCAATTGGGAGCCTTTTGATGACTGCTTCTATTTCTTTAGGTGATGTGTGATTGTTTGCATGGTTTATGTTGTCCACATTTATCTTTGGTATCCAGTAACTGTCTAGAAATTCATCCATTTCCTCTAGATTTTTCCAGTTTGGTTGAGTATAGGTTTTTGTAGTAGGACCTGATGATTTCTTCAATTTCCTCAGTTTCTGTTGTTATGTCTCCCCATTCATTTCTGATTTTTTTAATTTAGATACTCTCTCTCTCTGTCCTTGTGTTAGTCTGCCTTGGTGTTTATCAGTCTTGTTAATTTTCTCAAAGAACAAGCTACTGGTTTTGTTGATACTTTGTATGGTTCCTTAGTTCTACTTGGTTGATTTCTGCACTGAGTTTGCTTATTTCCTGTGGTCTACTCCACTTGGGTGTATCTCTTCTTTTTGTTCTAGAGCTTTCAGTTGTACACAAGTTGCTACTGTATTCTCTCTCCAGTTTCTTTTTGGAGGCACTCAGAGGTGTTTTCCTTGAGTTTTCCTCTTAGTGCTACTTTCATTGCATCCTATAGGTTTTGGGTATGTTGTGCTTTCATTTCCACTAAATTCTAGAAAATCCTTAATTTCTATGTTCATTTATTCTTTATATCATTGAGTATAGCATTACTCAGCTTCCATGTGTATGTGGGCTTTTTGTTGTCTTTGTTGTAATTAAATATGAGCTTTAGTTCATGGTGATCTGATAGGATGCATGGGAGTATTTCAATCTTCATATATGTATTGAACCTTGTTTTGTGACCGACTATATGGTCAATTTTTGTAAAGGTACTGTAAGGTGCCAAGAAAAAGGTGTATTCTTTTGTTTTAGGATGAAATGGTCTATAGATGTTTGTTACTTAATTCCAGTTGGTTCATAATCTCTGCTAGTTTCACTGTTTCCTTGTTCATTTTCTGCTTTTGTGATCTGTCTATTGTTAAGAGTGTGGTGTTGAAGTCTCTCACTATTTTTGTGTGTGGTGCAATGTATGTTTTGAGCTTTAGTAGGGTGTCTTTTTGAATATGCGTGCTCTTGTATTTGGAACATATATGTTTAGGATTGAGAATTCATCCTGATAATTTTTCCTGTAATGAGTAAAAACTGTCCTTCCTCATCGTTTTTGATAACTTTTGGATGAAAATCTACTTTATATACTGTTAGAATGGCTATTCCAGATTGTTTTTTGGGGCCATTTGCTTGGAAGGTTTTTTTTACTCTGAGATAGTGTCTGTCTTTGTCTCTGAGATGAGTTTCCTACATACAGCAAAATGCTTGGTGCTGTTTACGTATCCAGCCTGACAGTCTATGTCTCTTTATTGGGGAGTTGAGTTAATTTATATTAATAGATATTAAGGAATAGTGGTTTCTGTTTCTTGCTATTTTTGCTTTTAGAGGTAGAATTATGTCTGTGTGTCTTTGTTCTTTTGCTTTTCTTGCTTAATTATTTTCTTGCTTTTTCTATGGTATAGTTTCCCTCCTTCTATTGGTTTCTCCATCTGTTATTCTTTGTAGGGCTGGATTTGTGTTCAGATATTGTATAAATTTAGTTTTGTTCTGGAATATCTTGGTCTTTCCATCTATGGGAATTGAGAGTTTTGCTGGATATAGTAACCTGGGCTGACAATTGTGTTTTCCTAGATTCTGTATGATTTTTGTCCATAATTTTCTAGGTTTCATAGTCTCTGTTGAGAAGTCAGGTGTAATTCTCGTTGTTCTGCCTTTATATTTTATATATCCTTTTTCCCTTACTGCTTTTAGTATTCTTTCTTTGTTTTGAACTCTTGTTGTTTTGTGTCAGGAAGAAGTTCTTTTCTGGTCCAATCTATTTGGAGTTCTGTAGGCTTCTTTTATGCTCATGGTTATCTCATTCTTAAGGTAGAAAACTTTTCTTCTACAATTTTGTTGAAGATATTTACTGTGTATTTTAGTTGATATTTTTCACCCTCTTCTATCCCTATTGTCCTTAGGTTTGGTCTTCTCATTGTGTCCTGGATCTCCTGTACATTTTGTGTTAGGAGCTTTTTGGTTTTTGCATCTTCTCTGACTGCTTTGTCTATGTTTTTTATGTTGTCTCCTGCCCCTAAGATCTTTTCTTCCATTTCTTGTAGTTTGTTGGTGTTGCTTGCATCTGTGACTCCTGATTTATTTTTTAGTTTTTCTATCTCCAGGGTTGTCTCTTATTGTGTTTTCTTTATTGTTTCTATTTCCATTTTCAATTGCTTCACCTGTTTGGTTTTGTTTTCCTTAATTCTTTGAGTGTTTCCTCTTTAAGAGCTTTTATTTGTTTATGTGTGTTCTCCTGTGATTGTTTTAGGGAGTTATTCCCATGCTTCTCCAAGACTTCCTACATCATCATGAAGTATGATTTCAAGTCTTGAGTCTTGGTTTTCTGGAGTGTTGGGCAATTCACTACTTGCTGTGGTGGGAGAGCTGGGTTCTGATGTTGCCAGGTTGTCTTTGTTTCCATTGCTTAAGTTTTTTTTAGCTTTCTTCTTGCCATCTTCTTATCTGTGATTATACTTGATCTTGTTTTCAGTGACTGGTGTCTTTCTCTTCTGTGGATCTGAGAGCCCATGGGTTCAGGAAGAAAACTGCTTCTGAGTTTTCAGCTTTTTGTGGGCAATAAATGAGTTCTTGTTGCAGTGACTCATATCTATTTTTGTGAGCTCGAGTGTGGGAGCTCTTGCGAGGCTGTTGTTGGAGCTCAGCCTTCTGTCCAAAGTCCTGAGTACTACTCACAGTACACTGTGCTCTCTGTGAACTCCTGTTGTACCCTCCCTGGGCCTCTGTGTCCTCTGGTTCAGGAGTAAAAGTGCCTGTGGAGGTGATCTTTGAGCTCGCCTTTTCAGGGCAGATCCTGGTTCTCTCTGACATAGGCCCATCCCTGGAAGGAACCCTTTCCACAAGCACCACCAAGCACTTCTTGCACTCTGGGTACTCACGGCACAACCACACCAGGCCTGTGTTCCAGGTTCTCTGCTGGTCCAGATGGAGAAGAGCCTGTATGTCTAGTCCACAAGCACAGCCTTTCCCGGTGTGATTTTTCCTTTCAGTCATTCAATCTGCTTCCCTGATATGGAACCCTTGATATTAATCTTGGATCTCAGACAAATCTGCAACTAACATCAGATTTGACTGCATGATCACGACTAGGCAAGAACAAATCCAACTTCTCCAGGCTCTTAAAGAGTTCGACTCACAATCAGCTGATCTGAGCCTTCCACCCCTCTACACTCTAAAGGTTTCTGTCATTTTGCCTTTACCCTTCCCAAGATTAACTATCAAGGTCCCATGGAGCGAAATCAGTGGCATGTCCTCCCACAGGGAATGGACAAATAGCCCCTCCTTAGCTCAGAAATATGTGGCTCAAGTTATTAAACCTATATGAGAGAAATGTTATCAGATTTATCTCCTTCATTTTATGGATGATATTTTTTAGCCACTCCTCATGAATCATAAGCTTTTCAACAATTGCAACAGGCTCTTACATCCTAACGGCTTAAGATGGCTCCAGAAAAAAAATCAAATTAATGCCCCCTACTCCTATTTGGGATATAAACTTAACATGGGTCATATTCGCACACCAAAAATAAAGATCTACCTTTCTTCCTTACAAACTTTACATGATTTTCAACAGCTGCTAGGAAATCTTTGGATTTTTTTTGTCCCTAAGATTCCCCCTGATGTTTTGTTGCCCCTCAATGATCTCCTAGTGGGAAACTCTCATCCACTCTCCTCACATGTACTTACACCACTAGACAAGGCAGCCCCTGACCAGCTTAGCCAGGCAATTACTTCCCAAGCCACATTTCACATCCAACCTAAGCTCCCCTTATTTTCCATTATTTGTGCTACTACCCATGATCCAGTGGGACTGTTTTGGCAGAAGAGTGAGGGTCACGCTGCCTCTGGCCTCCCTTGTTATAGGTTCTTCTCTACTCTAAACCTAATAAGGTTTTGGCTACTTATTATACTCTGTCTGCTGTGTTGATTATAAAATGGGAAAAAAATGTCTCGCCAGTGTTTTGGGAAAGACCCAGATACCCTCATTGTTCCTAATATGTCTGATCAGGTAGATTGGCCACTCTAGTCTAGTGATGGGCAGTTGCCTGTGCCTCATTCACTGGTACTATTGACAATCATTACCCAAATGATTCCCTTATACAGATCAAAAGCCTCTTATAGATGGAATAAACTTTTGGATCTTTGAATGGTAGAGCTGTATATGTTATCAATAACAAAGCTCATTCCATCCAAACCCCATATACTTCAGCCCAATTAGTAGAACTTTATGCAGTCCTTCAGGTTTTTAAGGCCCTTCCAGCCATCCCTATTAATTTGTAGACTGACAGTGCCTGTGTTACTCATTCGCTTACTTTATTGGAGACAATTCCCTACATAAAACCCAACTCTACAGCTTCCCATCTGTTTACTGAAATACAGTCCTTCATTGCAAAGAGAACACAGCCCTTCTTTGTGGGACACTTGAGAGCTCACACTGGCCTACAAGGCTGTGGGGATGCTAAGGTTGATGAAGACACTGAGCTTGTCCTCCCTGCCCTGTTATCTCTCTGGAGCAAGCTCACTCTTTACATCATCTCAATGTTTCCACCCTCTGCCGGATGTATAAAATTACCAGAGACCAGGCCAGAGAGATTGTCAAAGCTTGTGGCATGTGTGTCACTTTTCTTCCAGTCCCTCATCTAGGTGTAAACCCCTGAGGGCTGGTCCCAAATGATCATTGACAAATGGATGTAACCCATTATCCCTCCTTTGGAAAAATTAAAATATATTCATGTCACTATTAATACCTTTAATAGGGTTCTCTACACTTCCCCCCTTGCAGGAGAGGCCTCAAAAGACATTGTTACTCACACTTTTCAAAGTATGGCAGTAATGGAAAAACCTCAAATTCTTAAAACTGACAATGCTCCGGGTTATACTGGAGCCAAATTTCAACAATTTTGCAAACAGTTTGAGATTAAACATGTTATAGGGATACCCTATAACCCCCCAGGGCCAAGAAATTATAGAGAAAGCCCATTAGACCCTAAAAAACATGCTTAGACATCTTGAGACAGTGACAGAGGCCTATATCCCTCTTATCCCTACGAACAGACTCAACCATGCTCTGTTTGTCCTCAACTTTTTAACATTGGATAATAAAGGCCAAACAGCAGCAGACTGCCACTGGCATCCAACATCTCAGGATTCACACACCTTAGGGGATTGGAGAGACCCTCTCATGGGCCCAATGGAAGAGACCTCCTGTGGTCCTCATATGGGGCCAAGGTTCGGCCTGCATTTATGATCAAGAAAACTCAGAGCCAAAATGGCTCCCCGAGAGGCTTATTAAACCTGTTAACCCATCGTTGTCCAGAACAGAGCAGCTGTCTCCTCCTGAGACTTGTTCTTCTTCTCTTTTAAATGCTGCTCCTCCAACAATTGGTGATGATCCTCTGGACCACGGTTGCAACCTCCACCCTAGCTCTTCAAAAGGTCCCACCCAATAGACACATACCATGGAATTATACTTGGGTAGTTCTCTCAGAGAGAAAATAGGTCGACTGGTCCACCATTAAAATATCTACCTCAACTTGGTGGCCAAAGACATTGGCCCCTGACATCTGTAAACTGGCACTTGGTGCCACTGCCTTTTGGGGTCTTGAATACCACCTCAAATTAGATACTGCTCCTGAGAAAAACATACCTAATACACAGTCATACCCCCCCAATCTCCTCATTTTAGTCTATAGGTCTGACAAACCTGGCTGTGATAACCAATTCTGATTCATGCTCCTATAAGGAAGATTTCTGTCTGCCCAGGGTGGCATTGTGACCCTTCCCTCCTGCATACATGTGTAGGCTTGGTCAGTCTTTTTTGTAAAAACTGGGGATGTGAGACTACAGGGAGTACTTATTGGTCCCCCTCTCCTAGTTGGGATTATTATAACAGTGACCCAGCCGCAACACTAACTGTGTACCCAGAATGTAAGGCCACTGACAACAACACTCATGGCTGGTGTTTCCCCTTAACTATTAGAATCTTAGATAAGGCCAAGACAAAAGACTGGACAAAAGGATTCTCCTGGGACTTAGTCTCTACCAATATCACACCTACACCTGTCTAACTTTCACTTTCAAACACCTTTAAGAAACAGTGTACAGTAACAGCCTAGTTTCCATTAGGCCAAACTCTGCTTTAATCCACCAACCTGACCCTAAGTCTCCTACTCCCCCCATCTTGCCTACAAAAGATACTTCCTCTGCAGATTCAGGACTTGCTGGCTCACCCACACTTTCACTGGTTCTTTCATCACTCCCTTATCCCCTCCCCCTTCCTTACCCATTAAAACCCTCATCCTGACCCTGATAAATCAAACATACTTAACGTTCAACACCACCTTCCCCAGTGTGGTAGATGGTTGTTGGCTGTGTTATCACTCCCAGCCACTGTTTAATGAAGCTGCAGCTGGTTTTGGTGATTCTGTCTATGCCAATTCTTCATGTGCATGTTGGTGGTAGCCCTCAAAGTCGAAAAATATTCTCTATTTCAGGTGTCAAGCCTAGTGGTCTGTTTTGGCTCCTCCAATCCACCCCTTCACTACTCCCACCTCTGCAATGTGACCTCTACCCATGACAAGGCCCACACTTTCATTATCCCCCCCCCCAATAATACATGGTGAATTTGCCTAGATGGCCTGGAGCCTTACCTTTCTACCTCTGTCTTCTATGAGGCTGACCCTGATTTTTACATCCTTGTAAAGATGGTGCCTCGATTAACCTATTGCTGCTCTGATGAATTTTCCCATCTCTGGGACCAGTCTTCAGACACCTCTCCTGCCCTGCTTAGACAAAAGAGAGAGCCCATTTTGGCTATTACCATATCTGTTCTCCTTGGCCTAAGGACAGTAGGAACTGGAACATATATTTCTTTCCTTATACTTTCCTATTCTAGATACAGGGAACTATAGATGACTATTGATGAAGACATCCAACATCTCCAACAGGGGAGATTGATGACCGGACTGATTCCTTCTCCTCTTTAGCTGAAGTTGTTTTACAAAACAGCCAAGGGATCAAACTCCTGTTCCTACAACTGGGGCGTCTTTGTGCTGCCCTCAGGGAAGAGGACTGTTTTTATACAGATAAAACAGAAGTAGTCAAGGAAGTATGAAAAGGGTCAGAGAAGGACTAGAAAAGAGAGAGAAAAAGAAGGAGTTGATATAAAAACTGGTTTTCAACTTCACCTTGGATGTCTACACTTATGCCTAGCATTCTAGGACCCCTGATAGGATTACTTCTGTTTATTTCTTTTGGCTCCTGGGCCGTTAATAGATTAACCAGCTTTATTAAACAACAAATAGATAAGTTGATAGAAAGACCAATTCAGATACACTATTATAGGGTAGCAATGCAAGATCAATTAAATTTAGAAGATGTAGGCATAGGTCTCCCACCAGTCATCGCCATCCAACCCAAAACATGAGACTTCATCCCATGAACCAAAAAATAGGGTCCACATTTATATTGTGGCTAGCAGTCCCAGTTGGGAGACCCAGCAAAGGGCTCTCCAAAATAGCATTTCTACTAATGACTTCCTCATAATGACAAGTATGTTGAAGTCTTGATTAATTGGCTATTTTAGCTTTTATGATTCAGCTTGTGTACAAAATCATCAGGCTGCCAGGTTGCTAAGCAACATATTGTGCTCTGTTATTCCTGCTGAACTTTTCACCCACTTCTCCAGGCTTACCACCCCTCTCCCATCTATTCTTGTCCCATTAGTAGGTTTCCTGATACCCTGGACCTTTAACATGCTTGTGGAGTTTATCTGTCAGCAAATTGACTCTCTGGCATCTACAAGTTCATTACCACCAACTTGACCTAGCAGATCGTTGTAGTCTTGATGAGCCCACAGCGAGTAGGCTTCCTATGGGATCTGCATAGAACTCAGATCTGTGCACACTTGCTTACGACCAGCGTGGATACCAGTGAGAGGTACAAGACAAAACACTGCAAGGGAAGGACCATGCATCCTGTCTCTGAGTTCCCTGTCAAGCAAACCTGGTTGCATAGAGTTTGGTGTTCAGAGGTGCTCCTTGGCCATTCTCAAATCTCTGATAAGGGCACTTAGACCCTCTTCTCCTCAAAAAGACACCATGTAAACATAACTAGGAGGATCAGGTCAATGCTTCCCCTCCCTGGTTAAAGCCTACTGTCTCCAGACAGATATATGTCCACTCACCTACATCCACCTGGGTCTTAAAACAAATAAAAAGGGAGGATATGCTGGAAGCTGACAGAATTTAAAAATTCCCTTAGCCTAATTAATGCCATTTTACATAGATCTCAGCCCAGGTTTCTGTTTCTCACAATAAAGGCCTTCTCTGCGTCTTTTGTTCCTCCATTTCCTCCTAGGTGATCCTGGGTGTTCTCGGGTCGGGCATGATTTAAGTATATCACCTGTTAGGAAAAAAAGGAAGAAATTGGTGGGGGGGGGGATATGACCCATGGAAGTGTGGTGAGGCAAGGGGGCAAGGAGGAAGCCTCTGTTGGGAATCCTTCTCTCTGAAGGACCAGCCACATGATGGTATAGTACAGAATAGAGTTTATTCAGGTCATGGTGAGTAGTAGAGGCAGAAAGAGAGAAAAGGAGAGTAGAGAAGTAGAAGAGTAGAGGCAGGCCATGAGAAGGTGGAGGGACAGGGGAGAAGGGAATGGGGAGAGGAGTGGCAAAGAGAGAGGAGAGCAAGAGTACAAGAGAGCAAGAGAGAGAGGAGGGGGCAAGCAGCCCCTTTTATACTGCCAGGTAATTGGGTCAGAGCATACCTGGCAATTGCCAGGTAACTGAGGGGTGGGGTAATACCTGGGTGTTGCCAGGTAACTGAGGGGTGGGGTTTACAGAATCCCAACATTTCCCCATTTTTGTTTAATTAAAAAAGAAAAAATTAGAGGTGATGGCTGAACAGGGATAGGGTCATTATAATCTCTGGCTGCTTCACACTTGCTTGAGAGTGACATTTCTAGAGAGTCTAGAAAAGTGGAAATAGGGATGTTTGTCCAGTCTTATAGTTGTCTGTTTTCTTGTTGTCCAGGGTCTGTGGAAGCATCTGAGGATAGGTTAGAAGGAACAGGTTCAGTAGAAGTGTCTGTGTCTGTGTCTGTGTGAGAAGGCTGAAGCATCTGTAGGTTGCTTCTCTAGAGCTGTTCTAGATGCAGTGAGTGACTGGACTTGACAAGAGGCTGGAACACACACACACACACACACACACACACACACACACACATTTTAGGTAGAGATTAAGTACATTTGGAAGAAAGAACATTTTTGCAGGAGTGGTCCTAACACTGCCATTCCTCTCTTTTTCTTATCAAAAAAGGAGGAAACTTGGAGGGGAGAAGCCGATGGTGAAAGGGGAATAGAGGTGCTGAGTCTCTTAAACTTCTCCCTGCTGTTTTGGGGTGTCTTAGGGGTAAAGCTGGTTTTCACCATCGGGGTCTGCCTGGCAAATATTCATATCAGGCTCCTCTATGGACAGTGGCTGGTAATCCTGTAACCACAACTGATTAATAGTTTTGTTAGAAATTTTTGTATGTCATTGAAGGAATGTAGAAACAACATTGATAAGGCAGGGAGAAAATAGTAACACCAGAAAGATGACTATAAAAGGCATTATGAAAGGGAGTATCCACTTCTATATAGGGTTTTCAAAGGTCCAGGAACTAAAGGTCTTAGATTCCCTGGAATTCTGTATGTCTGATTGTAGCTCCTGGATTTTATCTCTCACTATTCTGGACTGGTTGGCATAGAAACAGCATTCTTCTTGTAGGAACAGGCAAAGGTCACCTTCTTTAGCTGTCAGGATGTCCAGCCCCTGTCAGTTAAGAAGAACCACAGCTGTCAAAGATTTGATGTTTCTGGGTAGTGATCTATGATCCTAGCATATGTATCTGACAAGACCAATATGGGCAGGCCCCCTATTTGTCTGGCCAAGGAGAAAATAAGTTGAGATTATAATAGTTATGTCTAGCCATGGAGCAGTTTTCTGACCCTATTTGGAAAGACTGTTATCTGTGGGGTTTGGAACAAATAGTCATGTGATGAGATAGGAGGGGTCAGGATGGGAAACCTTTTTCCATTTACCAGACCATTGGCAGTATGTATAGTTTTAGAGATTTGAAATTTTTCTAGGAGACATTCCAGTGGGAAGCCTGGTGATATATTCTGAGACATTGAGTTGCCCATTGGGAAGGGGGGGAAACTACTGAGTTATCTCAAACCAGTGTTCCAGTAGAAAAACTCCATAGCAAGAGAAAATTCTGTCCATGTCCAGAGGTCTGAGTTGTCACTTGGACTCCTGGTAGCTGTGTCAGGTCCCGGCCTGACAGAGAACACCCACCCAGGCCTGGACTTCTGTGAGAAAACCGGCTACAAGAGCCCTAGGGGGAAGGAAAAATTGGGGAGCATTCCAGAGAAGGTCTTCCCAATGGACAATAACTGTTTTGGACTTTGGCTGCAGAGAACTAACCCTTCTTGCCCTCAAAGTCTGGCCAAACTTTGTCTGAGAAATTGGAATTCTCTTTGTCCACTGGTGGCAGGCACTATTGTCATGAAAAAAAAAAAAATCTTAGATGTACATTCAAAACCCATATTTGAAATCTAGAAGAATCCCACTCTTTAGAATAGGTAGTAAGTTTTAGGCAGATATACTTATCTGGGTGGAGTCTTATTTGGTCCATGAGAGGAGATCTGAGTGGGTTTCCTATAGCTTATAAGTTTATAAAAGAGATAACATGGTTTGTCACTGGGACTCAGGATCTTCCCGCAGAAGGCTGAGCTCCCAGAAGAGCTGCACAGTTGCTTTTCCACCTGGACTATGGTGATCTCTAGAAAAGGGTCCTTTCCAGCCCACAGTGAGTGCTGGGTCTCCACCACTGGGACTTGGGATCTTCCCACAGCAGGCTGAGCTCCCAGATCAGCTGCACAGGCACTTTTCCACCCGGACCAAGGATAAGCATGACACATAGGCCTGCTGGCTGTCCAGTGAGGGAATTCAGGGAGTGCTTGAAGTGCAAGGAGCATGGTGCTATCTGAAAAAGAGTCATTTTTGGCTAGAGAAAGAGCTAGATCTCCGCCATTAGGACTCAAGTCCTGTGGTCAGAAGGCCTAGCTCCCAGAACAGCCTCACAAGAGCACTTACACCTGAGCCCACAAAGGCAGAACTGAGTCAGTGCCATCAGAACATACTGCTTGCCCACAAAGAGCCAAACACCCAGGAGCAATCTCCTTCCTGAATCCAGGGGACTTCAGACCCACAGGAGAGTTAAATACCAGTCAAAAACAAAAATATCATATGACTATTTGAAATATTTATTTTTCCCTAATATCTTTCTCAGCATGTTTGTTTTTTGAGTAGAGGAAGGCTACTGATTTGTTTGAGTTAATTTTATATCCAGTCACTTTTCTGAAGTTGTTTATTAGCTGTAAAGTTCTCTGGTAGATTTTTGTGTCACTTAAGTATGTTATCATGTCATCTGCAAATAGTAATATTTGACTTCTTCCTTTCCAATTTGTATCCCTTTGTCTTTCTTTTGTTGTCTAGTTGCTCTAGACAGGACATCCAATTCTTTAATGAATAGGTAGGGGGAGAGTGGGCAGCCTTGTCTAGTCCCTGATTTTAGTGGGATTACTTCAAAATTCTTTTCATTTATTTTGATGTTGGCCACTGGTTTGCTGTATATTGCTTTTGCTATGTTTAGGTATGGGCCTTAAGTTCCTGCTCTTTCCAGCATGAAGGTGTGTTGAGTTTTGTCAAATACTTTCTCAGCATTCAGTGTGATGATCATGTGGGTTTTATCTTTGAGTTTGTTTATATGGTTTGTTTCATTGATGGATTTTTGTATATTGAACCATCCCTGCACCCCGGAGATGAAGCCTACTTGATCATGGTGAGTGATCATTTTGATGTGTTGTTGGATGCAGTTTACAAAAATTTTATTGAGTATTTTTAAATCAGTGTTCATGAGGAATATTGGCCTGAAGTTCTTTTTTCTTGTAGGGTCCTTGTATTTTAGGAATGAGAGTAATTGTAGTTTCAAACAATGAGTTGGGTAGGAACTCTCTGGGGCACAACTGCTTGTGAGGTTGCCTGAAAACAGCACACAGCAAGCACTGCCAGCTGCAACCCAAAGAGGCCACTCTCAGGGAATAAAGAATCAGAGATGACTGCAGTGTTCTGAATTGAACAGCAGAAAATAGGTACAAAGGTCTCTGGATCAGGTATTTTGGCACTTAAAGATGAGAAATGCAATAAATATATTTTGGGCTTTATGGGATGATTTTTAGATGGCCTGATAGGTGTAGATTCTAAGAAAATACACACCTTATCATTTACCATTATTGTGATTTTATTCTCTGGGTTTACTATGTCCTCTCATAAGACAAGACCTTAGATAAAAAAAAAATTCCTTGCCTTAGAAAAGAAACTACAGGTAACACTAGAATTAAAGTTTCAGGATTTTATAGGTCAAAATAAGCAACAGAAAGAAGAGAGTGAAGGCAGGAGACAAAAGCTAAAAGATATGCTAGAACAGAAATTTCTGAAGTTTATAGATGAGTCTGAACAACAGAGAAATAAGCTTGATACTTGGCAACATGGCCTAGGGGAAACACTAGAACTAAAGTTTCTGGATTTCATAGGCCAAAATAAGCACCAGAAAGAAGAGAGTGAAGGCTGGAGACAGAAGCTAGAAGAGTCTCTAGAAGAAGAATTCAACAATTCACAGATCACATTGAACAACAAAGAGATAGAGATAAAATTTGAAAGCAAAGTCTAGAGGATAATTTACTGAAGCTAGCAAATCAAAATAAGGCAAATGCTGCAATATTAGAATTGCAACATAAAGAGAAGCTAAGATTGTGGAAACAGGGCTTAGAACAGAAGATACAGGAGATTTTAAAGCAGCATGAACAACAGAAAGAGAAATTTGAGACTTGGCAACACAGCCTAGAAGAAACATTAGAAATGAAGGCACAGGAAATTATAGATCAGAATAAGAGACAGAAAAATGAAAATGAAGGTGGGAGACAGGAGCTGGAAAAAAGGTTAGAACAGAATATACAGCAGCTCACAGATCAGACTGAGCAGCCAGGAGAAAATAATGAGGTTTGGAAGCAAGACTTTGAGAGTAAATTTTTTAAATTAATCAATCAAAAGTAATGGACAGTAGACTATCAGAGTTGCAATATAAAGAAAAACTCAAAATGTGGAGGCAGAACCTTGAACAGAGAATACAGGAACTCAAGGAACAGGAGGAGTGACAAAAGGAGAGATATGAAATGTGGACACAGACCTTAATGGAGAAATTTAAAATTTCAATTAATGAAAATACTCAGGTAGAGACAGAAGACAAAATTAGAGAAAGCCAACCATAAGTTGTTAGAAGCAAACTTTAGTCTATCCGGTTAATGTGCATCAAAGGCCTACAGATGACGGTCGTCCACAGAGTAATGAAGGATTTGCATGGCAACTCGTGGATGTGATAGAACTGAGAAAATTTAAGGAAAGAGTTACTAATTTTGGAATGCCATTTTTAAAACAAATCCTGATTTCTTGGGCCATTAAAATTATAATAATCCCCCAAGACTGGAGAGATATGGCAAGAGTAATACTAGAGCCTGCCACAAATTTACAGTGGATCTCCTGGTGGAGAGAAGAGGTGAGAGAGGTCACACAACAAAATAGAGCCAGGGGTAGAGAGATTTCCACAGATCAGCTGCTTGGTGCACTATCCAACCCCACATAAGGGACTGAGACGAAGATCTTCTCTTATCTGCTTCCAGCTGAACTGGGATGAAAAGTTTCCTTCGTGGGCCCAAAGGAAAATAGGGAAACTAGCTTTGTCACAGGAGAGCTACCTCCATCATTTGCCTTCCAGTCACTATGTGCTGAGGAAGTTCACTACTTAACTGACATCTTGACTATGACAGTCTGAAAGGCTGGATAGGCAAGCTAGCAGTTCTGGGAAAGTTCTGGAAGGAAGTGTTTAATAGAGGCAGCTTCAATGTAGTTGAGGTAGAATCAAACTCAGAGCTGGAATGGAAGGTCCCAGAATCTCAGCATTCCAGAATGTGAATCTTTTCAGGGCTGTCTTTCTCTTCTTTCATGCTGCAGCACACAAAACTTATAAACATCATATAGTTCTGTAAGGACATTCACATGGAGTGTGCAAAGTGTACAGATTGGTTAATGTGACATGGCAGCTGACACCTCATACAAACATTGGAAGAGTCAGGAATGATCCCTATGTATGATAAATAAGTTGTTAGTGTGCATGGAGCCCAGAATTGGAGAATATCCTGTGCCCATGGTAATGTGGCAAAAGAAGATTACATTGATGTTGTAGATAATTTATTTAGCAGTAAATTTTATGAGCACCCACAGTAAGTATGGAAGAATTTGTAATACAGGATAATGCTGTTATCTGACCAAGCCAGCCCAGTCAGTGAAGAGGCTCTCAAGGGAGGGAGTGGAGACTAAAAAGGGACAGTTAGACAAAAATGTAACATGACTCCAGCCAGTGCAGAGTCTGATTTACTCTATTTTTTCCCAGCCCTCTGTTATATCAATCTAGATACATTCATAGATTACGGTCAGTTATCAGATCAAAGACAAAGTAATCAAGCAGGTAGAGATCAAAGAGATCACACCAGGTAACAATCAAACAAAGCAACAATGTCCTTGGAGTTGCTGGGTCTGGGGTCTTACCAAAATTATCAACACCAAAGGGAAGTCACACATTTCTTGACAGTGTTTATCTTGATCCTTGCATTAGGCCAAATGTGAATATTCTTATCTGATCCTACATCTTCCTCTAAGCCCAGTGACAAGTACATGCCAAAAATGTCTGTGACCTGCACCAGAAGCTCTCCACAGTTATCTAGCATCCTATCTACAAAGAAGTTAGCTATGAAAGGAAAATTAATTGTTATCAAATGCCACCGTTTTTTTTTTTTTTTTTTTTTTTTTTTATTCTAAGGTATAACCATAGGACCCAGATCTCAATCAGTAAGGTATGGCGTAAAAAAGACATGTTTCTACTCTAAATAGTTGATGATCAGCTAACAGGACTTGGCTTCCATATGCATTATTAAATCAGTTGGTTTAAGGGCTGACACTTTGGCTGATACATTATTGTTCATATTTTATCTGATTATCATCTAAGTAGAACCCTGGGTGTAAACCCTATGTAAATTTTACCACCTTCAAGTATATTTCCTTCCATTTCTTCTAGCAGTCATTTTTTCCTCTGGATGTAATGGTACAGTTGATATTTATTTTCTTTCAGGCCATTAAAAATATCATTATATAATCTGCTGAAGTTAGTTTATGTGCAACTGTTTGGGACTATTGTATTTTCTAAGCCTCTGTTGGTGTTAGGGAACGACAACTGGAAAATTGACACACATGGTCACAGCAAGGCAGACCTGGGGAATGAGGAAATCTCTGTCTCTGAGAGATTATCCTTGGTAAATCTAGACTGGACTTCTGTGGTCTCCTAAAACTAGAGTCCTGCTTTCTGAACAGTACACATAGCTGTTTGAACTTTTTCTACTTTAAACAATTCATGTTGAAACAAGTGAATGGAAGGCTCAGAAATGTAGAAAGATATCTCTTCATAAGTAGATGTGTATTTGATCCATATTATATACAAGGCCTGGATCATGGATTTCATGGTAGAAGCATATAAAACCCTGGGTTACTTATCCTATCTCAGAATGCCCTCTTAATCTTCATGAAATTGAAGCTGCAATTTTCTTTTAATCGAAGACACAGAAAGAATTATGTCATGCCACACATGCATTTTCTATATATAATACTGATGAAATTGAAAAAAAAAAAAGCATCTATCACTGGTGATGTGTATATAAAAAAGAAAAGATGACATTCCAAGGAGGTACGGCAAGACCTGGGAGCAAGGGGGATGCCTCTGGGGTACCCATGTTGGGAATCCCTTCCCCCTGAGGGACCAGCCCATGAATAGAGTTTATTCAGGTCATGGGTGGAGAGTTAAGACGGTAGTAAAGGCAGAGAGAGGGGGGAAGGGAAGGGAAAGGAAGAGAGAGAGAGAGAGAGAGAGAGAGAGAGAGAGAGAGAGAGAGAGAGAGAGAAGTAGAGACTGACCATGAGCAAATGGAGACAGAGGGGGGTGTAGGGAAGAAGTGGGGGGAGAGCAAGAGACCAAGAGGCTAAGAGAACAAGAGCACAAGAGAGAGAGGAGAGGACAAGCAGCCCCATTTATAGTGCCAGGTAACTGAGGCAGAGCATACCTGGCTATTCCCAGGTACCTAGGGTAGGGTTTACAGAATTCCAACAATTGGTACAAGAGTATTTGATTTGTTGCTGATAGAGTTGACACAATTTCTCATCCTGTATGCAACAGACAAGAGTGACAAAGTCATGTCCCAGGCACAAATGCCCTTTCACTTGAACATATATGCAAAAATACTCGTTAAATACTTGCAAACAGATTCCAAAAAGATTGCCAAACATGATCAAATAGGCTTTGACACAGAAATGAAAGAATAGTTCAATGTATGGAAATCAATAAATATAACATGCTATATAACATTGTAAAAGGACAATATCATCTCATTACATGCAGAACGGGTCTTTGACAAAATTGAGCATTCTTTCTCCATAACAGTCCTGTGTAGATAAAAGATGCAAGGGACATGTCTAAGAATAATGAAGACAGATTACCACAAGCCTGGAACCAGGATCAAATTAATGAAGAGCACCTCAAATTAATTCCACTAAAATCAGGAACAAGCCAAGAATATCCACATTATCAGCTGGATCAGTAAGACAACTGGAGGAGATAAAAAGATAACAAGTTAGGTTGAAAAGGAAGAAGTCAAATACCCTTATTTACAAATGATATTATAGCATACATAACTGACCCAAGAGTAAGTATGTAAGTGACCAAGAACCTCTATAACTCATAAACATTTCCCCAAAAGTAGCTGAATACAAAACAAATTCACAAAAGTCATTAGCTTTCCTATATACAAATGATAGAGAAGCTAAGGAAAAAATTAGGAAAGCAACAGCTGGCATGCTGACCAAACACTCAGGCCATTGGCCACCTGGAACAGCAGAAATCCAGGGAAACAGGCCTGGTGAGACTGCACTCTGAGTAGCCAAAGCACAGAGAGGTCTATGCTGAGCATGCAAAAGACATGGCCCTCTGGTACAGTGGAGCAGGAACCCTGGCATAAGAACTCAGGATCCACCCGAATAGCCCTGGCTCAAAGTCTAGACACACAGACCAACAGTAAGGCACAAGCCCTTGTCAGTGGGAGCTGGGGTTTGTCCAGGAAAGGCAGTGATTGAAGTTCAACTCTACAGAACCTCTTACACCTAGAGTAGAGAGGCGTCTGACACATAGGCCCAGGGAGAGCAAATTGGGAGTCCTCGGAGAGCAGAAAGCACTGTGCTATTGGGGAAAGGGTCTATAGTGGTCTAGAGAAAGAGCCAGGTCCCTGTGACTAGTATTCAGGACATATGGGTACAGGGCTGAACTACTGGAACAGCCTTACAAGAGCTCCCATATCTAAGCCCAAAAAACAGAGCTGAGTCACTGCTAACAGAACTCACTGCTTGTCCACAAAACGCCAAACACTCAGAATCAGTTTTCTTCCTGAAACCTCGGGCCCTCAGGTACACGGGAGAGATGGGTACCAATCACTGACAAGACCACGTATACTCACAGACAACAAGATGGCAAGAGGAAAGCAAAAGAAATTAAGCAATGGAAACCAAGACAACCTGGCAACATCAGAACCTAGCTCTCCCATCACAACAAGCAATGGAATGCCAAACATTCCAGAAAAAGAAGACTCAGTCCTGAAATCATACCTCAAGATGATGATGGAGAACTTTGAGAAGAGTGTGAATAACTCACTTAAACAAGAATGGGAGGACAACCATAAACAAACAGAAGCTTTTAAAGAGGAAACACGTAAAAAACACTCAAAGAAATCAAAGAACTAGAGGAAAACAGAGCCAAAAAGATGAAGGAATTTAAAATGAAAACAGAAACAATAAAGAAAACACTAAAGAGACAACCCTGGAGGGGGAAAGCCAAAAAAAAAAAAAAAAAAAAAAAAAAAAAAAAAAAAAAATAGGAGTCACAGATGCAAGCATTTCCAACAAACTACAAGAGATGGAAGAGAGAATCCCAGGGGCCAAAGTCAACATTAAAAACATAGACAAAACAGTCAGAAAAGGTACAAAAGCCAAAAAGCTCCTAACCCAAAATTTCCAAAAGATCCAGGACACAATGAGAAGACCAAACCTAAGGATAATAGGAATAGAAGAGGTTAAAGAATATCAACTAAGAGGCACAGTAAATATCTTCAACAAAGTCATAGAAGAAAACTTCCCTACCCTTAAGAATGAGATGACGATGAGCATAAAAGAAGCCTACAGAACTCTAAATAGAGTGGATCAGAAAATGAAATTCTTCCAGACACATAATAGTCAAACCACCAAGTATTCAAAACAAAGAAAGAATATTAAAAGCAATAAGAGAAAAAGGTCATGTAACATATAAAGGCAGACCAAGGAGAATTACACTGGACTTCTCAACAAAGACTATGAAAGCTAGAAAATTCTGGACAGACATCATACAGACCCTAAGAGAACACAAGTGTCATTCCAGGCTGCTATACCCAGCAAAATGCTCAATCACCATAGATGGAGAGACCAAGATATTCCAGGAAAAAAACTAAATCTACACAATATCTGACCACAAATCCTTTACTACAAGGAATAACAGGTAGAAAACCCAAAACAAGGAGGGAAACAACAGCCTAGTAAAAACAAGAAAATAACTAAGCAAGAAAACCAAAAGATGAAAGGCAGACAGACACAATTCTACCTCTAAAAGCAAAAATAGCAGAAAACAATCCCGTAGCAACCACCATTCCTTAATATCTGTTATAATAGATTTATTACCCAATAAAAAGACATAGGCTATCAGACTTGATACATAAACAAAATCCAGCATTTTGCTGCATACAGGAAACTCATCTCAGTGACAAAGACAGACACTATCTCAGAGTAAAAGGTTTGGAAAAAACCTTCCAAGCAAACGGCCCCAAAAAACAAGCTGGAGTAGACATTCTAATAGCGAATAAAGTAGATTTTCAAACAAAAGTTATCAAAAAAGATAAGGAAGGACCCTTTTTATTCATTACAGAGAATATCAGGAGGAACTCTCAATTCTTAACATATATGCTCCAAATACAGGAGTACCCATATTCATAAAAGAAACCCTACTAAAGCTCAAAACATATATTGCAGCACAAACAATAATAGTGGGAGACATCAACACCCCACTCTCATCAATGGACAGATCATGGAAGCAGAAAATGAACAAGGACGCAGAGAAACTAGCAGAGGTTATGAATCAATTGGAATTAATGGACATCTACAGAACATTTCACCCTAAAGAAAAGAATACATCTTCTTCTCAGCATCTCACAGTACCTTCTCCAAAATTGACCATATAATCAGTGACAAAACAACCCTCAAGGGATATAAGAAGATTGAAATATTCCCATACATCTTATCATATCACCATGGACTAATTCTGGTCGTTAATAACAACAAAGATAATAAAAACACATAGCATGGTCAAAGAAGAGATAAAGAAAGAAAATAATGATTTTCTAGAATTTAATGAAAATGAAAACACAGCATACCCAAACCTATGGGATGCAATGAAAGCAGTACTAAGAGGAAAACTCATAGCTCTGAGTGCTTCCAAAAAGAAACTGGAGAGACCATACACTAGCAACTTGACAGAAAAGTTGAAAGCTCTAAAACAAAAGAAAGAAGATACACAAAAGAGCAGTAGATGGCAAGAAATAATTAAACTCAGAGCAGAAATTGAACAAACAGAAACAAAAAGAACCATTCAAAGAATCAACAAAACCAAGAGCTGGCTCTTTGAGAAAACTTACAAGATTGATAAACCCTTAGCCAGACTAACTTAGCTAGAGGGTAAAGAGAGAGTATCCAAATTAACAAAACAAGAAAGGAAAGTGGAGACATAACAACTAAAACTGAGGAAATTCAAGAAATCATCAGATCCTACTACCAAAGCCTATACTCAACAAAGCTGGAAAATCTGGAGGATATGGATGAATTCCCAGACAGTTACTAGATACTAAAGTTAAACCAGGAGCAGGTAAAACATCTAAACAATCTCATAACACCTAAAGAAATAGAAGCAGTCATCAAAAGCCTCCCAACCAAAAAAAGCCCAGGACCAGATGGGTTCTGTACAGAGTTCTATCAGATATTTAGTGACGACCAAATACCTATACTATCCAAACTATTCCACAAAAATTAAGTCAGATGGAACACTACCTAGCTCATTTTTTGAAACCACAATAATCCTCGTTCCTAAACCACACAAAGACCCTACAAGGAAAGAGAATTTCAGACCAATCTAACTTTTGAACATTGATGCAAAAATACTCAACAAAATTCTTGCAAACCGAATTGAAGAACACATCAAAACGATCATTCACAATGATTGAGTAGGCTCCATTCCTGGGATGCAGGGATGATTTAATATACAGAAATCCATTAACATAATCTACCATATAAACAAACTCAAAGAAAAATACCACATGGTCATCTCACTAGATGCTGAGAAAGCATTAGACAAATTTCAACACCCCTTCATGTTAAAAGACTTGGAAAGAACAGGAATCCAAGGCCCATACCTAAATATAATAAAAGCAATATACAGCAAACCAATAGCCAACATCAAACTTAATGGTGAGAAACTTGAAGCAATCCCACTAAAATCAGGGACTAGACAAGGCTTCCCACTTTCCCCCTGCCTATTCAACATAATACTGGAAGTCCTTTCCGGGCAATTATACAGCAAAAGGAAATCAAAGAGCTACAAATTGGAAAGGAAGAAGTAAAAATATCACCATTTGCAGATGACATGAAAGTATATTCAAATGACCCCTAAAATTCCACCAGAGAACTTCTACAACTGATAAACAATTTCAGCAAAGTGCCTGGATATAAAATTAACTCAAACATATCAGTAGCCTTCCTCTACTCAAAGGACAAACATGCTGAGAAAGAAATTAGGGAAAAGATATCCTTCACAAAAGTCACAAACTACGAAATACTTTGATGTGACTCTAACTAAGCAAGTGAAGGGCCTGTGTGACAAGAACTTCAAATCTCTGAAGAAGGAAATCGAGTATGATCTCAGAAGATGAAAGATCTTCCATGCTCATGGATTGGAAGGATCAACATGGTAAAAATGGCCATCTTAACAAAAGCAATCTACAGATTCAATACAATTCCTATCAAAATTCTAACCCAGTTCTTCAAAGATTTGGAAAGAGCAATGTGCATTTTCATCTGAAATAACAAAATACCTAGAATATCGAAATTCACCCTCAACAAGAAAACATCTGTGGGAATCACTATCCCTGACCTCAAGCTATATTACAAGGCAATTGTGTTAAAGACCGCATGTTACTGGTACAGAGATAGGCACGTGGATCAATGGAATAGAATAGAAGATCCAGAAATAAACCCTCATGCATATGGTCACTTGATTTTTGACAAAGGAGCTGTAAACATTCAATGGAAAAAGGACAGCCTCTTCAACAAATGGTGTTGGCTCAACTGGCATTCAGCATACAGAAGAATGAAAATAGCCACTCTCTTATCTCCTTCTACAAAGCTCAAGTGCAAGTGGATCAAAAATCTCCACATTAAACCAGATACATGGAACTATTAGAAGAGAAAGTAGGGAAAACCTTAGAACACATAGGCATAGTGGAAAATTTCCTGAACAGAACACTAATGGCTTGTGCTCTAAAGTCAAAGATCAACAAATGGGAATTAATGAAATTGCAAAGTTTCTTTAAGGCTAAGGACATGGTCAAGTAAACAAAATGGCAGCCAACAGACTGGAAAAAGTTCTTTACCAACCCCACATCTGATATCCAAGGTATACAAAGAACTCAAGAAGTTAGACACCAGAGAATCAAACAATCCTATTAAAAATGGGGTACAGAGCTAAACAAAAAGTTATCAATTGAGGAAAATCAAATGGTTGAGAAGCATCTAAGGAAGTGCTCAACATCCTTAGTCATCAGGGAAATGCAAATTAATACAACCCTGAGAGTCCACTTCACACCAGTCAGAATGGCTAAGATCAAAATCTCAGATGACAGCAGATGCTGGTGAGGATGTGGAGAAAGGGGAACACTCCTCCACTGTTGGTGGGGTTGTAAACTGGTACAACCACTCTGGAAATCAGTCTGGTGTTTCCTCAAAAAAATGGACATAGTACTACCTGAAAACCCAGTTATTCAGCTTTGGACATATACCCCGGAGATACTCCAACATACTGTAAAGACACATGTACCACAATGTTCCTAGCAGCCCTATTTATAATAGGGAGAAGCTGGAAAGAACCCAGATGTCCTTCAGTAGATGAATGGATACAAGAATTGTGGTACATTTACACAATGGAGTACTACTCAGCTATCAGAAACAATGACTTTATGACATTCCTAAGGAAATGGATGCATCTAGAGAATACCATCCTGAGTGAGGTAACCAAGTCACAAAAGAACAAACATAATATGCAGTCACTGATAATTGAATAATAATCTTAGAAAGCTCTGAACACCCCAGATACAACTCACAGGCTATATGAAGCTCAAGAAAAACAATGGCCTAAAAGAAAAAAAAAACAACTCAGTCCTTCTTAGGAAAAAAATAAATGTATAGCACCCTCTCAGAGTGTGGTACACCTGGACCTCAAATCATTAATAATCCAAGAGCTAAGATCATAGTCTTGTGGCATTTTTTGTTATCCACAGATCATTATGCTTGATCTATACTCAACAAGAAATCTGTTTCCATGTTAAGTTTTGTCCTACATGTACTTTATTCTTATGGTAACTAGTGGGATTTCAATGCATACCATCAAACCTCTAAAAGAATTAAGTACTAACAAAAATATTCATATAATGTTATACCAAAATTCCTTTAAAAATCTGTATATGTATCCCTCTTAAAAAAAAAATAAAGTGGTAAGAAAAAAAATAACAGAAAGCAACAGCTTTCACAGTAGTCTCAAAAAATATAAAGTATGTTGGTGGTAACTTTAAGTAGACCTGTTTATGACTGTATGATAAAAATTTCAAGTTACTGAAAAAAGGAATTGAATATGATAATTAAGAAAGTAGAATGGCTATCCAACCAAGAGCAATCTATATATTCAATGCACTCCCTACCCACAATCCAGCCTGTATGTTACAGACCAGAGTGCTAAGGTGATGTGGAGCACAAATGCCCTCCCCTTGACAATTCGTGCATTTCTCAGTTCACTTCCTCACCATCCTGATCCTGACCATGAAACCCTTATGTGTGGAATTTTACGTGTTGTAAACTCATACCAGTATTTTATTTGTTCCTGCCTATCAAAATTCTGTTGTGCTAGGATTTTATTTTCATTTACACGAACTGGGGCTTATGCTGATGTTTTCATTCATATCATGGTTGTTAGACTATTTACACAAAAATATTCTTGCAAAGTATTTGCATTTTTTGCTCTTGTGGCCAGGACAGTGCTCCTGGATTTTAACTTTATCTAAGCTTTCCAACTGCCCTGTTCTACCATGTGCAGTTTCTATGGTGACCTTTGTCCCTGGAGCTCCCCACAGCTCCCCTCTCATCATTCTTTGTCCCATTCCCTTTTAGCCACATTTTAAGCTGATTAGTTCTTCATGTATTTCACGGATTCGTTGAGACAGACTTTGGGAGGAAGTCAGGCTTTTTGACTTATTTTTAGTATTTTGTGTAGGGAATGAAAGGAAAGAGGTCGTAATTACGGTGTTGGTTGCCATTTGCTGAATGTTTTTAGTCCAGGAGAGGCTTGTATTCTAATCTAAGAAGTTAGGCTGCCTATATTTTATCTGAGGGATTCAGAACTCAATATGGGGCTCAACTATTACTTAACTAGTTCTGGTGTAACTGCTAGCAAGCATAGCAGAGCCTGGGCACAGCAGGTACAGGGCAGCCTGACTATTCAAGCCTGAGACTGACTGGGAGAGACCAGAACCTCCCGCGCAGGGATACTGGAAAGATGGGGAGGGGAGGGAGGTAGACAGAGGGAAAGAAAAGAGCTGGGTGGAGTCTTCAGAGTAATTAAGGAAAAGAAAGCGCCTGGCTAGTAGTGTTTGGGGAACCACGTGACCGGAACCAGGGTTGTAGTGGGCGTGTCTAGGAGAGCTGCTCCAAAGATCAAGTCAGAGTGACAGAAAAATCCACCATTCCTTTAGGTACGTGAGTGACCAACTTGTTCCCTGATCAGGGGCTGGTTTCCCTGGCCTCGTTATTTCTGGTCCCCGGGAAAACTCTCCTCACACAGTTCCCAGTCTGCGGGTCTGGGAGATTCAGCAGCGCTGTGGCAGGAACCACAGCTCGCCCACCCCGGAGCCTCCCAGGTCAGAGGGGCTGCGGGGCTGGGGACGCGGAGGGGGCGGGGCGTGATTTCCGCAGCTGCTCCTGAGGACGCTGCTCTCACGGTTCTGTTGTGCGTGTCTCACCGCTGTCGGGAAGTTGAGATCCTGTGAAGTTTATCGTGTTTTGTTTTGTTTTGTCATTTATCCCACAGTTCCCAGAATATTCAGTCGTAAAATTACTCATAAAAGTCTGGTAGATTAGTTGTATTATCTGGTGCTTTTTTATTGTACTAGTTACAAAGCTCTAGATTTACCACTTGTTTATTCAAGAGAACGTCTTTGTCTCTGGTTAGTAGGCATCCCGCACACCCACAGCTTTGTATATAATTATCATATGAAGAAACTGCAGATTTTTTTTTTGAACCAGAGAATACACTATCGAGTGCTACAGTTATTGCAGTAAATATTAACATTTACTAAGCAGACTTCTTAGTGGCCATGAATTTTGCATTTGAGTTGTATGCAGTTTAGGATGGAAGTAAAGCATTCAGAAATGTCTTCATATGCTGAGTTCTTATGGTACTCCTTAGATCCAGGCAAGCCCAGTATTGCAGCGTGAGTGCATCAGACCACAGTATGTGTTTAATTTGAAACCCTGCTGTAGATAAAACTTTAAGATAAAGTTTTTACAAAGCATCTTCTATATCATTATGATCACTCTCCTGTATAAGAAAATTCTCTCCTTGGTTGAAGGAATGCACTCTGCCCGCATACATGTTGCCAAACAGTTGTTTTTTATTTTAGTGTTCGTTAACATTCAGTGCTGTGCCTGTGGACTTCTTGTAGGAGTGGGAACGCCTAGACCCTGCTGACAGGACTTTTTGCAGAGATCTCCCTTTGGACAAGTGCAGCAGTCTGGTTTCTGTGGGTGACAATAGTTTTCTTGCAGTCTCCTGGCTTCTCCTCAGGGGTCAAGGGAGGATGACTCTGCATGTGTCTGAGCTGTGTGTGACTGAGTCTCACATCTCATAGAGTACAGTGAAATCTTTAGAGGAAAAGGGACAATGCTATCTTTGATATTTTCTCTCTCCTTCGTGTTTATCCTTTGGAGCATCATTTACTTTTGTTCCAGGACAAGTTCTGGGTCCTTTCTGGAGACTTTCCCACATGCAGAGCCCACTCCTCAGGTCATCCTGCTCACCTGAGCGTCTGAGAGCTCTGGATGGTGAAGAGAGGAAACGGTAGCAAAGGATCCAGGATGGTAGAGGGACTGATCATTTGTTAATATTCTTTGTTTTATTAGTTGATAGATTTTATTTTTCCTCTTACTTGCCATAATTGTGACCAACTGTCTTGAAAGCAAATCTTTAATAAACTTTCTTGAGTCTTAGCAATTTGTATATTTTTTTATTTTTTAATAAAGTTGGTCGATTTGTTACTGGCCATATTGACAGCTTCAGAGGCATCAGTGGCTCTAGAGACATGAACCATTATGTCACTTTTTCTTTTCATAGCAGAGTAATACTACATTGTTAAAACTCCCACTTTTTCTTTATTTATTCTTCTTTTGAAGATCATCTAAGTAGATTCCAAGTTCTGGCTAATATGTGTAAAGTTGCGATGAACATGGTTGAGTAAGCGTCCTGGAGTAGGTTGGATTGTCCTGTGGATACATGCCCTAGAAGTGGTATGGCTGGATCTTGAAGTAATTTGATTCTCATCAATATGAGGAACTGCCACTCTGATTTTCTTAGTGGCTGTACAATTTTGCACTCCCTCCAGCGACGGAGCAATGTTTTTATTGCTCCATATTCTCCAGCATGAGCTGTCACATGGTTACTGGTTTTAGCTATGCTGACCAGTATAAGAAGGGATCTCAGAGTAGTTTTGATTTGCATTTCCCTGGAGATAAGGCTGTTGAGTATTTTTTAAGTGTGTCTTGGCCCTTTGAATTTTCTCCATTTAGAATTCTCTGTTAAGATTTGTAACCCATTTTTAACTTGGATTATTTTTTCATATCTAGTTTCTTGAGTTTTTTTTATGTGTGAAATTGGTAAAAATCTTTTCGCACTCTGTAAGGCTGCTGTGTTGTTCAAATGATTAAACCTTATGCTTCATAGAAGCTTTTCAGTTTTCTGAGATTTCATTTATTAATCATTGTTCCTATGCTGTTGATGTAATTTTTTTGTTTTGTTTTAAAGAAAGTCTTCTCCTGTGACATCTGTGCACTGTTTTTCCCCTTCTGTCTTCTTTCAGATTCAGTGTGTTTGGTTTCACATTGAGATCTTTGGTTCATTTACACTTCCATTTTGTGTTGTGTGATGAGTGTAGATCCATTTGTTTTCTTCTAGATACAAACATTAGTTAGGCCAGCTCTATTTGTTGAAGATGCTGTTTTTGTCAATTTTATTTCTGTTTTTTTTTTTATTAAAAATAGAGCAGCCATATGTAATCATGTCTAGGTCTTCAGCTCATTTTTATTGATCAATATGCTTTTTTTCTGGCAGTACTTTTGAGTTTTTATGCTATATTATTGTTGACAACTTGAAATTGGGTATGGTGAGGACTCCAGAAGTTCTTTGATTGGTCAGAATTGTTTTAGCTATTTTGTATTTTTTTTTTTTTTTTGCTTATTTATATAAAAGAGAAATTACCATTTAAAAGCTGTGAAGACTTGAGTTGGAATTTGGATAAGAAATGCCCACTCTTTGTCCCTGTATTTCCTCCCATGAATTTTTTTTTTTTTCTTCTAAGAAGGACTAAAGAAGCATACACATTTTGGTCTTTCTTCTTCTTGAGCTTCATATGGTCTGTCAATTGTTTCTTGGGTATTCTGAGCTTTTGGGTTAATAACTCACTCAGAATGATATTTCCTAGATCCATTCATTTGCCTGAGAATTTCATGTAGTCATTGTTTTTAATAGCTGAGTAGTACTCCAATGTGTAAATGTACCACATCTTTTGTATCCATTCCTCTGTTGAAGGACATCTGGGTTCTTTTCAACCTCTGACTATCATAACTAAGGCTGCTATGAACATAGTGGAGCATGTGTTCTTGTTATGTGTTGGAGAATATTTTCGGAGTGGTATAGCTGGGTCCTCAGGGACAAAGAGTGAAGCAGGGACTGAAGGAAAGTTCATCCAGACACTGCCACACCTGGGCATCCATCCCATATTCAGCCACCAAACCCAATCACTATTGCTGAAACCAAGAAGTGCTTGCTTACAGGAGCCTGATATGGCTATCTCCTGAGAGGCTCTGCCAAAGCCTTACTGATACAGACGAGGATGTTTGCTGCTAACCGTCAGACTGAGCATGGGGACCCCAGTGGAGGAGTTTAGAGAAGGACTGAGGAGCTGAAAGAGTTTGCAATTCCATAGGAAAAATAACAATATCAAGAATCAGATCCCTCAGAACTCCCAGGGACTAAACCATCAACCAGTAAGTATACATGTAGAGGCCCATGGCTCCAGCTGCATATGTAGTAGAGGATGGCATTGTCGGGCATCAATAGAAGGAGAAGCCCTTGGTCCTGTGAAGGCTTGTTTCCCCAGAATAGGGGAATGTCAGGGTGTTAAGGTTGGAGTGGGTGGGTGGAAGTGGGAACATTTTCATAGAAGCACAGGGAGGGGATAAGGGGATAAAGTTTGAAATGCTAACACATAAGGTAGCCAATAAAAATGAAAAAAAAAAGCTTTGATCTGCAGATTGCTTTTGGTAATATTTTAATCCAAGTGGTCCCTAACCGTGGGCCTGGTTTTGTTTGAAAACCCTAAAACTGTTCTAACACACAGTTTCCTGGCTTCTGGCTGGGAGAATCAGCATTCAGCAAGCAGGCACAGGAACCGCAGCCCTGGAACCTCTTTTTTATTCTAAGGTATAACCATAGAACCCAGATCTCAATCAGTAAGGTGTGGTGTAAAAAGGACATGATTCTACTCTAAATAGTTCATGATCAGCTAACAGGACTTGGCTTCCATATGCATTATTAAAATCAGTTGGTTTAAGGGCTGACACTTTGGCTGATATATTATTGTTCATACTTTATCTGATTATCATCTAAGTAGAACCCTGGGTGTAAACCCTATGTAAATTTTACCACCTTCAAGTATATTTCCTTCCCTTTCGTCTAGCAGTCATTTTTTCCTTTGGGTGTAATGGTACAGTTGACATTTATTTTCTTTCAGGCCATTAAAAATATCATTATATACTCTGTTGAAATTAGTTTATGTGCAACAGTTCGGGACTGTTGTATTTTCTAAGCCTCTGTTGGTGTTAATGGATAGGGAAAGACAACTGGAAAATTGATGCACATGGTCACAGCAAGGCAGACCTGGGGAATGAGGAAATCTCTGTCTCTGAGAGATTATCCTTGGTAAATCTAGACTGGACTTCTGTGGTCTCCTAAAACTAGAGTCCTGCTTTCTGAACAGTACACATAGCTGTTTGAACTTTTTCTACGTTAAACAATTCATGTTGAAACAAGTGAATGGAAGGCTCAGAAATGTAGAAAGATATCTCTTCATAAGTAGATGTGTATTTGATCCAGATTATATACAAATAGGGAAGCATTGGGGCTAAGTGTGTGTGTGGTGTGGGACGGGGGCTGGGAAACGTGTGTGTGTGTGTGTGTGTGTGTGTATGTGTGTGTGTGTGTGTGTGTGTGTGTGTGTGTGTGTGTGTGTGTGTAGGGGGCGGGGGCTGGGAAACCGGTAGGAGCCGAGCAGGTGTGTGTTTTCTGCAGCTGCTCTAAGGATGCCGCCCTCTAATATTCTGTGAACCTGGATTTGTCTTGAATTGTTCATTTATCTTCTGGTTGGTACAACAGTTTTCAACATTACCTCTTAGAGCATTTGCAGTGTTTGTAGTTTGTACACAGAGTTGCTTTTGCCTCAGCTGTTACACAGTACGCATTCAAATTTATCCATGCATCTTACTTCTTATTCACCATTTGTCCTTTAGTCAGGGAAATTGGCATCCTCAGAGAGCTTCATAGCTATTAGTAATGTGAGGAACCATTGAAGATTTGATTGAATCAGAAAGGAAGGGTCCAGATTGAACCTGGCCATAAGTGGAGAGAGGCTGGAAGTTGGAGAAAGAAAGACAAGGGAGGAGAGAGCAGGAGCCAAGAAAGCATCTAGGCAGAGGTGTCTGTTTTGATATTGTTTTCTTTTGGACCTTGGGACAATGAACTGAGCTGCATATTTTACATATCAAAGTAGACCCAGTCTCCAGGGACTCTCCAGCATCCCTCAATCCTACTGGCATACCTGCCCTAACTCTGAACTTTCCAGCCCAGGGCTGGGCTGACCTGCCTCCAGCAGCTCCTCCTTATAGCATTCAGATATTTTGCATGCTCTGTTTCTCTCTCATCCTCTCCCCTCCCCCACTCCCTATCCTGTTCTTCTCTTCATGAATGGTAGCTCTTTCTCCCCCCTTCCACCCATGGTGACTCCCCTGGCCTCAATCCTAGGGGCCAGTGAACTCTCCCCTGAGCCACTTCCCAATAAACCTACCTTTAATATGTTTTATCTGACTTGAGTTGGCAAATCTCACCACAGGGGAAGAAATAACCTATCCAAAATGCTAATGCACACCTGAGTTAGCCATTTATCCCTAGTTTCTTTCAGGCTTCACAAGGTCTTAGCCAGCCCAGTATGCATGCTGTGAAAGGATGATATTTGGCTAAGCTATTTTTTTAGCTAGAAAACTCAGTATAAATTGAAACAAAATTAGAAAGCACTTTTTCAATAATTATGATGTTTGCTTATATCAAAAAAATGACTTTAATTGAAGAAAAACACTGTTCCCATGCATATGTGGCCAAACTATTAGTTATTTCCTGTTTTGTTGACATTGAGTGCTGTGACTCTGGACTTCTTGCAGGAGGAGACTATGTAGTGGGAATGTAGTCAGGGAATTTTTGAAGAAACCTCCTTCCTTATAGAGAAGTATAGCATCTGGATTCTGTAGGTCAGAATAGTTTTCCTGTAGTCTTCCTTGCTCCTCCTTAGTGTCCCTGGGGAACACTGCATGTGTGTGAACTCTTTGTGAATGACTCTCACATCTCTGAGAAAAAGAGATATTTGTCATGCTATTTTTCTTTCCTTCATGTTTATCCTTTTGGCAGATGTGAGCATCTTTCATTTTTGTTCCATGAAAAGTTCCAGGTACTTGCTGATGAATCTCCTTCCCATATGCAGGTCTCCCAGTGCTCCGCCAGGTCTGCTCACCTGTGAATCAGAACTCAGAGCCCTGGTGTCTATAATAAAGGATTCAGGTATGTTAGAGAGATTGAACAAGGGGTGCAGTGGGTCTCAAGTGACAGTCGAAACCAGACAGGATATGAAATTCTATTTGCTAGTTTTTCTCCGTTATAAAGATTTATTAATTTTTATTTATTAGTATACAGTAGCTGTCTTCAGACACACCAGAAGAGGGCATCAGATTCATTACAGATGGCTGTGAGCCACCACTCAGGTCTTGGAAAGTGAACTCAGGACCTTTAGAAGTGTAGTCAGTGCTCTAACCACTGAGCCATCTATCTAGCCCTGCCATTTTCTCTTTAATTCACAATTCTAGAAGACTTCACTGAGAATAATATATATGTATGGTAATATGGATTTCCAGTTATAGGTTATACGGTAGTCAGTCAGCTCCTCTCAGTGTGTGGTTAGTTTTGAAACTCTGAAATGACTGTTGCCCATTGAAAATAAAGCTGTGTTGACTCACATCTAAAGCAGCCTGAGGTTATGGGTGTGAACAGTAGGTGGTTAAAGAACAATTCCAGGACACAGAGTCAGTGGGGATCCAACTTCTTGCAGTTTCCAGGCGAGTCAGGTGCAGCTTCTTTAACAATAAAACAAGCAAAGAATCCATTTAAGTTTCAACTATCACAGTGGTTTTGTATGAAATTACTTCTTCCTATACATTTCTGCATTAATAAATACTCACTAATTATCATGTATTTACAGTAATAGCAAATCGAAACAGAAATTCCACACATGATATGTGAACAGTGACAGAAGGGTATAATGTTCTCATACAAACATAGGAATGAAATCAGAAACGAGGATGGAGTTTTCTATAGATGTTAAGAATTTTGTTCATCTGAGAATGCAGTTCCCAACGGAGGAGTTAGAGAAAGGATTGAAGAAATTAAAGGAGTTTGCAACCCCATAAGAATAACAATACTAACCAACCAGAGCTCCCAGGCACTAAACCACTATCCAAGGAGCACACATGGAAGGACCCATGGCTCCAGCTGCATATGTAGCAGAGGATGGCCTTGTTGGGCATCAATGGGAGGAGAAGCCCTTGGTCCTGCCCCACTGTAGGGGAATGTCAGGGCTGGAAGGCAGGAGAGGGTGAGTAGGTGGGTGAAGGAGCACCCTCATAGAAGCAGGAGAAGGGTGGATGGTTTAGGGGGTTTATGGAGGAGAAACTAACATTTGAAATGTAAATAAAAATATATCTAATAAATAAATAGATAAGAATTTTGCTCATGAACAAAGTAATCATAATTAAATGTGGAATTTTGAGAAAGCACTGAACATTCAAGACCTTCAAAAAAAAAAAAAAACAGATTTCAAAATCAATTAAAATTATTACAGTGGAAACCATTATAGAACAGTGAGAGAAATCAATGGGAAGACAAAACAGACAGTTTAATAGTTTGTATAGATACTAAATAATTCTTATCAAGGTATATCAGGAAATGGTGAAAGTGACCACAAATGGAAAAGAATATGAAAGAGCTACTGAAGAGTTCAGGAAACAGTGCCTGGAGAGATGACTCAGTGGTTAAGAGCACTAACTGCTCTTCCAAAGGTCCTGAGTTCAATTCTCAGCAACCACATGGTGGCTCACAACCATCTTAATAGGATCTGATGCCCTCTTCTGTTGTGTCTGAAGACAGCTACAGTGTACTTATATAATAAATAAATAAATAAATAAATAGATAGATAGATAGATAGATAGATAGATAGATAGATAGATATCAGGAAACAAACTTTGCAGCAAAAATGCTTAAATGAAGGTAATGCAATTAGCTATTATTGATATAGACATAAGAAAATGATATTAATGGAATAAGGACATCATCATATACATGCACAGTCAAATAAATTATGTTTTCTATTATTAATTATTGCACAGGAAGTCAGTAATGTGTGTAATAGTCTAATCATGGAATGATGTACAGTAGAATATTCTAGAACCATATCTATATAAATAGGGCAAAATCAGTCTCTTGTCTCATTTGGCCTCATTTCTTTTCATCATTTTTATTGTATTTTTGTTTTAGCTTATATGTAGTGCTGTTTGCAATATGTACGGTGTGCTCAACGTTTGTGCATGATGCCTGCTGAGGTCCAAAGTTGTATTTGTATCACCTGATGTAATTGCCTTTAACAATTACTATACATTTCTATGATCACTTACTGAAGAATATTAGGGTCACATCCCCTACAACAGCACCAAAATTGATCACAATCCTGTTTCAGTTCCATCCTCAAAGTTCCACCCTGTGCCCCCGTAGACTTCACCGATGGTGAGGACTGTTTTAGGCTACCTCACAAGCTGTCTTACTACAGAGGAGTTTTAGATTCTCTGGAAGATCCTGTGTTTTGGTTTGTAGCAGCAGAGCTCCTGGGAGGCCCTGTGGGATGCTGAGTTTTTTCCCAGCCCATTCTGCCTTGGCTCCTATAACCTTGCTCTCTACATGCATATCCCCAGATGCGTCTAAGTTTTTCTAGCCAACGTAGACTCTGCTTTATTTTTCTGTCCTTACTCTAATAATGTGTTCGTTCATGTCCCACTGGTAGCCATCAGTCTCACATTCACAGGGCGCTTTCCACACAGCTCTCTCTGTCAGACTGACATGAACTTGCCCCAGAGACTTCCCATGCCTGCTGCCATCAGAGACCAGAATTGTATATAATAATAGTACATGAAGGGCACAGCGTGAGCTGTCTTTTCGGTGTGTATGTTAACATTTGTCATGGCACTGGTTAACTCTGAATAATTAGGAAAGTCATATAAAGATCAGCAAGCAAAGGAGCCTCAATTCATGGAATCCCTAAAATTGGCATCCCAGAAATCTGTGCGTTGGGTTACAATCTCCAGATTCTTAAGGGGCTATCTAGAGACTTAGGTTTACTGTTTCCTGTCTCATGTTCATCATCCTTGCTTCAGTGTCAATTGATATATTGTCATATAATCATTGTACTAATCATTTGATTTCATTTTTCAATAAATCCCAGAACTGAGAATACCTTAATGTTTATAAATGATATTTTCTTATTTTTTAATTTAATGCTTACTTTTTACTTTACATCTCACTCACTGCCCTTCTCCCTGTCACCCTTTCCCTCAATTCTTCCCCTAGTCCCCTTTTCTTTCTCCTATAAGCAGGTACTCCACCTCATATATCCCTCCACCCTGGCACTTCAAGTCACTGTGAGGCTATGAGCTTCCTCTCCTAGACAAGGCAGCCCAGATAGTTGAACATACTCCACTTACAGGCAACAGTTTGGGGGACAGCCTCCACTCCAGTTGTTCAGGACCCACCTGATAACCAAGCTGCACATTTGCCACATATGAGGGCAAAGGCCTAAGTTTCCTCGGTATATTTTTTGGTTGTTGGTTCAGTTTCTGAGAGCTCCAAGGGTCCATAGTAGTGACTCTGTTGTTCTTCCTGTGGAACTCTCTCCCCTTCGTGACCCACAACCCTTCTTCCTATTCTTCCGTAGGAATCCCCAAGCTCCATCCACTGTTTGGCTGTGGGTGTCTGTATCTGTCTGAGTCAGCTGATGACTGGAGTCTCTCAGAGGGCAGCATGCTCCTGTGTGCAAGCATAACACAGTATCATTAATAGTGTTAGGGATTGGTGCTTGCAGATGTGATGGGTCTCAATTTGGGCTGGTTATTAGTTGGCTATTTCTTCAGTCTCTGCTTAATCCCCTGTGCCGCATTACTTATAGACAGGACAAATTTGGGGTGGAAAGTTTTGTGGGTAGGTTGGTGTCTCTGTTGCTCCACTGGGGTTCATGTCTGGATATAGGAGATGACCTCTATAGGTCCCATATGCCCAGTGTTGTAAGTCACAGCTAAGCTTACCCTCATAGATTCTTGGGTGGCTCCCTTGTCCCAAGCCGTATCTTGGAGATGCTCCCCACTTCCTTACCCTTGTTAGTTGTAGAGTTCCTTTTATTTTCATGGCCATTTTTTCTGTCCCTACCCACAGCTGATACTGAATTCCATTCTCCTCCCCTTCTCTCCTCCCTCCAAGTTCCCTCTCTTTATGATTATTTTATTACCTATTCTAAGTGAGATTCAAGTTTCCTCACTTGGGCCTTCCATCTTGTTTAGCGTTGTTAAGTCTGTGGAAGGTTACATGGTACCTGTATGTAATGCTAAGACCCACTTATAAGTGAGTGCATATGATGCATGTCATCTTGGGACTGGGTTTCCTCACTCAGGATGATATTCTCAAGTTCTATCCATTTGTCTGTAAAATTCATGTCTTGTTTTTCCTTTTTTCTTTTAATTTTTCTGTTTCTTTTTTCCTTAAAAAATCATTTTATTTGTTTAAATTTTAAATATTATTCCCCTTCCAGTACTCCCTTCTACGAGCCCCCACCCCTTCCCATTTGCCTGTAAGAGTGTGCTTCCTCCACCCACTCCTACCTCACCCCTCTAGCATCCCCCTTCTCTGGGGTATCGAGCCACCACAGGACCAAGCGACTCCCCTCCCACTGATGCCAGATGAGGGAGTCAGTTCTCTGCTATGTTTGTAGTTGGAGCCATGGACCAGCTCATACATACTCTTTGGTTAGTGGTTTAGTCTCTTGGAGCTCTGATGGGTCTGTTTAATTGATACTGTTGCTCTTTCTGTGGGGTTACAATCCCCTTCTGCTTCTTCAGTCTTTCCCTTAACTCTTCCATTGGGGTCCCTGGAGTCAGCCCAATGATTGGCTGTGGGTATCTGCACCTGACTTAGTCAGAGCCTCTCAGAGGACAGCCATACGAGGCTCCTGTTTGCAAGCACTTCCTGGCATCAGCAATAATGTTGGGGTTTGGTCTTTGTGGATGGAATGGATCACATTGAAGGGCAGTCTTTGGATGTTCTTTTCTTCAGCCTTAGATCCATTTTTGCCCCTGCATGTCCTTTAGACAGGGGCAATTCTGGGGTAAAAATTTTGAGATAGGTGCATGGCCCCATCAGTTCATTGGAGACATTTCTATCTACTGGAGGTGGTCTCTTCAGGTTCTATCTCCCTGCTGTTGGGTATTTTATCTAATATCATCCCTATTGGGTCCTGTGAGAAGTTAGAATCACTGGTATCTGGGACTTTCTAGTGGTTCCCCAAGTTTCCCGACCCCACTGCTACTTATTTCTATTCATTCTCCTAGCCTTCTCAACTTCTCTCCTATCTCTTCCCATACATGGTCCTGCTCCCCCCCCCCCACTTTTTCTTTTCTCCTCCCCTCTCCTACTTAGGTCTATTACTCTCCCTGCTTCCTATAATTATTTTATTCCCCCTTCTAAATGGGTTTGAAGCTTCTACACTCTGGCTTGCTTCTTGTTAAGTTTTATATGGTCTTTGAGTTGTATTGTGAGGATTCTGTGCTTTTTGGCTAATACCCATTTATCAGTGAGTACATAAAATATATATGTCCTTTCTGGGTCTGAGTTTCCTCACTCCGGATATTTTCTAGTTTCATCTATTTGCCTACAATGCTCGTGAAGTCCTCATTTTAAATAACTAAGCAGTATTTCATTGTGTAAATGTACCATATTTCTTGTATCCATTCTTCCTTTGAGGGACATCTGGGTTGTTTCAAGTTTCTGGGTTTTTTGTTTGTTTTTCTTAATAAGGCTTCTATGAACATAGTTGAGCATATGTTCTTGTTATATGTTAGAACAATTTTGGGTCTATGCCCAAGAATGCGGTAGCTAGGTCTTCAGAGGTATTTTTTAATTTTCTGAGGAACCACCAGATTGATTTCCAAAGTACCAGCTTGCAGTCTCACCAGAAATGGAGGTGTGTTTTTCTTTCTCCATATCCTAGCCAACATCTGCTGTTGCCTGAGTCCTAAAAATGGAAATAGAAACAATAAAGAAAACATAAATGGAGGCAACCCTGGAGATGAACAACTTAGGAAAGCAATCAGGAGGTACAGATGCAAGTGTCACCAACAGAATTCAGGAGATAGGAGAATCAGGCATAGAAGATACCACAGAAGATATTGACACACCAGTCAAAGAAAATACTAAGTGTAAAAAAGCTGCTAAAGAGAGAGAGCCGGGTCACCGACATCAGGACTCAGGGCCTGCCTGCAGACTCTTGAGCACCCAGGAGAACCTCAGAACAGCTCTCCCACCTGAGTCCACAGGTGAGTCTGCCACCCCCACCCCTACTGACTTTCCAGGGAGAGACTGCTGGGAACTCATGGGGCACAGGTAGCATGAAGCTCTCTGGGAATGGGTCTATTCTGGCCCAGAAAGAGAGCTGGCTCATTGCCATCAGGACTCAGGGCCTGTCCGCAGACTTCTGAGTACCCAGAAGAGCCTCAGAAGTGCTCTCCCACCTGAGCCCATGGAGAAAGAGCCAGGGCATCTACCATCAGAACTCACTACATGCCTGCAAAGAGCCAAACACTCAAGAGCAATCTCTGTCCAGAGCCCAGGGGCTCTCAGATGCACAGGAGATACAAGCTCCAGTCAGTGACAAGATCACCTAACATCACAGATAACAAGATGGCAAGAGGCAAGCACAAGAACCTAAGCAATGGAAACCAAGACAACCTGGCAACATAAGAACCCAGTTCTCCCACCACAGCAAGAAATGGATTTCCCAACACACCAGAAAAACAAGATATGGACTTAAAATCATACTTCATGAGAATGATGGAGGTCCTCGAGAAGCGCATAAATAACTCCCTTAAAGAATTACAGGAAAACCAGGAGAATACACGTAAACAAATAGAATTCCTTAAAGAGGAAACACAAAAATCACATAAAGAGTTACAGAAAAACCCAACCAAACAGGTGAAGAAATTGAAAATGGAAATAGGAACAAAACAGAAATCACAAAAGGAAACAAACAACCCTGGAGAGAGAAAACCTAGGAAAGAAATCAGGAGTCACAGATGCAATATCTCTAAAGACTACAAGAGATGGAAGAGAGAATCTCAGGGGCAGAAGACAACATAGAAACATTGACATAGGAGTCAAAGAAAATGCAAATATCAGAAAACTCTGAACCCAAAACATCCGGGATATCCAGGACAGAATGAGAAGATGATAGGTGTAGAAGAGGACAAAGACTCCTAACTAAAAGGCCCACAAAATATGTTCAATAAAATCATAGAAGAAGATTTCACTAAATTTAAGAATGAAATGACCATGAACATACAAGAAGCCTACAGAACTCCAAATAGATTGGACCTGAAAAGAAATTCTTCCCGACACATAATAGTCAAAGCACCAAATGTTCAAAACAAAGAAAGAATACTAAAAGCAGTAAGGGAAAAAGGCCAAGTAACATATAAAGGCAACCCGATCAAAATTACACCAGACTTTTCAAAAGAGACTATGAAAGCTAGAAGATCCTGGACTGATGTCATACAGCCCCAAGAGAACACAAATGCCAGCCCAGATAACTATATCCAGCAAAACTCTCAATCACCATAGATGGAGAAACAAAGATATTCCAGAACAAAACCAAGTTTATACAATACCTCTCCACAAATTCAGCCGTACAAAGAATAATAGACATAAAACTCCAATACAAGGAGGGAAACTACACCCTAGGAACAGCAGGAAAATAATCTTCTTGCAAGAAAACCAAAAGACGACAAGCACAGAAACGTAATTCTACCTCTAACAACAAAAATAACAGGAAACAACAATCACTATTCCTTAATATCTTTTAACATCAATGGACTCAATTCCCCAATAAAAAGACATAGACTATCAAACTGGATACATAAATACCTTTAACATTAAGGGGTGTTAGATTTTATCCAAGGCCTTTTCAGCATCTTATAAGATAAGCATGTGATTGTTTTTTCAATTTGTTCATATGTTGAGTTAACTTGATAGATGTTTATATACTGAACCATCCCTGCAAACCTGGGATGGCTCCTACTTGATCCTGATGGATGATGAAGTCTTTGATGTGTTTCTGGATTTAATTGAGTATTTTTGCTTCAATGTTCATAAGAAAAATTGCTCTGATGTTCATTCTTTGTTGTGTCTTTATGTAGTTTATGTATCACGGTGACTGTGGCCTCATAGAATGAGTTTGGCAATGTTTTTTCACTTTCTATTTTATTCAATAGTTTGAGGAGTATTGGAAAGTCTGGTACAGTTCTGCACCAAAGCCATCTGGCCCTGGACCTTTTTTGGTTGGGAGACTGTTAATGATGTCTTCTATTTCTTTAGGGGTTATAGGCCTGTTTAAATAGTTTCCCTCATCTTGATTTAAATTTGGTTAGTGGTACCTGTCTAGAAAATAATTCATTTCATTAAGATTTTCCAACTTTGTGGAGTAAAGGTTTTGAAGTTAAACCTACTTACTAATAATTCTTTGAGTGTTTTCAATGTCTATTGTTATGTCTCTGTTTACATTATTGATTTTGTTTATTTTGATACAGTCTAACATCTTTTTGGTTATTTTGGGTAAGAGTGAGCTTTTCTTGTTGCTTTTCTTAAAGGTCCAGATTTTGGTTTTCTTGATTCTTTGTATTGTTTCTTTCTTTTGTTGTTGTTGTTGTTTCTTTTGTTTGTTTGTTTTGTTTTTAGTTTTGTTTTTGTTGTTGTTACTGATTTTAACCCTGATTTTGTTTATTTGCTGTTTTCTATTCCTCTTTGGTGTGCTTGCTCCTCTTTTGTCCCCTAGACCTCGTAGATGTACATTTGAGTTGCTGCTGTAAGAACTTTCTAATTTCTTTATGGAGGCACTCAGTGCTGTGACCTTCCCTCTTTGAACGCCTTTCATTTTGTCTCATATACTTGTTGTGCTTTCATTTTCTTTGAATTCTAGAAAGTCTTTAATCTCTTTCTTTCTTTTGTCTCTGACACAGAGATCATTGAATGGAGTTGTTCAGTTTTCCAGAATGTGTACACCTCCCAGTGTTTCTGTTGTTGAAATCCAGCATTAATCCATGATGGTCTGATAAGATCCAAGGCTTTATTTCTCTTTTCTTGCTTTGTTTTGAGGTTTGCTTTGTGACCGAGTGCATTTGGTCAGTTTTGGATAAGGATCTATGAGACGCTGAGAAGAAGGTATATTCTTTTCTGATAGGGTGAAATATTATATAAATGTCTGTTAGGTCCATTTGCTTTATAATGTCTATTAGTTTCATTGCTCAGTTTTTGTCTATATATCCTGTCAATTGGTGAGAGTTGAGTGTTGAAGTCTCCCACTGTTAATGTGTGTAACTTAAGCTTGAGCAATGTTTCTTTTACAAATGTGGGTGCCCTTGTGTTTGGAGTATAGATGTTCAGAATTAAGCTATCATCTTGGTAGTTTTTTTCTTTGACTACGAAGTGTCCTTCCCTGTCTATTTTGATTAATTTTGGTTGAGTAGATATTAGAATGGCTATTTCAGCTTGCTTCTTGGGTCCATTGAATTGGAAAACTTTTTTCAAGCCTTTTTTTTTCCCCTTCTTTTTTTAAAAATTATTTTAAGGATATTCTCTGTATTTACATTGCCTTGTTTTCCCCTACACTGATAAAAACACACCTTTCCTGGACCAAAGGCCTCTTCTCCCATTGATGCCACACAATGCTATCCTCTGCTACATAGGCAACTGGAGCCATGGGTCTCTCCATGTGTGCTCAGTGGTTGGTGTTTTAGTCCATGGGAGTTGTGGAGGGTTTGGTTGGTTGATAATGCTGTTCTTCCCATGAAGTTGCAAACCATTTCAGCTCCTTCAGTCCTTTCTCTAGCTCTTTCATTGGGGTTCTTGTGTTCAGTCCGATGGTTAGCTGCAAGCATCCTAAACTCTATTTGATGAAGCATCTGGTTCCTGCCAGTAAGCACTTGCCATCAGCAATAGTGCTTGGGTTTGGTGGCTGCATATGGGGTGGATCCCCACGTGAGGCAGCCTCAGAATGATCTTTTCTTTAATCCCCTCTAGCCTTTTACTCTGAGGTAATATCTATCTTTATGACTAAGGTATGTTTATTGTATGCAATAGAATACTGGATCCTGTTTTTTCATCCATTCTGGTTGCCTGTGTCATTTTATTGGAGGATTAAGTCTATTCAGGTTGAGAGACATCAAAGACCAGTGATTGTTCTTTCCTGTTATTTTGATGTTGGTGTTGCTAGTGTGTGTTTAAGGTGGGGACACATTCTATTTTTCAATCTCTTAACTTTATTATAACTTAAACCATCTCTTTAAACTTTATCAATTACTCTAAGTTTCAAAATGTTTCAACTCTAATCAGGAGGTTTTAAGAATCATTAATTGATCTAATCAATATTTGTGATGATTTGTATATGCTTGGTATTTGTCTCATGAGTACATAAAACCTCCCCATAGTGTCAAATGAGGCCTCTGGGGAAAACTGACTCTTATTCTCTATCCCATCCTTTGCTACTCACATCTTAACTCCATTCATCCCCTTTCTGTTTTATGTATGTTTTGAGGCAGATTTTTTGGTATGTAGCCAGGCTGTCCTGTATTCATAATTCCAATTGCCCTGGTATATGATAATGATTTCTGTAACTCACTCCCCTTCTTCTCACTGTAACAGCCCCACCCCCCACTTTGTACTCAGCGGTCTCTGAAATGACAGTTTCCTGTTGTAAACTATGTTTTCAGCACCAAAAGGCTATGGTGTAAGTAGAACTATTTCATGGCAATTCCAGTATTTCTATCTTGAGATGCTTTGAATATTCTTGGCCCACAGAGTGGCACTATTAGGTCATGTGGCCTTGTTGGAGGAAGTGTGGCACTGTGGGAGTGGGATATGAGACCCACTGTGACAAAGTGTTTTGATTTCCTTCGGAACAAGATGTAGAACTTTGTTTCCCTAGAACTATGCCTGTAATTCACTTTCCTTCCTGATAGTTGCTGTCCCACTTTCTTCTATGATGATAATGGACTGAACCTCTGAACCTATAAGCCAGTCCCAATTGAGTGTTGTTCTTTATAAAAGTTTCCTTGGTCATGGTGTCTCAACAATACTAGAAACCCCAACTAAAACAAAATTTGGTACTAGGGACTGGTATATTGCTGCAATAGCCCTGATCTTGTTTTTGTTTTGAGAAATGTAGATTTTGGAATTTTGGATTTGAGCAATTGTAAAATGCTTCAGGTGGGGTTTAATGAACCATCCTAGTAGAAATATGGAAGAGATTGGGTGCTGAGATTTGAACTATACAGACCCAGCCCAACATGAGAAGAATTTTAGGCTGTTTTGTGATATTTTGAGATTGTTATTGTGATATTTTGGCGAAGAATGTGACTCCTTTTTTCATCTCAAGAGTCTACCTAAGGATAAGGTAAAGGGATTTCTGTTAATAATTTTGATAAAGGAATACCTTGGTATAAATTCTCTTGTGTAGTTACTAAAGTTCACTCTCTTGGAGAGCTTTTTGATGTAAAGGAGCAAGCTGAGAAAGAAAAAACAAAAACAAAATGTATGGTTCAAGGGGTACCAGAAAGTGAAATGGAATTAAATCCTGTGTTCAAGGAAATAACTAGATTACAGAATGGTGATCTAAAATCAAGATTCTTATCAAGAAACTTATTGTTTTTGTTTTCAGTTGAAAAGGAATAGTTGTCAAGTTAGTTGTAGTAACCTGATCATTGTTTTCATTTGGGATTTTAATCTGGAATGAACTACAATCCAGAAATGCAGTGCATACTTGTGATCCAGAATCTAGAAAAACAGAAGACTTTTGTCTTCTGGAAGACACAAGCTTTTGTTCCAGATCTTGAGGAACAGTGGCCATGAAAAGCTTAGTTCCAGGTATGGTAGTACACACCTTTAATCCCAGAAGACTGGCAAGGATATACCACAATTTAAAGGCCAACCTTGTATAGAGTTTCAGGTAGGAAAAAGCTTAGGTCCAGGCATGGTGGACCACACCTTAACCCCAACATTTAGGAGACAAAGTCATTCAGATCTCTGAGTTTAAGATGAGTCTATAGAGCAAATTCCAGGATAGCAAAGCTTAGGCAGTGAATGAAATCACTGAAAATAGAAAGCTGGTGAAGATGTAGTAGAACAAGGGGCATCATGTTCCAGCTCCAGCAACAACAGAACTCAGCAGCTTTGGCTATGTGGCTCTTCGCTGATTAGGTAGTGTAAGTGTCTGGTAGTGATTAAGAGGAGTCCAGCATCACTGAGGTGAAATCTCCTGGGGAATATTTTCTGAGAGTATAAAGAAGCTAAGTTCAAGAGACAGCCAAGGTTATACCTAGTGCTGCTTCCAGACTTCCTAATGTGTAAGAGTCACCCAGGTGATACTGGTTTTGAAGGCATGAGAGGGTAATGTAGGGCAGCTGAGGCTTCATACTGTGGGAATCCCAGACATTGGGCCAATAAGCTGTAAAGTTGAAGTTGCCTTAGAAACCCTAAGATGTTAGAGATGCCAGATCCGTGGGATCCCTGCCATGGAAAACTACAAACAAGGAGTAGGACCTGCTGAAGAGAAAGAAGTGTTTTCTAGTCATCAAAGCTGAAAGGAGTTGGATATCAGACATGGAGATGCAGAATTTGGAGTTTGCCCAGCTAGATTTTAGTCTTGCCTTAGTCTAGTATTTCACCACTATGACATTTTACGACAGTAATGTATATCGTGTGATATTGGAGATATGTGATCTGGTTTTCAATTTTTATTTTATAGGTTATTATTACACTTTAATTAATTGAATGAATCTCAGAAGAGACTTTGAACTTTGGTTGTTTAAATTGTTGAGTCTGCTATAGACTATAGGGACTTTTGAAGTTGGATGAAGTTTATTTCTCATTATGCTGTGGTTAGGTATAGTCCTCATGACTCATATGTTTGAACAAGCCTATGGGGGACAGGAAGTTTAATATGGTGGTCTGAATATGCTTGGCCTAGGAAGTGTCACTATTAGGAAGTGTGCCATTGTGAGGGCATGGCTTTGTTGTAATGTAAATGCTCAAGCTTTTCTGTTTGAGACACAGTCTCTTCTGGATACCTTTGAATCAAGATGTTGAGCTCTCTGATCCTCGAGCACCGTCCCTTCCTGCATGCTGCTATGATTCCTGTGAGGGTAGCAATGAATTCACCCTCTGAAAGTACAGGCCATCCCCAAGTAAATGTTGCCGTTTAAAATCTTGCCTTGGCCATGGTACCTCTTCACAGCAATGCAAACCCTAAGTTTGAGAAGAACCAAGTATGGATACCACTGAACATGTGGAGCAATGAAACCAATTGGGGTTATTTATAGGCATGAGGGGTGAAGGTTGTGTACAGAAGCCAAAGGGAAACAAACATAGTTGCCACCATGAAACTTCAAAGAAACACGAGATACAACTTGATGAAAACTGGACACCCAGGGCACACTGCACACCTACAAGAATATCAACAGTTTAAAAGTCATCATGTATTGGTGGCTCGGGTTTTCAAAGTAGACTGAGTGATCTGGGGTCCTTCGTTTTAGTTAAGCAGAGTAGGACCTGGCTGACTCTCCTGTGTCGTGCCACCACTGCTGATTTGTGTTTGTTCTCTATCGACCTGGACCGCCGGTGTATTCGGGAAGTGTTTTCCAGTGGATTAAGCTACTGCTGTTGACCTGACACTGAATTCCAATTTCCAGACAACACAGTCGGGAGTTGCTCCAGGGAACCATTCTAAACAGGCCCACTTCTCCATACCCTTTCTTTCCCACCACCTCTGCTGGGCTAAAAAGGAGGTTGAAGTGTTTAAGAACCATCATTAAAAATAAGGTGTGTAAAAAATTAAAGTGACAAGGTTTCTCTAATGAATTCTCTAAATGGGTTCCTGTATGAATTCTAAGAGATTAGGCAACATTAAAGGATTTCTCATATTTGCTGCAATGTAAAGATTTTCTTCTGTATATATTCTCTGATGTATGTAAAAAGATGAGGCACTTGTAAAGGATTTTATAACATTTATAACATTTGTAACAGTTTCTGTCTTGTATGTATTCTCTGATGTGTTCTTAGAGATGAAGTACTTATAAATGATTCGTCACACTCATTATTACACATGTGTAAGCTTTGGATTTTACACAGCTGGTTTTCTGTCTTGCTTTGGTATAGTATTTCCTCCGTATGCTACCTTGCCTACCTTTTGGAATGTTGGTGTATATCATGAGCCATGGTATTTTACAAGTATATGGTCTGCTCTTTTCCCTTTTGATTTTTATAGAGAGTTACAGTTAAAATTGCATGAATCTCTGAAGAGAATTTTAACTATGAACCTTTGTCATAGTTAGGGTTTTATTGCTATGAACAGACACAATGACCAAGTCAAACACTTATAAGGACAACATTTAATTGGGGCTAGCTTACAGGTTCAAAAGTTTAGTCCATTATCATCAGGGTGGGAAGATAACAACATTCAGATATTCATTGTGCAGGAAAAACTGAGACTTACATCTTCATCTGAAGGCTGCTAGCAGGAGACTGGCTTCCAGGCAGCTAGAATGAAGGTCTTAAAGCCCATACCCACAAAACACACCTATTCCAAGAAAGCCACACCTCCAAATAGTGTCACACCCTGGGCCAAACATTTATGACAACCTTTAAACAAGATTCACCCTGTTATAGGCTACATAGACTTTTGAAGTTGACTTGAATGCATTTCTGCATTATGCATGGCTGCAAGACCATGGTATCCAGGGACTGGAATGTGGTAGTTTAAGTAGGAATAGCCCTTATAGGCTCATGTGTTTAGATGCTTTATAAGGAGTTGCACTGTTAGGGGCTGGGGCCTTATTAGAGGAAGTAACAAGGTCCTGGGAGTAAGTTAAAGATATAAGAAGTTCAGTTCTTACCACTGTGTCTCAGCTTTATTTCAACTGTATAGATCAAGATATATATTTCTCAGCTCCTTTTGCAGCATTATCTGCCTTCACACTGCCATGCTGTCAGCCATGATAACAATGGATTTAATCTCTTGTCAGAACCTATCAGGAGAATCTATGACTACCAGATGACTTTCTAGGATGGTCTACCATTTTGCATGATCTGTAATGGATGATCCCTTGGGAACAAGGCAAAAGACAGTTTGTCTCAGGATTGGCTTTTGCTATTTATTTCAGTAAATTCTCACTCTACAAAATGTCTACAAAATAAACTCAGAGGCAATTGATATGATACAATCTTCCCACCTAGACAAGACAAATTGCCCCATAATAATCCATCCCTATTTAAGACATTCATAGCTACCTGTGGCTGTCCAAAGCCACATGGAGATGGGTCATCTTGTTCCTCCTCCATCTTGACTTCTTCCTCTCTTGGCTTCTCTCCCCTTTCCAAAGCTCTGTCCCTGCCTTCCTTTTCACTGCCCAATCGCAGGCCTTGCCTTATCTTGTGCCTGCCTCACCTGTATATCAACCACAGAGGCAGAGGGCAGCGTAAGAGAGGCAGAGGCGGGTGGTTTTTTGTTTTGTTTTTGTTTCCTTACAGATAGGCTTTTCCTTGAGATCAAGAGACAGGTTTCTTCTATAGATAGGCTTTTCCTTAAAATTCAGGGAGAGGTTTTTTTGTTGTTGGTGGTGGTGGTGGTGGTGGTATTTTGTTTTGTTTTATATTTTGGGTTTTTTTTTTTTTTTTTTGTCCTTTTGTACTTTTTTCTTTCTCTTAGAAATAAAGATTAGAATGTCTTTCAAAGTGTTTGTTTATTTCTGCAACAAACTCTAGCTGGCAAGGAGTTAGTGAAATCCCTAGCCTCAGCCTGAGCTTCTCTGGGCCTTGGAGGGCCTTAAAATACCTGCTGGGAGTAAGGGAGATAAAGAACCATGTAACTTGATCCCCTGTTGTTTAACAACTGGTTGTTATTTGCCTGAGGTTTTTCAGCCTCATACTAACATAGACTCAAGACAGGTAAACATTTTTTATGGTAAGGTAAAGGTTGTACAAAACCAAGTTTTGCCGCCCTCCCCCAACCCCTTGTTGTAACTCTGTCCCAATACTTGGCCTTCCAGAGAGATCCCATAACTGCCGCAGGCTCCTGGCAACCTCGGAAACTATAAGCCATCTACAATTAAATGTTTTTCTTTATGAGAGTCACAGCCATAGAAACCCTAAGACAGGCCTTGATCTGTTTGGCCTGAGATTTAAGTAGTAAAACATATGAATATATTTGCATTCATTTACATGAGGAAATTTAGTTAGACCAGTACCATTTGTTGAAGATGCTTTCTTTTTTCCTTTGTGCATTGTTGGCTTCTTTATCAAATTTTAGGGTCCATATGTATGTGGATTTTTATCTGGGTCATTTGTTCTTTTCACTGATCAGCCTATCTGTTTTGATCCCAATATTGTGTGGTTTTTATTATTATAGTTCTGTAATACAGCTTGAACTCAGGGATGATGATACCTCTGGAAATTATTTTATTGTTAGTGATTGATTTAGCCATGCTTTATTTTCTACTTTTCTATATGAAGTTGAATATTGTTCTTCCAAGGCCTGTAAAAGATTATATTGGAATTTAGGTTTCCCAGTTTTTTGGAGTACAAATTTTTAAGCCATAACCCAATAATAGTTTCAGTTTTCTCATTATTTGAATTTATGCTCCTTTTATATTTTTGACCTTGTTAATTGAGATATTCTATTTCCATTTTTTTTTTTTTTTGGTTAGTTTGGATAAGGGTGATTTTTCTTTATAAGAGTTGCCATGGATGTGGCATCTTTTCACAGTAATAAAGTTTCTGACTAAGACAGCATCCATCAGGGAGCTCCTTCCCCAATGTGGTGTTGTTTCTCACTCTATTTATTCACCCTCTGCATGGCATACAGTTCAAGTCACATCAGAAACCTTTGTTAGTTCTTATGTTGTGATCTTGTTACAGTGACGGTTCTTCTGAACATTCATACTGTTGCATCCACACAAGGACATTAAAACAAAAAATAATGAAAAGCCATTGCTGACAGTGTCATTTTAGATAATTGTTAGATTATTGATCTTAAAAATTGAAACAGAAATCAGTTTGGGGATATTTTCCCTAGTCCATATTATCCTTAATTGTATTAATTTTCCAAAGAATCTTCATATATGTGGTAAATATGGGGAAGTCTTGGATCAAGGCTCAAAGCATTTTGCCCATCAACCTGTGAATATGCAAGAAGAATCTTACAAATGTGATAATTTATGAATCATCAACTGTGTTCACTTAAAAAAAAAACACAAATGATACCAGAGAAAACTATATTAAGTGATGATGTCATAACCACAGATACTCCTCCAGTAAATCACTAATCCTGAACAGTCATTAAAAGTATGCATATAGGAAAAGAACTTTGCAAACATAAAGAGTGTGAAAGATGCTTTAGTTTTGTTCATACATCACAGTCTAAGAATGAATTTACTCTAGAAAACAATGCACAAAAGAAGAGAATAATAAGTCCCTTGATTCTAAATGCAACTCATGAATCCATGCCAGAGAAAACCATACCAATGCAGGAAATTTAACAACAGCAAAAAACAAAAACAATCAGCTGCCTTACAGAAAACAGCAGTGACCAATGCAGGCTCTAGAAAACCTCTGAAAATGGAAGCCAGCTACAATTAAGTGTTTTCCTTTATAAGACTCACAGTGGTTGTAGTGTCTCTTAACATGGACCATTTTTAGCTGCCTGTAATACAATCATCTGTTTCCCTTTGGAGCAAGATGTAGAACAGCCTGGATGCTGCTATGCTTTCTGCCATGATGATATGGACTGAACCTCTGGCCCTGTAAGCCAGCCCAAAGCAAAAGTTGTCCTTTATAAAAAGGTGCCTTGGTGTTGGTGTTTCATCATAGCAATGGAAACATTAAGGCGTATAGCACTGTACCTGCCATAGATTCCCTTCGTGACCCTGTGATCCTTCCAGTCTTTGATTTTTGGCCAGTTTCCATTGCTGTACAGTCCAGAAGGGCTTCTGTTAGTCATGAGATAGTCTTGGCGCTGTTGCTCTGTGGGCACACCTGGCCCGACAGGCTGGTCTTGGAGTCAGCATCTGAGGACAGCTGCTGCTGATTCCTTTCGCTCAGCAGTCTACAGAGACCCTCATAGCAGTCTGAATGCTACACCAGCATATCCAAGACATTCTTAGACAACTAGTGGTCTGCTCACTTACCAGCATATTCCAAGGGATCTATTAAACCAAGTGATATTTTTCTTCGTTTACTATTTTTATGTAACTTATTAAGAGTATTATCATTGTTGGAGATTTCTTGTAGAATGTTTGTAGTCTTTGAGTTAAAAAAAATATGTTTCCAAAATTATGTAATTTGGGAAGACATGCCTTCCTCGTTTTCTTGTTTGACACATTGAGAATGGTGTAAATCTTACTGGTTCTTTGTCAACACTGATGAGTTAGTGTGGAGCCATTGCCTGCCTTTGTCTCCCGAGTACAGCGGAATGATGGTGGCTGTCTTCAGGGTTTGTAAGGACAGGGTTAGGATGTTGACCACTGTCTCGATTAAGCTGAGCTATCTTCCTTCTGCTCTCACATTCGTCAGTGCTTTCTTAGTGAGCTAATGTAATATTTTGCCCTGGGCCTTCCATGTTGACATAGTTGTATGTCTTCTCTCACTGACTTTTACATATGTTGTGCCTTGAATTGTTTGGTTTGTCTGGGTTGAAACAGTATACCATCCTTGGCATGAAATCAACTCCAGTTCCCCCCCTTTTTTTCCATTAGGAAGAATCTCTTTGTCAGTGAACATTCCTGCAACTAGCCTATGATTATTTTTCTTTGTCAATAATTTCTTTTTATCTGCTCTTTTTATTAAGGTAAAGCCAGCTGTGTGATGACTGTCTAACATTCCTTTTCATTTTGTATTCTGTAATATTCTCTTTGCAAGATTATAATAGATTCTTTAAAAACTTGGAAAATTCACAGCTGAGTCTGTCCACTGCTCAGATATTTTTCATGGAAACTTTGTATCAGCATTTGCTCAGCAATTGTGTATCCTATATTTTATGACATAAAAGGCTGATTTTCACTTTTTTCTAGGAAATTCTCATTAACATCATGTGACTTTCTACAGCATGTCATCTGTTTGCTATTTCCCATTGTCACACTGATGTGGTATGCAGTGGCATAGAATGAAACATACAAGTGTTGGTTAAATATCTGGAGAACCATTTGAATGAAAAAATATATAATGTGAATATAAAAAGTTTCATTTATGCTAATATCACAGTCATGACAGCTTTTTGTAGTAATAGTATTTCAATATTCAGAATGAGTCTTTACTTTTAAGACATGCATAGCTTCCTAATTTTTAAGAAACGTTTAGTTTGTATGTATATATGTGTGTATCTGTACATATATTTGAATGCCTGTATGTGAATGTATAGGTATATATATATATGACAGGAAATCATACAACACATTCTTACTTTCATGTGAAACTACAAGGGTTGTTATTATAAAAACCAGAAACCAAGGGTTCTCACGGGAGTCATATTTATTACTAATTGGGAACCTGAGAACTGCCTGGAACATACACGTTGTAAAAAATGTTTCCAACCATGATAGGATTTTGAAAGATCTGATATAATTCTGATGGTCTTAGGAACTGATACACCACTCCTGTATCAATATACAGTTGGGTCTGCCACATAAAGTTATGAGTTCCTGATATTGTATTAGAAAGTCATAGTATTAAAAAGGTGGAGAAACATTGGCTTAAAACAGTTGCCACATGGACATTTCATTTAAAGACATGTTTTTCCTAAATTGCAGTATCTACATATAAATGCATTTAAATGAGTTTCAAGTGATAAGTATTTCACACAAAGTATGCGTTTGACTTAGAAAATAGGTATACATTGAAAAGAAGAATAAATTAGAAAGATAGATTTTTTTCTCCTCAGGAACAATGTTAAGACTTCCTAGATAATGATAAAAATGGCTATATCTAGATCTGATGACAAGTTTTTAGTTTGAGAAAAATGTGTCTGTACCCCAAGGCAACAGAACACACAAGAAAAATTGATGTATTTTATCTTCCAGATAGAATGGAATGAAATGTGATTAAAGAGTGAGATACTGTATATCAGTGTGATCCTAATGAAACTTCACTTAACGAAACTTCATTTAATGCTAGGCTTCCATTTTAGTCCCCACTAGCCATTTCTTCCTGATATAGTCCCTGGAAGATAAGTTCCCAGTCAAATCCCTGCGTAGTAGTGTTTTGTAGCACATATACATATATTCTGTGTTTGTGTCTCTTGCCTGGTGAGGGTTGAAAAAGGCCTGAGATTGTAGTCATTTTCCTTGCTACATTTACTAACATCTGTAGTAGTGTTGACAATTATTCCGATGTCATTTTCATTTTTATGTCTTTTTATATGGTTTATCACCATCAGTAACAGAGTTGCATTAATTTTAGCCTCTAATATTTGAAACCATTATCATGAAATTTCAATACTTATTTCAGTTTCTTTTCCTGAAACACAAATTTGGAGAGGAATAAGAAGAAGGATGAATGCTTCTTTGCTAAATATTTCTAAGGTCAGTGTCCTGTTTACATTTCTTTGAAATTTTCTTGTTTTATTTAAACCATTCAAGACTTTTTTTTCTACTTCTGGAAATGTTACCTAAAGTGTTTGCATTTTGTAGTTTATTTTTGCTCTTGTTCTCCAACAATCAACTAATTCTTTATATTTTTTCCATTATGTTTCTACTAGCTTTTATAATGAGAGGACATAAATTATCAAAGAATGAAGACCCGCAGTTCTTAAAGGGAATGTGTTGTGAATGATGCTCAAAGAATATATTTAGGCTAATTTCTACATTGCATGGGTGTGTGTTGCTTAGTATTAGTGGCAAAGGAAGGTTTCATGTGCCGTATAAATTGCATTTCAGGAGTAACCAGGTTTCCAGACACAACATCGTGAATGTGGATCTGGACGTGCATGGACACAGAAACACTGAGAAAGATATAAAACAGTAGAATTTATGGAAAAAGTGTAGAATTAGAATACACTTACTGCCTTGAATCCTAATAATAAATATTTCTGCTCCCTAAAGGCACAGATTGTGGAAGGAATATGTGGCTTTCTATTACCATAATAGTGATGTTTTGGGGAAGAGATGCAGGTTTCAATATTCTGGTATCTCTTTTCGGCATTTTATGTCACACAGTGATCATGGGTATACTGACAGGTGTAATCTGTTTGTCTTGGGAGAGGCTACCCAGTGTTCAGTATGTTAAGTTCTCAGTAAGCTGTTTTTTTTCCCCTACTGTTTCATTTTTTAGAAGTAGTGTAAAGACTACTCACTCTGCATTTGTATTGCAGCACATGGAATATATTAGTACAAATTTTCTGGATAGTATTGGCTTGGTACTGTGCATAAGGAATAAACTTTCATGCATAAATGAATGTCCCTCTTAATTTCGTCTCTTGTTTACCACGAAGTATATTCATTCACCCTACTATTTTTTTATCCTCCCAAGCTTTGTATTACGTAGGTAGAAATTCTGAAGGAATGTGGCAATGTTTATTTACAATAATATATTATTTAGTTATATAAGTTTTCATCTACATATTTATGTACACTTAGTGATACGCCCACAAATCTCTGAGTTGTGCGTCAAGCTCTTGGGACTGAAGATAGGCATAGTGGTAAGCTGCAATATGTGTAAGAAAGAAAAATAATAATAAAATTAAAATTACAAGATTCAGATTTTCAGTTTAATCAGTCTCTTGATCAATAATGTTTTAAAAAATTCCTGAACAGGGTGTTGAGGTGGGAGTGGATGGGTGGGAGGGGAAGCATCCTCATAGAAGTGTGGAGAAGGGGAAATGGGAGAGAGGGGATCCAGGAAAGGGGATAACATTTGAAATATAAATACATGAACTATCCAACAATTCCTGAACAATTGGTATAATTGTCTCTCAATTGAAGGACTTGATTTGATAATAAAATTTACTTTATCCGAATGTGTTGTCACATATTCCCTTTGTTTACACACAGATAACTATTCTTTTCTGAAAGACCATATGGAGTTTATGAAATTGTTATAATCTGTATTGCATGTGTCAACTTTGAGATTATATTAAATAGTTTAATGCTGTCTAATACTGGTTTTCTTTCTATTTACTTTATAATTGTGGATATAGTATGCAATAACATCAGGAAGTAATTGATTCTGTGTGCCGTTTAGAATGCTGAATGAGTTCAGTGATTTTACACTGCTTTCATGTTTAAAGGAAAAAATGTGATTCTTCTTTAATCCAGAAATTCAGCCTTTCATCTTCTACCTCTTTGTTGTAAACAGAGTACAGCATTGTGCATAGGCCTTAGGATGGCAACCGGGCATTTAGAATAGAGTCCTGGAAGACTTCGCTGCAGACAGGATTGATACAGTGCACATATAGAGTCCTGGAAGACTTCACTGCAGACAGGATTGATGTAGTGTACATATAGAGTCATGGAAGACTTCTCTGCAGACAGGATTGATGTAGTGTACATATAGAGTCATGGAAGACTTCACTGCAGACAGGATTGATGCAGTGCACATAGTTGAGAAGGGCTGACAGTTAAGACTTCGCTGCAGACAGGATTGATACAGTGTACATAGTTGAGGAGGGCTGACAGTTAAGACTTCACTGCAAACAGGATTGATGTAGTGCACATAGTTGAGAAGGGCTGACAGTAATAGAATTTAAAAGCACACTTTTAGTCATTGTAATTTGAACATCTATGATTCTGTTTGATAACAACCCATATTTCATAAAGGTACATTTCTCTAGGCCTCAAATGTGTTTGTCATATTCCCTAAAAGTGTGCTGATTTTGATTCTATTATGTCATACTGGTTCAGAGAAATCGAAAATATAATAAAGTCTCTGAATATTTTAGACCACATCAGTTATTCAAATTAAATTTTAGTTTTCTTTTATGTATGTTGATACAGTTACCTGAATTGTTGTATATGTTCTGTGTATCCCCAACCTGTTCAGAAGAGTGCTAGCTTTCAAGGACTTGGGACTAGAATATCTGTTGTTCTGTTTCATTTGGGTGATGGAAAACAACTTTGGATTATAGAATCCAAACAGCAGACAAATTTTCAAATTAATTGATAGTCAAAACTTTTATAGTTCCTAATGTCTTAGAAAACAGTAGAACGTTCATGAATGGGACAGAACTTATGAGTGTCAGCAATATAGTACGTCATTCTATACATTTCTATATATGAACAGCACTAGAAAACACTTTGTCCAGCAGCACACGGTAAACAGTTAATTTTCCATTACAGGGTCTGTTAACATTCAAGGACGTGGCTGTGGACTTCTCACAGGAGGAATGGGATTGTCTTGACTGTGCTCAGAGGGCATTGTACATGGATGTGATGTTGGAGAATTATAACAATCTACTTTTTGTGGGTAAGCATACTGCTCTTATAGAATTTCTGATTGTTTCTTTGAATTTACCTGACTCGAGAATACGAGAAATTCTGGTTATCCACAAAAATGTTTCATTGTGATTCCATTCAATTTCTCTGCACTGATTGGAAGAAGATCCAGTATTGTGTTCTGTGTAATCTCTCTATACACTGTATCTTCTTTTAATAAAAGCTTCCAAGTTCAAATACAATTGAATGTTCAAAGCAAGAAAATATATTGCCACATATTGGAATATTTTAATTTTATTATTGCATAAATGTCTTCAGATAGTTATAAATTTGAAATGCAAAAGGTTTTATGTAGATAAAGCTGTTGCTTGTGAGAGTTTTGTTCTTCCTTATTTTATGACCTGCGGTCTCTGGTACAGAATGATCTTTCTATTGTGAGTTCCATGCCAGTGTGGATTGCATAATGAGTTCCTAGCTGACCAAATCTACACACTGTCACTGTCACAAAACATAAACAAGAAAATAGAGAAACATTGTTTATATGATTTTTTTTCACAGAAGTCCTTTCTCAAAGTTCACTGCTCAGTCACCTATTTGCCCAACTTTCTGGGAAGTTCAGTGTGTAAATAAAATTAGAAGGCTATTATCATTTCCTGTCATTTTATATAGATGAGATTTCAGGTTCTACTGAGCATCCATGTAAAACAAGAAAGAACTCTCTTAAGAGCTCTATTCTTGAGAATGGCCAGTTTGCCTTAGAAAACTTCAGCAAACATTGAATATTGTTTTACTCATTCATTAATCCCTGTCATCTCTGCAGTTTTTTCAGATAATCATAACACATGTCCCAAATATAAGGATGTCTTGGATGAAGATACGCAGCATATTGTTCACCAGCAAGTGAATATCCAAGAGAAGTCTTATAAATGTCATAAGCTTGACAAAATCATTCATGGATCTACCCAAAATACACCTTATAAAATTGACCTCAGGGATACTTTTGTTGAATCATCAGTCCTAAACAGACATAAAACTAGAGACACCAGAAAACCTTGCAAATATAAAAACTGTGTAAAGTGTTTAAATTTGTGTTCTATCATTAGTCTAAAACAAAGAACCCACATAAACAAGAAAGAATACAGTGGTACAGAGTTCGATAAGACTTTAAAGTCTAAAGAAAAACTCATGCTGAAACAAACTAGTCATCGAATGAAACGTTCCAAATGTACTAAATGTGAGCAATGGTTTACCCAGATATGCAATATTAAAAGTTATCAAAGAATTCATAAAGGAGAGAAACCTTGCAAATGTAGTGAATGTGACAAATGCTTTGCCCTCAAAAGTGATCTTAAAACTCATCAACAAACTCATACAGGAGGGAAACCATACAAATGTAGTGAATGTATCAAATCTTTCACCCAGAAATGTAGTCTTAAAAGACATCAAAGAATTCATACAGGAGAAAAACCTTACAAATGTAGTGAATGTGACAAATGCTTTACCCATAAATGCATTCTTATTATTCATCAGAAAATTCATACAGGAGAGAAACCTTACAAATGTAGCACCTGTGGCAAATTCTTTACTCTCAAAGGAGAGCTTAGAATTCATCAGAGAATTCATACAGGAGAGAAACCATACAAATGTAATGAATGTGACAAGTCTTTTACACAAAAAGGCCATCTTATGACACATCAGAGAATTCATACAGGAGAGAAACCCTACAAATGTAGTGAATGTGACAAATGCTTTATCCAAAAATATAGTCTTGTAACTCATCAGAGAATTCATACAGGAGAGAATCCTTACAAATGTAGTGAATGTGGCAAATGCTTTACCCTAAAAAGTGGGCTTCGAATTCATCAGAGAATTCATACAGGAGAAAAACCATATAAATGTAGTGAGTGTGACAAGTCTTTTATCAAAAAATTGTATCTTAGAACTCATCAGAGTATTCATACAGGAGAGAAACCTTACAAATGTAGTGAATGTGACAAATGCTTTACCCACAAGTGCAGTCTTAGGAGTCATCAGAGACTTCATACTGGAGAGAATCCTTACAAATGCATTGAATGTGGCAAATGCTTTACTAATAAAGGCTATCTTGGAAGCCATAGAAGAATCCATACAGGGGAGAAACCTTACAAATGTAGTGAATGTAACAAATGCTTTACCCACAAAGGCAGTCTTAAAAGACACCAGACAATTCATACAGGAGGGAAAGTTTACAAATGAAGTTAATGAGACAAATCTTTTACCAAGACAGATCATCTTATAACTTAACAGAGAAGAAAAACAGTAAAGAGAGACCTTACAAATGTAGTGAATGTGCAAATACTTTACACTTGGCTCATCTCATAGATTACTTCAGAGAATAAATACAGTAGAGAAACTCACAAATATAACATGTTGGAAAAGACCTTTTTCTTAAATCTATGGTATAACCATAGATCTGGAAATTTATAGTGGAGGAAAAACTTTCCACAGGAAAAAATCATGGCATGTGCTTTATCCACATGATACTGTTTTCATGACACTTGAGTCTCTACACTGGAAAATTGTTATGAACATGAGAAACTTGTAAAAACCTTCAAATCTTAGAAGCTATCAAGTATTTTTGCTGAGAGAAACTCAAAGTGTAACAATGGAGAAAATTACTTGTTCTCAGATATTTCATAATGGTGACAAAATATTTGTGTAGATGGCTTTTAGCAAGATGGCCATTTTTACTATATTAATCCTGCCCATTTATGAGCATGGGAGATCTTTCCATTTTCTGAGATAATTTTGATTTTGTTCTTCAGAAACTTGAAGTCCTTGTCACAGATCTTGGACCTACTTGGTTAGGGTAACACCAAGGTATTTTATATTATTTGTGACTACTAAGAACGATGTCATTTCTTAAATTTCTTTCTCAGTCTATTTATTATTTGAGTAGAGGAAGGCTACTGATTTATTTCAGTTAATTTTATATTCAGCCACTTTGCTGAAGTTGTTTATCAGATGTAAAATTCTCGGATGGAATTTTTTGGGGTCACTTAAGTATACTATCATATAATCTGCAAATAGTGATATTTTGACTTCTTCATTTCTGACTTGTATCCCTTTCACTTCCTTTTTCTATCTGATTGCTCTGGCCAGGACTTACAGTACTATGTTAAATAAGTAGAAGAAGAATGGGCATCATTGTCTAGTCCCCGATTTTATTGGGATTTCTTCAAGTTTCTTACAATTTAGTTTGGTATTTGGGTACTGGATTAATGTATATTGCTTTTAATATGTATAAGTATGGGCCATGAATTGATGATCTTTCCATGACTTTTATCCTGAAGAGGTGTTGGATTTTGCCAAAAGCGTTCTCAGTATCTAATGAGAAGACCATGTAATTTTTTTCTTTGAGTTTGTTTATATAGTGAATTACATTGATGGATTTCTGTATATTGAACCATCCCTGCATCTCGGGGTGGAAGCCTATTCGTCACTGTGAATGATCATTTTGATGTGCTATTGGGTTTTGTTTTCAAGAATTTTATTGAGTATTTTGCATCAATATTCATGAGGGAAACTGGTCTGAAGTTCTCATTCTTTGTAGGGTCTTTATGTGGTTTAGGTATGAGAGTAATTGTGTCTTCGAAGAATGAGTTGGATAGTGTTCCCTTTGTCTCTATTTTGGTGAATTAGAAGTGCATTGGTTTTAAGTTTGTTTTGAAAGTTTGATAGAATCTGCAATAAACCCAGGTGGTTCTGGGCATTTTGGCGGGAATGGGGTGGGGAGGGGAGTTAGGAGGCTTTTAATGACCATGTCTATTTCTTTAGCAGTTATGGCAATGTTTAGCTTGTTTATCTGATCCTGATTTAAATTTGTTACCTGGTATCTGTTTAGATAATGGTCTATCTCATGCACACGTATCAGTTTTGTTGAGTACAGGCTTTCATAGTAGGATCTTATGCTTTCTTGAATTTTCTCAGGTTCTGTTGTTTTGTCTCCGTTTTCATTTCTGATTTTGTCAGTTTGAATATTCTCTGTATCCTCTAACTAGTCTGACTAAGGGTTTATCTATATTGCTTATTTTCTCAAAGTTTCAGCTCCTGGTTTTGTTGAGTCTTTGTAGTTCTTTTGGTTTCTACTTGGTTGATTTCAACTCTGAGTTTGATTATTTCCTGTATCTTCTCCCCTTGGGTATATTTTCTGTTTTTGTTCCAGAGCTTTGAGCTGTGCTGTCAAGCTGTTTGCATATGCTCTCTCCAGTTTCTTTTTGGAGGCACTCAGAGCTATGAGTTTTCCTCTTAGTACTGCTTTCATTGTATCCCATACGTTAAGTTATGTTGTACCTTTGTTTTCCTTAAATTCTATAAAGTCTTTAATTTCTTGCTTTCTTTCTTCCTTGACCAAATTGTCATTGAGCAGAGCATTGTTCACCTTCTGTATTTATATGGGCTTTTTGTTGTTTTTGTTGTTATTGAAAACCAGCCTTAGTCTATGGTGATCTGATAGGATTCATGGACTTGTTTTAATCTTCTTGTAATTGTTGAGGCCTGGTGTTTCTTTTCTTTTTTTTTTTTTTCTTTTTTGTTTTTTTTTTTTGTTTTTTTGTTTTTTTGTTTTTGGTTTTTTGTTTTTTTTTTTTTTTTGGTGTTTTTTTTCTTTGACTGATTATATGGCAAAATTGAGGAAGGTACAGTGTGGTGCTCAGAAGAAGTTAAAGGTTTTTTAAAATTTAGAATGAAATGTTCTACAAATATCAGTTAAATACATTTGTTTCATTACCTCCATTAGTTTCACTGTGTCTCTGTTTAATTTCTGTTTTCAAAATTGATAAGAGTAGGTTGGGGTAGTCTCCTACTATTTTTGTGTGTGGTGCTATTTATGCCTTGAACTTTAGTAAAGCTTTTATTTTAAATGAATATGGGTGTTCTTTCATCTGGAACAGAGATGTTCAGAATTGAGAGTTCATCATAATAGATTTTTCCTTTGATTAGTATGAACTATAGAACATTTCATCCTAAAACAAAAGAATATACATTCTTCTCAGCACCTCACAGTGCCTTCTCCAAAATTGATTGTAGAGTCGGTCACAAAACAGGCCACAAAAGATATAAGAAGATAGAAATAATCTCATGCATCCTACCAGATCACCATGGACTAAGGCTAGTCTTCAATAACAATGACAACAACAACAACAACAAAAGCCTCCAAAAGCCCACATACACATGCAAGCTAAACAATGCTTTACTCAGTGATACCTTGGTGAAAGAAGAAAAAAAAGAATTAAATAAAATACTTTTTATAATTTAACAAAAACGAAGGCACAACATACCCAAACTTATAGGATGCAATGAAAGTAGTGCTAAGAGGAAAACTCATAGCTCTGAATTTTTCCAAGAATAAATTGGAGAGAGCATGCACTAATAGCTTGACAACTCTAGAACAAAAAGAAGCAGATATATCCAAGAGGAGTAGATGTCAGAAAATAATCAAACTCAGATCTGAAATCAACCACATAGAAACAAAAAGAACTGTACAAAATCAACAAAACCAGGAGCCAGTTCTTTGGGAAAACCAACAAGATTGATAAACCCTTAGCCAGACTATTTAGAAGGCACAGAAAGAGTATTCAAATTAAGAAAATGAGAAATGAAAGAGGAGACATAACAGAAACTGAGGAAATTCAAGAAATTGTAAGATCTTACTACAAAAGCCTATATTCAACAAAACTGGAAAATTTAGAAGAAATGGACAATTTTCTAGACAGATACCAGGTACCAAAGTTAAATCAGGGCCAGATAAACCATCTGAACAGTGCCATAACTTCTAATGAAATAGAAGTGGTAATTAAAAGCCTCCTAAACAAAACAAGTCTAGGACCAGATGGGTTTAGTGCAGAAGTCTATTTGAACTTCATAGAAGACCTAATACCAATACTCTCCAAACTATTCCACAAAATACAAACTGAGGGAACCATACCCAGCTCATTCTTTGAAGCTAGAATTATGCTCATATCTAAACCACACAAAGACCCTACAACGAAAGAGAACTTTAGACCATTTTCCCTCATGAACATCGATGCAAAAATACTCAATAAATTTCTCTCAAATTCAATCTAAGAACACATCAAAATGATTTACCGTGATCAAGTTGGATTCATTCTGGGGATGAAGGGATGGTTCAATATTTGGAAATCCATCAACATAATCTACTAGATAAATAAACTAAAAGCAGAACAAAAACAAAAAACCATATGGTCAGCTCATTATTAGATGCTGATAAAGTAATTGACAAAATTCAACACCCAATCATGTTAAAAGTCTTGGAATCATCAGGAATTTAGGGCTCACATTTATACTTTCTAAAAGCAATAAATATCAAACCGGTAACCAATATTAAACTGAATGGAGAGAAACTTGAAGAAATTCCACTAAAATCGGGGACTAGACAATGATGCCTACTCTTTCCCTACCTATTTAACATAGTACTGGATGTTGTAGCCAGAATAATCAGACAGCAAAGTAAGTCAAAGGGATATAAATCAGAAAGGAAGAAGTCAAAATGTCACTATTTGGAAAGGATATGATAGTATACTTAAGTGACTCCAAAAGTTCCCACCAGTGAACTTATACAGCTGTTAAACAACTTCAGCAAAGTGGCTGAATAGTATATTATCTTAAACAAATCAGTAGCCTTCCTCTACTCAAAAAATAAGTGGGCTGAGAAAGAAATTTAAGAAATGACACCATTCCCAATAGTCACAGATAATATAAAATACCTTGTGTAACACTAACCAAGCAAATGAAGCATCTATATGACAAGAACTTCAAGTCTCTGAAAAAATGAGTTGAAGAAGATCTAAGGTTAATCCTGATAAAAACTTCATGGTATTAGTACAGAGACAAGTAGGTAGACCAATGGAATAAATAAAATTGAAGACCCAGAAATGAACCTACACACCTATGGTCACTTGAATTTTAACAAAGGAGCTACAAACATCCATCGGAAGAAAGAGCATTTTCAACAAATGGTTATGGCTCAACTGGTAGTCAGCATGTAGAATAATAAAAATTTTCCCCCAATCTTCTCTCCTTGTAAAAGCTCAAGTTCAAGTGGATCAAATACCTCCACATAAAACCAGATACATTGAAACTAATAGAAGAGAAGGCAGGGAAAACTTAGAACACATAGGCACAGCAGAAATGTTTTTGAACAGAACACCAATGGCTTATGCTCTACGGTCAAGTATCTACAAATGTGACCCCATAAAAATGCAAAGATCTGTAAGGCAAAGGACATTGTCAAAAGGACAAGACAGCAACCAACAGATTGGGAAAACATCTATACCAATTCTACATCTGATAGAGGGCTAATATCCAATATATTTGAAGAACACAAGAAGGTAAATTCTAGAGAATCAAATAATCCTATTTTTAAAAATGGGGTACAGAGGTAAACAATGAATTCTCAACTGAGGAATATCAAATGGCTAAGAATCACCTAAAGAAATGCTCAACATTTCTTGTCATCAGGTAAATTCAAATCAAAACAGCCCTGAGATTCCATCTCACACCAGTCAGAATGGCTAAGATCCAAATCTCAGGGACAGCAGGTATTGGCCAGGATATGGAAAAAGAGGAACTCCTCCATTTTTTGGTGGGATTGCAAGCTGGTACAGGCACTCTGGAAATCTGTCTGGTGGTTTCTTAGAAAATCGGACATAGTACTACCTGAGGACCCAGCTATACCACTCCTGGGCATATACCCGAAAGAAGGTCCAACATCTAACAAGGACACATGTTCCACCATGTTTATAACAGCCTTATTTATAACAGTCAGAAGCTGGAAAGAATCCAGATGTCCTTCAACAGAGGAATGGATACAGAAATTTTGGTATAGTTACACAATGGAATATTGCTCAGCTATTAAAATGATGTCTTTATAAATTTTTAGGCAAATGGATGGAACTAGAAGCCATTATCCTGAGTGAGGGAACCCAATCACAAAAGTACACACTTGGTATGCACTCACCAATAATTGGATACTATCCTCAAAAGTTCAGAATACCCAAGAAACAATTCATAGATCTTTTGAAGCTCAAAAAGTAGGAAGGCCAAAATGTGGATGTCTCGGTCCATCTTAGAAGGGGGAACAAAACACTCACGGGAGGTAATAAGGTGACAAATAGTGGAACAGGAATTGAAGAAAAGATCATCCATCCCCATATAGAGCCACCAAACCTGTAGACTATTGCTGTCAGTAAGTGCTAACTGGCAGTAGCCTGAGGTGGATGCCTCCTCAGAGGCTTGGGAGAGCCGAACTGACATAGATGAGGATGCTTGCATCTAACCATCAGACTGAATGTGGGGACCCCAATGAAGGAAGTAGAGAAAGAACTGAAGGAGCTAAAAGGTTTTGCAACTACATGAGAAGAACAACATTATCAACCAACCAAACCTTCCACAGCTGCCAGGGACTAAATCATCAACTAATGAGTATGCATGAAGACACACATTGCTCCAGTTGCATGTGTAGCTTAGAATAGCATTCTCTGGGATCGGTGGAAGGAAAGACCTTTGGGTCAGTGTAGGCTTTTTTTCCCAATATAGGGGAATGCCAAGGTACTGAGGTGGGAGAGGGGGCTTTGGAGAGGGAACACCTTTATGCGTGTAAGAGGAGGAGTAGCAAGGATGGGAGTGAGGGGAAAGGGGATATCAGTTGAAATGTAAATACAGAGGATATCTAATCAAAAAAGGAGAAATTAAATTGACAACAGTCTTGACATCCCTCAACAAAGGAATTGATACAGAAAACTTTTCATTTACACAATGGGATATTATTCAGCTTTTAAAACCAAGGGCAGCATGAATTTTGCAGGCAAATGGATGGAACTAGAAATTATTCTGAGTGATGTTACTAAGACCCAGAAGAATATGAATGGTATGTACTCACTGATAAGGGAATATAAGCCATAAATACACCAGATCAATTATATGCTTCAGAGACCCAAAGAAGTTCAACAAGAAGACTCAACCCACTTAGGTGAATCTTACTTAGAAGGGAGAATAAAGTAGTTACCAAGGCATAGGTAGGGAAGCAATAGGGTTTCCTAGGGAACTTAGAAAGGGGCAGTTCAGAATCAGGTGTGGGGATAGACAGGACAGAGGGCCTGGAGAATGAATGGAGGGTGGGGGAATCCCTAGGAAGTCTCAGAGACCTGGGATGGGGGATGCATGTCCTTAGCAAAAATGCCTAACATTGGTGACATGAAACCTGAAGAAGCCACCTGATATAGCCAGGCAGGACCCTTCAGAGAAAGGATAAGAGCACCAATCTAGCCACAAAACTTTTGACCCAAAATTTGTGATGTTTAATGGAAATTCAGAGAATTGGATGGAGCCCAAAATAAAGGAATGGCCAATCAATAACCAGGGCAATTTGAGACTTATCCCATAGGCAAGAACCATCCCTGACACTACTGATACTCTGTTTGGTGTGTAGACAGGAGCCTACCATAACTGTCCTCTGAGAGGCTCTACTTAGCTTCTGACAAAAATAAGTGCAGACACATTCAAAAGATGAATGGAAGTTGGGGGCTCTTATGGAAATGGGGGAATGTTTTAAGGCCCTAAGTAGGATAAGAACTTCCCAGGAAGACCAACAGAGTCAACTAACCTGGACCCCTGGGAGCTTGCAGAGACTAAGCCACCTATAAATGAGCATACATGATCTGGACTGCATCCCCTGATACACAGTAGGAAACATGCAGCTCAGTCTGTATGTGGTTCCCCCAACATACAGGAGTGGGGTCTGTCCCTAAATCTGTATTCTGTGTAATCCAATCCCAAACAGGGTTGCCTTGTCCTCAGTAGGAGAGAATGTACCAAATCCTGCAGAGACTAGATGCACCTGAGTGTACTGATACTCAAGAGTCACCCATCCTCCAAAGAGGAGAAGGGGAAACGGTGGAGGGACTCTGTGAGGGCATGACTGAGGGAGGGGCAGTGTTTGTGATATAAATAAATAAATGAATAAATAAAAATAGATGGAGCCCAGGGACTCTTATGGAAGGGTTGGGAGAAGAATTTAGAGACGCAAGGTAGATTCCATAGGAAGACCAAGAGCATCTAACTAACCTTCAGTTCTCCCAGATACTGAACCACCAAAGAAAGAGTGAATACTAGCTGAATCTATGCCATCTGCACACATGTGGCAGATGCCAAACTTAGTCTTCATGCAGGTACCACAATAACTGAAGTGGGAGCTGTCTCTGATTCTGTTGACTGCCTGTGATTCCCCTTCTAACTGGGCTGCCTTGTCTGACCTCAGAGGCAGAGAATGTGCCTAGTAAACAATGCCTTGATGTTCAGGGAGGGGATGTAGATGTTGAAAGGGTAGTGTATGGGTGAGGAGGGAACAATGGGGGACGGATCTTCAAGAGGTGGTGTGGTCTACAATATTTGGATTAAAGAATAAATGTTAAAGTTTACAGAAAAATATGTTGTGGAATATTTGCATTAAGTGTTTATAAAACATTGTGCCTATTCCTAAATTCTGCAAACTTATTTTCATCTCAGCTTTCCAATGCTCCTTTTCTACCGCTTGCAGTTTTAATGGCTTATGCAACTGGGGCTCCCCAGAGAGCTTGAATCATTACACAATCACAGTCCAGTCCCTGGTTTACAGATTTTCTACTCATTCCACCTCGTATTTCATGTATGTTTTGGGACAGGTTCTGTGTGGGTGACCAGCCTGTCATGTATTCATAATACAAATAGCAGTGTACCAATAATTCACTCCACTTTCTGTAACTGTGACACTTTCCCTCCACTCTTCATTAGTGTTTCCTATGATTTGAAGGTTGTAATATGGATAGTCCATAGCGAGCTTGACACACAACAGTCTCTGAAAGAACCGATTCTTGTTGTAAAGATTCCTTGTATCAGGAAGAAGGCAAACTCAGGATGAGGCATATCCAGAAACATTTGGTGAAGTTTTAATCTTTGAATACTTAGCAATATCCCAAGAAAGGATGTCTTTCTAGGGCTGTGCCTTTTTCAGTAGTTGGCTTTTGGCCAGCTTTGCAGTGCCATCTGTGTCTTTTCTTTATGGAGCTGCCCATCCATCAATCTAGAAGATCTTACATTACCCACAAAATACTCTTAGCAGCATTATACTGAAGTACATACTTTTCCCGGCAGGTTGGTATTTCAGCACCCAGTGTGTGCATCTTAAAACAGATATCAACGATTCTTTCCAACCAGTAACATGCATATCACTTTCAACTGTTTGAATAGCATATCTGAAACTGGAAGATATTTTTACACACTGGGTAATCTTCTGACTTCTCAGCAACTGTTGGAATATTCAAAACCAAATGATGCTCTATGTACATTTTTATAGGGTATTAGATTCCTCCGGGAACATTTAAAGGATATGATTTGGAGAATTAAATTTGTCTCATAGTTTGTGAGTTTCTTAATTTCCTTGACACATTATATTTTGTTTGTGCTATGGTAAGCACTCATCCACTATGGGCAGTTAGTGTGAAAGGAGTGGACACCTTTTTCTCCACCCTGACTACTGCACAATGATGGCAGCTGACACTTTCTGGGAAATGTTAGGTTGAGATTTTAGGGTCTTCTCTCCATTCTGTTTAGATGTGTTCTGCCTGCATTTTTCAGAGTACTGAGCAATTCTCAATTTATACTGAGCAATTGTGATATTTTGTTACACACCACTTATGGATCAATTGACATGGTCTTTTACTGAGTCTAAATATTTTGGGTCTTGAGTTATTGTGTTTTTATTCATCCTATGCATCCCAAGAAGGTAATTTGTTATAGGATTTGCATTATCTCTTCTTTGCAAGAATGAATATCACACCATCATGGCAACTACAAAGATCTTAATTGAAATCAATGCATAGTATCTGTGCATAATATTAAACTGACTGTATTGTCTTTTCATTGATCTCTCAAGTTGCTTATCAGTAGGTTCCACTGCAGTATTTGTAACTGGTTTTGAAATTCTGATGTAATAACTGAAGGTTTTCAAACTTTAGGTTTTAGATATTTAGGATTGCTTTGTTCAAAATGAAGTGGTTAGAACCTATAGAAAACAGAAACCTCAACTGTGATCCAATGTTTCAATGAGAAGACATTAGTTGTCTGTCACTGTTTACATTACATACGCATTTTCTGTTCTGCTGCTGTTCACATGCATGTTGATCAGTGAATATTCATTATTGCAAGAATGTACTATAATTAGACATTCACAGAAAATCAAAGGTGGGACATAGAAGAGTCTATGTAAAAATTAAACTTTAAGAAAATATAATGCTGCAGAGCGGAGCCTGGCCCAACTGCCAGCCGGAAAGGCAGCTCGTAGAGGCTGAGCAACTGTGACCGGGAACAGATCTTAGGAACTTCTGTTTCCACCCGGAGGCGACTTCAGGACGCAGAGTGGAGCTTGGCCCACCTGCCACCGGGAACGGCGGCTCGTAGAGGCTGAGCAACTGTGACTGGGAACAGATCTTAGGAACTTCTGTTCCCACCTGGAGACGACTTCAGGACACAGAGCGGAGCCTGGCCGAACTGCCAGCCGGAAAGGCGGCTCGTAGAGGCTGAGCAACTGTGACCAGGATCAGATCTTAGGAACCTCTGATTCCACCCGGAGGCGACTTCAGGACGCAGAGCGGAGCCTGGCCCCACCTGCCACCCGGAACGGCGGCTCGTAGAAGCTGAGCAACTGGTGAATGGAAGACCTAGGCTGCTGGGGAACAGAGGGATCTCTGCGGAGTGCACACGGAAAGGGCACCCCCTGCCTTGACCTGCCCTGTCCTCCCCGATCCAGTGACCGGGAACAGATCTTAGGAACCTCTGTTCCCACCCGAGGGAACTTCAGGATGCAGAGCGGAGCCTGGCCCCACCTGCCAGCCCAAAAGGTGGCTCGTAGAGGCTGAGCAACTGGTGGGTGGGAGACCTGAGCTGCCAGAGAGCAGAGAGATCTCTGCGGAGTGCACACGGAAAGTGCACCCCCTGCCTTGCCCTGCCCCGCCCTGTCTGATCCAGCAACCAGGAACAGAACTTTAGAACTTCTGTTCCCACCCGGCGACTCTGAGGCATAGAACAGGGCTCGACCCATCTGCCACCTGGACCAGTGGAGATCGAGGGACACAGACCAGATACAAAAAAAAAGGCAAGAACATATCACTGACAACAAAATGGCAAGAGGAAAGTGAAAGAGTATATCCCAAGGAAACCAAGACAACCTGGCAACACCAAAACCCAGCTCTCCCATAACAGCGAACATCGAAATTACAAACACTCCAGAAAAGGAAGGTACAGACCTGAAATCATACCTCAAGACACTGATAGAGATACTTAAACAAGAACGGGAAGAAAAGCAAAAAGATTCAGAAGCTTTTAAAGAGAAAACAAGAAAAACACTCAAAGAACTCAAAGAACCAGAGGAAAACAGAATCAAAGAGATGAATGAATGGAAGAGGGAATTTAAAACATAAATTGACACAATAAAGAAAACACAAAAAGAGATAATCCTAGAGGTAGAAGACCTAAAAATAAAATCAGGAATCACAGAAGCAAGCATTTCCAATAGATTACAAGAGATGGAAGAGAGAATCTCGGGGGCAGAAGACAACATTGTAAACATAGACAAAACAGCCAGAGAAGATGTAAAAAACAAAAAGCTCCTAACCCAAAATGTTCAGGAAATCCAGGACACAAGGAGAAGACCGAACCTAAGGATAATAGGAATAGAAGAGGGAGAAAAGTATCAATTAAGAGGCACAGTAAATATCTTCAACAAAATCTTAGAAGAAAACTTCCCTACCCTCAAGAATGAGATGACCGCGAGCATAAAAGCCTTCAGAACTCCAAATAGGTTGGACCAGAAAAGAAATGCCTCCCGACACATAATAGTAAAAACATCAAGTGCCCAAAGCAAAGAAAGAATACTAAAAGCAGTAAGGGAAAAAGGTCAGGTAACATATAAAGGCAGGCCAATCAGACTCACACTCGATTTCTCAACAGAGACTATGAAAGCTAGAAGAGCCTGGACAGACATCATGCACACCTTAAGAGAGCACAAGTGCCAGCCGAAGCTGCTATACCCAGCAAAACTATCAATCACCATCGATGGAGAGATGAAGATATTTCAAGACAAATCAAAATTCACACAATATCTGACCACAAACCCAGCACTACAACAAATTATAGGTGGAAAACCCAATACAATGAGAGAAAATACATCCTAGTAAAAACAAGAAAACTCCTAAACAAGAAAAGTAAAAGAAGAAAAAGACACAGACACAACTCAACCCACAAAAGCAATAATGGCAGGAAACAGAAACAACTATTCCTTGATATCTATTAACATAAATGGACTCAACTCCCCAATAAAGAGACATAGACTATCAGACTGGATACATAAACAAAATCCAGCCTTTTGCTGCATACAGGAAACTCATCTCAGAGACAAAGACAGACACTATCTCAGAGTTAAAGGGTGGGAAAAAAACTTCCAAGCAAACAGCTCCAAGAAGCAAGCTGGAATGGCTATTCTAATATCAAATAAAGTAAATTTCCAACCAAAAGTTATCAAAAAAGATAAGGAAGGACACTTTTTACTCATTACCGGGGAAATCTGTCAGGAGAAACTCTCAATCCTTAACATATATGCTCCAAATAAAAAAGCACCCACATTCATAAAAGAAATCCTACTAAAGGTCAAAAAATACATTTTACCCCACAAAATAATAGTGGGAGACTTTAATACCCCACTCTCAACAAAGGACAGATCATGGAAACAGAAACTGAATAAGGACACTGCAAAACTAGCAGAGACTTTGAACCAACTAGAATTAAAAGATATATTCAGAACATATTATCCTAAAGTAAAAGAATACACCTTCTTCTCACCACCCCATGGCACCTTCTCGAAAATTGACCACATATTTGGACACAGAGCGAGACTCAATCGCTATAAGAGGATTGAAATACTCCCATGATCCTCTCAGATCACCATGGTCTACGGCTGGTCTTTGACAACAACAAAGACAACAAAAAGCCCACATACACATGGAAACTAAACAAAGCTCTGTTAAACGATAGCAGGGTCAAAGAAGAAATAAAAAAAGGATTAAGAATTTTCTAGAATTCAACGAAAACGAAAACACAACATACCCAAACCTATGGGATGCAATGAAAGCAGTACTGAGAGGAAAACTCATAGCCCTAAGTGCTTCCAAAAAGAAACTGGAGAGAGCTTACATCAGTAACGTGACAGCACAGCTAAAAACCCTAGAACAGAAGGAAGCAGATATACCCAAAAAGAGTAGACAGCAAGAAATAATCAAAATTAGGGCAGAAATAGACCAAATAGAATTAAAAAGAACCACTGAAAAAAATCAACAAAACCAAGAGTTGGTTCTTTGAGAAAATCAACAAGATTGATGAACCCCTAGCAAGACTAACTAGAGGGCAAAAAGACAGTATACAAATTAACAAAATCAGAAAGGAAAGTGGTGACATAACAACTGAAACTGAGCAAATTCAAGAAATCATCAGATCCTACTACAAAAACTTATACTCCACAAAATTGGAAAATCTGGAAGAAATGGATGAATTCCTAGACAGATACAAGATCCCAAAGTTAAACCAGGACCAAGTAAACCATCTAAATAACCCTATAACACCTAAAGAAATAGAAGAAATCATTAAAAGTCTCTCAACCAAAAAAAGTCCAGGTCCAGACGGGTTCAGTGCAGAATTTTACCAGACATTTATTGGGGATATAACACCAATACTCTACAAACTATTCCAAAAGATAGAATCAGATAAAATACTACCTAACTCATTTTTTGAGGCTACAATAACCCTCGTACCTAAACCACACAAAGACCCTACAAGGAAAGAGAACTTCACACCAATCTCACTTATGAACATTGATGCAAAAATACTCAACAAAATCCTTGCAAACCGTACCCAAGAACACATTAAAACGATAATTCATCATGACCAAGTAGGCTTCATCCCTGGGATGCAGGGATGATTTAATATAAGGAAATCCATCAATGTAATCCACCATATAAACAAACTCAAAGATCAAAATCACATGGTCATCTCACTAGATGCTGAGAAAGCATTTGACAAAATCCAACACCCCTTCATGTTAAAAGTCCTAGAAAGAACAGGAATCCAAGGTGCACACCTAAAAATAATAAAAGCAATATACAGCAAACCAACAGCCAACATCAAACTTAATGTCAAGAAACTTGAAGCAATCCCACTAAAATCAGGGACTCGACAAGGCTGCCCACTCTCCCCCTACCTATTCAACATAGTACTGGAAGTCCTGGCTGGAGCAATTAGACAGCAAAAGGAGATCAAGGGGATACAAATTGGAAAGGAAGAGATAAAAACATCACTCTTTGCTGACGACATGATAGTGTACTTGAGTGACCCCAAAAATTCCACCAGAGAACTCCTACAGCTGATAAACAAGTTCAGCAAAGTGGCTGGATACAAAATTAACTCAAATAAATTAGTAGCCTTTCTATACTCAAAAGACAAACATGTAGAGAAAAAATTAGGGAAAAGGTACCCTTCACAATAGTCACAAAAACTATGAAATACCTTGGTGTGACTCTAACTAAGCAAGTGAAGGACCTGTATGACAAGAACTTCAAACCTCTAAAGAAAGAAATTGAGGAGGATCTCAGAAAATGGAAAGATCTCCCATGGTCATGGATTGGAAAGATCAACATCTTAAGAATGACCATCCTACCAAAAGCAATCTACAGATTCAATGCAATCCCCATCAAAATTCCAACCCAGATCTTTAAGGAATTGGAAAGATCAAAGTGCAATTTCATATGGAATAACAAAAGACCTAGAATAGCGAAATCCATCCTCAACAACAAAAAAAACATCTGCGGGAATCACTATTCCTGACCTCAAGCTATATTACAAGGCAATTGTGTTGAAAACTGCATGGTACTGGTACAGAAATAGGCATGTGGATCAGTGGAATAGAATAGAAGATCCAGAAATGAGCCCTCATGTATATGGTCACCTGATTTTTGGCAAAGGAGCCGTAAACATTCAATGGAAAAAGGACAGCCTATTCAACAAATGGTGCTGGTCCAACTGGCACTCAGCATGCAAAAGAATGAAAATAGACCCTTTCTTATCTCCTTGGACAAAACTCAAGTGTAAGTGGATCAAAGATCTCCACATTAAACCAGATACACTGAAACTATTAGATGAGAAAGTAGGGAAAACCTTAGAACACATAGGCACAGGAGAAAATTTCCTGAACAAAACACCAATGGTTCAAGCTCTAAGGTCAAAGATTAACAAATGGGACTTAATGAGATTGCAAAGTTTCTGTAAGACTAAGGACATTGTCAAGAAAACAAAAAGACAACCAACAGAATGGGAAAAGATCTTTACCAACACCACATCAGATAGAGGCCTAATATCCAAGGTATACAAGGAACTCAAAAAGCTAGACACCAGAGAATCAAATAACCCTATTAAAAAATGGGGTACAGAGCTAAACAAAACGTTCTCAGTTGAGGAACACCGAATGGCCAAGAAACATCTGAGGAAGTGCTTGACATCCTTAGCCATCAGAGAAATGCAAATCAAATCAACCCTTAGATTCCACCTCACACCAGTCAGATTGGCCAAGATCCAAAACTCAGATGACAACAGATGCTGGCGAGGCTGCGGAGAAAGAGGAACACTTCTCCACTGTTGATGGGGTTGCAAACTAATACAACCACTCTGGAAATCTCTCTGGCGATACCTCAGAAAATTGGATATAGTACTACCTGAAGACCCAGCTATTCCACTTCTGGGCATATACCCCAGTGACACTTTAATACACAACAAAGACACATGCACCACAATGTTCATAACAGCTCTATTTATAATAGCCAGAAGCTGGAAAGAACCCAGATGTCCTTCAGAAGATGAATGGATACAAAAATTGTGGTACATTTACACAATGGAATACTACTCAGCCACTAGAAACAATGACTTAACCAAATTCTTAAGAAAATGGCTGCATCTAGAGAATATCATCCTGAGTGAGATAACCCAGTCACAAAAGAACAGACATAATATGCAGTCACTGATATTGGGATGCTAACCCCAGAGGCTTGCACTCCCCCCAGAAACAACTCACAGACTGTATGAAGTCCAAGAAATAAAGAAAACAAATATATATATATATATATATATTTACAAAACAAGAAGACTTTGACTATTTCCATGTTGCGTTTTGTTTTGCATGTACTTTACGCTCATTGTAACTAGTAGGTTTTCAATGCATACTGTCAAGCTCTTGAAAAAATCAAGTACTGACTAAAAAATATATTCACAGAGTTTTATGTAAAAATTATTTTAATATCTGAAAAAACAGTACTGACAAAAATGTATAATTTTAAGCAAAAAATGTTTAAAATCTGTACATTTATCTTTGTTTTGTAAAATAAAGTCATTAAAAAAATGAATAAAAAAAAAGAAAATATAATGGATGTATATGGTGAGTCCCTGTATTCGTTGAATCTTTTGCTTGTTTATTTGTAGAAAAAGCTGCACGCTGACATGTGAATCAGTATTCCCCATTAGCTTAACAAAATATAGTTTTGAAAAAGTTAAAAACAAAAATGTAAAATATGATATGATTGTTTCTGCTACATTTTTTGTACAAAAGTGGTACTAGAATATGGATTATTGTACTTTAAATAATCTCATGATTACCCCATTGTGCACACTACTGACTTTCTATATAATAATTAATACTATAAGAAAACATAGTACATGTATATGATGAGTCTCTGTATCCATTTTGTATTCATATTAATGTGATATAAACGTTCTGACCTTCATTTAAGCATACTGGGAAGAGAAAACGATTCATCGGAATTAATTTGAACTTCTCACAATATTATACCCACTAGAATGAAAAAACAAATTAAGAGGAGTCTACATATGATTTAACCACTTCCATGTAGTGTCAGAATAACGATCATACTTAGAAAGCATTTTCAGTTAATATAACTGAAATCTCACCAATTCTAATCAAGGATCAATCAAAATATAGAGGTGGAGATGGAACTGAATGTTCAGAAATATAGCATTTTACATGACATGGTTTCTGAATTTAACATGGAACAAAAATCAAAGATGACATTCCTTTCAAGACACATGAAGAAAGACAAACTATGCAATGCTCTTTTTTCTCTATGTATTTCATTCTAATTCAAAAGGAGAGAAACTCATTAACACAAAACTCACATGTTTGTCATGTACGTTTTCTGGGATCTCTGAGGAAAAGCAAGGAAAATTACAAGAAAAGTGTTCATTCACACAAAGTAGACTGTTGCAATTTTGTCATATCCAAACTATTTATCTAAGCACTATGCAGTCTCCAGCCATTGGCCCTACTTTTGAGAGTAGAACAGACCCACAGCAATGAAAATCAAGTCCTAACAATATAAAAAAAATAGCATTTGAGCTACCTGTGTTTCTATACTGCTTTAATCCCAGCCCTCACGATCTAGAAGAATACAAGGAGTCAATGCAACAGAGTTATTGCAGCAAGGAGACACAAATACTCTCAAACCATTATTTAATAATCCAAATAAAGTTGAATTTCCAACATAATCTGGTAGCTCTAGTTTCTTGTTAATCACTAATGATAAAAAAAAACTCAAATGACAGTTTGATGACTCAGCAAAGGCATTTCTGTGGTTGCCAAATCTGTACTTGTTGGAAGTTTCTGAAGTGTCACTTGAGTTGTAAAGTGTACACTGGGAGGATTCCTGAATCATTTCATCACACTCATTACAATCATGGGATTTCTCCCAGGAAATCACATGCAGATGGACAATATAAATTGAGGTATAATGCAGGACCATCTTTTTAAAACACATGTGATGGTTCTCTGGAAAATTAGCACAATTGAAATAGGGACTGGTGCATGAATAACATTCAGTATTTAATGTTTCCTTACAAAAACTATAATGGAAGAAAGGAAGGGGGATGGAGGGAGCTTGAGAGAGGGGCGGGGAAGAAAGAAAGCAATCTTAGAGATAGATCTTTTGTGTTTCACTGTCATTAAATGGCAGCTAAGAAGATCCTACATCCCAACTGCAAGGAACAATAATAAACTTCATTCTCACCTAAACTGCATACGATGCAGGTCAGACAAAGTGATCAAGCAATAAAGAATTCTGAGTAAGGAACTAAACTGTCATATGAAGTAAGAGTGTCTACTGCCTTGTAGTAGATCAGTCACATTGGGTAGCCCTAGTCAGCTACGAACCCATGAAATAACCATGGCATGGAAATCAGCAGATCCTCTTACATCAGCCTCCATATTCTTATGATTAAAAACATGTTCACAAACAACAGCTTCTGTAACTTAAATTTCCATTGAGGTGGAAAAAAAAAACAGTTTAATCCAAAATAAAATCAAAACATTCTAATTACTAAGTATACTATAGGCCAATCCGTTGCTCTGAATATTCAATATTCTTTGATTTTTGAAATTTTCTTTTTTTAATTATATAAAATATTACTATAGCTCACAAAAAAATTGTTACATAGTATTATATCATGAATACAGATTTTTTTTCCTAAGAACTTCCACATTTTGGCCTTCCTTTGTTTTGAGCTTTATAAGATCTGTGAGTTGTTTTTTAGGTGTTCAGAGCTTTCTGTGGCTAGTATTCAATTATCAGTGACTGCATACCATGTGTGTTCTTTTGTGACTGGGTTACCTCACTCAGAATGATATTCTCTAGTTCCATCCATTTGCTTAGGAATTTTGTAAAGTCATTGTTTCTAATACCTAAGTAGTACTCCATTGTGTAAATTACTACACTTTCTGTATCCATTCCTCTGTTGAAGGACATCTGGGTTCTTTCCAGATTCTACCTATTATAAATAAGGCTGCTATGAACATGGTGGAGCATCTTTGGGGTATATGCCCAGAACTGGAATAGCTTGGTTTTCAGGTAGTACTACTCCAATTTTCTGAAGAACTGCCAGACTGATTTTGAGAGTGGTGTACCAGCTTACAACCCTGCCAACAGTGGAGGAGTGTTTCAATATTCAACTAGCAATAAATATGAGAGAGAGCACTGGGGAAGAGCCTTTCAAATATAAAGGCTATGTAAACAGTTTTGAATTTTGTTTCATTTTTAGTCAAAACTTGTGAATCTGTACTAAAAAATAAAAAATGAGGAAGGCAACAATACAGAGAATGAGTCTCCACCCAAACTCACACGGAAAGAAATCCAGTGTAAAGAAACCACAGCAATGCTGGAAATGAGGAAAATGCTTCAGGACATACTCAATCCTCAGTAGACACAAAGGAGCTCATACAAATGAGAAATCCTATGAATGTTCAAAATACAGTAAATTCTTTCTGCATTTATCACAAGTCAAAGTACACGGCAACAGTCACTATGGAGAAAAGCCATCTCCTCTCTCCATTCTATTTTTTTTTCCTTACCGCTTTATTAAAAAAAAAAAAAAAAGGAGATACATTTGCAAATTTTTAAAAGCATTTTGTCATAACATTATATGAATATTTTTGTCAGTACTTAATTCTTTTAGAGGTTTGATAGCATGCATAGAAATCCCACTTGTTACCATAAACATGAAGTACATGTAGGACAGAACATAATATGGAAACAGATTTCTTGCTGGGTATAGATTAAGCATAATGATCTGTGAATACCAAAAATTGCCACAAGGCTTAGCTCTTGGATTATTAATGATTTGAGGTCCAAGTGTACCACACTCTGAGAGGGTGCTATACATTTTTTTTTTCTCTCTAGGAAGGACTAAGGCTTTCTTTCTTTCTTTCTTTTTTTCTTTCTCTTTCTTTTTGCCTTTGTTTTTCTTGAGCTTCATATAGTCTGTGAGTTGTTTCTGGGATGTTCAGAGCTTTCTGGGGTTAGTATCCAATTATCAGTGACTGCATATTATGTCTGTTCTTTTGTGATTGGGTTATCTCACTCATTTTTAATGTCATTTGAATCTCTCACTACTCTTACATCAGTTCCTCCAAAAATACCTTGTATGGCTTCTACTCTCTCGATTCCCTACAACTGCTAAGCCTCCATGTTCAGCCTCACATATAATCATGTCTACCTTACCTTTGAATACAAACTAGGACAAAGAGATTTCCCAAAATATCTAGGATTTCTAACACATTACTGTGCTCTGGGAATGAAGAGAAAACTAAGGACTTGCTACAACAGATTAATCAACTTTCATGTGAGATCAAAGTACTAAAACTGTTTAGGGAGCATTTTCAGATACCATAACCAGATTTTAACCACTCCTAATCACCGCTTAACTGATACTCATAGACTTGCATGGAACTAAAGGATTAGGATGACTGTCTTTTACACTACCGAACTTCGTAATTATAATAAAATAAAAATAAGCCTTAATCCTGTCCAAAGGACCAAAACTAAATGCAATGTACCATGCAATGTTTTTTTATCTTCTAAGGTTCTACCTTTACCCTGTGAGATGGAAGACTCATTTATGGAGTCCACAAAAATTGTGATTGTCACTACAAAGCTCAAGATCACTAAACATTAAATGGAAGTAATTCCCATTAAAAACAAAACAAACAGCAACAGCAAGATCAAAACAACTACTGCAGTTCTTCATCATGCAATTTCTGTACAAGTTATAGTGAGCAGGGTCTAGGCATTGCCATTCCTCCTGAAAGAGTACAAGCCATAAGGAATGTCATCAAATCATGTAATTCAATCAGGATATTTGGCCAGCTGGATTGGTATGGTGCTTTAATTATATCATTACAGTGTAAAAGGGAGAACTCATATAAGTCCAGAATTGATCTACATGGTAATAAATAAGGGCCTCAAGAGCAAGACAACCATTTTTGCATACAAGAGATAATGCAAATCCTCTTCCAGATTATTCTTCTGAAAAGATCCTTACAAGTGTAAGATAAATGAAAGAATCCTCACAATAACCCAGTATATATTATGCTTACTAACAGTGATAGAGGTATCCACAACCGAATGCTGTGAGTCTGAGTTATGCCACAGCTGACTCAAGACTTCACCATATGTCTCAAAAGATGTTCTGCACGTGCAGGAAGTTTTTAGTGTTCTGCAGAATAAGGTAGTTTTATGTTCCATACAAGATCTTCTAAAGTACTGTTTTGGTTCCTAAAAATGTAGCCTCTGGAAGTCCTTCTAAGAATGCCCATCAGGATTACCTAATATGGCTCTTCTCATAATACTGTGCAATGTCTCAATCCCACAGAATTTGTTTTATTTGTTTATAACCCTCCAATATGGACACTCTTTCCATGCTCTTTTCCACATAGCTGCCGCTGTGACACTATGTAGACAACATGTTGCCTCTACCATAAACAAAAATATGGGTATAACATGTTACAAGCTGAAGAAAACAATGTTGTGTGAACAGTACAAGGTGGAATGTGTTATCGTGCAAACATATTCAAGCTTGCAATAGACATTTGAAGTCTATGCTAATTTAGGATCATAATCCCAAAGTCTGTTAAGAGCCACAACAGAAATTGAATTTCAATTGTCTGCTGTGTTATATTCAACATCCCTGATGCAGCCAATGACAGAAAGTGTCCATGATTATTTGAAAAGAGAAAGATCTGTTCACTCAAGATTGTGCTATTCATGAAATCATGTTCAATACTGAGGACAAAAACATGTTCTCATCAGTAATTTCTCGTGAGTTGAATGAGTTTCGTTTTGTTTTTTACTTTATTGAAATGATGAAAAAATATGATATGGATTTGTTCCACTGTAACATACCACTGTGTCTAAGATCTAAAATTTCTGAGTCTTCCTGATTGCATTATTGATATAATGTTTGGATGTTTTAGTAAATATTTTTTTCGTCTTTTCTCAGTGCTTCAAATTTATTTACCACTACACCTTTTGGCAATTTCTATGCAATATCATTTTCATAGGTTATCTGTTTAAGGTTTCATGTATGAACAGACTCGCACACTAAATTAACCTGAGATAATTACTTAGTAAAGCTCATTATTGAGTTTTGTTTCATGATGAATGTTCTGGGAAGTAACACTGTATAAATGATTTTACAAATCAACTGAAATCCATTTTATTGCTTCAGGTTTGCAGAGTTAAGTGTTAAGATAAACCAGGACAGGACAGCACAATGGTATGTTGTATTCTTCCATGGGTAAATGCTCATGTTTTGAGGGTCATTGGAATTTGTTTGAATCATGAATTATTACCATGACTTCACAGGCACACAGAAACATAACACAGTTTGGATGATACTTACCACCAGTTTTGTAGCTATATTTTCATTTGTCCTTGTGCATACCTCTACTCAATCCTTGAATGTTAGAGCACAGCCTAACATCAGAGGCTTCTGAATTCTCTACATTCTCTTTGCATAAAGCCCATATAACTTAACTAAGTACCATTACGGCAGTAAAACACCACCCCTATTTTAGATAACTGCAATGCCTTTTCTCTAATAATGTGTTTCTACCTTTTCCTAATGCTGCAATACTATTGTAATATAGTTAAATGCATTGTTATATGGGAAGACAAAACTGGAAACATAAAAGTGATGTGTAAATTCCAAAGATCACTGGAAATGTGTTTACTATAGAATTCAGCAAAACCTGTGAAAGGGTCATTCTTCCCCTAAGAGAACTGCTACACACAATTTGAAAAATGTTGTTCTATTATCAATTTACTGTTTATAAGACTCAGAAAATATTAATGAGATTAATATGTTTTATGAAACATATTTCCTGGAATAAATATAACACATACATACACATCTATTCACTAAAAGTGTGAACCAAAACAGAACAAAGCCCAACTTGTTGAACAAATTTGCTTTATCAGTTATGTACAGCATTATGGGGAAGGAGATGATTACCAGACACAAGGGGACTCAAAAACAGTTATAAATATGAAATTTGTAAGCAGAATGTCACACAGTTCTGGAATACTGCATAACTAGAGCACAGTACATACCTGTCATCAAATGGGTGATTCAAATTTGTCCAATCCTTTTTAAAGAGGTACAGTTTGAGTTTCTTCATTAATTGAAGCATAGTGAATCCTATTGGCTTTGGGAATAATAGTGACATTCAGTACATTTGTAAGGTTTATTTCATGTATGAATTCTCTGGTGACATATAAGTTGGCGTTTGTGGCTGAAACATTTGTCACATTCTTCACATTTGAAAGGTTTCTCTCCTGTATGAATTCTTTGATGAACTGTAAGTTGGGATTTCTGGGTAAAGCATTTGTCACATTTACTACATCTGTAAGGCTTCTCTCCTGTATGAATCCTCTGATGACTTCTAAGACTGCCTTTTTGGGTAAAGAATGTGTCACATTCACTACATTTGTAAGGTTTCTCTCCTGTGTGAATTGTTTGATGTCTTCTAAGACTGCTTTTCTCAGTAAAGCATTTGTCACATTCTCCACATTTGAAAGGTTTCTCTCCTGTATGAATTCTTTGATGAACTGTAAGTTGGAATTTCTGGTTAAAGCATTTGTCACATTCCCTACATCTGTAAGGCTTCTCTCCTGTATGAATCCTCTGATGACTTCTAAGACTGCCTTTTTGGGTAAAGAATGTGTCACATTCACTACATTTGTAAGGTTTCTCTCCTGTGTGAATTGTTTGATGTCTTCTAAGAGTGCTTTTCTCAGTAAAGCATTTGTCACATTCACCACATTTGAATGGTTTCTCTCCTGTATGTATTCTTTGATGAATTTTAACACTGCCTTTCTTGGTAAAACATTTGTTACATGTACTGCATTTATAAGGTTTCTCTCCTGCATGAATTCTTTGATGACTTCTAAGACAACTTTCTGCAGTAAAGCATTTGTCACATTCAATACATTTGAAAGGTTTCTCTCCTGTATGAACTCTCTGATGAATTGTAAGTTGGTATTTCTGGGGAAAACATTTCTCACATTCATTACATTTGTAAGGTTTCTCTCTTGTATGAATTCTATGATGTTTTCTAATTTGTGAGTAGTAGGTAAAGGATTTACCACAATCACTGCATTTGTAACTATTTCCACCAGGGTAGATCCTGCAATGTCTTTTGAAGCCTGATATACAATAAAAGCATTTACCACATTTGCAAGGATACTGTCTGTAATGAATTTTGCAATGTACTTTGAGCTGTGACAAACGCAGAAAGGATTTATTACATTTTGTACATTTATAGGATTTCTCTCCAATATGAGATCTCCGGTGTCTACCGAGGCTTGAGTATATCTTGAAGCATTTACCACATTTCCTGAAAGTGTGTGGTTTCTTTCCAGTATTGTTACTTTGTTTCAGCATGCGTTTATGTGTAGAGTCATAAAGCTTTTCATCCTCTGTAGTGTTTGGTTCTTTCTCTCCTATGTGGGTTCTTTGATTTTGCCTAATGATAGAGCACACATTCAAACAGTTTACACTGTCTTTAAATTTGCAAGATTTATCTCCAGTCTTTTCTCTTTTTCTTCTGTTTAGGTATGGTGCTTTAACAGATTCATCTTTATGTTTGATTCTGTAAGGTGTACCTTGGGTGGATTCATGAATCATTTTGACAAGCGTATTACATTTGTAAGACTTTTCCTGGTTATTCACATGCTTTTGGATAATATGCATTGTGCCTTGATTGAAGACTTTCTCACATTTAAGATAATTCTCTGGAAAAAGTGCAATTAGGAAAGAAAGATTAATGCATGAGTAAGGGATTCAATAATAGATATTTTTTTAAGTTCACAAAGAAAAGTAGATTACCCATTCTAAAGGAAAAAAAACTGTCTTTTCTCTTTCACAGTAATTAAATTTCATCTATATCAAATGACTGAAAATAAGAGCCTTCTAATTCTAATTTAAACACTGTCCCCTGCAGAAGGTAGGAAAAAGAGGTGATCAAGGAGAAAAAACAAATTGAGATATTAACTGTCTGAAGAATCATATTAACAAGGTCAGGTAGGAATTTATTATGTAATTTACATTGGCATGCAATTCACCATATATGCTTGCTTCTACTTTCAAAGTGCTAGGAAAAAGGTTATGGAATAATAGTAATAAACAAAGGGAGCAAATGCCGAAAGGTAAAGAAATACATAGAAACAAAATTCTAATAAAAGCAGATGCTGCTCTATTTAAAATATTTTGCATTTTAAAAAACTAGAAATGGGTGAACTCTGAAATGCAATGGCCAAATTTTAAAATTCCAATTATTATTTATAAAATATTATATTTCTTCTCTATAAATGTGCAATATTCTTTGAACTTTGAAGTTTCGATAAAAGAATGGATAAAAGGGCTAGAGAGAATATACAGGATACAGCATGGGTTATTATTCCAGAACACACGAAGAAATGCAAAGAAAACACCTTGTTAATTTTATGTTGATAACCAGAATTTTCTTTATTCTGGGAGTCTCTAGACATTTCAGAGTTTCTACAGAAGATATGTAAATTGAAAGAATTAATTTGAAATTCTGCAAGATTATTCTCACCCACAAAGAATAGATTACTGTAATTCTCCATCATCACATCTTTATACAATGCCCTCTGAGAACAGTTGAGATATTCCCATTCCTCCACTGAGAACTGCAGAGCCACATCCCTGAATGTTAACAGACCCTGTAATAGAAAATTACCATTTATCATGTGTTGTTGACAAAAATGTTTTCCTACTTAACAAGGCCCCAAATAATAAGATATAATTTGTGTTATGGATAAATCATGGTAAATATTCAAGGACAAAATTTTTCTAGATGTGCTACAGAGATATGTCAGAAGTTAATAAACATTGCTGCTTTTACACAAATAATAATATACAAGTGTCTTACTATATTGCACATATGCATATCTCTGCTCTTTATATGACTTTGCTGATATTTTCTAGGACTGAGCAATAGAGAAAGGATTTGCCTCCATCTAAGCATTTGAAAATTTTGTTTGCAGTTTGGATTCTATAATGTCGTTTAAAGCCATCTAATATGCAAATTGTTTGCCAGCACCATCATGGCAGTAGACAACAGAATAGGAAACCTAGTTCAACGAGATCTAAAGCTCTCTTCTTTTCTCAGCATACAAGAAGAATGCAAAGCACATATGCATAGAGTCAGGAAAATGTACCAATATCCAAAAATCAAAATTGAAAGTTGATTTTATTAAAAGATTCTTCTTAATCTAGTAATAGTCTTTAGTGTGTTTTCTGTCTGTGGAACAGGATAAAAAAAAATGTCTCACAATCCACAAACTTTTAAAGAATATATTGTACACATCTGAGATCTAGGCACAGGAATATACCTTGATGAATTAACAAAATTCAAGTGTCATATCATAAATGGTTAAGTAATAATGATCAAAACTATGCTGCAAAATTCTACAATGTCAACTTTGCTCAAATGTGGAAACTAGCTCAATCTTTTCAGCAGTTTGGTCTGACTTTCTCAGTTGATATCCTGTGGCCTGGGTACAATGCTGCAAATGTTCTAAATAAAAGAAGTAAAACAGGAAATGCAAAATTCTAACACTACTCTTATCATAAATTCTATTCTTCCATATATTGCTCAATGATGTCAGTATCCATGTATATGCAAATGCACATCCATAAGCTTGTTTTTAAACAACTGATCATTCCTGAAATGTAATCTATATGGCACATGAAACCTTTCTTCTTCAGTAATATAAAAGGACACATCTGTTTGATGTCAAAATTGGACATTATATTCGTTGAGTATCATATACAAGAGATTCCCTTCCAGAATTGCATGTCTTAAGTCTATATTCTAGAACAATGATGTGGTATGGCAAATTTTATTATCAGAATTGAAAATGAAGAGAAATCATAGAACATAAATACTTCAGATAATATTACCAGATGTAGATAATTGAGGTTTTGAATACATTCACCAAGACATACAACATTACAGAAATGTGGACATGAGGCTAACCCGGGGTACACTTACCAGAGAAGCAGTCATTCCTCTTGTTGTTCTGCTCTGTAAAGACTGGAATTGACAAAATTACACAAAAAGATGTCAAAAATACAAAGCCAAAATTAATAAAACTCCCCATGGACAATGCAACAACATAAAAGAAGACCCCCAAACTAAAATGCTCAGGAATCCTGTCAACATTCTGACAGACAGGACAGCATGAAATGATATACTTAGTGTGGCATATACAAGGGAAGTTAGAATCATGAATACATGACATGTCTACTCACCAAAAACTTGCCTCAAGGCATACATGAAATACAGTGCGGATGACTGGGATAAAACTTTGGATCAGGGCGGAGAAAACAGAAAATAATGAAGTAATCATGCAAGCTTTCTCTTGAGTTCAAGGTGGAAAGGCCACTCTCTTTAAATTATAAGTGGTAGAATAGGGAGTTAGGAAGCATGGACAAAAGTAAACTTCAGGAGCTTTATAATACCCACAACAGCAAAGAAGACAGAAAAAGCAAATACTGTATTGGAATATTCCACTGTAAATGTTCTAAAAAACATGGTGAGTGGGAAAAAAAAAAAACAGGATAATTCTTAGTTACTGTGATTGAAAATTCACTCACAACAGAAAAAGATACACAACTGGACTTTGAGAGGCAGGGAAAAAAGTAATTTTGTCATGAATTTATATTATACCCGCTGTATACATGGTACATGGGTGGTACACAGACATCCATGAAGAACAAGTAATCATACACATATAATAATAACTACAACAACAACAACAATATAATAGAACTAGCTAGAAAAAAACTGGAAAAAGGTAAAGCAAAGAGATACTGAATAAAGTAAAGCAAAATATTCAACTCTACTTTTCAATGATGGTGATTGAAAATGGCATCTTAATATTGATGAATACAGGATTCAAAAACCTGAATCATCAGTTTTCTATATAAACTCTTTCTATATAATATCCCTGGTTTCCAAAAACACAACAGTAGTGTAAAAGCAGTTTTCTATATAATGAAATGCTTTCTGATGAAATTTTGGGCAAACTCCAGAGGACAAAATATATAAAATTCACTGGAACCCTGGTCAAAAAGTTAACAGATCACAGTAAGCCACTGACTCATAACAGTTTGCTACATGTACAAACGCTCATAGTTCCTTTACATAGTTCTGTTCAAAATGTAACCTAGTTTTAGCCTGTCTCAAAGAACATCTCTATGTAACGGGGAACAGTTATTTCAGGGACTCATGACAAGCAACACATGGGGAACAAGTGAGTGCTCATTGTATAGCAATAAAGAAGAAATCCATATAGGCTGGTTTAAACCCCAGGAAACAACACAAGCAGGCACAAAAGTTGTGTTGGCAGAAAAATAGGGAGGTTATCTATGGAACCCAATACATTGCAGAATTTTCACAGAAATACTCAGGAGAAAACTAATTTTACATGTAAGAACATGGAGTATATAGACATCCCCAGTTACACAGGGCAGAGCCTTGGTTATCCCAACTATGACTCTAGATAGACCACCGAACCAAATGATCACCAAACCATGGGATTTTCAGCAGGGTAGGTGTACAGGCAGCAGAGCCTGAAACACAAGAGTAACGAACATGTGAATGTCACTAAACTAACACAAGTATGTCACCTAACAAGCAATCTCATCAAACAAAGGTCACAGAAAAAGTATATAGTCAAATAAAAAACTATGAACGTGACTCAATTATGTTCCAGTATGCAATGATTCACAGTCTGTGGTTTCTAGAAGAGTAAGCTGACAGATACAGTACACAGAGTGTGTAAAATGTAAACACAGGGACATGATGCAAATAAGTGATAATGAGTTCAATGAAAAAGCACATGATTTGAAAACATGGTGCTAAAAGACATTTATAATAAATACATACACTAAAAATTTTCCATACCATAACACATGAAGCAAAGCCCACCTGATATGTACTTGAATCCCCTATCTGCCACGTCAGTGTCCACATTCAAGGTTCTCTACAATAAATCCTGCAGACTAAAGATAGAAAATAGAGACAGTATGTCAATTTAAATAAATGGAATATTGAAGAATATGTATGTAACATTTAAACACTGACACAGGGCTTTTAAATAAAGGAAACCATCAAAACTAGATTTTCTCTGAATAGAAACTCTAAACAAGAAATTTCAACAGGAACAGGGAATTTCTGCAAAGTACAAAAAAGCTGAGCCTATATGAATTAAAAATATTCAGAAGCACAAAACAAGATTTCAAAGTGCATTAAAATCGTAGCAAAAAAAAAAAAAAAAACAAAAGAGAATTAATTGGCTTGAAGAAAGAGCACAGGTAACATCAATGGAAAGTCATTAAAAAGATTTAAAGGTGTGGAACAAACTCTGAGGCCATTTGCCACCAGGAACAGCAAAGATCCAAGGACACAGGTCTGGTGATACTGCGCCATGAGTGGACAGGGCACAGAGAGGTCTGGGCCAATATTGTGGAAAGTGCCCCCTCCCCCAAATTGGTTCAGGGGAGCAGGAACCTGGAATAGGGACTTGGTATCCACCCTGAAATCCATGGCATGCGGACCAAATGCTCAGGCCATTTGCCAACGGGAACAGTGGAGATCCAGGAACACAGGCCTGGCGAGACTATACTGTGAACAGCCAGAGCGAAGAGAGCTAGGCCCAGCCCTTGGTAGGCACTGCCAAGTGTCCAAAGCAAAGAAAGCATACTAAAAGCAGTAAGGGAAAAAGGTCAGGTAACATGTAAAAGCAGACCAATCAGAATTACACCCAACTTCTCAACAGAGACTATGAAAGCTAGAAGATCCTGTACAGACATCGTGCAGAACCTAAGAGAACACAAGTGTCAGCCAAAGCTGCTATACCCAGCAAAACTCTCAATCACCATAGATGGGGAAACCAAGATATTCCAGGACAAAACTAAATTTACACAATATCTGACCACAAATATAGCACTACAACGAATTATAGGTGGAAAACCTAATACAAGGAGGGAAAGTACATCCTAGTAAAAACAAAAAAATAACTAAGGAGGGAAAACCAAAAGAAGAAAGACACAAAGACATAATTCTACCTCTAAAAGCAAAAATAGCAGTAAACAGAAACCACTATTCCTAAGTATCTGCTAACAAAAATGGACTCAATTCCCCAATAAAAAGACATAGGCTATCAGACTGGATACATAAACAGAATCCAGCATTTTGCTTCATACAGGAAACTCATCTCAGAGACAAACACAGACACTACCTCAGAGGAAAAGGTTGAGAAAAAAATCCTTGCAAGCAAATGGCTCCAAAAAACAAGCTGGAGTAGCCATTCTAATATCGAATAATGTAGATTTTGAACCAAAAGTTATCAAAAAAGATAAGGAATGACACTTTTTATTCATTACAGGGAAAATTTATAAGGAGGAACTCTCAATCCTAACATATATGCTTCAAATATAAGAGCACCAATATTCATAAAAGAAACCCTACTAAAGCTCAAAAATACATTTCACCCCACACAATAAAAGTGGGAGACCACAACACCCCACTTTCATAAATGGAAAAAATCATGGAAGCATAAACTACACAAGGATGCAGTGAAACTAGCAGAGGTTATGAATCAATTGGAATTAATAGATATCTACAGAACATATCATCCTAAAACAAAAGAATGCACCTTCTTCTCAGCACCTCATGGCACCTTCTCTAAAACTGACCATATAATCGGTCACAAAACAAGCCTCAATAGATATAAGAAGAGTGAAATATTCCCATGCATCCTATCAGATCACCATGGACTAAGGCTGGTCTTTAATAACAACAAAGACAACAAACAGCCCATATACACATGGAAACTGAACAATGCTCTATTAACTATAACATGGTCAAAAAAGAAATTAAGGATTTTCTAGAATTTAATGAAAATAAAAACACAACACACCCAAACCTATGGGATGCAATGGAAACAGTATTGAGAGGAAAACTCATAGCTCTGAGTGCTTGCAAACAGAAACTGGAGAGACCATACACTAGCAACTTGACAGCACAGTTAAAAGCTCTAGAACAAAAGGAAGCAGATACACCCAAGAGGAGTAGAGTGCAAGAAATAACTAAGAACAAAACTGACCAAACAGAAACAAAAAGAACCATTCAAAGAATCAACAAAACCAAGAGGTGGTTCTTTGAGAAAATTAACAAGATTGATAAACCCTTAGCCAGACTAACTTAACTAGAGGGCAAAGAGAGAGTATCCAAATTAACAAAATCAGAAAGGAATGTAGAGACAAAACAACTAAAAATGAGGAAAATTCAAAAAATCATCAGAAGCCTATACTCAACAAAGTTGGAAAATCTGAAGGAAATGGATCAATTCCTACATAGATACCAGATACTAGAGTTAAACCAGGACCAGGTAAACCATCTAAATAATCCCATAACACCTAAAGAAATAGAAGCAGTCATCAAAAGCCTTCTAACCAAAAAAAAAAAAAAAAAAAAAATCACAGGTCCAGATGGGTACAATGCAGAATTGTATCAGACATTTATTGACAATCTAATACCAATACTCTCCAAACTATTTCACAAAATAGAGTCAGATGGAACACTACCTAACTCATTTTACAAGGCCACAATAACACTCATTCCTAAACTACACAAAGACCCTACAAGGAAAGAGAACTTCACAACAATCTCACTCATGAACATTGATGCAAAAATATTCAATAAAATCCTTGCAAACCGAATCCAAGAACACATCAAAACAATCATTCACCATGATCAAGGAGGCTTCATCCCTGGGACGCAGAGATGGTTTAATATATGGAAATCCATCAACATAACACACCATATAAACAAACTCAAAGTAAAAAACCACATGGTCATCTCACTAGATGCTAAGAAAGCATTTGACAAAATCCAATACCCCTTCATGTTAAAAGACTTGGAAAGAACAGGAATCCAAGGCCCATACCTAAACATAATAAAAGCTATATTCAGTAAACCAATAGCCAACATCAAACTTAATGGTGAGAAATTTGAAGCAATCCCACTAAAATCAGGGACTGGACTAGGCTGCCCACTCTCCCCCTACCTATTCAACATAGTACTGGAAGTCCTGGCCAGAGCCATCAGACAGCAAAAGGAGTTCAAGGGGATACAAATCAGAAAGAAAGAGATAAAAACATCACTCTTTGCCGATGACATGATAGTGTACATGAGTGACCCCAAAAATTCCACCAGAGAACTCCTACAACTGATAAACAAGTTCAGCAAAGTGACTGGATATAAAATTGACTCAAACAAATCAGTAGCCTTCCACTACTCAAAGGACAAACATGTGGAGAAAGAAAGTAGGGAAAAGATACCCTTCACATTAGTTATAAACAATATGAAATAACTTGGTGTGACTCTAACTAAGGAAGTGAAGGACCTGTATGACAAGAACTTCAAACCTCTGAAGAAGGAAATCAAGGAAGATCTCAGAAAATGGAAAGATCTCCTCTGCTCATGTAAGCAGTACTCTGTTTTGCACATGCTGTAAACTGAGGTTACCAACAGCTCTCTGGAAGTAAAGTTATGGATGTTTGGCAGCCTCAGTGTGGGTGTAAGGAACTGAGCCCACGCCCTATTTTAGACAAGTAAGGGTTATCAACTTCACAGTTTCCTGAACTTTTTAATGACCATGCCTCCACACTTCAAAAACATATCGTATAATTAGTACTGCCTCATTTCTCTTCACCTTCAGCTCTCTTTGTTGTGCAAAAGTGAACAGGTCTGGCTTATCAATGAAACCTGCACATGAGAAAGAGACTCCTAAGAAAGCCCCTGGATTTCACAGTATTATTCTCAGTAAATAAAAAAAAAAAAAAAAAAAAAGGAAAAATAAAATTCTACAAATGATTTCCCAGGTGTCATGCAAGACAGAATATTGAAAGTACTTATTGACCATTTTCAGTTAGCATAACTTTATTTCCAACATTTTTAATCATATCTCCATCAAAAATAAGGGAAGAAATGATTCAATACTTGGATTGACAGTCCTATACATGACAGTGTTGCGCTTCCTGGTCTGGGGGGGGGCACTCTGCTCCTGGGGGGGGGGAGTAGCTCCTCACTGCAGGTTCCAGGGAAGGCTGCTTCTGGTGCACTGGGAGGCATGGGAATGAATCCCAGCGGGGTGCCACCAGGCTGGAGAACTCTGGCAGGCCAAGGCTCAGCTGGGTGCTCAGATTATAGACCTGCTGGCTAGGGCCATAAAACCCTGCCTACCTGTTAGAAAAGTGCAGAGCCTGCAATAAGGCTCTGGGATAAAGCATTCACAGAGGACGAAGGAGTCAGGACCACAAAGGAGCCAGGACAGAGGAGAAGGTTTCAATGTATGTCTTTATTTTCGCACACCTCTTCTTTGTTCTGTTCTTTTTAAACAGTCCGGGATCCAAACATCAGATTCCCATATGTTTGCCTCTAAGGTTGACCATAGTTGTTTTTCTAATGCGAGCTCTCTCTCTGTCTCTGTCTCTCTCTGTCTCTGTCTCTCTCTGTCTCTCTCTGTCTCTGTCTTTCTCTCTCTCTCTCTCTCTCTCTCTCTCTCTCTCTCTGTCTCTCTCTCTCTCTCTCTCTCTCTCTCTCTCTGTGTGTGTGTGTGTGTGTGTGTGTGTGACTTAGGGAATGGCTGATTTGGCTAGAGTCTATGTCAATCTCCTGTGGAGGTGGGGTTTGCGACGTGCCTAGAGCCTTGTACATCTGCCCCATTGTGGTGCATCCAGGCAAAGTGGATTTGCAATCGGGAGTTCAGCAAGCACCTGCCGGTTGACAGCTACCTGTCTTAGGGGTTTTGACTGAACTCAACCTCTCACATTTCCAACTTTGGCCCTTCAAACCCACATGACAGTGTTTCCAATTTATCATGTAACAAAAAAAAAAAAAAAAAAAAAAAAGAGCAATAGCACGTCCCATAAAAGTAAACATGAAGAACATAGTGTCATGCACCAGTTTTCTCCTGTGGCATTTCACTTTTGTGTGTGTGTGAGATCTGAGTTTCATTTACACAACGCCCACATGCATGCAGACTAGTGCCCCCTCCCCACCACGAGATCCAAGGAAGAACAATGAAGACTGCAAGAAACTATTCTCATACACAAAACCCAGACAACTACAATTTAGGCACAAACAATCCCTGTACAAAGCCACACGGGCAGGGTTCAATCACTGTTCACACTCTGAGATGTGTCCAGAGTCACAGACCTGATTGTCAAAAAACCATGAAACTAAACAAAGAGAGAGGGGGGGGGGGGTTTGAGCCATCTGTCTTCCTACACTGTTTTAACCCCGTTACCCGGAAGACAAAAGGCAAGCAGATCATTTGTGCAACGCGCAACCAGGTTAGTGTCCATGGTGAGTTCTGAGACAAAAAGGGCCAAAGCTGCTGGTAATGTTTGTGTGTGTGTGTGTGTGTGTGTGTGCGTGTGTGTGTGTGTGTGTGTGTGTGTGTGTGCCTGCCATATCTTGTGGGGACGCATAGTCTCCACAGCAAAGGCCATTTTTCAATAGGAAAGTGGAAAAACAAGAGAGTTAGAAAGAATAGGTGAACTTAAATTCTAGTTTGTAATTGACACCAAGCAAAAATAACCACATTTTAAAGGAACAGATTAAAAAAAATCAAGTATTCTAACAGATTATTTTTCTGTAAATATCCTGGCAATAGTCAAATGAATAGAGAAAAAATCAGAATAAAGCCCAAGTTCACATGATCTAAAATTCATGGGTAGAGACAATTATAGTCACAGCACAACTTCAGATCAAGCCTCCTTCTGAAGAGTATGGAAAGGACTCACATTCATCATCAGCTTCAGTCATGTTTTCCTAGCCAAGCAGGTCCTTCAGCTTGGAAAGTGGCAGGGCCACGAGATTTTTTCACTGCTCCATTGACTGGTATTTTCCCAAGGTACCTGTTACATGTGGCCCTGTGGTGTGAAGCTCCATTTACCCATGAGATGGTGGACCACTGCCCCTCTTCTGTTCAGAACCCCATGGCTACCTAAGTCTTACATGGAATGTTGGATGTTCCAGACCTTTCCCCATTCCTGTCCTCAGGGCCCCATCCCACCCCACTACAAACCTCTACCAGTCATGTGCCTTATGATCCCATCCCAGCTACTTTCACCTCCCTTTTCTCTTTTCCACCTTTCTTATAGTGTCTGAGAATAACACATGTCCACTGACCACTCACCAGCAGTCATAAAGCAGGCAACATTCCTTATTCTTCTGTGAATACCAGCTCTTTGCCTTCTGGCTGCACTAGCAATGGCTTGTGGGAAATTTGAGTAAGTTGAGAAAATTTCTTCTCAGCAGACAATTTTTCCTGAAATGTACTTTACTATGAAAAGCTGTTTGACTGAATTCAGGCTCAGGGTTAGCCTGGGGTCAAATGAACATGCTTACATGAATCTGCCATTTGACAAGAAGCATCTGTGCTATATCTGAAGAAGATCACAGTGGCCTGAGACAATGGAATAAAATCAATCCAATCCCCCATCCTTCCCTCTTCTGGATGAATGACCCCTCTGTAAAAGGTCAATAATAAATATTTTCATATCTCTGACTTATCATCTGAGTGGTATCATGGAAACCTAGGGCAGTAGTAACTTCCTATAATTTAAAAAGGCAATCCTAAGGAAGTCTCCAATTAATACGGGAGATGGAAAGTGTTACCATATTGTATATCTCTTGTCATAAGATGAAACTTCCAATACTGGAACTAGGTTTTATCTAATAGAATTGTTGGCTAAAATAGTCCCACGAAAGTTCCCAAATAATCCAGGCTGTTCGAAGACAATAGGTTACTCTCCACAGATGAAGAGCAAGGACTCACTACTGAAGGTAACACCCAAACAACTTATTAATAATGGAGAGGATGAGTTGTTTTCTACATAGGATCTCGTGTCTGACACTGGAAGGGACTTGACAGGCTTCCAAAAGAGATACGGAAAAGCAAACCCAAACACAACAAGAGAAGCTACAATCTGTTGTGCCTGTAAATATGCTAGGGAAATGGTGGCACAAGCATGTGAGAGTGACCACCCTCCGTCTGATTTGACGTAAGTCCACTCGATGGGATAGAATCCATCTATCACACTGCTTGGGTGATCAAAGACCAAAGACTAGATGACCCAGAGGTGTAGGGTGAAACCAAGCATGATTGGCATAAAGAAAAGTGATAATAAAAATGACGCCTAATGATGCTCTGCTATACTTATACATCAGTTCCTTATTTAGCTTTCACTGGAGAGGTTTCCAATTAAAGCAATGACAAAACCCTACAACCAGACAATAAGAAAAATTGGAGATTTAGACTATACAGCTCAAAATGAGCTGTCTCACATGTTCCATCCCCTCAGACTTCAGGAAACACAAAGAAGAGGCAGGAGTCCTCATGACAAAGGAGACACAAAGAAGCCCTTTTAAAACAGCTGAGCAAAGTTTACATCAATGCACACAGACTGAAGCAGTACTCACAGGGACTATGTGAGTCTGCACCAGGTACTCTGCATATACACTGTAGCTTTCTGTTCCCACATTTATGGAAATTCTTAATGTTTAAGTGAGTGGTCCTATGACCTGTGTCTTCCCTTTGGCCTTTTTTATGGTTCTGTTGGGTTGGCCTGTCCAGCTTAGATATGATTTTTCTTTCATCATTTATCTTACTTTGCTGTACTTTGTAATTACCTATTAGTAGCCTGTTCATTTACAATGAGACTCAGAAAAGGCATGGATCTCAATGGGAGAGGACATGGGACAGAATTCAGAAGAGTAAGAGGGAAAAGTGTATTCAGATTTTATTGTATGAGACAAGAATGTAGATTTAGTAAAAGTGAAACTTAAAATAATGGTAGTGACTTAGCAGATATGAAGAGATGATGGAATTGGAAATAGGAAGTTTACCCCCGATCTGCCACTTGGACCAGCAGTTCCCAATGGTTTAAAGACTGGTGAAAAGGAGATCTGGGCAGCCAGGGAGCAGAGAGATCTCTGCCAAGTGCTCACAGAAAGCTCGCCCCTGCCCTGCGTGATCCAGAGACCAGGAACACAGCATTGGGACCTCTGTTACCACCGGCGGCCTTGGGGTGCAGAACAGGGCTCAGCCCATCTGCCACCTGGACCAGCAGTTCCAAAAGGTTTAAAGACTAGTGAGGAAGGGATCTGGGCAGTCAGGGAGCAGAGAGATCTCTGCCTAGTGCGCACAAAAAGTGCGCCCCTGCCTTGCCTGATCCAGGGACCAGGAACCCAGCACTGGGCCTCTGTTCCCACCCAGTGGCTTTGGGGCCCAGAACAGGGCTCGGACCATCTGCCACCTGGACCAGTGGAGATCCAGGGACACAGAACAGATACGAGGGAAAGGCAATCACTGACAACAAGATGGCAAGAGGAAAGCGAAAGAGAATATCCCAAGGAAACCAAGACAACCTGCCAACACCAGTCCCCAGCTCTCCAATAACATCAAACATAGGAATGCCAAACACTCCAGAAAAAGAAGACAGAGACCTAAAATCATACCTCAAGACACTGATAGAGATCCTTAAACAAGAACGGGAGGAAAAGCAAAAAGAATCAGAAGCTTTTAAAGAGGAAACAAGAAAAACACTCAAAGAACTCAGAGAACTACAGGAAAACAGAACCAAAGAGATGAAGGAATGGAAGAGGGGATTTAAAACAGAAATTGACACAATAAAGAAAACACTAAAATAGATAACGCTAGAGTTAGAACACCTAAAAAAGAAATCAGGAGTCACAGAAGCATGCATTTCCAATAGATTACAAGAGATGGAAGAGAGAATCTCGGGGGCAGAAGACAACATTGTAAACATAGACAAAACAGCCAGAGAAGATGCAAAAACCAAAAACCTCCTAACCCAAAATGTCCACAAGATCCAGTACACAATGAGAAGACCAAACCTAAGGATAATAGGAATAGAAGAGGGAGAAGAATATCAAATAAGAGGCACAGTAAATATCTTCAACAAAATCGTAGATGAAAACTTCCCTAACCTTAAGAATGAGATGACCATGAGCATAAAAGAAGCCTTCAGTACTCCAAAAAGGTTGGACCAGAAAAGAAATTATTCCGGAAACATAAAAGTCAAAACACCAAGTGCCCAAAGTAAAGAAAAAATACTAAAAGCAGTAAGGAAAAAAGGTCAGGTAACATATAAAGGCAGACCAATCAGAATCATATCCGATGTCTCAAAAGAGAATATGAAAGCTAGAAGAGCCTGGACAGACATCATGAACACCCTAAAAGACCACAAGTGCCAGCCCAAGCTGCTATACCCAGCAAAACTATCAATCACCATAGATGGAGAGATGAAGATATTACAAGACAAATCTAAATTTACACAATATCTGACCACAAACCCAGCACTACAATGAATTATAGGTGGAAAACCCAATACAATGAGGGGAACTACATCCTAGTAAAAACAAGAAAACTCCTAAGCAAGAAATCCAAAGGAAAAAAAAGACACAGACACAACAAACCTACAAAAGCAATAATAGCAGGAAACAGAAACCACTATTCCTTGATATCTATTAACATAAATGAACTCAACTCCCCAATAAAGAGACATAGACTATCAGACTGGATACATAAACAAAATCCAGCCTTTTGTTGCATACAGGAAACTCATCTCAGAGACAAAGACAGACACTATCTCAGAGTAAAAGGGTGAGAAAAAAACTTCCAAGCAAACAGCCCCAAGAAGCAAGCTGGAGTGGCTATTCTAATATCGAATAAAGTAAATTTCCAACCAAAAGTTATCAAAAAAGATAAGGAAGGACACTTTCTACTCATTACTGGAAAAATCTGTCAGGAGGAACTCTCAATCCTTAACATATATGCTCCAAATAAAAAAGCACCCACATTCATAAAAGAAACCCGACTAAAGCTCAAAAAATACATTTCACCCCACACAATAATAGTGGGAGACTTTAATACCCCACTCTCACCAATGGACAGATCAGGGAAACAGAAACTGAACAAGGACACTGCAAAACTAGCAGAGACTTTGAACCAACTAGAATTAATAGATATATACAGAACATATCATCCTAAAGTAAAAGAATACACCTTCTTCTCAGCACTCCATGGCACCTTCTCGAAAATTGACCACATATTTGGACACAGAGCGAGACTCAATCGCTATAAGAAGATTGAAATACTCCCATGATCCTCTCAGATCACCATTGTCTACAGCTGGTCTTTAACAACAACAAAGACAACGAAAAGTCCACATACACATGAAAACTAAACAACGCTCTGTTAAACTATAGCAGTGTCAAAGAAGAAATAAAGAAAGAAATTAAGGATTTTCTAGAATTCAATGAAAAGGAAAAAACAACATACCCAAACCTATGGGATGCAATGAAAGCAGTACTGAGAGGAAAACTCATAGCCCTAAGTGCTTCCGAAAAGAAACTGGAGAGAACATACATCAGCAACTTGACAGCAAAGCTAAAAGCTCTAGAACAAAAAGAAGCAGATACACCCAAGAAGAGTAGACAGCAAGAAATAATCAAAATTAGGGCAGAAATAGTACAAATGGAAACAAAAAGAACCACTGAAAGAATAAACAAAACCAAGAGCGAGTTCTTTGAGAAAATCAACAAGATTGATAAACCCCTAGCCAGACTAACTAGAGGGCTAAGAGAGTATACAAATTAACAAAATCAGAAAGGAAAGTGAAGACATAACAACTGAAACTGAGGAAATTCAAGAAATCATCAGATCATACTACAAAAACCTATACTCAACAAAGCTGGAACATCTGGAGGAAATTGATGAATTCCTAGACAGATACAAGATCCTAAAGTTAAACCAGAACCAGGTAAAACATCTAAATAATCCCATAACACCTAAAGAAACAGAAGTCATCAAAAGCCTCCCAACCAAAAAAAGCCCAGGTCCAGATGGGTTCAGTTCAGAATTTTATCAAACATTTATTGCAGACATAACACCAATACTCTCCAAACTATTCCACAAGATAGAATCAGATGGAATACTACCTAACTCATTCATTTATTGAGGCTACAACAAACCTCTTTCCTAAACCACACAAAGACCCTACAAGGAAAGAGAACTTCAGACCAATCTCACTTATGAACATTGATGCAAAAATACTCAACAAAATCCTTGCAAACCGAATCCAGGAAAACATCAAAAACGATCATTCACCAAGACCAAGTAGGCTTCATCCCTGGGATGCAGGGATGGTTTAATATAAGAAAATACATCAATGTAATCCACCATATAAACAAACTCAAAGAACAAAATCACATGGTCATCTCACTAGATGCTGAGAAAGCATTTGACAAAATTCAACGCCCCTTCATGTTAAAAGTTTTGAAAGAACAGGAATCCAAGGTTTATACCTAAACATAATAAAAGCAATATACAGCAAACCAACAGCCAACATCAAACTTAACAGTGGGAAACTTGAAGCAATCCCACTAAAATCAGGGACTACACTAGGCTGTCCACTGTCTACCTACCTATTCAACATAGTACTGGAAGTCCTGGCTGGAGCAATTAGACAGCAAAAGGAAATCAAGGGGACACAAATCAGAAAGGAAGAGGTAAAAACATCACTCTTTGCAGATGACATAATAGTGTACTTAAGTGATCCCAAAAATTCCATCAGAGAACTCCTACAGCTGATAAACAAGTTCAACAAAGTGACTGGATACAAAATTAACTCAAACAAATCAGTTATTTTCCTATATTCAAAGGACAAACGTGGAGAAAGAAATTAGGGAAAAGATACCCTTCACAATAGTCACAAAAACTATGAAATACCTTGGTGTGACTCTAACTAAGCAAGTGAAGGACCTCTATGACAAGAATTTCAAACCTCTAAAGAAGGAAATCGAGGAAGATCTCAGAAAATGGAAAGATCTCCCATGCTCAAGGATTGGAAAAATCAACATCTTAAAAATGGCCATCCTACCGAAAGCAATCTACAGATTCAATGCAATCCCCATCAAAATTCCAACCCAGTTCTTCATGGAATTTGAAAGATCAATGTGCAATTTCATATGGAATAACAAAAGACCTAGAATAGCGAAATCCATCCTCAACAACAAAAAAAAAACTATCCCTGACCTCAAGCTATATTACAAGGCAATTGTGCTGAAAACTGCATGGTACTGGTACAAAAATAGGCATGTGGATCAATGGAATAGAATATAACATCCAGAAATGAGCCCTCAGGTATATGGTCACCTGATTTTTGACAAAGGAGCAGTAAACATTCAATGGAAAAAGGACAGCCTATTCAACAAAAGGTGCTGGTCCAACTGGCACTCAGCATGCAAAAGAATGAAAATAGACCCTTTCTTATCTACTTGTAGAAAGCTCAAGTGTAAGTGGATCAAAGATCTCCACATTAATCCAGATATACTGAAACTATTAGATGAGAAAGTAGGGAAAACCTTAGAACACATAGGCACAGGAGAAAATTTCCTGAACAAAACACCAATGGCTCAAGCTCTAAGGTCAAAGATTAACAAATGGGACTTAATGAGATTGCAAAGTTTCTGTAAGGTTAAGGACAATGTCAAGAAAACAAAAGGGCAGCCAACAGAGTCGGAAAAGATCTTTAACAACTCCACATCAGATAGAGGCCTAATATCCAAGGTATACAAACAACTCAAAAAGCTAGACACCAGAGAATCAAACAACCCTATTAACAAATGGGGTACAGAGCTAAACAAAACGTTCTCAATTGAGGAATATTGAATGGCTGAGAAACATCTAAGGAAGTGCTCGACATCCTTAACCATCAGGGAAATGCAAATCAAAACAACCCTGAGATTCCACCTCACACCAGTCAGATTGGCCAAGATCCAAAACTCAGGTGACAGCAGATGCTGGGGAGGTTGTGGAGAAAGAGGAACATGTCTCCACTGTTGGTGGGGCTGTAAACTGATACAACCAATCTGGAAATCAGTGTGGCGATTCCTCAGAAAATTGGACATAGTACTACCTGAAGATCCAGCTATTCCACTTCTGGGCATATACCCCAGAGACACTTTAATACACAACAAAGATACATGCACCACAATGTTCATAGCAGCTCTATTTATAATAGCCAGAAGCTGGAAAGAACCCAGATGTCCTTCAGTAGATGAATGGAGACAAAAATTGTGGTACATATACACAATGGAGTACTACTCACCCATCAGAAACAATGACTTAACAAAAATCTTAAGAAAATGGATGCATCTAGAAAATATCATCCTGAGCGAGATAACCCAGTCACAAAAGAACAGACATAATTTGCAGTCACTGATAGTGGGATGCTAACCCCAGAGGCTCAGACTGCCCCAGAAACAACTCACAGACTGTGTGAAGTTCAAGAAAAAAAGAAAAGAAAACAAACAAACAAAAAAAGTCATGTTCAATCCTTACACACCAAGAACACGTTGACTAATTCCGGGTTACATCCTGTTTCACATGTACTTTTTGCTCATTGTAAATAGTAAGACCTTAATGCAGAGTATCAAACCTTAAAAAAATAAAAGCCAAGCACTGACACAAAAAAATAAAAATTAAAAAAAAAAGGAAGTTTACCCTCTATCGTACAGGTATACCAAGTCTAATTACAAATGATAGGAAAGTATAGCAGTATATGATGGGTCATAAGAAAATAATAGTTTTCACACATTAGTCACCCAGTGTGGTAAAATGAAAAGGAAAGGAATGCATGAATGTAGACTGAATTTCAGTGCATAAATGCATACAAACAGGAAGAGGACGTATTCCAGTGTCTCTCAAGGTTTGTCTTAACTAATCTAAAAATAGCTGTCGATCAACTGTTTAGTCTGCAAGGCTGGATGTCCAAACAGGTTTAGCATATACTGCAATCTCAAAGAACCTGGCTCTAATAACAGTAAATGAACTTTCCAGCCACAGTAAGAGAAATAGGAAGAAGTGGAAATACCCCCAACAAAAGAACTGAATTAATGTTCTATACATAGTGGAATGAAGAAAAAAAAATCCCTCACATATGTGTATAGTTGTTTTGGTTACAGTTAATTCTAGTAGGACTTATCTTGACAATCAAAAATAGCAATTTCAGCCTACAGTGGAGTCTCATTTTCTAGTTTACAAAGTTGTTAATAGGCATCAGAGAGGAGTCAGGGAATATTCACCAGCCACCAGGGGCTCCACACATTTGTACAGACTTCTAGTGTCAGGATTAGTCGTTAACTGGACCAACACTTCTCTACCTGCAGATCCTTCACAAAAAAATTAGAAAGGCCAGAGCCAGAGAAAGGGGAAGAATGCCGTGAAAATACTTCTGAGCTGAATATGCATTGGTGTTCATCTGCACAACTAATTCCTGACGAGATAGGGACCAAGGACATTTTGTCTAGGCTAAGAAAAGGGGCCTCTGAGTTTTAGAACTTTCCCTAAATATCTACTGACAGTTCACAGGAGAATGTGGACGGTATCAATCACCTTTTCAGAGATAGAGCCAATAAGGAGTTGCCCAGAGTTCAATAAATAACCTACCATCTATGTTCAGACAGGTAACTTTATTGTGAATCAGAGGGTCCTACTCAAAGAAAAGATGAAAGAAGACTGGATACTTTTCATGTCTACAACTGCATTCTGCATTATGTCTATAAACCCTCTTAACTAAGTCAATATCTGGGCCAGTATCATAGTCACATGTCTGCTCTCTTTAGCAGGCTTCCTCATGATTCTCCATAGTATTAACACCCCACATACTCACCCTTCCAATCAAAGATTGGAAACTCTACACAGTTCCAATACATACAGAGCTACAAAAAGAAAACATGGATCAAGAAAACAAAAACAAAGCAAAACAAAACAAAAAAACAACAAAAGGTGCAACTTCCCTCATTTTTGTATTGTCAGGTAAGGGTACAGCAGGTCCAGACCTCACCACTCAGTTACATTTCAGGGGTGTTTCTCTTAGTCATTCTTTTCCGGTAGTATAAACCTGTCTCTTATTTGGAAGAGATCTTCCAGCCCCAGGGGGAGCCTCTATTTCTCTTGCTCTCCTTCAGTCACATGACCCCAAAATTGCCAATAGCCCCTTTCCTTCCCCTAGCCACCCAACATACTGGGAGGAAGCAGAATCAGGTATAGGAAGAGATATGAGAGAAATCCAGAGGGCCAGGTGACTCAACAGAAATATGTAGCAGTTGGGTGTGGGAAGCCACTGCATTCGCCATTACAAGATGGCGCCCAGCCCGAAGGGAGGTTGGCCAGTTTTGAGATAAACAACCTAAGTGCGCATGGGAATATGCCTGTTTTGCTGGCTCATGCTGACTCGTTCTCTAGTCCCGAGTATGCTAATTAGGGTGCACAGAATGCACCAATCAGGTAGCGACACATTCCTCCTAAGCATATATAAGGAGGGTTCATTTCTGGGCTCGGGGTCTTTTGCAACTGCAATCAAACCCATAATAAACGCCTGTAGAAGGATCCTGTTGTGGCGTGTCTTTCTTGCTGGTGCTACAGTTGGGGATTGGGGAGCTGGGGGACCACCAGAAAGTCCCAGAGACCTGGGATATGAAAGCCTCCCAGGACACAGTGGGGAAGCGATTAGCAGCAATGTCTAACAGCAGAAAGATAGAACCTGAAGAGATCCCCTCCAGTGGATATACATGGCCCCCAGTGGAGGAATGAGGTAACCAAGTCATCTCAAATGTTTTAACCCAGAATTGATACTGCCTAAAAATCAAACAACAACAACAACAAAACCAACCAACTAACCAACCAAACAAACAAACAAACAAACAAAAAAAAATGCAGTGACAAAAAAAATGGAACAGATACAGAAGGAAAGGCCATCCCATGACTGGCCAACCTTGGGAACCATCCCATCTGCAGATGCCAAACCTAACACTAATGCTGATGCCAGCAAGTACTTGCTGACAGGATTCTAGTATGAATGTGCTCTGAGAGGCTCTGCCCATACCTAAGACATATGCAGATACTTACAGAAAACCACTGGAATGAGCCCAGGGACCCCAATGGAAAGGTTAGAGAAAGAAAGGAGCTGAAGGGGACTGACCTATTAGGAACAACAACAGTATCAACTAACCACAATCCCAAGAGCTTCCAGAGATTAAACCAACAACCAAAGAGTATTCATGGCCAATGGCTCCCCCTACATATGTAGTAGAGGACTACCTTATCTGGCATCAGTGGGGATTGGGAGTAAAGGAGGTGCTTGGTAATGAGAAGGCTTGATGCCCAGAGAAGGAGGATGCTAGAGGGGTGGGGCAGGAGTGGGTGGGTGAGTACCCTCTAAGAGGCAAAGAGGAGGGAACATGTGGTGGTGGTGGTTCGTGAAGGGGGGACCGGAAAGGGGGACAACGTTTAAATATAAATAAATAAAGTAATTAATAAAAAATCCTGACATTCATGTTTCCAGAGCCACCAATATCTCCGAGGCTGTCAATATGGTCCATTACAAAGCCATCAACTATATAAAAGTTAAAAAGAATACAAATTGCTAAACCCAACAAAATGATTTAAGAATTTGTTGTCAAGAGGGTTGGTCACAATTATGACAGGTAAGATGAGAAGCAAAACAAATATATTAACATATGAACAAACGTTTCAAAATACATGAAGCACTCAGTGACACCTGGAGAAAGCAGCCAGATGTTGATATAAATAAACTCCAGTGTCCACCATTGAGCCAGACGACCATGGACAGCACAGAAAACCAGTGATGAGCAGCAGGCCTCCAGAGAACCATACAGCAGAAGATGCCCAGTCTTCACAAAGGTCACACTGCCTTCTCCAGTGTGGGCATATCAGAACGAGTCCGCAGGGCCGGGTGGGGCAAGCCTTGTATCCCAGCACCGAGGACACGGGCAGTTCCAGAACAGCCAGGACTACCTACACAATGTGGCTCAACAACATAAAAGTCTTCAAGCCTAGTAGAGATTAGTTTCAAAAATGTCTTACCTAAGACCCTAGAATGCTGACATCGACAAATGACAGAATACATAAAGACACGAACACTGAGTCACTGCTAGCATGTTCCCATTCAAACATGTGAAGAAATATAAAAGGATGTTTTTAAGATTTGAAATACCAAAATCATACTGACATTTTGAAATACAGAGAAATTCTTATGAAATTTCATAAAATGAGAAACCAAAAGAAATTTTAAAAATTATGAGAGAAGGATCAAACTGAAGGGTGATTTTAAAGTATATTAAAATTATACTAGTAAAAAGCTGTCAGATGACAGGAACACAGATAAGAGCAGGTATCCATGGGAAGGTAATATAGACAAAGTTTAATACTAGCAGAGATATTAAACAAATCTTATCAAAATCCTGTTCTGATTATTTTAGAAAACAGAGAAATTAATCATAAGAAAACTTAAATCAACTACTAGAATGCTCCAAAACTCTTAAGAGCAGAAAAAACCTAAAAGACACCCCTTGTTCTGACTAAACAATATATTAAAGTTACAATAAGGAAAACACTTAATATTGGTAAGAAGATATAATCAATGATGTGAATAGGAGGGAAGAGACAGCATCCCTCACATACAAAACCAAATTAAATTATATTTTGCTGTTTGTATTAATTCTCACAAAGAAAGTACATGTTGGGATTCTGTAAACCCCACCCTACAGTCACCTGGCAACAGCCAGATATGCTCCTCCCCAGTTACCTGGCACTGTAAAAGGGGCTGTTTGACCTTCCCTCCCTCTCTTGGCCTCTTGCCCCATCCCCCTTGCTTCTCCTCTCCCCATTCCCTTCTCCCCTCTCTCTCCACTTGCTCATGGCCTGCCTCTACTCCTCTTTCTCTATTCTTCTCTTCTTTCTCTGCCTGTACTACCCACTTAAGTCCCCCATGCCCTGAATAAACTCTATTCTGTACTATACCATCCTGTGGCTGGTCCCTCAGGGGGAAGGGATTCCCAACATGGGTTCCCCAGAGGCATCCTCCTTGCCCCCATGCCTCACCACACCTCCATGGGCCATATCCCCGCACAAATCTCTTCATCATATAACTAACATTGGTGCCGGGACTCAGAATATCATCCTTTTTTTTTGTTTTTATATACACATCATTGGTGCCCCTGTGATGAGATTAGATTTCCTCACTACTGGATGTCTCTCTTTTCCTTTCACTACATACAAGGGGAATATTGTATTATTCTCAGTATAGTTATCTAGAAACAACTGAAATAAAATAGAATCTACTGAAACCAATTCCATGTTCTCTTTCCACTGCCCATCTCTTCCTCAGTCCCTCTACCATCCTGGATCCTTTGCTACCATTTCCTCTCTTCACCATCCAGAGCTCTCAGACTCTCAGGTGAGCGGGACGACCTGAGGAGTGGGCTCTGCATGTGGGAAAGTCTCCAGAAAGGACCCAGAACTTGTCCTGGAACAAAAATAAATGATGCTCCAAAGGATAAACACGAAGGAGAGAGAAAATATCACAGGCAAAAATGTCCCTTTTCCTCTAACGATTTCACTGTACTCTATGAGATGTGAGACTCAGTCACACACAGCTCAGACACATGCACAGTCATCCTCCCAGGAATCCTGAGGAGAAGCCAGGAGACTGCAAGAAAACTATTGTCACCCACGGAAACCAGACTGCTGTACATGTCCAAAAGGAGATCTCTGCAAAAAGAGCTGTAGTCATTCCCACTCTTCCTTCAAGAATTCTGCAGTCACAGCACTGAATGTTAACCAACCCTGAAATAAAAAACCAACTATTTGGCCATAAGTGTAAGGGCTGAGTGCTATTCTTCAACCAAGGAGACAATTCTGTGATACAGGTGAGTGATTATAATTATTCAAAACATGTTTTCTAAAAATTTATTTTAATTTATTGTAGGTTTTCTAATTATACAATTATGTGGTCTGATACACTCACACAACGATACTGTGTTTGGCTAGACCTTAGTATAGAAGACACGTTTCTGAATGCTGTACTTACATCCTAAACTGAATACAACTCAGATAAAAAATGCATGGGCATTAAAAACCTTGTCTCTCTAAATGATAATGTTTACATTAATAACGGATGAGCATGAGAAAGCAAATTCCCACGTTTATAAAATCTGCAGTTTCCCCGAATAAGTGTAATATACAGAGCTTTCTGTGTGGATGCCTATTAATCAGGGCCAAAGAAGTTCTGAAAAAGCAATTTGTAAAAGAACAGTTAGAAAGCCCGGAACTTAACGTTCCAGGAGCTTTGTAATTGCCACAATAGCAAACGCAGATAATGCAACTGCTCTGCCAGACTTGAGGATGAATGAAAAGACCTCGATAAACCCCAGGTCACAGGACCTCAAACTTTCCGACGATGGTTATGATATTCAGAACCCAAGTGTAGCGCGGCGTCCTTAAGAGCAGCTGAGGAAAGCACTCGTGTGCTCCGCCACAGCCCCGCAGCTCCACTCACCTGAGAGGTTCCAGGGTGGCCGGGCTGCGTTTCCACCTCTGAGCTGCTGAATCTACCAGGAAATGGCGTCTAAGGAGAATTTCCCGGGATCCAGAGAGAAATAGAGCCGGGAAACCTGCCCGGGGTTGGGTTAGGGTTAAGCGTGTACTTTACACGCGTAGTAAGACGGACCCCGGAGTTTTCTTTAACTCTGGCCAGGATCTTTGGAGCGCCTATCCTAGACCCGCCCCCACGTCCCTGTTCCGGTGACGTACTTCCGCTAGAGCATTTCAATTCTGGCGCTTTCTCTTCATTAACTATTTTTTCCTTCTCTAGAGTTTTCCCAGCTTTTTTTTTCCCTCCCAGTCACTCCTCTGGTCCTTCTAGTATCTCCTCCCCGCCCCGCCCTGGTGATTCTGATCCTTCCTATTCTCTCAAGCTTCCTTCCGGAAGCTCACACTGTCATGCAGCCTTGGACCTGCTTTGCAGACTCCCCAAACCCCACCCGCACTCCCACCCCGGGTACTGCAGCCAGCCTAGACCAGAACTGAACTCCTCAGATAATAGATAGGCAGCTTCACTTGTTAGCTTGGAAGACAAGCCTCCTGGGCTAAAGATGAACAGCAAAATGTAAGCAACGCCGTAAATTCCAATTTCTTTTGTTCCATTCTCAACACAAATTACTAAAAATAAGTCAAAAGGCCTGACTCCCTCCCAAAGTCTGTCTCAAAACATCTATGAAGTACAAGAAAAACTAATCACATGAAAATGCAGATAAAAAGGTTTGGGAAGAATGGTGAGAGGGGAGCTGAGAGCTTCAGGGACAAAGGCCACTGTACAAAGGGCAACCAGTAGAACAGGGCAGTGGGGGGAACAAGGATAACGTCAAACTCCAGCAGCATTGTCCTGGCCACAGTAGCAAAGGGAGCATATAACGCAAATGCTTTCCCTGAATATTCTCTGTAAATACTGTAACGGTCATGATATGAAAGAAATCATTAGCACTAGACCCACTTCATGCAAGTGAAAATACAGTGGTAGCACAACAGAATTTAGATAGCCAGGAACACATAAAATACTGCTGGTGAGTTTACAGCATGCTAAATTCCATGCACAGGGGTTCATGGTCAGGATCACGATGGTGAGGAAGTGGGCTGAGAAATGCACGAATTGTCAAGGGGAGGGCATTTGTGCTCCACATCACCGTAGCACTCTGGTCTGTAACATACAGGCTGGATTGTGAGTAGGGAGTGCACTGATTATATAGATTTCTTCTGGTAGAATGGACATTTTTACTGTTAATCCTCCTGATCCACGAGTATGGGAGATCTGTTCAAGTTCAAATATCTTCCTCAATTTCTTTCTTCAAAGACTGGAAGTTTTCATCATGCAAGTCGTTCACTTGCTCTAATGGTGTTGTGCAAAATATTTAATCCCAACCTTGGTTTCTACCCAGCGTTTCATTATTAACTTCCTGGATAAAAAATACACAGTCTTTATCATAAGCCTTTACCAGCACTAGTGTAAGGAAAAGTCACGGGCAACAATGTTGTTAAAGATAATGCCCCGGGTTTCGGCACCAATGTTATGAAAAGGATGAAGAGAGTGGAGGGAGCGATATAGCCCATGGAGGAGTGACGAGGCCTGGGGGGAGGCAGATGCCTCTGGGGGGGCCCATGTTGGGAATCCCTTCCCCCTGAGGGATCAGCCACATGACGATACAATACAGAAAAGAGTTTATTCAGGTCATGGGAAATTTAAGAGGGTGGTAGAGGGAGGGAGAAAGAGGGGAGAAGAGGCTGGCCATGAGCACTTGGAGGGAGAAGGGGGAAGGGAAAGGGAAAGGAGGAGTAAGTGGGGGAGGGAAAGAGCAAGAGAAGTGAGAAGCAAGAGAGAGAGGAGGGGGCAAGCAGCCACTTTTATAGTGTCAGGTCACTGGGGCAGAGCATACCTAGCTACTGCCAGGTAATTAAGGAGTGGGGTTTACAGAATCCCAACAACTAGAGCTCCGAAGATATCTATCCCCCATGCTATTATTGTATATATTTCCCAGTTATTAATCCCATTTTATTTTCCAATGTTTTATCTGGGCAGCTTTAAACTGCAGTTAGCCAGCCAACATGGCAATTATTCTAAGACCATGATGGCTTCCTCCCCTCTTTCTTCCTCCCCACAGTTCTTCTCAGATTCCCTCCCCCAAGGTTTTCTCTCTTACGCCAACTGTACGTATGCTTATTTGCCTGTAAGGGATAACTTGGGGGAAAAGGATACAGAACTTCTCATGGGTACCTGCAGATACTCAGATCCCTAGGGGCAAGAAGCCTTGGGGCCACTATTTAGCATTAAAATATAAGCAAAACACTAAACCTCAACAGCATGAAGTTAATAACAACATACTTTATATTTTTGAGGCCATTGTGAAGTGTGTTATTTTCCAGATTTCCTCCCTTGCTCCATTTGTCATTTGTATATAGAAAGGCCACTGATTTGTGTGTAAATTTTTATTCAGCTACTTTAAGGAAAGTGTTGATGAGTTATAGACATTCCCTGGTGGAAATGTTTGGGTCACTTATGTATATTATCATATCATTTAGGAATAAGGGTATTTTGACGTCTCCCTTTCCATCCAATATGTATCTTCTTTGTCTCCTCCAGTCATCTTACTGCTCCAGCTAAGCTTCAATTATTTTATTAAGTAGATGTGGAGAGTGGATAAGCTCAGCTTGTTCCTGATTTGAGTGGATTTGCTTTGAGTTTCCCGTCATTTAATTTGATCGTGGTTCTAAGCTTGCTGTAAGGTGCCTGTATGATGTTTAGGAATTTCCCTCATATATTTTACCTGTACAGATTTTTATGGAGAAGGAATGTCCCATATTGTTGAAGTCCTTTTCTGCAATGGAATGAGATGATCTTGTCTTTTTTTCTTCAGCTTGTTGTATGGTGGATTATATTTATTGATTTTTGTATCTTGAATGATCCCTTCATCCCTGAGACAAAGTTTACTTGAGGATGTTTGTTGAGATTTTCATGTGTTCTTGAATTCTCTTTGCAGGTATTTTATGAGGATTTTTCCATGTATATTCATAAGGGAATTTGATCTATAATTGTTTTAAACTTGTATGTTTTGTGGTTTGAGTATTAGGGTAACTATAGCCTCATAAAATGAATTTGGCAATGTTCCTCCTGTGTCTGTTTTGTGGAATAATTTGAGGAGTATTAATTTTACTTTTATTTGAAAGTTGTAGAATTCTGCTCTAAATCAATCTGGCTCTAGGATTTTTGTGGTTGGGAGACGATTAATGACTGCTTTTATTTCTCTAGCTGTTAGATATGTCTGCTGGTTTATCATATGTTGATTTCACTTTGGAATGTAGTACCTACCTATACAATTTTACGGTTCCCTTTTATTTTTTTAATTGTCTTATGCTTCTCTGGATTCTCTGAGTGTGTGTTATTATGTCCCCATTTTTATTTCTGGTTTAGTTAATGTAGATATCCTCTCTCAACCTTTTAGTTAGTTTGGATAAGGTTTCATCTATGTTTCATTGATTCCTTATATTTTAGCTTTGAGTAAGATTATATTTTGCTCTCTCCCCTTGGCTCTGGTTACTTTTTTGCATGTGAGAGTTTTCAGTTGTGCTGCTCAGTTGCTATTATGGCCTCTTGGGGAGGTGGGATGTAGGGAGTTTGAGTGCATCCCATGCTGCTGCCAGGGCAGGCACTGGTCTGTAGGAAAGGCCCAGACACTGCTCTGTGGGGGTGGGGAGCACAGTTTTAGGTGTGGGAAAGCCAGAGCTGGCTGGGGGCAGGGGCCCCTGGGCCTGAGACAAGGCTGTGGGGTTTTCAGACTCTTGGACATCCATGTGCTGCTGGGAGTTGAGGAAAAGCAGAGAACAGAGTCAGAGGCCCTAGAGACCTGGGGAAGCCCAGGGCAGGCGGTAGAAATGGGAGTCCTTAGTTGGCTTGGTGGCAATTGTGACTGGGAGTACAAGAGGCCATTTTGTGGGTAAATAAAGCTTCAGTTCTTTAGACAAAGGCCTTCCCCATGGTCCGCATGGCTGATCTCGATGAAAGAGACTGTCCATTGTTCGAAACAATTCTCCAGAGTCACTTATTCTGTCCAAAGTATCTCATGTAAATGTGGAACACTCTGCTGGGATTGCACTTTTATCTTTAAGTAGTTCTACTTTCATGGAATATGTTATTTTATATCATTAATTTTCATTATTTATTCATCTTACATTGACGCCACATTCCTTCAGCCCTACCTGTCTCCTCCCAACCACCTCTCCCACCTGGTTCCCTCCTTCCATTGACTTCCAATGACTATTTTATCTTCCCTTCTGACAGCCTCAGGCATCCTCCCTTGATCACTCCTTCTTACTTAGCTTTCTTGGGTCTGGGAATTGTAGCGTGGTTATCCTCTACTTTACGGCTAGTATCTGCTTATAAGTGAGTTCATACCATATGTGTTTATCTGGGTCTCAGTGATCTGATTCAGGATGGAATTTTCTAGTTCCATTCATTTGACAAATTTCATGAGGTCCCTTTTTTAAAGCCAATAAGTATTTTATTTTGTAAATAAACTACATTTTCTTTATCCATTCTTCTGTTGAAGGTTATTTCCAGTTTCTGGCTATTTTGAATAAAGATGCTATGAACATAGTTCAGCAAGTGTCCTTTTGGTATGCCAGAGCATCTTCTAGGGTATATATCTAGTAGTACATTTCAAGTTAAGAGAAGGTGATATCTCCAGAAGTTCTTGTAGTGGACTAGATTGTTTTTGATATCCTGTTTTTCTTTCCATATGAAGTTGAGAATTGCTCTTTCAAGGTCTGTAATGGATTGTGTTAAAAATTTTAATGGGAATTATATTGGATCTGTAGATTGCTTTTGGTAAGATTGGCATTTTTTATTATTTTATTGGATAGTCTATGTATTTACATTTTCTATATTATCCTCTATCTGTGCCTTTCTCATCCCCCCCTCTTCCCTCTTCTTGCTTCCATGAAGATGCTCCCACTCCCAACCACCCACTCTCACCTCATCACCTTGCCATTCCTCTACACTGGGTAAACAAACCTTCATTGTACCAAAAGCCTCTTTTCCCACTGATACCAGGCAATGCCATCCTCTGCTACATATGCAGCTGGAGCCATGAGTATCTCCAAGTGTACTCATTGGTTGGTGTTTGGGAGCTCTGGGGGATTTTCTTGATATTGTTGTTCTTCCCATGGGGTTGCAAACCCTTTCAGCTCCTTCAGTCCTTTCTCTAGCTCCCCAATTAATGTTTCTGTGCTAAGTTGATAGTTTGCTGCAAGTATCCTCATCTGTATCAGTATGGCTCTGAATATGGCCATTTTTATTATGTTAATCCTAGTGACCCACAATCATGAAAGATATTTCCATCTTATGATATTTTCTTCAATTTCTTTCTTTAAAGACTTGAAGTTCTTGACTACAGGTCTTCCAGTCACTTTAGAGTTACACAGAGATATATTATTTGTGGCTATTGTAAATGATGTTATTTCTCCAATTTCTTTCTTAATCTCATTATACTTTACATTAAGGATGTCTACTGATGTTTTGGAAGTTCATTTAGTATCCAACCACATTACTGAAGGTAATTATTACTGTAGGAATTCCCTGGTAGAATTTTTGGGATCACTTATGTATACTATCAGATCATCTACAAATACTGATATTTGACTTGTTCCTTTACAATTTGTATATACCTTATCTTCTTTTGTTGTCTTGTTGCTCTAGATAAACTTCAAGTAGCATATTATGTAGATAAGAATAGAGAGAAGGCAGCTTTTTCTTGTCTCTGATTTTAGTGGAACTGCATTAAGTTTCTCTGTATTTAATTTGATGTTGGGAATTCTGGTGGTTTTAATATGAATGACTCTGAAAGAGTACCACTATTAACAGGGGTGTAAGTCACTGTGGAGGTGGGCAATGGTTCTCTCCCCATATCTATGTGGGAGTCAGTCTTCTCCTACCTACCTTCAGGTGAAGAATTAAAACTCTCTACTCCTCCAGCACGATGTCTGTATGGACACTGCCATCCTCCTGTCTTGAAGATAATGGACTGAAACTCAAACAACTAAGCCAGTACTAGTTAAATGTTGCCTTTTATAAGAGTTGCTTTATAAAGGGTCATGGTGTCTCTTGACTGGCATGGAAACCCTAATTAGGACAGAAGATGGTACCAAGAGAGTGTTATTGGTGTGACTGGCTTGCCTATGCTTTTGTTTGGAAGAATATAGATTTTGGGACTTTAGATTTGAAAAGCAGTGGAATGCTTTAAGTGGCCCTTAATGGGCTATTTGAGGAGGAATATGAAAGGCTTTGAGTGATTTGAAGTATGCAGTCCTGGCCCAAGAGGTTTTCCTGGAGAAGAATTTCAATATGTGGTATAGAGACTGTTTTGTGGTATTTTGGTGAAGACTGTAGGTGACTTTGCCCCTGTTTGAAGTGTCTACCGGAGACTAAGGTAAAGATATTTATATTAATCATATTGACAGAGGAAGACCCAGAAAGCCCAGCAGAGACTTGTTTTGGCTCATTCTCATACAGAAATTATAATAAAGCATTGCAAGCTTAAAAAGAAGAAAAGTGGCCCCAGTCACCGAGCCAATGCCAAGCATCCAGCTGCCTCCCCTTCAAGCCTCCGGAATTCCAGATGTTCCATTTCGCCCTCTGTACCACTGCCTGCCTTCTCCCACAGCCGCCTTCCACAGGTGATTTCCACAAAGGAAAAGGAATCATATTTTATGTCTGTTTTCCAGAACCTCCACTCTTTCAACCCCTTTGCTGATGCAAGTAAGAATGATAACCTGCTTCATGCTGGCACTGAGAATTATACTCACATAAGAATGCAGCAGAGAAATAGTAGGAAAATCCTGTCCAAGGGATCACTGATGATTAAGATAAAAAGAAACCAGTGAAGGCATTTAAGAAGAAATTTGCTGCAATGGCCCAGTAATTGAGCATCCAGAATATTGGAGAAGTAATTTGTCTACAGGATGACCAGCACAAGACCATGTGCCAGTTCCTGGTAGAAATTGCTCTGGCTAAGGACGATCAGCTGCATGTTTATGAGTTTTAAGTGCTTGTGGCTCTCTGAAGCCTAAGTGGGGATTTCCTTGTATGAATAAAATTTCCCTTCTGTCCCTCTCACAAGTTTTAAAACCACACAGCTTGTATACTGTAATCATTTGGGATCCATTTCCCCTAAATTATTTTTATTGGAAGTTCTCTGCATTTACATTTCAGATGTTATCCCTTTCCCACAATCCTATCTCCCCTTCCCCTCCCATTGCCTCCATGAAGGTGCTCCCTCTCACAATCACCCTCTCCCACCTTAGCACATTAGCATTCACCTACACTGGGAAAATGAGCCTTTGCTGGACCAAAGGCCTCTCCTCTCATTGGTGCCAGACAATGCTATCCTCGGCTGCATGTGTACATTGGGCCATAGGTCTCTCCATGTGAACTCATTGGTTGGTGTTTTAATCCCTGGAAGCTGTGGTAGGTTTGGGTAGTTGATAATTTTGTTCTCCCCATGGGGCTGCAGACCCTTTCAGCTCCTTCAGTTCTTTCTCTATCTTCTTCATTGGGGTCCACGTGTTCAGTTTGATGGTTAGCTGTAAGAATCCTCCTCTGTATCAGTATAGCTCTGGCCATCTGAGGAAGCATCCATATGAGGTTCTTTCCAGTAAGCACTACTTGGCATCAGCAATAGTGCTTGGGTTTATTGGGTTCATATGGGGTGTATCCCGTGGTGAGGCAGTCTCTGGATGATCTTTTCTCGAATCCCTGATCCTATATTTGTCCCTTTATTTCCTCCCATGAACATTTTGTTTTTTTCTTCCAAGAAAGACTGAGGCATCCACTTTCTGGCCTTCCTTCTCTTTGAGATTGCTAAGTTCTGTGGATGGTTTCATTCTTCTGCATGCTGAGTGCCAGTTGGACCAACACCATTTATTGAGGAGACTGTCCTTTTTCCATTGAATGATTACAGCTCCTTAGTCAAAAATCAAGTGTCCATATATGTGAGGGCTCATTTCTGGATCTTCTATTCTATTCCATTGATCTAGGTGTCTATTTCTGTACCACTACCATGCAGTTTTCAGCACAATTGCCTTGTAATATAGCTTGAGGTCAGTGATAGTGATTCCCTTAGATGTTTTGTTTTTGAGGATGGATTTAGCTATTCTATGTCTTTTTATTTTGTTATTCCAGACGAAATCGCACATTGCTCTGTCCAACTAAATGAAGAACTGGATTGGTATTTTGATGGGGATTGCATTGAATCTGTAGATTGCTTTTGGTAAGATGGCCATTTTTAAGATGTTGATCCTTCCAATCCATGACCATGGGAGATCTTTCCATTTTCTGAGATCTTCCTTGATTTCCTTCTTTAGAGGTTTGAAGTTCTTGTCATACAGGTCCCTCACTTGCTTAGTTAGAGTCACACCAGGTATTTCATATTTTTTGTGACTAATGTGAAGGGTATCTTTCCCTACTTTCTTTCTCCACATGTTTATCCTTTAAGTAGAGGAAGGCTACTGATTTGTTTGAGTTAATTTTATTTCCAGCCACTTTGCTGAAATTGTTTATCAGCTGTAGGAGTTCTCTGGTGGAATTTGTGGGGTCACTTACGTACACGATCATGTCATCTGCAAATAGTGATGTTTTTACTTCTTCCTTTTCAATTTGTGTCCCTTTGATTTCTTTTCGCTGTCTAATTGCTCCGGCCAGGACTTCCCGTACGATGTTGAATAGGCAGGGGGAGAGTGGGCAGCCTTGTCAAGTCCCTGATTTTAGTGGGATTGCTTCAAGTTTCCAACCATTAAGTTTGTTGGTTTGCTGTATATAGCTTTTATTATGTTTAAGTATGGGCCTTGGATTCTTGTTCTTTCCAAGACTTTTAACATGAAGGGGTGTTAAATTTTGTCAAATGCTTTCTCAGCATCTAGTGAGATGACCATGTGTTTTTTTTTTTTTCTTTGACTTTGTTTATATGATGGATTACATTGATGGATTTCTGAATATTAAACCATCCCTGCATCCCAGGGATGAAGCCTACTTGGTCATGGTGAATGATCGTCTTGATGTATTCTTGGAATCGGTTTGCAAGGATTTTGTTCAGTATTTTTGCATCAATGTTCATAAGTATTATTGGTTTGAAGTTCTCTTTCCTTTTAGGGTCTTGGTGTGCTTTAGGAACGAGGGTTATTGTAGCCTCAAAAAATGAGTTAGGTAGAGTTCAATCTGATTCTATTTTGTGGAATAGCTTAGAGAGTATTAGTCTTACTTGGTCAATAAATGTTTGATAAAATTCTGAACTGAACCCATTTTTTTTTGGTTGTGAGGCTTTTGATGACCGCTTCTATTTCTTTAGGTGTTATGGGATTATTTAGATGGTTTACCAGGTCCTGGTTTAACTTTAGTATCTGGTATCTGTCTAGGAATTCATCCATTTCCTCCAATATTCCAGCCTTGTTGAGTATAGGCTTTTATAGTAGGATCTGCTAATTTTTTTGAATTTCCTCAGTTTCAGTAATTATGTCTCCACTTTCCTTTCTTATTTTGTTAATTTGGATACTCTCTCTTTGCCCTCTAGTTATTTTGGCTAAGAGTTTATCAATCTTGTAAATTTTCTCAAAGAACCAGCTCCTAGCTTTCTTGATTTTTGAATGGTTCTTTTTGTTTCTATATGGTCTATTTCTGTCTATATTTGTTTATTTCTTGCCATCTACTCCTCTTGGGTGTATCTGCTTCCTTTTGTTCTAGATATTTCAACTGTGCTGTCAGGTTGCTAGTGTATGCTCTCTCTAGTTTCTTTTTGGAAGCACTCAGAGCTATGAGTTTTCCTCTCAGTTCTGCTTTCATTGCATCCAATAGGTTTGGGTATATCCTGTTTTCGTTTTCATTGAATTCTAGAAAATCCTTAATTTCTTTCTTTATTTCTTCTATGACCCTGCTATTGTTTAATAGAAAATTGTTTATTTTCCATGTGTATATGGGCTTTTGTTGTCTTTGTTGTTATTAAAGACCAGCCTTAGATCATGGTGATCTGAAAGGATGCATGGGAGTATTTTAATCTTCTTATATCAATTGAGGCTCATTTTCTGACCAATTATGTGTTCAATTTTCAAGAAGGTGCCGTGAGGTGCTGAGAAGAAGGTGTATTCTTTTGTTTTAGGATGATATGTTCTGTAGATATCTTTTAATTCCAGTTGGTTCATAATCTCTGCTAGTTTTACAGTGTCCTTGTTCAGTTTCTCTTTCCATGGTCTGTCCATTGGTGAGAGTGGGGTATTAAGGTCTCCCACTATAATTGTGTGGGGTAAAATATATTTTTGAGCTTTAGTAAGGTTTCTTTTATGAATATATGCTTCTGTATTTGGAGCATATATGTTAAGAATTGAGAGTTCCTCCTGACAGATTTCCCCCATAATGAGTAAAAAGTGTTCTTCCTTATCTTTTTTGATAACTTGTGGTTGAAAATTTACTTTATTCAATATTAGAATGGCCACTCCAGCTTGCTTCTTGGGCCCGTTTGCCTGGAAGTTTTTTCCCCACCCTTTACTCTGAGATAGTGTCTGCCTTTGTCTCTGAGATGATTTTCTTATATGCAGCAAAATGCTGGGTTTTGTTTATGTATCCAATCTGATAGCCTATATCTATTTATTGGGGAGTTGAGTCCATTCATGTTAACAGATATCAAGGAATAGTGGTTGCTGTTTCCTGCTATTATTGCTTTTGTAGGTTGAATTGTGCCTGTGTGTCTTCCTGGTTCCCTGGATCAAGCAGGGCAGGGGCGCACTTTCTGCACGCTTGGCAGAGATCTCTCTGCCCCCTGGCTACTCGGAATGCCTTCTCACCAGGTTTGTGTCCCTGGATCTCCCTATTTATTAAATTCTAAGAGACCCTTAATTTACACAATGGAGTGCCACTACTCAGTTATTAGAAACAATTACTTTATGAAATTCCTAGGCGAATGATGGAATTAGAAACTATCATCCTGAGTGAGGTAACACAGTCAGAAAAGAACACACATGGTATGTGCTGACTGATAAATGAACACTAGCCCCAGAAAGCTCTGAATACCCAAGAAACAATTCACAGACCATATGCAGCTCAAAAAGAAGCCAGGCCAGAATGTAGTTGCTTCAGTCCTTCTTAGAAGGAAAAGACAAAAAAAAAAAAAAAAAAAAAAACACCCACAGGAGGAAATGTAAAGTCAAATAGAGGAGCATCGATAGAAGAAAAGATCATTCAGAGACTACTTCACCTTGGCATCCACCCCATATGCACCTAACAAATCCAGGCACTATTGCTAATATGAAGAAGTACTTATTGGCAGGAACCAGATATGGATGTTTTCTCAGATATCTACCAGAGTCATACACATATACTTGAGGATGCTTATAGCTAACCATCCAACTTAACATGGGGACTCCAATGAAAGAGGTAGAGAAAGGACTGAACAAGTTGAAAGGGTTTGAAACCTCATGGGAAGAATAACATCATCAACCAGCCAAACACTTCAAACTCTCATGGACCAAAACACCAACCACTGAGCACACATTGAGAGACCCATGGCTCCAGTTGCATATGTAGCAGAGGATAGCATTCTCTGGCATCAATGGGAGAAGCGTCTTTTGGTACAATTCAGGTGTGTTTTCCCAGTGTATGAGAATGCCAAGGCACTGATGTGGAGAGGGTGATTGGGAGAGGGAGCATCTTCATGGAAGTAAGTGGAGGGGGAGGGAGAATGGGAGTGGGGAAGAATGGAATAACATTTGAATGTAAGTAGAACAAATACCCAGTTAAATAATTTAAAGAAGAAAAAGAAAACCTTAGGCCTAGGTATGGTATTACATATCTTTAATCCCAGGAGACAGAGGCATGCTTTTATCTGTGTTTAAGGACAGCCTCGAACATAGCAAGTTCTAGTTTAAAACAAGTGTAAATCCAGGCATAGTGGTACATACCTTTATTCCCATGATTGAGGAAACAGAGCCATGCAGACCTCTGAGTTCAAGGTCAACCTACAAAGCAAGTTCCAGGACAGCCATGTTTAGGCAGTGGAGGGGTTGGAAAACAGAACGCTGGCAATAGACTAAAGAAGGCTATGTTTCACTCCCTAATAACCAGCAGAACTCAGTATTTTTGTTCATGTATTTCTGGAATTAGAGTCAAGAAGAAAAGGAACTCCTGGGACAATTGATGCTGGTTAGTTGGAGCTAAGAACTTAGCAGTAATTAAGAAGAAACAAGCATCACTGATGTAAAATCTTATGGGATATGTTTTCTAAGCACAGAGAAGCTGTGTTCCAGAAAAAAAAAACAAAATTGTACCTATTGCTGCAGCTGGAGTTAGGAATGTTCAAGTATCTTTGAGATGGTACTGTTTTTGAAGGCAAGATGGTATCCTACAATGCAGCTGATTTTTGATACTGTGAAGAACTAGTAGAGAACATTAGGGAAGGAGCATCCTCAGTTGCAGTTGATGACCTAGGACTTAAATAATCATGCAAAGAAGTTGAGGCTGGGCACCATAAAGGGAGCCTATGAGAGGATTTTGGTGAATCCTAGTTGCAGCAGAAGAACCCATCAAGAACAACAAGCAGGAGTAAAGTGGAGTCAACTAGAATGCTACAGCTGGAGAAGTGATTTAAGCCACTGGAGGAACCTGGAAGGTAATGTGTGAATCACAGATATTGGAATGAGAAATTATAACATTGAAGCTGACCCCAAGGAGGGTAGCAGTAACCCAGATCATAGAGCTCTACCTGCATCCAAGGTGGCAAGCTTCAGTCAGAGATACTCTGGTCAGTTAATACTAGAGATAACCAGCTGGCAAGAAGAAATAGCAAGAAAATAAGATACACACACACACACACACACACACACACACACACACAAAACACAACCCAAAACACAATTAGGCACTGTGAAAACCCAGTTCTCTCACCACATAGATCCCTGGATACCCTAACACACCAGAGAAGCAAGATAATTACCTAAAATCCCACCTCTTGAAATGATAGAGGGCCATGAGGAGGATATAATTAACACCCTTAAAGAATATACAAAAGACAGGCGAACAGGTAGAAGCACTTAAATAGCAAACAAACAAATACCTAAAATATACAGTAAAATACAATCAAGCAAGTAAAGGAATTGAATGAACTAGAACAAGACATAAAAATGGAAATGGAAACAATGAAGAAAACATAAAAGTGAGGCAACCCTGGAGAAGGGCAACTTAGGAAAGAGATGAGCAGCTGTAAATTCAAGTATCACCAACACATCTGTCATATTGTTAGGAGTGACACATTCCCTAGATTGCTACAAAACCATAACTCTAGATAACTTATCTTAACCCCAGTTGATAACACTGCATTTATTTGTGGTACTCAAATCTACTTGCAACTCCCTCCGATTTGGTCAACAATCTGCATGCTTGGAATTCTCTTCCCCAATTTGGAGGTAATATATGGAGACAAGCCCCTTTTAATTATACTTATGGACTCAATAGTTGGCCTACTCAATATTTCTTAATATCTGTTAACATAAATGGACTCAATTCCCCAATAAAGAGAAATAGACAATCAGACTGGATACATAAACAGAATCCAGCATTTTGCTGCATATAGTAAAGTCATCTTAGAAACAAAGACAGACACTATTCAGAGTAAAAGGCTGGAAAAAACCTTCCAAGCAAATGGCCCCAAGAAACAAGCTGGAGTAGCCATTATAATATAGAATAAAGTAGATTTTCAAGAAAAGTTATCAAAAAATAAGAAAGGAAAATTTTTACTCATTACAGGAAAAATTTATTAGGAGGAACTCTTAATCCGTAACATATATGTTCCAAATACAAGACCACCCAATTCATACTAAAGTTCAAAACACACTTTGCACCACACACAAAATTAGTGGGAGACTTCAACACCCCACTCTCATCAATGAACAGATCATGGAAACAGAAACTGAACAAGGACACAGTGAAATTAGCAGAGATTATGAACCAATTGGAATTAATAGACATCTACAGAACATTTCACCCTAAAATAAAAGAATACACCTTCTTCTCAGCACCTCATGCACCTTCTCTGAAGTTGGCTATATAGTTGGTCACAAAATAAGCCTCAATAGATATAAGAAGATTGAAATACTCCCATGCATCCTATCAGATCACCTTGGACTTTGACTGGTCTTTAATCAAAGCAAAAAAAAAAAAAAAAAAAAAAAAAAAAAAAAAAAGCCCATATATATATATAGAAGCTGAACACTGCTCTCCTCAAAAATAGGATGGTCAAAAAAGAAATAAAGAAAGAAATTAAGGGTTTCTAGAATTTAATGAAAATGAAAGCACAATATACCCAAACCTATGGGACGCAGTGAAGGCAGTAAAAGAGGAAAACTCATAGCTCTAAGTGCTTCCAAAAAGAAACTGAAGAGAGCATACACTAGCAGATTGACAGCACAGTTGAAAGCTCTAGAACCAAAAGAAGCAGATACACCCAAGAGTATTAGATGGCAAGAAATAATCAAACTCAGAGCAGAAATTGACCAAATAGAAACCAAAAGAACCATTCAAAGAATCAACAAAACCAGGAGCTGGTTCTTTGAGAAAATTAACAAGATGATAAACCCTTAGCCAGACTAACTAGAGGGCAAAGAGAGAGTATCCAAATTAACAAAATCAGAAAATAAAGTGGAGCCATAACAACTGAAACTGAGGAAATTCAAGAAATCATCAGATCCTACTACAAAATCTTATACTCAACAAAACTGGAAAATCTGGAGGAAATGGATGAATTCCTAGACAGATACCAGATACTAGAGTTAAACCATTACCAGGTAAACCATCTAAATAATCCCATAACACCTAAAGAATTAGAAGCAATCATCAAAAGCCTCCTAGGGAAAACAGCCCAGGATCAGATGGGTTCAGTGCAGAATTCTATCAGACATGTATTGACAACCTAATACCAATACTCTCCAAACTCTTCCACAAAATCGAGTCAGAAGGAACACTACCCAACTCATTTTTGAGGCCAAAATAACCTTCATTTTGAAACGACACTAAGATCCTACAAGAAAAGAAAACTTCAGACCAATCTTCCTTATGAACATTGATACAAAAATACTCAACAATATTTTTGCAAACCAAAATTAAACATTAAAACAATCATTCACCATGATCAAGTAGGCTTCATCCTTGGGATGCAGGGATAGTTTAATATATGGAAATCCATCAGCATAATCCACCATATAAACAAACTCAAAAAAATAATTCACATGGTCATCTCACTAGTTGCTGAGAAAACATTTGACAAAATTCAACACCACTTCATGTTAAAAGAATTCTTGGAAAGAACAAGAATCCAATGCTCATACCTAAACATAATAAAAGCAATATACAGCAAACCAATAGCCAACATCAAACTTAATGGTGAGAAACTTGAAGCAATCCCACTAAAATCAGGAAATAGACAAGCCTGCCCACTTTCCCACTACCTACTCTCAACATAGTACTAGAAATCCTGGCCGCAGCAATTATACAGCGAAAGGAAGTCAAAGATATACAAATTGGAAAGGAAGAAGTCAAAATATCACTATTTTCAGATCATATGATAATGTTCTTAAGTGACCACAAAAATTCCACCAGAGAAGTTTTACAGCTGATATACAACTTCAGCAAAGTGGCTGGAAATAAAATTATCTCAAACAAATCAATAGCCTTCCTCTACTCAAAGTATAAACATGCTGAGAAAGAAATTAGGGGAAAGAAACCCTTCACAATAGTCATAAACAATATGAAATACCTTGATGTGACTCTAACTAAGCAATTGAAGGTCCTGTATGACAATAACTTCAAATCTCTGAAGAACATTGAAGAACATCTCAGAAGATGAAAAGATTATAAGGACCAACATTGTAAAAATGGCCATTTTACCAAAAGCAATCTGTAGATTCAATGCAATCTCCATCAATATTCCAACTCAATTCTTCATAGTGCTGGAAAAAACAATTTGCAAATTCATTTGGAATAACAAAAAACCTAGAATATCAAAATTCACCCTCAACAACAACAAAAAAAAATCTTTGGGAATCACCATCCCTGACCTCAAGCTATATTACAAGGCTATTGTCTTAAAAACCATATGGTACTGGTACAGAGATAGGCAGGTTGATCAATGGAATAGAATTGAAGATCCAGAAATGAACCCTGACACATATGGTCACTTCAGTTTTAACAAAGGATCTGAAAACATTCAATGGAAAAAGGACAGCCTTTTCAACAAATGGTGTTGGCTCAACTGGCACTCAGCATGCAGAAGAATGAAAATAGACCCTTTCTTATGTTCTTGTTCAAAGCTCAAGTGCAAGTGTATCAAAGATTTCCACATAAAACCAGGTACACTGAAATTATTAGAAAAGAAAGTGAGGAAAACCTTAGAACACATAGGCACAGGAGAAAATTTCCTGAACAGAACACCAATGGCCTGTGCTCTAAGTCCTAGGATCAAGAAATGGGACTTAATGAGATTGCAAAGTTTCTGTAAGGCTAAGGACACTGTCAAGAAAAGAAAATGGCAGCTAACATATTTGAAAAAGATCTTTTCCAACCCAATATCTGATAGAGGTCTAATATCCAATATATCCCAAGACTGTTTAGAATTTATTTCCATGTTACATTCTGTTCTATATGTACTTTATGGTTATGGTAAGTAGTGGGATTTCAATGCATGCTGTTAAGCCTCTAAAAGAATTGCCAAAATACTTTAAAAAATCTGTACATGTATCTTTCTTCTTTAAATAAAGTTTTAAGAAAAAAAAGAAATATCTCAGGAGTCCAATTTAATTGAGACTGCTGGTCCTTTTGCATGGTCACCCTCCTCAGTTTCCTCCACTTTTTTCTAATTTAACCACAGACATCAACAGCTTCTGTTGGTTGGTTGGGTGAAAATATCTGCATCTGGGTCTTTTGTAGGTCAATCATGATAGGTCCCTTGTGGTGAGCTCTCCATAACCTCAGTAATATTACCAGTTCTTGGGGCCTCCCATTGACCTTGGTCCCCTTTTGAGGAGGAGTCAAACTGTTGTCCTATAAAGCTGTTCTCCTAGGGGAACTGTGGACTGTGGTTTTTGTTTCCCTGACTGAGGCTAAACTCCAGTGAGACTTTCAGTCTTTTGGGTCAGTTGCTCTGTAAGCCAAAGAAACCCTGGGAGTTCTTCAGACTGAGCTGTAGGTTGTCTTGTTGCCTTGTGTACTGCTGGGATCTCTTCAAGCTGTGTTGTCCTGTGTGCAGTGGGTCTTCTGGGATGTTTCAGCAATGATGTCGAATGTCCTGGATGCAGCAGATCTGGTATGCTCAGGCTATAGTCTCTTGCAGGTAACAGACTAGTTAGCAGTTTGTCCCAGCAGAAAGGGCCAGGCAGAAGGGTGAGATGGCCTTTTTAACTGTTAATCCTACCTCTCCATGAGCATGGGAGATCTTCATAAATTCTGGTCTCTTCTTCAGTAGCTTTTTGTGGGGACTTGAGATTCTTGTCCTATAGATCTATCACTTGACTGGTTAGAATTAAACAAGATGTTTCATATTATCCATGGCTATCATGAAGGATGTTGCTTTCCTAATTTCTACCGATTTTGCAGTTAATTTTGTTTCTAGCCAGTTTGTGGAAGCTGTAGGAATTCTTTGGTAGAATTTTGGAGATTGCTTATACATACTATCATATCTTCCACAAATAGCATTACTTTGATTTCTTTCTTTTTGTATCTTCTTGATCTCATTTACTTGTCTGATTGCTCTTACTAGAATTTTAAGTACTCTATTGAAAAGATAGGGAGAGAGTGGGCAAACTTGTCTCCTCTCAGAGTTTACTAGAAGTGCTGTAAATTTCTCTTCACTTATTGGATTGTAGCGATTGGCTTGCTGTCTATTGCTTTGATTATGTTTAGTTATATTCCCTGTATTCCTGACTTCTGTAGTACCTTTAACATAAAGCAGTGTTGATCTTATCAAAGGCTTTTTTTATCATCTAATGGGATACTTATGTGATTTTTTTCTTTCAGTTTGTTTACATGGTGGATTACTTTGATGGGTTTTCATATATTGAACCATCCCTGCATCCCTTGGGGGAAGCCTACTTAATCTTCATTGATGATATATTTGATGTGTTTCTGGATTTGCTTTGTGAGTATTTTATTGAATATTTTTGCATTACTATTCATAAAAGAAATTGGTGTAAAATTTTCTTTCTTTTTTGAGTCATTGTGTGAATTAGATATCGAGGTGACTGTGCCATCATAGAATGAGTTTGTCAGTGTTCTGTCTGTTTCTTCTTTGTGGACTAGTTTAAAATGTATTGGTCTTAGCTCTTCCTTAAATATCTGGTAGAATTCTGCACTAAAACCATCTGGTCCTGTGCTTTTTGTTGTTTTGTTGTTGGGATACTTTTAGTGATTGTTTCTATTTCTTTAGAAATTATGGGGATGTTTAAATACTTAACCTCATCTTGATTTAACTTTGGTAAGTAGTATCTATTTTAAAAATCATCTCCTTCATTAAGATTTTCTAGTTTTGTTGAGTACAGTCTTTTGAAGTAAGAACTAATTATTTTTTGAACTTCTTCAGTGCCTGATGCTATGTCTCAATTTAATTACTGATTTTCATTTGGATTCTCTCTCTCTCTCTCTCTCTCTCTCTCTCTCTTTCTCTCTCTCTCTCTCTGTGTGTGTGTGTGTGTGTGTCTGTGTGTGTGTGTGTGTCAAGGCTATGTGTTATCTCTCAAATAAGAGCTATAAGAAAAAAATTAGTTATGAAAATGTATGTGTCATTTACCAAAACAATTGTAATTATGAATGCATGACAGCTGGGCTACCCTCTGTAAACCTGACATAAAGTATGCATGAGATACAAGGGGGATGAAGGGGATGAAAATATGTGTGACAAGAGGTGAGACAGAGAATCAAGATATGGTATTCTCCAGGGGCCACCTGTAGTACTCTGAGGATGTTTCACTAATTGATGGGACAAATGCTCACATTGTCCTTTTCTGTTCAGAACCGTGTGGCTACCTTTGTCCTGTGGGATCTTGTTCCAGTAACTCCATGAGAGTCTCTGGGTAAGTGCAGCCTCTGCTGCTTTAACCACTGGGTCTGGGTCATATTGGAAGCGTGGGAATAAAGCCCAACAGGAGATGAAGTCTCAGACTTCAGCCTGAATTTGTGATAAAGATGCTCAGAGATGCTCACCCCTGAGATTAAAGCCCAATAGCTCTGTGGGATGTGTGAATTCCAGCCTGAGATCTCAGAGACAGATTCATCATTATGGTGGTTCATAGGATGAACCCATCCAGCAACAAACCATGGTGCAGGGCATGGAAAATTGTGAGAGAGAAATTCTCTTCTCAGTGAAAACAGCTCTCTCAGAACAAAGGAACTCAGGTAGAGGAGTGATTTCTGCACTTCTACATTTTCACTCTGGGGGCTTTCAACCAGTTCTCAATCAAGAATCAACATTCCAAACAGGGACTATTTGCTCCATGTGGTCCCATAAGCACTTAAGTGGTTGTCAGTGAGAATCACTCAATGAGTTTAGTTTCAATGCATTTCACATATGGACGACATGAAGAGTTTATAGGATTTTACAAAGGACACAATTAACATATATAACTTAATCCAACGTATTGTACTGATGCAGATGCTGGATAACAGCATTTTCCAGTATCATAAAGACCACAATTAAGGTCGGGTCCTTATAAAAGTTACTGCTGTGTACCTAACTACATCATCAATTTGATAAATTTTCTTGTCCTACACTACAATAGACCTTAAATATTTGTCACTATTGGTCCCCTGCACACAAACAACTTTATTTATTATAAGGAATTATTAACTCTTCCAATGTTAACTTAAGGTGTTAACTGTCCTGTCACATATCTAGGATCCATATTTACTTGTACAATAGAATTGACAACTGTACATTTATTCAAAAGGTATTACTTTGGATACATTTCAATACTTCCAGGTTGTGTATGGTTTCTTTTTAAAATTAGACTTATTTATTTTAATTTTATTTAGAGTAATACTGAGCCAAGGGTGGTCCTGGTGGAGACAGAGTAACAAGGTTTCTGCCCCTGGGACAAAGCCCATGTGCTCTAGATTCTTGTATGTTTATACAACCGTGGGGAAAATGTGGTATCATTAATGTAAACACTAGGTTGAGAACTTCAAGTTGTTCTTTAAATTGTATGCATGTGCATGTGTATCCGTGAATATGACTCATATGCACATATGTGTGTGTGTACATGGGTGTGCTTGTATCAGTGGATATGTGTGTGTGTGTGTGTGTGTGTGTGTGTGTGTTGCCACAGGCATTTCTGATGCCTATGACATTCAAATTTTCAAAAACTAGACTTATACTCAATTTTGAGCCATGATATGGAGGCTAGAATTCAAACCTAATTGTTCTCCAAGAACAGCATGTGCTGTTAAATGCTAAGTCATCTCAGAATCTCAAACACAACAGTATAAAGAATCAGAATGCAAATACAATTTCAAACATTTTGATACTATCTCATATGCTGTAGGAACTCTTTTCTTTTATTAGATACTCTCGGTGTTTACCTTTCAAATGTTATCCCCTTTCCCCCTGCTTCCCTCCCCCTCCCCCTTTAATTGTCTCTATAAAGGTGCACCCTCTCACAATCACCCTCTACACCTCAGTGCCTTGACATCCCTCTACACTGGGAAAACATGCCCTCACTGGACCAAAGGTCTCTTCTCCCATTGATGCCAAATATTACTATCTTCTGCTACATATGCAACTGGAGCCATGGGTCTCTCCATGTTTCCTCAATGGTTGGTGTTTTAGTCCGTGGGAATTCTGGAGGGTTTGGTTGGTTGATAATATTCTTCCCATGAGGTTGCAACCACTTTCAGCTCCTTTAGTCTTTTTTCTAGCTCTTTCCCTGGCGTCCCCTTGTTCAGTCCCATGGTTAACTACAAGCATGCTCAGCCTTATTTGTACGGCTCTAGCAGAGCTCCTAAGGAGGCATCCCTATCTGGTTTCTGCCAGTAAGTACTTCTTGGCATCAGCAATAGTGCTTGAGTTTAGTGACTGCATATGGGATGGATCCCTAGGTGAGGCACCTTCTGAGTGATCTTTTCTTTTATCCCTGCTCCTCCATTTGACTTTGTATTTCCTCCCATGAGTATTTTGTTTTCTTTTCTATAAAGGACTGAGGCATCCCCATTTTGGCCTTCCTATTTTTTAAGCTTCATAAGGTCTGTGAATTGTTTCTTGGATATTGGGTATTCAGAGCTTTCTGGGGCTAGTATCTGCTTATCAGTGAGTGCATACCATGTGTGTTCTTTATAACTGGTTTACCTCACTCAGGATGATAGTTTATAGTTTTATCCATTTGCCTAGGAATTTCATAAAGTCGTTGTTTTTAATAGCTGAGTAGTACTCCATTGTAGTACTCCATACTTTTTGTATCCACTCCTCTGTTGAAAAACATCTGGGACCTTTCCAGCTTTTGGCTGCTCTGAACATGTTGGAGCATGTGTCCTTGTTATATGTTGGATAGTCTTTTGGGTATATGCCCAGGAGTGGAATAGCTGAGTCTTCAGGTGATACTATATTCAATTTTTTGAGGAACCACCATACTGATTTTCAGAGTGGTTGTACTAGCTTGCAAGTCCAACAGTGGAAGAGTGTTCTTCTTTCTCCACATCCTCACCAGCATCTGCTGTCATTTGAATTTTTGATCTTAGCCATTGTGCCTGGTTTGAGATGGAATCTCAGGCTTGTTTTGATCTGCATTTTCCTGATGACTAGGGATGTTGAAAATTTCTTTATGTGCTTCTTGGCCATTTGAAGGCTGAGCTGTAGGCCTTCTTAGTGGTGTGAGTACATGTGGGAAGAGAGTATTAGTGGAACTAGCTGAGCATGACTCGAGGGGATGGTCACTTAGTAGTCCCATGGTTTCAGAACAGTAATACAACGATGTATGCATGCAGACAATAAAACTTGAGAGTCACGTGTTTTCTAGCCATTGTCGCTTAAGGTGTCTGACTATTCTTTTAAAGGACCTGAGTTCACTTCCCAGCTCCCCATGGCATATAACAATCACTTCAGTTCTAGTTCTATTTAAAGCCTTGTTGTTGTTTCTGTGGTTCCTACTTTACTTTCCATCTAACAGATAACAATCACCTCAATTCTAGTTTTTAATATTCAAAGCATTATTATTGCCTCTGAGGTTCCTACATGTATATTATTAAACAACCATATAAAGGAATATTAATAAAATATTTTTAGAAAAAATTCTACTATTTATAACGTAGGCCCAGAGAAATTTATACTATAAGTTCACCATTATTCATAAATCCTATATAATACAGTAGTTTTGAAACCAATGTTTTATTCCAAGATTATTGTTACAAATGCAGAGAGTTTTGATGGCCACAGTTGGACAGGGCCATGCAGAAGGAATGACAAATGGCTTTAGAACCAATGAAATATGACCCACTAGTTAGCACATACACTATGGGTACATCGTAATTAAGACAAGGTCTGAAGGACTGTCCTGATGACTTTATGCTGTTATGAAGTTCTGCTGTTATTGCTGTCACCACTTCCATTTTAATATACGAAATGTGTGAAAACTCAAAAGGGGCTTCCCGCACCTCACTAAGCAGTACCACTTGCACTTAAATGGTAATGCTTGATCTTTTAGAGGCTGGCATAGTAATGATTCAGTCACCACCCTTGGAAAGAACTTAGAAATGTAGATCGTCAGCAAAGCCCACCACACTTTGAAAGCATCTGGAAAAAGAGGAATAGTAGTAAAGTAAAGGTGTTTTTACTACTGGCTCTGATGTAGAGATAATTAGAGAAAAATTTGAAGCTCAGAAAGACATAATTTGGCTAGTTAAGTGTGGGTGTTTTTCTTTTTTTACCTTTAATCTTTTCTAAAGAGTTCATTAGCTATCTCTGCTCTGTTCTAGTCTCTTCCATTTCCTCATTCCATTTTTACTTCCCAGTCTCCAATAATATGTCCACATTCTTACACATCCCTCCCCACACCCTGACAGGCCTTCACACTCCCTGGGGTCTCAAGTTTCTAAAGGTTTAGGTGCCTTTTAACAACTTGCTTGTCTGTGCTATACAATATTATTTCTGTAAAGCTGTTGGGAACATAGGTTTTTATATTCATTTAGTACAAAAAAATCTAAAACATAATTTCATACAGCCTGAAAGACATTTCTGGGCCATATAAGCCATGGGAGAAAGAGAATAGTTGTCAGAACATTGTTAGTTCCACCCATATGTATATACATGTGTACAGCTTGTGTGAGAGTATATTGGAAATGCCTTCTTTCCACATTCAAGCATATATATATATACATATCTATATATGTATACATGTGTGTGTGAATGCATCTATGTGTGTATTTATCTATGCATTTATGTAAATATGTATCTATGTTCTCTGTATCTATGTGCCTGTGTATTTATGTATATGTGTATTATTTATATATGTATAAGTGTATTTGTGTATAGGTATATATTTATATTTATACATGTATGTGTATATGTGTGTGTGTGTCTGTGTGTATCTATGTGAAAATTTTGTTTGCGAGTGTGTTGGAACTTTATTCCATACATTGTATCTACATGTATGAATATATGTAAATTTTGTTTGGATGTGTGTTGGAGCTTGCTTCTTCCAGTAACTGTGTGTATAGATAGATATATGTATATTATGAATGAAATGCTTGGAGCCTGCTTCTTAGAACTTCGTTCCATCTGCTCACCAGTACTTGTGTAAATGTGTGTAAGAGCATACATGTGCATATGAGAAGTGCTTGGAACCTTTTTGTGGAAGAATTGCTCCAGCCATCTAATGAGTGAATATGTATATGTTTGTTGGTATGTCTGCCCATACACTTGTCAGTATGTCTGTTGCTGGACCTTGTCATTATTCAACCATTCTGTGTTTGTGTGTATGTATATATGTGTGTGCATGTGTGTGTGTGAGTGTGTATGTAGGCATGTGCTGTGTTTGTGTATGTGTGCGTGTGTTTGATCCCCCCTTATCTTTGCTAATTGCTGGCTGCCAAAACAATCAGCCCCATTCGCTGCTCTCAGCACTCACCCACCAGTGTCTGCCTGCCTCGGGATACCTTGTTGTGTCAAAGCTTATCTTTGTCACAGAGTTTTATAAGTTCCATATATTGAAAAGGTTGGTTCAACACACTAAGGTGTCCTTGTCAATTTCTTAACTTTGTGTTTAATGGTACACTTAAAGTTGAGGGTTCTCAGGTGAAATGTATGAAGATAAACCCAGCCATCTCTACGCATATCTCATCTTTTTTTGTAGGTTCCGGTAATTCTCGCATCTTAGTAGAGCAATGAAAAGCAGAATGACAGCATAAAGTCTTAACCATGATCTTCTATATTTTCAAAAATTACATAATTATAAGTTGATTATGAGAATAAATAAGTTCAGGAAATCTGGAGCCTAGAAGAGACCATCTGATCCTTTGTAGCTATTGGTACAAGAGGTTGTTAGTAGTAGTTTCTGGGTGTAGGTATTGAATAAGTTCCTCTAGAAGTGAAGGACAGTATTTTAATTGCTGAGACATCAATTCATATTCTGAAATATTCTATCCATGTATTGATAAAAATATTTCTCTCTCTTTTATGTTCCTAGAAGAATTCATGTAACTCTTAGGATGGAGCAAAACCTGGCAGAGAAAGAATGGTGTAGAATATTCTAGAAGATTAGAGGAGACAATGTAGACCTCAGTAGGTACATCATTAGAAGAAACAGTGAGAGTCATTCCAAAAATAGTCACAGTAATGTAATCTAATATTTGGTGATTATGAACCAACTCTACATGTGTCAGTTAGATTTTATAAAATGTGAGTATGGGAAGATGATTTCTCCCTGATCATTTGAAGAGAATTTTTGTCTGGTCTAAACAGTATTGTGTAACATTTGGGAACAAAGATGCAGCCCAGCATTCCTGCACTGGACGCCAATATGGAGAAGATCTCCACAGCCACCATGAACTTGCCTTTGGTGCTATGGTAAACAGGGAGAAAAGTGACCCACACACTGCAGAACACCATCATGCTGAATGTCATGGACTTGGCTTCATTGAAGGTGCCAGGCAGGTTTCTGGAAAAGAAAGCCAGAATGAAGCTCACAAAGGCCAGGCAGGCCAGGTATCCCAGGACACAGTGAAAGGCAGTGATGGAACCCTTGTTGCAAACAATGATGATGTGACCATGCTCAGATTGTACATCAATATCAACAGAAGGAGGAGAAGCTCCTATCCAGACTGCACATAAAATAACTTGAATGAGAGTACAGATGAGAATGATATAATTTGATACCCGTGAAAGAGAAAAGTACTTCACCATTCTTTGAGAAGCTGAAACTTTGAATGCCAGAATGACAGTAACTGTTTTGGCCAACACAGTAGAAATAGCCACAGTGAATACAATGCCAAATGTGACTTGCTGTAGGATGCAGGTGGCTGTGTTTGGATGGCCAATGAAGAGCAAGGAGCAGAGGAAACTAAAGATGAGAGATATGAGCAAGACGTAGGTGAGAGTGCGGTTGCTGGCCTTAACAATGGGAGTACTGTGGTGTTTTACAAAGATGCCAAGAACCGCAGCTGTGAGTGCAGAGAAGCACAAGGCCATTAGAGAAAGTGCCATCCCCAAGGGTTCTTCATAAGTGAGAAAAACAAGAGCTTTGGGAATGCACTGATTTTGCTCTGTATTGGGATATTGGTCCTCTGGGCACTGGACACACAAATCCACATCTAATGGAGAAAAGAACGTATTATTAGTGGAGCTTCAGCAATTTTACTGTCAGGATATTTCATTTTTTGTTAAAGATTACACACACACAATCACACTGTAGCTGTGCTCCAGCACACCAGAACAGGGCATCAGATCATATAACAGATGTTTGTGAGCCACCATGTGGTTGCTGGGATTTGAATTCAGGACCTTTGGAAGAGCTGTCAGTGCTCTTAACCATTGAAACATCTCTCCAGGATATTTCATTTAAGTATATAGAAGATGTGTTGTAATATGTGAATTTGGTTGCTGCAAACATGAGGTCATTGCTATATTAAATAATTGATTCTATTATTAAATGCTTTTATTGCCATGAGGAATAAAAGCAGCAAATATTTTTTGTTTATTTTACTACATTGTTCTGATTGTTTATCATGGGTGTATATATTTATAAGTGTGTTTACATGTAATAAGAAATATCATGAACATGAGATTAATTTAGTGATATGGGTGGAGTATGAGTCTGAGAATGAGAACTGAAGTTTATATAAAACTAATATCAATGTAACTGCAATATAAAATCATATTAAGTTTGTCCTCTTTTGACTGTAATGACACCATATTCTTGAGGCTTTATCATAAAAGTAGTAACCCAATCACTGAAAGTAAAACTCTGTATAATTCCCAGTATCCCATGTGTCAGAAATCTAATTGCCATTGTAATGAATTATTGGAAAATTGCAATAAGGGACAATATGCTTCCAAGATTTGAAGTCCTTTATATGGAACAATGCTTTTGTTGAGAGCTGATATCATGTAATTTGCTTGAGAGAATAGGAATTTAACTTGATTGTGAGGAGAATGTGTTTCTCTTAGAGAATACTTGAATTCGGTTCTCAGCACCAATATAAGGTGCATCCAAACAGCCAAGTTGAATTACTTATGTGTTTGTTTTATATAGAACTGCATAAATATCAGAAAAAAAAACAGGTAGGAGTTTGTTACCTCCTATTACAAGTTCTGGGAATAAACTAAAACCATCATAATTAGTAGTAGGAAGGGATTTAACTACTAAGCCATTTTACTAGCCATAAAAGCCTTTATGCACTTCCATTCAATTTTATAGGTTAACACAGCAAAGAAATAGATTAATGCATGTCTGCCAATTGTAATCAGTAACACCCGACTGAATAGTTATTTGACTAAAATGGACTATACACTATTCAAATACCATTTTAAAATCGAGGCTAATAAGCCGAGGAACAAAACCATGTTTTTTGTGTTCTGTTGTGGAAAATATTAAGTAGGTGCTATGTATATGAGTATTGAATGGAGTACTCCTAATTTTTACACATCATGCATCAACAGTGATATTCAATTTTCTACATTTAAAATATCATTGAATAGTTTTGTTAAAAAAGACTTCCCTAATAAAGACAAGTTTCTGTCAATTTTTCTTAAATGAATGCATGTGTTTTTTTCAAAACATCTCTTTATTATACAAAATCTCCTTTCTGATGCTTAACAGTTTCTGATAATTTTACAAACTATTATTTACCCACTTCATTAGTCTTTCAGAGGGCTAGGGTCTGGTTCCCACTAAACACATGCCATATTCTTTCTTCCATGTCCTTCTGTACTTGATTTGTGTGCATGAACTTATGTAAAGTACCTCAAGTCAATATTAATAAATGGTTTAAGGATTCCTAATCTATATAATTTGTAGAAAGAATTAATCACTAGAAAAGATCTTCTCTGGTACACAATAATCCTTGTGTTTTCTTATCAAAACTGTTTGAGAATATAACATCTACTATATTTTCAATGAGTCAATGATATATGACAAGACATATATATATATATATATATATATGTATATATATATATATATATACCTTTTTCTTTTTTAAATTTTGTTTTATTTTTACACTCCAGGTTTTATTGTCCTCCCAGTCCACACTTCAACTGTTTCACATTCCACACCTCCTCCCCACACTCCTGTCTCCATGATGTGATCTCACCCTGCAAGTATTTTCTTAATGAGGATATTTTAATTATTGTATCCTTATAATGACTAACTTAAGAAAATTATATATGTTTATAACGTTTCATTTTAGAATATCTCATTGTCCCTCTATGAGTGTAAGATGAGAATCAAGGTGAAGAGTCTATCCCTGCAAAAAATACTCACTTGTCTCATTAGAAATTTCATTTACTGGGCATGGACTACAATTAAAACAGCAAGCTGGCATTGCACTCTTCCTGAATTTTCTAAATCCAGGACCACAATCAGTACTGCAAACAGAGTTCAGCATCTAAAGAAAAATAGATGTATTGTGCTATCAGAAGTTTTAGTTGCCCCTTCAATACTATATTATATTATATAGCATGTGGTATTAATAAACTAATTTTATATATACCAACAAAAGTACCAGATTTTACTTAGTGCAGTTCATGATGACAGACATCAATATATGGAAAAGCTTTGGAAAAGTTGAATTGTTTTCTATCATTTTGAAATTCGGGAAGATGAGGTGGTTAATGTCCTGTCGAAAATAGTGCAGGGACTTAAAATTGGTTGTTGTATTTAATTCTTATCCATTTAACACAAAGTATAGTAAAAAGTCACAGAGAATCCTAATAGAGAAATTATCTTTATCAGTTTAGCCTGTCATTGTATATGTGGTGTATATTTTAAGTTTATAATTGGTGGTGGAGTACCCAAATATTGGAAGGTGGTGCATTAGAAATCATGCAGTTTAACCCGTTATGTTTTTTCCCCTACAAATCACATACTCAATTGCATTGAGTAAAAATATCAAGCCTGAAGACATTTATATAACTGTTTTGGTGCAGTTCAAATATGATATATTAATATCAAACACATGAGAATAAATACTCATAATATACCTAGAATGCATAAGAGATATTTCATTTTAAATTATCTCAAAGGGATGTTTTTTAACAATTAGTTCCTCCCCATAATGAGAAGGAATCTATACACATCATTGCTTGTCTGTATATTTTATACAAGAATTTATGGGGTTGAAAGTTTGGTTACTCAAAATGATCTTTAACAAGGAAGGAATCTGGGCTGCAGACATATCTCAGCTCTTAAAAACAATTACTACCAGTAAAGATGACAGAAATGTGATTTTAGCACCCACTGAGTGGCAAGGAGCACTTGCAAATGCTTTGAGATTTGAATAATTATCTCCCATCCATAAATAACATACATGCAGATGTTGCACAAATATACATCCAGAAGAAAAACACACCCATACCCACAATAAACAATAAAAACAACATATAGTTCATAGGGTATCAAACATTTCATAAAATGTTAATATACAGTTAGCTAGACATGTTGTAAATTTAGGTAAAGAGGCATTGCAATCACATAATAAAAAACATTTACTTCATTATGTTAAATTTACAATGAATAGGCATCTTTGAGCATCTTTTGAAGAGGTTCAACATAAGACTGGAAAACACTCTGTAGTACTAAGAAGACTAATAGTGTGTTGCTGACTTTACTTTAAATAATATCAAACTGTATTCTAAAATCATTTATGTTAGTGTTAAAGACAAGATACAGGTTTGGATATGATACAAATACATTTTATGAATGTTAGAAATACTCAGGAAATTACAAAATATTAAATAAAGAAACATGGATGAGGAAGGTAGAAATTGTTCTTTCGCATGGCAGTCATCACAGTTTACCAGTTTCAGGGAAGATTGGATGCACACTCTTGATGTGATTTACTGCTGTGTACATTAAATTAGTACAGGTAGAGAAAACTCACCTGTGTACTTCCTGTTGCCCACTCTATCATATCTTCAGATAAATGTAGCTGTTGACCATTTGGAAAATATGGACTAAACATTCCTATTTTAACTTTAAGTCCATGGCCCTGTGGGAAATTCCAAATGTAGAAAATGTCATACTCTTCCTGCAGTTTGTCTCTTTGATTCATATTCACTCTGTCCCCAGCAGGATTAGTGAAGTGGGTCGTTCTCAGGGAGGAGGACAGCTGAAAGATAGACAGTATACTAGAGTATTCCTCCTTACAGTAAGAAAATATACTCTTATTTCAATTCTAGGCTATTTTATTTACAGTACACAGGAGAAAACTCTCAGTACAAGTAATGGGATGAACAAAAAAGTATACATTTACTATTATTTTACATCTCTAATAGAAAATCACCAAAAATATGCATGTAGATAGCAAACATATATTTGCAATATAAAATATACAGAAACAAGAAACACAGAGAGACTCACATCATTATAGATATACACATAGCAGAAGCACACACTTATTTACACAAACAAACAAATACATGCCCATACTCACAATAGAAATTAAAAATACACATGGAGGCATAATTTTCATTAAAAAGTAAAATAGAATCAAAAACACACAAAACAATTACCCAGACACCCTGCGCCACACACCACATGCAAACACATGCACAGAGAAACACATAGGTAGACATACATATGTAATGACACCCAATGAAATTAAAATTGGCAGACAGAAAATATGATGCTCTTATATAAAAACACGCTGTCAAAACAAAACATAAATACATTAATGAAGGAATATATACAAAATACGGTCACAAGTAGTCACATGCATTGATAAATGTACACAGGAATGTACACTTAGACAAAATCAACCATACAAAAAGTAATTAGAACATAGAAAGTTAATGATAACTACCATAGACAGATATGTACATAGAAACACAAAAGTGAGTGTGTGTGTGCATGCGTGCATGACTGTGTGTGTGATCTACTGCTCTCTCGATCTCTTTATCATCTATATCTAGATGTACACACAGATATAGATATAAACACTGATAGAGACACAGAAACATACAAATATACAGTGAGAAATACACATTCACACAACTGAGCACATAGGAAACTGAATTCATCACTGTGTCCTTTATAAAGAGACTCTCAGAGCATCAAGTAATGTCTCTATCCTAGAGTGGGACCAACATAATTGGGATCTCTAGTTAAAACCATCCCCACCAGTAATTACAACATATTTGACAATTAATGAACAATGATTTCACATTGAGTAAATTCATAAGGAAAGACTGAATTTGTTCTCAATATTAGAACATGTGTGATGACATATTGGTAATCTGTAAGAAAATTACAGTGCTACATTGACAAATTTTGCCTTCTAAATTATTCCCTTTATATTAGTATTTAATACAAACATATAGATTTATATGAACAGCAGGAAAAGTGTACATAAATAATTCTATTTTGGAAAATAGTTTTTAGTACCCTTGGTTTGGGTATTTAGGAGACTCTTAAAGGCATTGATTAAATGAAATATCAGATAATGTAGGAAGCACTACCTTTTTGCAGTCATAAATTTGTTCTTTTCCAACGTCAGTAGGGAGATTATCAACCTTTTGAAAAGTTGTTTGATGGAGTGCATGGGCAAAAGCATACACAGCATTGTATATGTTATAACTCCCTTCAGTAAAGGCCATTTCAAAACTATGCACCATTAGCCATTCTAATAAGTGATTGGATGAGCAGTTCTTCTGTGGCTTACATTTAGATACTGAGACATTACAATTAACATACATCCATTCCAGCTTTACCAGATATTCATCTAAGTATTTGGAAGGGTTCAATGTCTGGATAAATGTTTTAAAACCAGAAATTTCAGCATGGTGCTGTTCAAAAGCAAAAGTCCCACATAAGTTAGCAAATGTTAAATCTTTATGACTAGGAATGACATCCCACCATGAAGTGGTGACCCATATTCTCTGTATACCTAGAGATTCCCACATTCTAAAGCCCACAGCTAAAGTAGTGTCTGTTTCACCATAAAGAATAACAACATTTGCGGATGATGTTATGATTTGGTTGTAATACACTTCAGCTCTTGACATGTATAAATGTATATTGACTGGAATCATGTTGACAAAAGCAAAGCAAACTGTATTTTTTTCCATCTCTCTTCTCAAATAGGAGAGAAATTGGATACCTTGATCATTGTCTGAGATGGCCAACCCTACCCAGTCCCAACCGAAATGAGTTATGAAGGAGACCAGGGCAAGGGCAAGAGATGTATCCTCAGAGGCCATCTGATATAGATTGGGAAATTTTTCAGGATCACTCAGGACAGGATGAAAGGATCCATAGGTAAGATGAAGGAACTAGAACACAAGAAGCAGCGTGAGATACAATTCATTTCTAAAACTTATATAAACACATTTCTGCAGATTTCTAGAAGTCTCAGCCAGATATTATTTCTTCCCACATCACTTTATTATACAAGAACAGGCAGAAGTTCCATCAAGACTTGGAATAGGACCCTTAAACTATATAGATTGGCTCAGGCCTAGTAAGGCTATGGTAGCACCAAGAGATAACTGATTCCATGAATTCCCACCATCCCTTAATACAAACACACCTTCATACACTCACACATAAACACAAACACACACAGACATACAAACACACACTTACCTGCTGCAATAAGAAATTGCTTAGAATTATGTGAAGTGCCACAGTTGTTGCCAAATTTAGTCCTGTAAGTGCCATTCCACATGTGTTGTCATTAGTACAAATATAGTTAGGGAGAATTTCATGATTCTGTAAAGCCCAATGAGTGAGACTTTTGAATTGGGATTCCCAGTCACAAACGAATTCAGAGAATGCAAATACTAGAGACGTATTTGGCAAAAGATTGGGGCTCATGTTGATTTCATTCATGGAAAAAGCCAAAGCCAGAGCATACTTTCGGCTTTCAGTATGTGTTCTGTAAAAGGTTACTGGGTTTATAAGGACAGGAATTTACAGATATACTTTTGCAGTCAATACAAGGACAATCCTGCGCTGGACTGTATTTTACCCACTTCCTAAAGACTGAAATGACCTGTGTAATGTGGTTGAGATGATAAAGAACTGGAAATTTATAAATCCTGTAAATGTTCATGAGAGGAAACAAATGAAACACACAGTTTTTATATTCTCAAAGAGAGGGGTTTTCTTCCCTTGATTTTGAATGTTTGCTAAGAAAGTAAATAAATAGTCAAATGCTTTGACAAAATGGTAAAAATGTTCACATATTTATTTGAAATTAGTGAGAAACATATAAAACACATGGGATGTGTGAGCTTAAGTTTTTTAAATTTTTTAATTTTTTTAATGAAATTGACTGTATTGGCTAAGGCAGTGAAAAATGAGAGTTGAGTTTACAATAGTCTTCTATAGCAATAATTTAACATGTAGTTAAATTCATTTTCGTTCAGGACCAATATATTTATTATATCTTCACATAATCAATCATTCTCACCTTAAATGTTCTTTATTTCTAAAATTGTTTTTTTTTTTGTTTTGGAAAAGAGTAATTCTTGTCTATTCCAAATTATTTTAAAATATTTGACTGATAAACATCAAATATGTTACTTTGTTATTATTTTTTTAACTGATCGTTAAATATTCATATTCCAGCTAGAAACTCTATATCTGTGCGCTCGCTCTCTCTCTCTCTCTCTCTCTCTCTCTCTCTCTCTCTCTCTCTCTCTCTCTCTCTCTCTCTCTGCATATATATATATATATATATATATATATGACATTTAGGATATTCTTTATGAATACATGGAGAGAGTGCATCTTTATGAATTTCAATAACACAGTATAAAAATTTGAAACTAGTACTTGTACCACTCAATCACTAACTTTTGCATTGTAACAATAAAGAGACATATAGTACTTGACTGATCAGACTAACTTGGTGGTCTAAAATACTGTGTCTTTAAAAAATTAACAAAAGTCCACAAAATCAAATCCAAACATATTTTTATAACCAATACATCCCTTCTTTATTCTGCCCAGAGAGTGAAAAACTAAACTTTGAAAGACCTAAAAGCCAATGAATTTGAATAGATCAAAATATCAAGTTTACAGAAGACAGTTTTCTTACACCGATTCTTGATACAGCTTCAGTACATTAATGGAGACTAAATGGAGGAAACTTCTGCAGGAAAATGTTAGTCACCAACATTAGAGGCTGTAGCACATGCACTAGAAACCTACACTCTTATGAAAGGACCACCAGAAGTTTATATGGCCGTTTGTCTAAACAGACAAAGTATAGACTAATAGACAATTTATGGGGATTATTTAGATAAGATACATTGGCAACTCTGGTATGAAAACTGTTGGGTAGAGGGATATATGTGATAGATAAAATTTGAGTTGTTTCATTGCCCAGTTTCTATTTTTGTAATTCAGCGGCAGATAGAAAAAATATATGATGTGTCAATTTAAATGGCAATTGAACATTAAATTCCTAAGAGAAGTTAGAGTTATTTTTGTTTTCTAGGTTAACATCATGGGACTAAAGAACCATGGCAATGCTTTACTGCTCATTCTCAGTTGTATCAGGAAATATTCATGATGATATTTACATAGATAATACAAAAAACTTACTGTATATTAAAAATATTACTGAAATACTCCTTCTCCACAGGACCTTGTACTGCTTGAATAAAGAAGCCACATCCTGTGAACAGGTTTCTATCCTTGTATTCATTATGTTTCATACTCCAAAAGCACCTGGGATAAACAAAGCCAGCCACCATACATGGAATGTTCAGGAAAAAGAAGAGTGGAAAAAAGGTGAACATATTTCTTCCTGCTCTGGGCCTGGGCAGTATAGATTTGTAGAGCCACACAGATAAGAAAATCAGACAAGCTGAAATATATCCTTATGCACTGATATTACTGTGGCCAAGGAAGGTGCTCCATCTGCATTCACACTTCCTTTCTACACCTGTTTCGTCATCCCTAGAGGACTCTTTGACACTCTCCCCTGAGGAGCTTCATTTGATGTTCATCATGCATATGATAAACCTTGTTAATTAATATCAATTACTGTGCCATAGCTTGATGGATGACATCACACATGTTTGTGGAAATTAAGGTCTCTGGACACATTCCACTTTGTGGAAATTTGGTCCCAGTACTGACTCAAAATCTGTTTATGTGAAACCTTCAGTAGTATAAATGGATTTTCTTAGTTGATCTACCATGAGACACACATTAATGGTTCAAAAAAGACTCACAAAGTTTGATGTCATGGTTACACACTGGCCATTTTTTGTCACAATTTTCCTGGCAGGCATAAGCAGCCTTATGTTTAGAGCACTTGATATCCACTGAGAATTCAGGACAATGATACAGACGTAACAGGTACAGAATATCTAAACAGAAACTGTGCTTCTATTATCTTGGAAATAAAATATGACAAAAACAGAAATGCGCTGAATCCTGCTTAATCCAAAACTATCCTGGACATCACAGAACCAAAGTTTACTCACATATTGAATGTAAATTTTAAATATTTATCATAATTCAGAGAGAATGTCAGACCTGTCTGTCTCATTGCAAATTATTATTAACAAGAAACTAGGAAGAATATTTGAGTTTTTAAAAAATTATCTTATTTGATTTTTACACTCAAGATTTTATTTTCCTCCCAGTCCACCCTCCTACTATTCCACATCACATTGGTTAGAGTCACACCAAGGTATTTTATATTATTTATGACTATTGTGAAGGTTATTGTTTCCCAAATTTCTTTTTCAGCCTGTTTATCTTTTGAATAGAGGAAAGCACCTGATTTGTTGAGTTAAATTTATATTCAGCCATTTTTCTGAAACTGCTTATTAGCTGTGGAAATTCTCCAGTGGAATTTTTGAAATCTGTTAAGTATACTATCATATCATCTACAAGTAATAATATTTAGTCTTCTTACTTTCCAATTTGTATCACTTTGACCGTCTTTTGCTGTCTAATTGCTCTGGGTTGGACATCCAGTACTATATTCAATAATTAGGGGAAGGGTAGGTAGCCTTGTCTAGTCCCTGATTTTAGTGGGATTGCTTCACGTTTCTCACTCTTTAGTTTAATGTTGACTAGGGATTTGCTGTATATTGCTTTATAATGTTTATGTATGGGCCTTAATTTCCTGATCTTTTCATGACTTTTAACATGCAGGGTTGTTGATTTTGTCAAATGATTTCTCAGCATCTAATGGGATGGTCATTTCTTAGTTTTTTGCCCTCTACGTTTGTTAATATAACAGATTCATTTGATAGATATTTTATATTGAATCATTCTTATATCCCTGGAATAAAGCCCACTTTATCATGGCTCCCACCCTTCTTCCCTTTCATTTGCCTTCACAAAGGAGCACACCCTCCTAAACCTCCTCTCTACCCCATTGCCTTAGCATTCCCCTACATTGGAAAAATATGTCCTCCCTGTAGCAAAAACCTCTTCTCACATTGATGCCAGGCACTGCTATCTTTAGCTACATATGCAACTAGATATATAGGTCTCTCATTGTATCCTCAAACTAGAAGTCCTGGTCAAAGAAATTAGAAAACAAAAAGAAGTCAAAGGGATACACGTTAGAAAGGAAGAAGCCAAAATATCACTATTTGTAGATAACATGATAGTATACTTAAGTGATCCCAAAATTCCATCAGATAACATTTATAGATGATAAACAATTTCAGCAAAGCAGCTGGATATAAAAGTAACTTAAACAAATCAACTGCCTTCACCTACTCAAAGTATAAGCAGGCTGAGAAAGAAATTAGGGAATTGAAACCTTTCACAATAGCCTTTAAAATACCTTGGGGTGACCCAAACCTAGCAAGTGAAGGCTTTATATGACAAGAACTTCAATACTCTGAAGAAGAAAATTGAAAAAATATGTCAGAAGCTGGAAAGATCTAACCATGCTCATGGATTGAAAGGATCAACATTGTAAATATAGTCATCTTGATAAAAGGAATATACAGATTCAATGCAATCCCAATCAGAATTCCAACTCAATCCTTTATAGAGTTGGAAAGAGCAATTTTCAAATTCATTTAGAAAAAACCTAGAATAGCTAAACCAATTCTAAACAATAAAAACACTTCTTGGGGAATCACCATCCCTGATCTCAATCAGTTGCGCTGAAAACAGCAAGGTATTGTTACAGAGATAGGCAGGTAGATCAATGGAAGAGAATTGAAGACTAAGAAATGAACCCACACATTTGCAGTCGCTTGATCTCTGATAAAGGAACTAAAAATATTCAATTGAAAAAGGACAGTCTCTTCAACAAATGGTGTTGGTTCAACTGGCAGTCAGCATGCAGAAAAATGCAAATCGATCATTTCCTATCTTCTTGAACAAAGTTCAAGTCCAAGTGGATAAAAGACCTCCACATAAAATCAGTTACACTGAAACTATTAGAAGAGAAAGTCGGGAAGAGCTTAGAACATTTAAGCACAAGATAAATTTTCTTGAACAGAAGACCAATGGCTTATGCTCTAAGTTCAAGAATCAACTAATGGGACCTCATGAAATTCAAAAGCTTCTGTAATGCTAAGAACATGGTCAAGAATACAAAATGGCAGCCAACAGATTGCAATAAAAACTTTACCAATCCTACATCTAATAGAGGGCTAGTATCCAATATATATAAAGAACTCCAGAAGCTAGACTCCAGAGAATAAAACAGTCCTGTTAAAAATAAGGTACAGAGCTAAGAAAAATAATTCTCAACTGAGAAATATCAAATGGCTGAGATACACCTAAATAAATGCTCAACATTCCTAGACATCAGGGAAATGCAAATAAAAAAACTGAGATTCCACCTCACACCAGTCAGAATGGCTAAGATTAAAAGCTCAGGTGACAGCAGATGCTGGCAAGGATGTAAAGAAAAAGGAACACTCCTCCATGGTGGGTGGGTGTTCTAAGCTGGTACAACCACTCTGGAAATCAGTCTGGCTGTTCCTCAGAAAATTGGACATAGTGCTACCTGAAAACTCAGCTATTCCACTTCTGAGCATATACTCCAGTGGTGCTCCAACATATAACAAGGACACATGGTTCACACGTTTATAACAGTGTCATTTATGATAGTCATAAACTGGAAAGAACCCAGATGTTCTTCAAGAGAGGAATGGATACAGAAATTATGGTATATTTACACAATAAAATACGACTCAGCTATTACAAACAATGACTTCATGAAATTCCTAGGCAAATGGATGGAACTAGAGACTATCATTATATGTTAGGTAACCCAGTCACAAAAGAACACACATGGTATGCACTCACTGATAAGCAGATACTAGACCCAGAAGATCTGAATACCCAGTACCCAAGAAATACTTCAGAGACCTTATGAAGCTCAAAAAAAGGCCAAAATGGGGATGCCACAGTCCTTCTTAAAAGGGAGAACAAAACACTCCAAGGTCTTTGTTGAAAAGTCTGCGATAATTCTCATAGGTCTCCTTTTATATGTTACTTGACCTTTTATGCTTACTGCTTTTAAAATGCTTCCCTTTTTTTGAACATTTGGTGTTTTGACTATTTTGTGATGGGAAAAATCATTTTTACAGTCTATTTGGTGTTTCTTGGGCTTCTTGTGCGTTCCTGTTTATCTAATTTTTTAGGTTAGGCAAGTTTTCTTCTATAATTTTGTTGAAGATATGTACTGGCCCCTTAATTTGGAAATCTTCACTCTTTTATACCTATTAAACTTAGGTTTGGAGTCCTCATTGTGTCATAGATTTGCTGGATGTTTTCACTTAGGAGCTTTTTGCATTTTTCAATTTGTCTGACTTTTGTGTAAATGTTTTCTATGTTATCTTTTGCACCTGAAGTTCTTCTATCTCTTTTATTTTGTTGGTTATACTTGCATCTAGGATTTCTAATATTTTCCATAGATTTTTCTATCTGCAGGTTTACCTTTTTATGATAGCTTTATTGCTTCTATTTCCATTTTTGGATGCTATATATTTGTTTTGTTTTCAATTTCTTCACTTGTTTTGTTGTGTTCTCCTGTATTTCCTTAATGCAATTATTCATAACATTCATAGAGTCCTCTATCATCATGAGATAAGATTTAAAATTTAAATCTTGCTTTTCAGGTCTGATGTTGTATTTAGGACTTGCTATAGTTGGAGAACTAGGTTCTGTTGTTGCCAAATAGTCTTGATTTCTATTGTCTATGTTCTTGCTTTTGCCATCTGGTTATCTGTAACACCATCTGCCCTAACTGTCTCTGATTGACACCTGTACTTCTTGTGATCCTGGTTATGTTAGAATTCCTCAGAGTCCAGGTATGTTTTTGATATGGTGATTCTGAGATCCTGGGATCCTGAGATCATATGTGTGTCAGATCTCCTGGGAGTCAAGCTGCATCTGAGATACTTAAGTCCTGGTGTGACCAAGCTCCTGAGTTCCTGATCAGAAAAGCTTCTTGGAATCAAACTTTCTCTTTGTTACAGGAGTGTGTGAGTGGAGGCCAGAAGACTGAGTTTGCTCCAGGCACCAATACAAGGTAGAAAGTATCCATACCTCAGTGTGGGCAGGAGTTTTTGTTTCCTTGGTTTCTGTCTGGGTTTCAGTTATTCTGGGTGTTGGGAAGAATGTTGTGGTCTCAACTGTGACCTAGAGTGTTTCAGAGCAGCATTGCTCCTGTTGTTCCCAACAGCTTGGGTGCTTCTTCTGTGATCCTGAGTAGATGTGCATGTTAGAGCACCTGGGTGGTGGGCTTCCTCTGGGTCTTGTGGGAATAGATGCAGAACCAAATCCCAGGGCTTGCTCAGGGTAACAGTTCAGACAGAAAAGGCTGTTTATATTTTTAATGCTGTTTTTCTTTATGAGAATTGATATGCTTAAATAAAGTTTGTCTGTTTTATTATCTTGATAAGATTATTTATCATGCTATCACTAAGCATAGATAGTGCAGTACATTATAGATGCTATGCTGAAATTACTTATATTAGTTCACAGAAACCAAATTTACTAAGGATATTTTTACTGAGAATATTTGAACTTACAAGTATCTAGGAATCATTATTTTTGAGGTCTTTCTTTTTTCTATGAATGCTGTGCATTCATAGGAAGAGAAAATGTCTACTATTGGGAATGTAGGATGATGTCAAAACCATAAATGATTGGACAGTAGAGAATGGGCAGGGAAAACTTGGTAAAGTGGAAGGAGAAGAAAAACAGGTCGATGGACGAGAAGGCAACATGGAAGCAGATGTGAATGTTTACTTCAGTGTATCTCTGTATAGGTAAGGTTGCTATGATTATTTATGTGGGTTTCTATGGGTCAATTTATCTTATATAGGTGGGCAGTTTATATCTTTGTTAACCAGTTGTAAGCCTATTGTGTAGAAGGATTGTGGATTGAGATTTTAATATATAAACCTGTTTGATAAGTTATTTATGTTGAGTTGTAAATTTGCAGGGCTATGGAGAACAGTGTGTGAAAGCAATGTCTGAGATGTAGCTGGAACTAGCAGTTCCACCTCTCTTACCTGTACAAGATTAGGCCACATGTGGCCTGTGGAACAAGATGTGTGGGTACCTGGCTTGAGAATTAACAATTTAGGAGATTGCTCTCAGGCTCCACACTGAAGCAGCTTCTAGAGCAACTTTCATGGAGTATCACTCAGTGAAACCAATGGGAACAAATCAAAACTATTTAATATTTGCTGCAACATGGGGCAAGATAGTAGTTCATATTTGACAACCTAAAAACATTGACAATGAATCAATACTAAATGGAATCAGTAGTGTGTGAATATACTTGTAAGTGTGTTTATGTAGAATAGTGAAAAAGGAGCTAAGATTACCTGTGTTCATGTGGGAAATGAGCAGGGTAGGTGGGAAACCTGAATTTTTAAAGAATATAATAATAATGATTAAAATTTACAAATGATCTTAGTTTTTATTAATATAACATTATTGATTTTATACTCTCAAGTATTTTCATAAAAACCTATAACCTTATCACTGAAGGTAAAAACTTGTGTGCATATTTACCTCAAAATATTACCACATTTTGATTTGACAACAACTGGGAGCAGACAGCACTTTTCTCCTTCCATAATTGCCATCTCTATGAGCTGAGGCTCTGTAAGTGTATTCAAGGATGGAGGAGAGAGCAATATATATTATAAATACAAATCTAGATTTCATTATCAAATGTGTCACTGAGGAATGTTTATGTTACTCAATAGTATCCAATTCATTCATTGTCATCTCCACCATCGTTAAGTGTTCAAAATATGATTTCTATTGCACTAAATCATTGAAGAATTTGTGAAATTAATAATTCTTCCAAGACTTAAATTTGTTTTAATGGACACATACATGCATAGAATCTGTTATTATTTATCGTGTTGAGGACACTAGAAATTTATCTCAGCTTTGCAGAAATGTCCATTTCTTAGAGAAGTTCTTAGATATCTATTCTCATCAACCATTTTACTGCTGCCAGCAACTCTTCACAATACTTTGTTCAACTTTTTGCGTGTATGTTTTACATATAAAATCATTGGTATCATTGGTATCGATAGACATGAGCTAGCTGTTGGTTATCTCCTCCTCTTTTATGGGTTGTTTGAATAAGCTGTTTATCAAACAAAGTGGAAAGTGATTGAGTTTTCTCCACATGTTACTGGTCATAATTTTGCTTTAAAAACTTTCATTCATTTATATATGATGACAGTGAGAGAAGAAAATAAATAAATGCCTAGCAACTGTAATTAGTCTATTCAGAATAAATCGCCATTTGACTAATAAGACTTATGCAGATGACAATGCCATTTTAACAATTGTGGCTATTTTTGTTCAGAATAAAATAATTTTAATGCATTGTTTCCTGACATTAACCATGTGATGTGTATAAAATACCACGTAGAGCACAGCTCTTATTATTTGCATCAGGTATCAACACTGAAAAATAAATCAGGAGTCACAGATGCAATCATCACCAACAGACTACAAAGATAGAAGAGAAAATCTCAGGGGCAGAAGACAACATTGACACAACAGTCAAAGAAGATGCAAAATACATAAAGCTCCTAACCCAAAATGTTCACGAAATCCAGGACACAATGAGAAGACCAAACCTAAAGATAATAGGAAAAGAGGAAGGCTAGAATATCATCTATGAGGCACAGTAAATATCATCGACAAAATCATAGAAGAAATCTTCCCTACCCTTAAAAATGACCATGAGCATAAAAGAAGCATAAGATGTCCAAATAGAGTGGACCAGAAAAGAAATTCTTCCAGACACATAATAGTCAAAATGCCAAGTGTCGAAAGCAAAGAAAGAATACTAATAGCAGTAGGGAGAAACGGTCATGTAACATATAAAGGCAGACCAATAAGAATCACACCCGACTTCTCAACAGAGACTATGAAAGCTAGAAGAGCCTGGACAGACATCATGCAGACCCTAAGAGAAAAACAAGTGTCAGCCCAAGCTGCTGTGCCCAGCAAAATTCTCAATCACCATAGATGGAGAGACCAAGATATTCCAGGACAAAACTAAATTTACACAGTATCTGACCACAAAGACAGCACTACAACAAATTATAGGTGTAAAACCCAATACAAGGAGGGAAACTAAATCCTAGTAAAAACAGGAAAACACCTAAGCAAGAAAACAAAAAGAATAAAGACACACAAGCACAATTCTACCTCTAAAAGCAAAAATAACAGGGAACAGCAACCACTAATCCTTAATATCTGCTACCATAAATGTACTCAATTCCCCAATAAAAGACATAGGCTATCAGACTGGATCCCTAAACAGAATCCAGCATTTTGTTGCATACAGGAATCTCACTCAGAGACAAATACAGACACTATCTCAGAGTAAAAGATTGGGAAAAAACATCCAAGAAAACGGCCCTAAGAAAAAAGCTAGAGTATCCATTCTAATATTGAATAAAGTAAATTTTCAAACAAAACTTATCACAAAAGATAAGGAAGGACACTTTTTACTCATTACAGGGAAAATTTATGAGGAGGAACTCTCAATCCTTAACATATGTGCTCCAAATACAAGAGAACCCATATTCATAGAAGAAATTCTACTAAAGCTCAAAAAATACATTGCACCCCACACAATAATAGTGGGACACCTCAAAACCTCACTTGCATCAATTTAAAAGATGATGGAAACAGAAACTGAACAAGTACACAGTAAAACTAGCAGAGGTACAAACCAATTGGAAATAATAGACATCTACAGAACATAAAAGAATCCAAACACAAAAGAATACACCTTCTTTTCAGCACCTCACAGCACCTTCTCCAAAATTGACCATATAATCTGTCACAAAAAAAGCCTCAATAGCTATAAGAAGATTGAAATACACCCATGGATCCTATCAGATCACCATGGCCTAAGGCTGTTCTTTAATAACAACAAAGACGCAAAAAGCCTATATACACATGGAAATTTAACAATACTCTATTAAATGATAGCATGGTCGAAGAAGAAATTGAGAAAGAAATTAAGGATTTTTCTAGAATTTAATGAAAATGAATACAAAATATACCAAACCTATGGGATGCAATGAACTAATTGCTAAGAGAAAAACTGGTAGCTCTGAGGATTCCAAGAAGTAACTGGAGAGAGCATACACTAGCAACTTGACAGCACACTTGAAAGGTCTAGAACAAAAGGAAGCAGATACATCCAAAAGGAGTAGACTGCAAGCAATAACCAAATTCAGCGAAGAAATCGGCCAAATAGAAACAAAAAGAACCATTCAAAAAATTAATAAAACCAAGAGCGGGTTCTGTGAGAAAATTAACAAGATTGATAAACCCTTAGCCAGAATAACTAGAGGGCAAAGAGAGAGTATCCAAATTAACAAAATCAGAAAGGAAAGTGGATACATAACAACTGAAACTGAGGAAATTCAAGAAATCATAAGATTCTACTACAAAATTCTATACTCAACAAAGCTAGAAAATTTGGAGGAAATGAATGAATTCCTAGACAGACACCAGATACTAACGTTAAACCAGGACCAGGTAAACCATCTAAATAATCTCATAACACCTAAAGAAATAGAAGCAGTCATCAAAAGTCTTCCAACCAAAAAGAGCACAGATCCCGATGGGTGAAGTGCAGAATTCTATTAGATATTTATTGTCTAGCTAATACCAATACTCTCAAGACTACTCCACAAAATCGAGTCAGATGGAATACAACCTAAATCATTTTTAGAGGCCACAATTACCCTCACCTAAACCACACAAAGACTGCACAAGGAAAGAGAATTTTAGACCAATCTCACTTATAAACATTGATGCAAAAATACTCAACAAAATCCTTGCAAACCGAATCCAAGAACACATCAAAACGGTCATTCATCATGATCAAATATAATTTACCGATTGGATGCAGGGATGGTTTAATATACAGAAATACATCAACATAATACACCATATAAACAAACTTAAAAAAAAAGGAAAATGAAAAACCACATGGTCATCTCACTAGATGCTAGGAAGGCACTTGAGAAAATTCATCACCCCTTCATGTTAAAAGTCTTGGAAAGAACAGGAATCCAAGGTCCATACCTAAACATAATAAAAGCAATATACAGCAAACCAATAGCCAACATAAAAGTTAAAAGTGAGAAACTTGAAGTAATTCTACTAAAATTACGGACTAGACCAGGCTGCCCACTCTCTCCCTAGCTATTCAACATAGTATTGGACGTCCTGAACAGAGCAATTAGACAGTAAAGAAAATTAAAGGGATACAAATTTGAAAGGAAGTAGTAAAAACATCACTGTTTGCATTTAAAACAGTGAACATAAGTGACCCCAAAAATTTCACCAGAGAACTTCGACAGTTGATTAACAAGTTCAGCAAAGTGGCTGGATATAAAATTAACTCAAACAAATCAGTAGCCTTCCTCTACTCAAAGGAAAAACACATGGAGAAAGAAATTAGGGAAATGATCCCCTTCACAATAGTCACAAACAATATGAAATACCTTGGTGTGACTCTAACTAAGCAAGTGAAGGATCTGTATGACAAGAACTTCAAATCTTTGAAGAAAGAAATTGAAGAAGATATGGGAAGTTGGAGAGATCTCTCGTGCTCATGGATTCGAAGGATCAACATTGTAAAAGTGGCTTTCTGACCAATAGCAATCTACAGATTCAATGTAATCCCCATCCAAATTCTAACCCAATTTTTCTTAGAGTTGGAAAGAGCAATGTGCAGTCTCATCTGGAATAATGAAAGACCTAGAATAGTGAATCTTCGACAACAAGAAAACATCTGCGGGAATCACCATCCCAAACCTAAAGTTATATAACAATACAATTGTGCTAAAAACTGCATTGTACTGGTAGAGAGATAAGCATTTGGATCAATGTAATAGAATAGAAGATCCAGAAAGGAACACTCACATATATATTTTCACTTGATTTTTGACAAAGTAGCTGTAAATATTCAATGGAAAAAGGACAGCCTCTTTAAAAAATGGTGTTTGTCTAACTGGCATTCAGCATGTAGAAGAACGTAAATGGACCCTTTCTTATCTCCTTGTACAAAGCTCAAGTGCAAGTGGATCAACAATCTCTACATTCAACCAGGTACACTGAAACTATTAGAAGGCAAAGTAGGAAAAATGTGAAAACTCATAGGCACAGGAGAATATTTACTGAACAGAACACCAATGACAGCTGTTCTAAAGTCAAATATCTACAAATGGGATTTTATGAGATTACAAGTTTCTGTAAGGCTAAGGACACTGTCAAGGAATCAAAATACCAGTTGACAGAATGGGGAAAGATCTTTACCAACCCCACATCAGATAGAGGCCTAATATCCAAGGTATACAAAGAACTCAAGAAGTTAGACACCAGGGAATCAAACAATCCTATTAAACATGGGTACACAGCTAAACAAAAAGTTTTCAGTTGAGGAATATCAAACGGGTGAGAAGCATCTAAGGAAGTGCTAGATATCCTTAGTCATCAGGGAAATGAAAATCCTAACAACCCTGAGATTCTTCCTTTCACCAGTCAGAATAGCCAAGATGAAAAACTCAAATGACAGCAGATTCTGGAAAGGATGCATAGAAAGAGGAACAATTCTCCACTTTTGGTGGAGTTGTAAACTGGTACAACCACTCTGGAAATCAGTCTGGAAGTTCCTCAGAAAATTGGACATAGTACTATCGGAAGACCCAGTTATTCGACTTCTGTGCACATACCCTAGGGACGCCCCAACACACAACAAAGACATATGCACCACAATGTTCATAGCAGCCCTATTTATAATTGCCAGAAGCTGGAAAGAACACCGATGTCCTTCAGTAGATGAACGGATACAAAAATTGTGGTACACAATGGAGTACTACTCAGCTATCAGAAATGATGAATTTCGGATAATTTAAATTCTTAAGAAAATGGGGTGGGAGACCTAGGCTGCACGGGAGAGGAGGGATCTCTGCAGAGTGCACACTGAAAGTGCACCCCCTGCCTTGCCCTGCCCTGCTGTGCCTGATCCAGCAACCGGGAACAGAAAATTAGAACTTCTGTTTCCACCCAGCGGCGACATCCAGACGCATAGCGGAGCTGGCCCATCTGCCACCCGGATAATAGGAATAGAAGAGGGAGAGGAGTATCAACTAAGAGGCACAGTAAATATCTTCAACAAAATCATAGAAGAAAACTTCCCTACCCTCAAGAATGAGATGACCACGAGCATAAAAGAAGCCTTCAGAACTCCAAATAGGTTGGACCAGAAAAGAAATACCTCCCGACACATAATAGTAAAAACATCAAGTGTCCAAAGTAAAGAAAGAATACTAAATCAGTAAGGGAAAAAGGTCAGGAAACATATAAAGGCAGACCAATCAGACTCACACCCGATTTCTCAACAGAGACTATGAAAGCTAGAAGAGCCTGGACAGACATCATGCACACCTTAAGAGAGCACAAGTGCCAGCCCAAGCTGCTATACCCAGCAAAACTATCAATCACCATCGATGGAGAGACGAAGATATTTCAAGACAAACCAAAATTCACACAATATCTGACCACAAACCCAGCACTACAACGAATTATAGGTGGAAAACCCAATACAATGAGGGAAAATACAGGCTAGTAAAAACAAGAAAACTCCTAAACAAGAAAACTAAAAGAAGAAAAAAACACAGACACAACTCAACCCAAAAAAGCAATAATAGAAGGAAACAGAAACAACTATCCCTTGATATCTATTAACATAAATGGTCTCAACTCCCCAGTAAAGAGACATAGACTATCAGACTGGATACATAAACAAAATCCAGCCATTTGCTGCATACAGGAAACTCATCTCAGAGACAAAGACAGACACTATCTCAGAGTAAAAGGGTGGGAAAAAAACTTCCAAGCAAACAGCTCCAAGAAGCAAGCTGGAGTGGCTATTCTAATATCGAATAAAGTAAATTTCCAACCAAAAAATATCAAAAATTATAAGGAAGGACACTTTTTACTCATTTCCGGGGAAATCTGTCAGGAGAAACTCTTAATTCTTAACATATATGCTCCAAATGAAAAATCACCCACATTCATAAAAGAAACCCTACTAAAGCTCAAAAAATACATTTCACCCCACACAATAATAGTGGGAGACTTTAATACCCCACTCTCACCAATGGACAGATCAGGGAAACAGAAACTGAACAAGGACACTGCAAAACTAGCAGAGACTTTGAACCAACTAGAATTAATAGATATATACAGAACATACTATCCCAAAGTAAAAGAATACACCTTTTTCTCACCACCCCATGGCACGTTCTCGAAAATTGACCACATAATTGAACATAGAACGAGCCTCCATTGATAAAAGAAGATTGAAACACTCCCATGCATCCTCTCAGATCACCATGGTCTACGGCTGGTCTTTAACAACAACAAAGACAACAAAAAGCCGACATACACATGGAAACTAAACAATGCTCTGATAAAGGATAGCAGGGTCAAAGAAGAAATAAAGAAAGAAATTAAGGATTTTCTAGAATTCAACGAAAACGAAAACACAACATACCCAAACCTATGGGATGCAATGAAATCAGTATTGAGAAGAAAACTCATAGGCCTAAGTGCTTACAAAAAGAAACTGGAGAGAGCTCACATCAGCAACCTGACAGAACAGCTAAAAGCCCTAGAACAAAAGGAAGGAGATATACCCAAAAGGAGTAGATGGCAAGAAATAATCAAAATTAGGGCAGAAATAAACCAAATAGAAACAAAAAGAACCATTGAAAAATTCAACAAAACCAAGAGTTGGTTCTTTGAGAAAATCAACAAGATTGATAAACCCCTAGCCAGACTAACTAGAGGGCAAAGAGAGAGTATCCAAATTAACAAAATCAAAAAGGAAAGTGGCAACATAACAACTGAAACTGAGGAAATTCAAGAAATCATCAGATCCTACTACAAAAACTTATACTCCACAAAATTGGAAAATCTGGAGGAAATGGACGAATTCCTAGACAGATACAAGGTCCCAAAGTTAAACCAGATCCAAGTAAACCATCTAAATAACCCTATAACACCTAAAGAAATAGAGGAAGTCATCAAAAGCCTCCCAACCAAAAAAAACCCTAGGTCCAGACAGGTTCAGTGCAGAATTTTATCAGACTTTTATTGAGGATATAACACCAATACTCGCCAAACTATTCCAAAAGATAGAATCAGATGGAATATTACCCAACTCATTTTTTGAGGCTACAATAACCCTCGTATCTAAACCACACAAAGACCCTACAAGGAAAGAGAACTTCAGACCAATCTCACTTATGAACATTGATGCAAAAATACTCAACAAAATCCATGCAAACTGAATCCAAGAACACATCAAAACGATCATTCATCATGACCAAGTAGGCTTCATCCCTGGGATGCAGGGATGGTTTAACATAAGGAAATCCATCAATGTAATCCACCATATAAACAAACTCAAAGACCAAAATCACATGGTCATCTCACTAGCTGCTGAGAAAGCATTCGACAAAATCTAACACCCCTTCATGTTCAACGTCCTGGAAAGAACAGGAATCCAAGGCCCATACTTAAACATAATAAAAGCAATATACAGCAAACCAACAGCCAACTTCAAACATAATGGCGAGAAACTTGAAGCAATCCCACTAAAATCAGGGACTCGACAAGGCTGCCCACTCTCTCCCTACCTATTCAACATAGTACTGGAAGTCCTGTCAGGAGCAATTAGACAGCAAAAGGAGATCAAGGGGATTCAAATTGAAAAGGAAGAAGTAAAAACATCACTGTTTGCAGATGACAGGATAGTGTACCTAAGTGACCTCAAAAATTTCTCCAGAGAAATTCTACAGCTGATAAACAAGTTCAGAAAAGTGGCTGGATATAAAATTAACTCAAACAAATCAGTAGCCTTCTTCTACTCAAAGGACAAACATGCAGAGAAAGAAATTAGGGAAAAGATACCCTTCACAGTAGTCACAAACAACATGAAATACTTTGGTGTGACTTTAACTAAGCAAGTGAAGGACCTGTATGACAACAATTTCAAATCTCTAAAGAAGAAAATGGAGGAAGATCTCAGGAAATGGAAAGATCTTTCATGCTCATGGATTGAAAGGATCAACATTGTAAAAGTGGCCATCTTACCAAAGGAATATACAGATTCAATGCAATCCTGATCAAACTTCCAACCCAATTCTTCATAGAGTTGGAAAAAGCAATGTGCAATTTCATTTGGAATAATAAAAGACTTATGATAGGGAAATCCATCCTCAACAAGAAAACGTCTGCAGGAATCACTATCCCTGACCTCAAGCTATATTACTAGGCAATTGTCCCAAAAACTGGATGACCTTTTCTTTAGTCTCTGTTCCACTGTTTATCACAGGATTTCCTCCCATATTTTTCCTCCCATGAATATTCATAATTACTGAAGCATCCACAATTTGATCTTTTTTCCTATTGAGCTTCATATGATCTGTAATTGTTTCTTGGGTATTCCAAGCTTTTGAACTAATGTCTACTTATCAGTGACTGCATACCATATGTGGGTTTTGTGACTGGGTTATCTCCCTCAGGATGATAGTTTCTGGTTTCATCCATTTGCTAAAGAATTTCATCTAGGTATTGCTTGTAATAGGTGAGTAGTACTTCGTTGTGTAAATGTACCACAATTTCTGTATTCATTCTTTTCTTGAAGGACATCTGGGTTTTTTCCAGGTTCAGGCTATTATAATTAAGGGTGCTATGAACATAGAGGAGCATCCGTCATTGTTTTATGTTAGACCACCTCTTAGGTATATGCCCTAGAAGGTTATAGCTGGGTCCTCAGTTAGTAGAATGTACAATTTTGTGAGGAGCCACCAGATTGATTTCCAAAATGATTGTACTAATTTGCAATCACAACAACATTGGAGGAGGGTTCTTCTTTCTCCACATTCTTGCCCACATCTTCTGATACCTAAGTTTTTGAATTAGCTATTCTGACTAGTGTGAGGTGGAATCTCTGTGTTATTTTTGATTTGCATTTTCAAGATGACTAAAAATGTGAAACGCTTCCTTAGGTGTTTCTTGGCCATTCAAATTTGCTCAGTTGAGAATTCTTTGTTTATTTCTGTCCACATTTTTAATAAGATTATTTGATTTTCTTGAGTTTAAGTTCTTGAGTTCTTTGTATATCTTCGATATTAGCCCTCTATCAGATTAGGATTGCTAAAGATCTTTGGCCAATATGTTGGTTGCAATTTGTCCTATTGACAGTGTCATTATTTTACAAAATCTTTGCAATGTTATAAGGTCACATTTGTCAATTTTTGTTCTTAGAGCATAAGCCACACGTGATCTGTTAAGGATATTTTCTTCTGTGCCTATGTGTTCAAGGCTCTCCCACACTTTCTCTTCTATTGGTTTCAGTGTATCTGGTTTTATGTGGAGGTATTTGATCCACTTGGACTTGAGCTTTGCACAATAAAATAAGAATGGGAATATTTGTATTATTCTACATGCTGACTGCCAGTTGAGCCAGCACCATTTGTTGAAGAGGCTGTCTTTCTGCCATTGAAAAATTTTGCATTTTTGTCAAAGATCAAGTGACCTTAGGTGTGTAGATTCATTTCTGAGTCTTCAAATTTATTCCATTGACTTGCCTGTTGGTCTCTGTACCAATAATATACAGTTTTTTTATCATGATTACTCTGTAATACAGAATAAGTTTGGGGAATCCTCTTTTATTGTTGAGAATAGTTTTTGCTATCCTGGGCTATTTATTATTCTAAATGAATTTGCAATTTTTCTTTCCAACTTTATGAAAAATTGAGTAGGAATTTTGATGAAAATTGCATTGAATCTGTAGATTGTTTTTTGCAAGATGGCCATTTTTACATTATTAGCCCTGCCAATCCATGAGCAAAGAGAACTTTCTCTTTTTTTTGAGGTCTTAGATTTCTTTTTTCAGAGACGTGAAGTTTTTGTCATACAGATTTTTCACTTGCTTGATTTAGGTCACACCATGTTATTTTATATTATTTGTGACTATTGTGAAGGTTTTAGTTTCTTTCATTTCTTTTCAGCCTGGTTATCCTTTGAGTATAGGAAGGCTACTAATTTGTTTGAAATAATTTTATATTCAGCCATTTTGCTGAAGTTTTTTGTCAGGTTTAAGAATTGTCTGGTGGACTTTTAGGGGTCACTTGAATATACTATCATATTATCTGAAAATACTAATATTTTGACATTTTCCTTTCCAATTTGAATCTATTTGACCTCGTGTTGTTGTCTAGTTGCTCTAGATGTGACTTCCAGTACTGTATTGAATAGGTAGGGTAACAGGGGATAACCTTTTCTGTTAGGTATGAGCCTTGAATTCCTGAACTTTTCAAGACCTTTATCATGAAGGGATATATTTTTCTGTAAGTTTTTGATATTTGTTTTATTAAATATTCTGTATTTACATTTGAGTTGTTTTCCCATTACCTCAACCTGCTCCCACCCACCCCCCTTCATTTGCCTTAACAATGGTGTATTCCCTCCTGATCAACCTCTTCAGTCCATTGCCTTGGCATTTCCCTACATTGGGAAAACATGGCCTCCCTGGGCCAAAAGCCTCTTCTCACATTGATACCAGACACTGATATCTTTAGCTACATATGCAACTGGATCAATAGGTCTCTCAAAGTGAGCACAAAGGTTGGTGTTTTAGTCCATGGGAGTTTTGGAGTGGTTGGTTGGTTGATAATGTTGTTTTTACTATGAGGTTGCAACCCCTTTCAGCTCCTTAAGTCCTTTCTTTACCAACCTCATTGGAGTCCCCAAGTTCAGACAGATGGTTAGGTGAAAGCGTGCTCAGCTTTATCTATATAACTTAAGCATATTCACTGAGGGAGTATCTCTATCTGGTTGCTGCCAGTAAGTATTTCTTGGGATCAGCTATAGTGCTTGGATTTGGTAACTACATAAGTGGTGGATCCCAAGGTGAGATCTTTTCTGTGTGAGATCTTTTCTTCTTCTGTGTGATCTTTTCTTCAATCCCTGTTCCTCTATTTGACCCTGTAATTCCTCCCATGAAAGTTTTGTTCTCCCTTCTAAGAAGGGCTGAGGCATCCTCATTTTGGCCTTCCTTCCTTTTGAGCTTCATACTGTCTGTGAATTGTTTCTTGGGTATTCAGAGCTTTCTGTGCTAGTATCCAATTATCAGTGAGTGCTTACCACATGTGTATGAAGGGGTATTGAATTCTTTTTATTCTAGACTCTTCAGTTATCCTGTCAAACTGCTAGTATATATTCTCTCCACTTTTTAGGAGGCACTCGGAGCTATGCATTTTCCTGTTAGCACTCCTTTTATTTGTCTCACAAGCTTGGATATGTTGAACCTTTATTTTCATTAAGTCCTAAAACATATTTAATTTCTTTTTTATTTATTTCATGACAAAGTTATCATAGCATGGAGCATTGTTCAGCTTCGATGTGTATGTGGCCTTTCTGATACGTGCCAAATTCATTTAGTTTGTAACTTCTGTTAGTTTCACTGTGTCTCTGTTCAGCTTCTCTTTCCTTGATCTGTCCATTGATGAAAATTGGGTTTTGAATCTCCCACTATTATTGTGTGTGGTGCAATGTATGCCTTAAGCATAAGTAAAGTCTTTTATGAATTTGTTTGCCCTAACATAGATGTTCAGAACTGAGAGCTTTTCTTGATAGATTTTTTTTCTTTGATGAGTATGAAGTGTCCTTCTTTGTCTTTTTTGATAACTTTCGAAAAGCTATTTTGTTTGATATTAGGATGGTTACTTCAGCTTGTTTCTTATCAACACTGGCGTAGAAAACCTTTTCCCAGTCTTTTATTCTTTGGTAGATTCTGTCTTTGTCATTGGAATATGTTTCCTGTGTGCAGTAAAATCCTGGTCATGTTTATGTGTCCAGTCTGTTAGTTTATGTCTTTTTACTGGAAATTGAGTCCATTGATGATAAGAGATATTAAGGAATAGTTGTTGTTTCCTGTTATTTTTGTTATCAGAGGTGGAATTATGTTTGTGTAGATATCTTGTTTTTGGTTTGTTGCAAAAAAATATTGTTTTGCATTTCATATGGTGTAGATTTACTGCTTATGTTGGAGATTTCCATCTACTATCCTTTATTGGGCTGGATTTGTGGACAGAGTTAACCTCTCAGCATCATTTTTTTGTAATACAGAAATGTATTGGATAGTTCACTACACTGAGGAAAACAACTAAATATATAGAATGCTAAAGTAAAAATGTAGGTAATTTTTCAGTTGACATACATTATAAAAGCCATTATAGAATTCACATTCAAACAAAACCTGACAATAGTGTGGAATGTAGCACACTGTTAGGGCTCCTTATTCACAAAACAGGATCGATACTAAACCATTATGAATATGAGAAACTTATGAAAGCCTTTAGTAAATGTTTAATCTTTTGAAAACATTAGAAATTTATACTCAATTTTCTGTACTTTTTGGCTAATATTCACTTATTAATGAGTACATACTATACATGTCCTTTGGGGTCTGAGTCACCTCACTCAGGATCTTTTCTGCTTCCATCCATTTGTCTCCAAAACTCAGGATGTCCTCATTCTTAATGGCTGAGTAGTGTTCCATTGTCTAAATGAACCACATTTTCTGTATCCAGTCTTTTGTCATGGGACATCTGGGTTGTTTCCAGCTTCTGGTTATCACAAAAAGGCTGATATGAACATAGTGGAATACTTCCTTCTGTAGCATGGTGGGGCATCTTTTGGGTTCATTCCCAAGAATGGTGTTGCTGAGTCTTCAGGTTTCTAATTTTCTGAGAAAACTCCACATTGATTTCTACAAATCCTCTTCTACATATGCTGTCACCTGAGGTTTTGATCTTGGCCATTTGGATTAGTATAAGGTGGAATTTCAGAGTGATTTGATTTGCGTTTCTCTGGTCATAAAGGACTTTGAACATTTCTTTAGGTGCTTCTCAGCCATTCGAAATGTTTCTGTTGTGAATTCTTGGTTTAGTTTTATACCCCATTTTTTGATTGTTCGGGTTGTTTGGGCTTTTTGGTGGTTAGCTTCTTGAGTTATTTATATATTTTAGATAGTAGCCCTCTATTGGATGTAGAGTTAGTGAAGTTTTTTTTTTTCCCCAATCTGTAGGTTGCCAATTTGTCTTAGTGACTATGTCCTTTGCTTTACAGAAGCTTTGAGTTTCATAAGGTCCCATTTATAAATTCTTGGTCTTAGAGTGTGAGCCATTGGAATTCTGTTTAGGAAATTTCTCCCTGTACCAATGGTTGAATTAGGGAAAAGTTGGAAAAATCTTAGGAGGAGTTCAACCCTGTAGGAGAACCAGCAGTCTCAATTTAAGTAGACCCCCAAGATCTCACAGATACTGGATCACCAACCAGGCACTTTACACCAGCTGATATAAGGCCACAAACATTTACAGCAGAGGATTATTTGGTCTTGGTTCAGTCAGAGAAGATGCACCTATCTCTGAAGAGACAGGAGGCCCTAGGGAGTTTAGAGGTCTAATGGGCTGGAGGTGATGGGGACATCCTTGTGAAGACAGGGGCAAAGGGAGGAGGCATGTGATGTGTAGCAGTCAGAGGATGGTTCAGAAACAGAATTAATCTGGACTTTAAAACAAAAAAGATTAAAATTTTACAAAACTAAGATTTGTATTTAAAAGAACAAAATATTACAATGCAGAAATATCTATCATAAAATTATTTTATTCATTTCACCTCAAAAAACAAAAACAAAACTACAAAGAGAAAATAAAATCTGTAAAGACAAAATGGAGGAAACCTAAAGGATTTGACTCAGCCTTCAAATTAGTACAATCTTGCTTTATTTTCAAACTTTATACAGAAGATAAAGCATATTAATGTACATAGTTGTGCTAAATTCATGTCTATTTTTACATTAAATATTCCAGTGCAGATGAGCAACAGAGATGGCTCAATTGGCAGCCATGGACTTGAAAGATTAAAACCACATCTTCTAACAATCTCAAATAGATCCACTAACCGGGGACCAAGCAGTCTGACATAGGGGCATATAGAGCCTGTAAAATGTAAATTGCCACATTCCACTTCCAGTCCCAGGAAGACCTGTAGCAATTTTTAATAAAAACAAAATACACTCACTGAATAATCAATAGTCCCCATGTTCTTTCATTGTCTCTACAGAGGTTTTTTTAGATACTCTCTGTATTTACATTTGAAATGTTATACCCATCACCCACCTCACTCCCATCTCCTCTTCCTCTCGACTTGTTTTCAAGAAGGTGCACTTGCTCCCAATCACCCTCTCCACCTCAGTGCCTTGGCATCTTCTACATTGGGAAATCATGCCCTCACTGGACCAAAGGACACTTCTCACATTGATGCCAAACACTGCTATTCTCTGCTGCATATGTAACTGGAGCCATGGGCCTCTCAATGTGTGCTCAATGGTTGGTTTTGTAGTACATCGGAGCTGTGGAGGATTTGGTTTGTCTACAATGTTGTTCTTCCCATGAGGCCAAAAGCCCCTTCAGCTCCTTCATGCCCCCCACCCCCCACCCCTGACCCCAGCACTCTCACCAGGGTTCCAGTGCTCAGTCATGCAAGGATACTCAGCTGCATGACTCTGGCAGAGCCCTTGAGGAGGCACCTCACCTGGTTCCTGCCCGCAAGCACCTCACAGCATCAGCAATAGTGCTTGGGCCCAGTGGCTGCACATGCAGTGGATCCCCAGGTGAGGTAGCCCCTGAAGACCCCCTCTTCAATCCCTGATCTTTTGCTTTATCCTGTACCTCCTCCTGTGAGTGTTTTGTTCTCCCTTCAAAAAAGAACTGAGGTTTCCACATTTTGACCTTCCTTCTTTTTGAGCTTCATAAGGTCTATGAATTGTTTCTTGGGTACTCAGTGCTTTCTTGAACTAGTATCTATACCATACTGGTATGGTAATACCACATGCATACCACGCGTGTTCTTTTGTGACTGGGTTACCTCACTCAAAGTGATATAGACTCTAGGTTAATTCATTTTCCTAGGAATTTCAAAGTCATTGTTTCTAATAGCTGAGTAGTACTCAATTGTTTAAATATACCACAATTCTTTATCCATTCATCTACTGAAGGACATCTGGGTTCTTTCCAGCTTCTAGCTATTATAAATAAGGCTGCTATGAACATGGTGGAACATGTGTCCTTATTATATGTTGGAGCATCTTTGGGGTATACACCCAGGAGTGGAATAGCTAGGTCTTCAGGTAGTACTATGTCCAATTTTCTGAGGAACTGCCAGACTGATTTGCAGAGTGATTGTACCAGCTTACAACCCTACCAACAGTGGAGAAGTGTTCCTCTTTCTCCACATCCTCACCAACATCTGCTGTCATCTGAGGTTTTGATCTTAACCATTCTGACTGGTGTGAGGGGGGAACCTCAGGGTTGTTCTAGGGATGTTGAGCTTTTCTTTAGGCTCTTCTTGGTTATTTGGTATTTCTCAGTTGAGAATTATTTGTTTACCTCTGTACCCCATTTTTAATAGGATCATTTGATTTTCTCGAGTCTAATTTCTTGAGTTCTTTGTATATATTGGATATTAGTCATCTATCAGATATGGGATGGTAAAGATTCTTCCCAATTTGTTGTCTGTCATTTTGTTTTCTTGACAGTGTCCTTTGCCTCACAGAAACTTTACAATTTCATGAGGTTCCATTTGTTGATTCTTGATCTTAGAGCATAGGCCATTGGTGTTCTGTTCAGGAAAATTTCCTCTGTGCCTATGTGTTCCAAGCTCTTCCCCACTTTCTCTTTTAATACTCAACAAGGTTTTTAAGAATAAAGTCAATATATCCACTGGAATATCTAATCTCATTAAAAAGTTAGTTGAGCAGGATCCAAACATTGCATCCTGAGAGCAGTCCATAGTAACACCCCTGGCTGTCAACAAATCATGAAGTTAAAGAACAAAAGAAGTGAGAGTTTGAGCAATATGTGTCCCTGTGGAAAATCCCAGCACTTAAAATGCAGTGGCAAGCAGACACTTTTTGGGACCAGGTTGGTGTACCTGATGAGATCTATGGCCCTTGTGACAAAGGAGTGGTAAATTTCTCCAATAAAATAAAGCTGAACCCCAACAACGTGATGTCAGTTAAGTCATGTGTTATAGGGAGTGTGCTTTTCTGGGAAAACAAGAGCCGAAAGTCAAGTAAAGTTCATTTTTCTCATACACTTGAATGATTACAGCTTGAAACAGAAGTTTTCTAATTTTTCCTTGATCTATAACAGCTTTTAATAACTGTATAAAACACTGTGGCCTGATATAGTCTCACAGCATGCATAAATTCAGAGGTGTAATGCTAAAAACTAAGAATATGAAACATTTCTGAATGATGTATTTAAATACTAGAATGAATAAGTTCCAAAATTAACTGGAGAAAGATGTTTATTTAGTAAAGGTTAATGTTTACAACTAAAGCTTTAAAGCTTGCTAAAATATTTTTCCTGATTCAATCAAATCTGCAGTAGATACTTATGTGACTAATGTGTAATAAGCTCTCTCTCGGTATACCATATTACCAGGGGGGAAAGACACATTCTTGAATAGTCAATCAGTAAAATCCCACAGTTAGAAATAATGGATAAAGTTAAGTTAAATTCCAGGAACTCTGTAATTGCCGCAATGTCCAAGAGAACCATGTTCTCAAACAATAGCTGAGGCAAATCCTCTAGGATATCATGCTCATGTAAATATCCTGTAAACAAGAATCACTGCTGATATGGTCTCCATACCTGTCACATGAATGTCATTGTACAACTAATTCCATGTAAACTGTGCCTGCGTGCGAAAACACTGTACAAAAGTAACTCAGTTTAAAACCCAGCATGGGAGAAAGGGATTACACATCTACATGAGATATTATAAACAGCTCTGGGCATTGGAAGACAGAGAAGTTCTCTTCAGAGATGTTAGCATGAAATGGATTTAGTACATTTAAAAACTGTGAATATGGAGATGTGAAGAAGCATTAGGAAATATGGAGTGGTACAAATCGATTTGCCCACACTGCACAGGCTCTTGATGCTATGAAATGATTGGTTACGATGTATGAGGTTTGTTGTGAACCCTATAAAAGCTGACCCGATTCTGCACTCAGGGTCCACAGCCCTCTATCCCTGCCTGGCTTAGAACTGTGGGCCCCAGTGTGCTTGGAATAAAAATCCTCTTGCTCTTTGCATCAAGACCGTTTCTCATGAGTGATTTGGGGTGTCAACTTTCTTGAGTCAGAGTGTAGAGTGTCCTCCATTTGAGGGTCTTTCAGGGAAAGGGGGAAGAAGAAAGGACAGTTGGCTTTAGGTGGTCCTGTGGGGATAGTCCTTGGCTTGGAGGCTTGATGCTTGGTTTGGTGATGGTGGTGGCAGCCACAGCTGGGAAGGCAGACAGGCCTTCTACAGGAAATTAGGTGACAGCTTTGTAGGAAAACATATTCTCTGTGGCTACTCAAACAGATCCTGGTGAAAAGAGTCATCCACAGCTTTAAGACATTTATTGTCATGGCAGACAGTAGATGTGTAGAACCATACCGCACTTCTCAAGGTGGGCCTCAGAGTAAATGCCTTCTTTAAGGAGGAGTGTCTGGGAAGTACTTTATTAAAATGAAAAACTGGTCATGTCCTATACTTGTGGAGAATCTTGGGGCACTGCTCTTACATGACTGGCTGCTAAAAACCTGTGGACAGCTGTGGCTAGTGACAGGGACCTGGTTACCTAGGAGCCAGACGAAATGCCTAATATTCCACCATGGTTTCAACCAGGAACTAGGCTAACTTTCACTATCCCACATATGGAAGCAGAGGAAGCCACCATGGAATAAGAGTTTAGGATAATACTCATGTAGGCTGGCTAATTGGAGTTAAGAGCAGCCCGGATGAAACTTGGGAAAATATAATGGGATTAATACCTGGGAAGTAGACTTAATAATAGCATAGGGGATAGACACCTTCCCAAATCTAGTGCTGATGAAGGCTTATTAAAAGAGTGTTTATGTCTTTACCTTGGAAGTTATTAATCAAAACCTGGATAGTAACAATAGATTAAATATTTTCTACAACACATTTAAAGTAAGTATAAGACTTGTACGCTAAAAAATGGAAGTCTTTGAAGAAAGAAATTGAAGAAGATACTAGAATGTGGAACGATCTCCCATGCTCACGAATCAGGAAGGTTAACATAGCAAAACTGGCCCACCTACCAAAAGATATATTCATATTCAATGCATTCCTTATTGAAGTCCCAGCCTGTATGTTACAGACCACAGTGCTAAGGTGATGCCAGCAAAAATGCCTTTGTCTTGACAATTCGTGCATTACCACTTCCATTTTCCTTGCCATCCTGATCCTGACCATGAATCCCCTGTGCGTGGAATTTTAAGTACTATAAACTCATGATAGCATTTTATTTTTTCTGGCCACCAACTTCCGTTGTGCTATCACTACATTTTCACTTACATGACCTGGGCTTATGCTGATGTTTCATTGATGTTAAGGTCGTCAGACTGTTTACAGGAAACATTTGAGTAAAGTACGTGCACTATCGTTTGCTTTGCTCTCGTGGCCCTGACAAATCTCTTGGGGTTTAACTTTACCCACGCATTCCAACTCCACTGTTGGACAGTGTGCTCTTTCTATGGACCGTCCTTTGTCCCTGGAGCTCTGCTGAGAACTGACAGAGCTCCTCTCCTCATTCTCCATCCCATCCCCTTTTAACACATTTTCATCTCACTGGTCCTTTTATTTCATGGTTTTTTGAGACAGGCCTTGGAAGGGAGCCAAACCTGACTGCGTTTTAGTACTGTGTGTTGGGAATGCAATATTAGAAATTGGACTTCAGGGTGCTGGTTATAGTGTGCTGTGCGCTTGTAGCCCAGGAGGCTTGTATTCCAAGCTAAGAAGTCAGGCTGCCTAGTATCCTAGGGTTTCAGAAGTCAGTATCAGCTATTGGGGTGCAGTGTGCTATCACCACCAGCTCTGTTCTAGGCTGTGAGAAATCACTTAGGGAGGTTGTGCAGAGCAGGTGCAGGGCAGCCTGTCAGCTGGAGCTGTGTGGCAGGAAGCCTAAGACTGAGAGCGAGGGAACAAGTCACAGGGGCAGGGATACTGGCAGGACTATCCACTGACAGGAAAAAGAGCAGGGAGGAGTCCACAGGAGTAATTAAGGAGAAAGCTCTGGCGGGGAAAGTGGCTATCGGAACCACGTGACCATAACCACGGTTCAGTGGGCGGGTCTAGGAGAGCAGTAGGCAAGAGCCAGGCCAGAGTGACAGGAACTTGCACCAATCGCCTTGCTGCCTTCCGGTTTCCGCCTCCCAGTTCTCTCTGGATCCCGGAAAATCTCCACAGACGCTGGTCCCTGATCCCGGGCCCCCTAGAGTCTGCAGTCACCCGCACTGTGGGGGCCAGTGCAGCCTGGTCGCCCTGCAACCTCCCAGGTCAGAGGGGCTGCGGGGCTGGGGACGCGGAGGGGGCGGGGCGTGTTTTCCGCAGCTGCTCCTGAGGACGCTGCTCTCACGGTTCTGTTGTGCGTGTCTCACCGCTGTCGGGAAGTTGAGATCCTGTGAAGTTTATCGTGTTTTGTTTTGTTTTGTCATTTATCCCACAGTTCCCAGAAATTTCAGTCATAAAGTAGCTAAAATAAAAAAAACAAAAAGCAGTCGCATGATCTCTTGTTTCCTAATTTATCAAGTACAAAGATCATGGAAAGTGAATTCATTCTTACTTCCTCACTGTCTCGTTTTACTACTCACTTGCCTATTCGAGAGAATGTCTTTGGCCCTGGCCAATAGGCATCACCATAAAGCTTTGTAATAATATTTTTCGAGGAACCAGTGCAGATTTATTGAAGCAGAAAATATACTTTATGGAGCGCTACTGTTATGCCTGTAAGCACTAATATTCACTAAGCAGACTTCTTAGTGGCCATGAATTTTGCATTTGAGTTGTATGCAGTTTAGGATGTAAGTAAAGCATTCAGAAATGTCTTCATATGCTGAGTTCTTATGGTACTCCTTAGATCCAGGCAAGCCCAGTATTGCAGCGTGAGTGCATCAGACCACAGTATGTGTTTAATTTGAAACCCTGCTGTAGATAAAACTTTAAGATAAAGTGTTTACAAATCATCTTCTATATAATTGTGATCACTCTCCTGTATAAGAAAATTCTCTCCTTGGTTGAAGGAATGCACTCTGCCCGCATACATGTTGCCAAACAGTTGTTTTTTTTTTATTTTAGCGTTGGTTAACATTCAGTGCTGTCTGAGCCTATGTGCTTAGTGGAAAAGGGACAATGCTATCTTTGATATTTTCTCTCTCCTTCGTGTTTATCCTTTGGAGCATCATTTATTTTTGTTCCAGGACAAGTTCTGGGTCCTTTCTGGAGACTTTCCCACATGCAGAGCCCACTCCTCAGGTCGTCCTGCTCACCTGAGAGTCTGAGAGCTCTGGATGGTGAAGAGAGGAAATGGTAGCAAAGGATCCAGGATGGTAGAGAAACTGAGGAAGGGATGGGTAGAGGCTCAAGTGACAGTAAAAAAGGACATGAGATTCATTTGGCCAGATTCTATTTCCTTCCAAATGTTCCTAGAAAATTGCATTGAGAGTAACATAATAATTCCTGTTGTAGTTTCCAGACGACTCTCTATGTGAGAATTCATACACAGAGGCAAATGTAATTTAATAGGTTTGTATGTCAGGGATGCTTTTCACCTCCCACTCACATCACTGATGATATCTTTTTACCAATATTAAATATTTTCATTTTAATACTTTTAATGTATCGATCAGTAAGAACAGTTGTTGCCGCTTAGTTTTTCTGCTCTCAGAGCTTTGGAGCATTTTGTAGTTTCTTTAAGTCTCTTGACTTTTATGGTTAATTTCTAGGCTTCTTAAAATAATGCCAGCCAGAATTTGATGAGATTTGTTTAGTATCTCTGCAAGGCATTAAACTGTCTGTATTACCTTCCCACTGATACCTGCTGTTGTCTGCCTTCCTGTCAACTGTGCAAGATTTGCACTTCTATAATAAAGATTGAAGTCACCCTTGGATTGATCCTTCTCTCATATATTTTAATTTTTTATGGTTTCTCATTTTATAAATTTCTGGAATGATTTCTCTACATTTAAAAATGTCTGTACATTGGTATTTCCAATCTTAAAAACATCCTTTTGTATGTCTTCATATGTTTGAGTGAACACGCGAGCAGTGGCTCAGTGTATTTCTTCACATGTTCAGTGAACACGCGAGCAGTGGCTCAGTGTATTTCTTCACATGTTGAGTGAACACGCGAGCAGTGGCTCAGTGTATTTCTTCACATGTTCAGTGAACACGCGAGCAGTTGCTCAGTGTATTTCTTCACATGTTTGAGTGAACACACGAGCAGTGGCTCAGTGTATTTCTTCACATGTTCAGTGAACACGCGAGCAGTGGCTCAGTGTATTTCTTCACATGTTGAGTGAACACGCGAGCAGTGGCTCAGTGTATTTCTTCACATGTTGAGTGAACACGCGAGCAGTTGCTCAGTATTTGAGTCTTTTATGTGTTCTTGTGACTTCGGCTGATGTCAGCATCCTGAATCCTTGCGAAGACCTTTCAATTTTTAATTTTTATCGTCATCATTATTATTTATTCTTTTCTCACAATCCAGTCGTCATCTACCTCTCCCCTCTCCAGTCTCCCAGAGTACATTCCCACCCCACCCCACTGACAAGTATAAGATGGGATCTCAAAGTCGTTTTGATTTGCATTTCCCTGAAGGCTAAGGGTGTTGAACATTTTTTATTTGTTTCCTGGCCATTTGAATTTTCTTCATTTAGAATTCTCTGGTTAGATTTGTAACCATTTTTAATTTGGTTTATTGAGGTTTTTTTCACATACAGTTTCTTGAGTTCTAGCCGTATTTCTGATATCAGTTCTCTATTGAAAATGGAATTGGTGAATTATTTCCTGCTCTGTTTGTTGCTTACTCCAAGTGATGGTGTCCTTTACCCTATAGAAGCTGTTCAATTTCCTGAGGTCCCATTTATTAATTATTGATCTCAGTCCCTGTGCTACTGATTTTTTTATTTTGATTATTTTGTTGTTTGTTTGTTTTTAAGGATGTCTTATACTCATTCTTTCCCACTCGGTCTTCTGTGAGAATCAATGTGTTTCATGTTTTGGTATTTGAATCTCTTGCACTTGAGGTTTGTCTTGGTTTATATGTAAATGGTTCTGCTGAGTTGGGAAAATCCCATGTTACTTTTAGGCTTTATATTATGTTTCCCTTGCCTTGAGATTGAACTTAGTTACTGAAAACCATCAACTTGTTTCAGGAACTGAGACAACCATAGCATCCCCAATTCCACTCCTAGTAATAGCCAATTAGCTCTTAGGAGAAAAGGACTAAAAGTTCCAGATGTCTCAAAAGAGATTGCTTAAGCTAGCAACCACTTCATAGGATGCTCAACTCATTAGTAGCCAATGAAAGTGTGTCAAGCTGCAGTTTTCCAATGTCAGTCAATCATGTAACTGACAGGTTGGAAATTTCCCTACTGTACTGTTTGGGTGACAATAAGGCAAGGTTTCACCACCCACCCCCTGCATTGGAGAGTTTGCAGGGTCCAGCCTTGAGCTTAAATAAAGATGCTTTGGTTCTGAATATGAGTTGAATGCCTGGTGGTCCTCTGTGAGAACCTTAAGATCTGGGCATAAAAATAAGGAAGTTTCCATTTCCATTCTTCTAACTGCAGACATCCAGTTAGATTGCCAGCATTTGTTTAAGATGCTATCATTTTCAGTTTGTATTCCTCTTTTTTTTTTTTTTCAAAACTCAGGCAGCCATATATATTTATGACTAGGTCTTCAATTCAAATTAATTGATCAATGTGGCTATTTCTGTCAATGTTTTTTAAGTTTTTATCCTGTAGTTTTGTATAAAACTTGAAATTGGGAATGTAGAGAGAACTCTAGAAGTTCTTTTATTGTTGTTCATGATTGTTTTAGCTATTGTACATTTTTGTTTATGAGAAAGTTCAATTGCCCATTTAAAATATAAAAGAAATTGTTCAATTTGGATGAGAATACTTTGAATCTGAAGATTGCATTTGATAGGATGGCCTTTTTTTTAGTATGTTAATCCTCTTGATCCATGAGCATGGGGAATCTTTTCATCTCTTAATTTAATTTCTTCAAACAATTGAAGATTTTATTACAAAAGTCTTTTGCATGCTTGCAATAATGTCTTTCACAGTATTTTTCTTCTTATTATGTTTTCCTTTTGGCAGATGTGAGCTTCTTTCATTTCTGTTCCGTGAGAACTTCCAGGTAATTTCTAAGAATCTCCCTCCCATATGCAGGTCTCCCAGTGCTCAGCCAGGTCTGCTCACCTGTGAATCAGAACTCAGAGCCCTGGATGGTGAAGACAGGAGACTGTAGCCAAGGAGTCAGGTATGTTAGAAGAATTCAGCAAGGGTGGGGCTTAAGCAACAGTAGAAAGTGGGTATGAAATTGGACTTCTCAGTTTCTCTTTCATTAATGATTCTAGAAAATGTCACTGGGAATAACATCATGTGTGGTTAAGGGAGTCAGTCAGGTGTTCTTTGTATTTTGTTACTTTTGAGCCTCTGAAATGACTGTTGCCCACTAAATACAATGTCTTTGACCCAGACTGAAATCAGCACCAGGATATGGTTGTGAATGGATGCATTAGAACATGAACCAAAGGTCAGTAGTGGATTCCCTTGTAAGGCATATGATATTGTTGACTTTGGCCTGGCTTCCAGTATAAGCAACACTTTTTTTTTCCTGCGCAGCTGACCTCAGAGTGCACTAGAAATCCTGTTGCGCACAAAATAATCTGTGAGACACTATTACACTATTACTACCATCGAGTAGGCTTGGCATGGCAGATTGGGATTGTAGCACACAGGATCCAAATCTGGGCGTGGCCATTGATACCCCGCCTCTTGTCCAGGTCTGCATGGCAGTTGTGTGAGCCTTTGAATGCTAAGAATGGGAAGTCTTAGGTATTTGTAGACAGGGTGAATGGTCTGATTTGAGTTGTTTTCTCAGGAAGTTTCTCTTGCTTTCTGACTATCCTATATTGTCCTCCAATAAAGTTTTCTGTGTCCTGAATTGTGTTCTAATGGATACATTGTGTTGAGTTAGGACTGGTTAGAGCAGATTAATTACAGTTTCCTAATTTTGTACTGTTTGCTTTAGTTAGCTTTGTATCACTTTGTCTTTGTTATGCTGAGGAATGTTCCCTCTGTCCTCACATTCTTGAGAGCTTCTGTACTGAGCTAATGTCATAGTGTAATGCAGGGCCTTCATGTATCTATTGACAGAGTCCCATGTCTTCTCTCCCGAGTCTTCTTATGTGATCGGTTTGTAAGTATTGAAACAGTCTTGCAGTGTTGGTGTTAGCACAGCTTTCCTTCTATCTCAGTGTAATTTAGAACAATCTCTGTCTGTAAATCGTGGCCTCTGCTCTGTGATTTTTCTCTCCATGTGTTTGTTTAGGCTCATCTGCCTTGTCTTTCCAGGTAACACCAGCTTTTTATGATGACTTGCTGATGTTCCTCTTAGTGTTTATGGCAATATTCTTCTTTTGTCATAGGAAAGGAGAATTCCATTGTAATCTCTCCAGTCCTCAGACACTGATAGAGGAAACTCTTCCTGGTTCTGTGTGAGCACTTGCTTGAGTTTTAGTTTTATAATGTAGGATGTTGATTTACTCACTAATCTGTAGGGACTCTTCAAGTGTGATTAACTTGTGTATGACCTTCCTCAGCTCTGAATATGGTAACACTGATTTCATTGCCATACATGCAGTGTCCTTTTTTAACTTCTAATACACAGTCACTCTTAGTTTTGAGAAGTTGAACACTGCTTTGTCAGCACTTCCATCTCTGCCTAGAGACAAATCTGTTTATACAGAACATTGTATTATCTTTGAGTCAGTTTCATTAATTTCTATATAACTCTTGAAATATCTTTTAAAATTCTATTTGCATTCTTACTTTTCAAAATAGATTTATTTATTTTATGTATATGAGTTTTCTCTGCATTATGCTTGCATATGTGCCTGCCAGAATGTGGCATCAGATAACATTGTGTATGGTTATGATCTACCATGTGGTTGGTGAGAATCGAACTCAAGGATCATTAGAAGATCTTTTAACCCCTGAACCATCTCTTCAGCCCCAACCGCATTTTAGGACATGACAGAATGTGAACTGGAGAGAAAACTAAACCTGTAGTGATGGTGGCAAATCCTTTATCTGCTTCTCAGAAGATTCACGGTGGAGAAAGAGCTTCTGAATATACAGAGTACTAATTCTATGTATTGCTTATTGAAGGACAGCAGTGCATAACAGCTGAGAATTCTTTATAGCACTTCTAGAAAACATTGGTCTTTGAAATAGTGCCATGCCTCACCTGGACCACAAACTTACCTCTGATATCTTAGATCTCTCTTACCTCAGAAATCATTTTGTCCCATAGCATATAATAAAATGGGTAATGGTCAGTTGTAGCATCTGTTATATTTAGGAATTGAGATGTGGAATGCTCACAGGAAGAGTGGGAGTGTTTAGACTGTGCTCAGAGGACACTGTTCATAGATGTGATGTTGGAGAATTACAGCAAGCTCTTTTTTGTAGGTAAGGATGCTCTTAATTCCTGATACATCTCTTGTATTTACCTGCTGTGTGTTCTATTGTGTGTATGTGTATGTATGTGTGTGTGTGTGTGTGTGTGTGTGTAACACATGTATAACACACACACATACATATATCAACAAACTCTGTGTACTGTCTAAAATTTCCCAGAAATGAGAGAAATCCTGAATATAACATCACAATGCTTCCTTCCTATTGTTTCACTCTTTGGAAGTGGGAACATGTTATATTCTGCATGTTCTCTACAGCTCTCTTATTTTTTCCTTAAGAAAAAGGTAACCATACTAGATGCAGCAGTGATATGAACACAGTAGATAGCAATGGCTGCAGCTCACGTGATGTGTAGTGCAAGCCATATGACCAAGTAAATCAATAGCACTCCTCCATGGTCTGTGTGTCATCTCCTGCCTCCAAGATCCTTGCAGAGCATATTCAGTATTCATACTCTAGAGCACAGTTGGGAATCATCTGTCAAATCCTCTGTTTCCTGGCACTGTGGTGTGTTAGAAATCCAGATGAGTTATGAAGAATTGGTTTTCTTTTACGTTTGTCTACCTGATATGCGAAACCTCCCTCCTGAGAAGCAGAACAAAGAATCGTATGAGGGGGACGGAAAGGCTTAGCATAAGGAGCATGTGTATTTTGGAGGAGTCGAGGTAGGATCAGTGAGGAGTTCAAGTGACAGTGGAAACGGGATGAGAAGGGGCACTGAAGAGACATCACAGTAGTGAACATGCTCTACTTAAAGAGCTATGGGTATAGCTCTCAGCATCTCCATAATATCTGTGCTTTCTCAAAATTCTGCATGTAGTCAGGTTTACCTTGTTCATAAACAAATTGCTTTGAATCTTTACAAAACAGAAACCTTCTTGTCCAGTATTCTTGTGTTTGAAAGAGAACGTTCTATCCTGGTGTGATGTCACATCTATCATTTCTGTTTCGATTTGCCATTACTGTTAAATACATGTTGATGAGTAAGTTTTTATTTACCAGTGCAGGGATGTACAGGTAGAATATATTTCATACAGAAGTGCCCGTGGTAGTGGAAACGGGAGAATTCTTTGCTTGTTTCATTGTTGGACTTATACACTGGACTTGCATGGTGACTGCAGGAAGTTGGATCCCCCTGTTTCCCTGAGATTTTTCCTGAAAAAAAAAATTACTAAAGAACCTTAAGAGTGGACACTTTGCAATCAGATGAGATTCTTCATGCATTGGAAAATTGTTTTTTTATTAATGATGATTCCAGACAGAAGATTGACTTCAGAATGAATCACAAAATATGGGTCGACTATGATGAATGCTGCTCAAATACCAGCTATTCCTGCTCCTCTTTTTTTTCTTCCCCTCTTTTCTTTCTCCAAGAATCTTCTCTTCCTCCCTCTACCTACTGTGATTATTTTGTGCCTCCTTCTATGTAGGATTGAAGCATCCATACTTCAGTCTTCCTTCTTCTTGAGCTTCATATGGTCTGTGAGTTGTATCATGGATATTCTGAGCTGGTTTCATATTAATTTATCATGGAGTACTTTACTATGTGTGCACTTTTGTGTCTGGGTTACCTCACTCAGGATGATATTTTCTAGTTCCATCCATTTGCCAGCAAATTTCATGAAGTCATTGTTTTTCATAGCTGTGTAGTACTCTGTTGTGTAAATGTGCCACATTTACTGTATCTATTCCTCTTTTGAGAAGCATCTGGGCTCTTTCTGTCTTCTGGTGATTATAAGTAAGGCTGCTGTGAACATAATGAAGTGTGTGTCTATGTTGTATGTTGGAGCGTATGTATATGCCCAGGTATAGCTGGGTCCTCAGGTATTATTAACTCCAATTTTCTGAGGAAGCTCCAGACTGATTTTCAGAGTGGTTATACCAGCTTGCAATCCCACCAACAATGGAGGAGTGCTCTTCTTTCTCCACATCCTCGCCACCATCTGCTGTCACCTGAGTTTTTGATTTTAGCTCTTCTGAGTTGTGAGAGGTGGATTCTGAGGGCCATTTTGATTCACAATTTCCTGATTACTAAGAATGATGTTCATTAGCCTCTGGGCCATTTGAGATTCCTCAGTTGAGAATTCATTGTTTAACTCTGTACTCCTGTTTTAATAGGGTTATTTGGGCCTCTGTAATTTGACTTCTTGAGTTGTTTGTATATATTGGATATTAGCCTTGTATTGGATGTAGGGTTGGTTGGAGTTGGTTCAGGATCTGCAGTTCTAATGTGGGGGTGGGGGTTGGCAGCAGATTGGAGGTCTCCCTGGGATTGCAGATGGCTCTGGGAAGCTTGGCTTGGCCAGAAGGCTCAGCAAGTGGCGGCAGATGTTTCTTGACCAAACAGTGCCAGATTCATCCAGTTTGTACTCATTTGTATGCATGTTTTGATGTAATCTAATAGCTGAATTAGTGGTAAAGGATTTCTCACATTTATAGCATAGTTTTTGAATTTCCTCAATTTCTGTTTTGATGTCTCCCTTTTTATTTTTGATCTTCTTAATTTGAATACTGTCTCTGTGCCCTCTAGTTAGTTAGGATAGGGGTTTATTGGTATTGTTGATTTTTTTTCAGAGAGCCAGGTCTTAGTTTTATTGATTCTTTGTATAGTTCATTGTTTCTGCTTTTTTGATTTCGTCCCTGAATTTGATTATTTTCTGTCATCTACTCCTATTGGGTGCATTTACTTCTTTAGGTTCTAGAGTGTTAAGATATGCTATTAAGTTGCTACTGTGTGATCTCTCCAATTACCTTAAGGAGGCACTTAGAGCCATGAGTTTTCTCTTAGCACTGCTTTCATTGTGTCTCATAAGTTTGGGTATGTTGTGACTTTGTTTTCATTAAATTCTAGCAAGTCTTTAGTTTCTTTTCTTATTTCTTCACCTTCCAAGTTCTAATTGAGTATTGTTCAGCTTCCATGAATTCTTTGGTTTTCTGTTGTTGCTTTTATTGAAGACAAGTCTTAGTCTATCATTGTCCAATAGAATACATGGGGTTAATTCAATGGTCCTGTATCTGTTGAGGTTTATTTGTTGTGTCTGATTATATGGTTATTTTTGGAGGAAGTACCATGAGGTACTAGAAGAAGATAATACAATCCCACCAACAATGGAGGAATGTTCCTTTTTCTCCACATCCTTGCCAGCATCTGCTGTCACCTGAGTTTTTGATCTTAGCAGTTCTGACTGGTGTAAGGTGGAATCTTAGGGTGGTTTTGATTTGCATTTTCCTGATGACTAGGGATGTTTAGCATTTCTTTAGGTGCTTCCCAGCTGAGAATTCTTTGTTTAGCTCTGTACCCCATTTTGTAATAGGATTATGGATTCTCTAGAGTCTAACTTCTTGAGTTTTTATATATATTGGATACTAGCCCTCTATCAGATATAGGATTGGTAAAGATCCTTTCCCAATCTATTGTTTACCAGTTTGTCCTTTTGACAGTGTCCTTTGCCTAACAGAAGCTTTGTAATTTCATGAGGTCCTATTGTTGATTCTTAACCTTAGAGCATGAGCCATTGGTGTTCTGTTCACGAAGTTTTCTCTTGTGCTTGTGTTCTAAGCTCTTCCTTACTTTCTCTTCTAATAGTTTCAGTGTACCTGGTTTTATGTGGAGGTCTTTGGTCCACTTGGACTTAATATTTATACAAGGAGATATGAAAGGATCTATTTGCATTCTTCTGCATGCTGAGTGCCAGTTGAACCAGTTCCATTTGTTGAAGAGGCTGTTCTTTTTCCATTGAATGGTTTTAGCTCTTTTGTCAAAGATTAAGTGACCATAGGTATGTGGGTTTATTTCTGGATCTTCAGTTTTATTCCATTGATCTACCTGTCTGTCACTGTACCACCAGTACCTGAAGTTATTATCACAACACAGCTTGAGGTCAGGGATGGTGATTCCCATGGAATATTTTTTTTTTAATTCTTAAGAATAGTTTTTTCTATCTTGTGTTTTTTATTATTCCAAATGAATTTACAAATTGTTCTTTCTAACTCTATGAAGAATTGAATTGGAAATTTGATGGGGATTGCATTGAATCTGTAGATTACTTTTAGCAGGATGGTCATTTTTACAGTGTTGATCCTTCCAATCCATGAGCATGGAAGATCTTTCCATATTCTGGGCTCTTCTTGAATTTCCTTATTCAGAGACTTGAAGTTCTATCCTACAGATCTTTCTCTTGCTTGGTTAAGGTCACCCAAAGGTATTTTTGTATTCTTTGTGACTATTGTGAAGGGGGTGGATTCTCTTAATTTTTTTTTTCAGCCTGTTTATTCTTGGAGTAGAGGAAGGCTACTGATTTGTTGAGATAATGTTATAACCAGCCACTTTGCTGAAGTTGTTTATCAGCTGTGGAAGTTGTCTAGCAGAATTTTGGGGGTCACTTAAATATACTATCTCATCATCTGCAAATGGAGATATTTTGACTTCTTTTTTTTCTGACCTGCATCCCTTTGACTCCCTTTTGCTGTCTAATTGTTCTTGCCAGGACTTCCAGTACTATATTGAATAGGTAGGGAGAGAGTGGGCAGCCTTTTCTAGTCCCTGATTCTAGTGGGATTGCTTCAAGTTTCTCACCATTTAGCTTGATGTTGGCTACTGGTTTACTGTTTATTGCTTTTACTATGTTTAGGTATGGGCCTTGGGTTCCTGATCTTTCCAAGACTTCTAATATGAAGGGGTGTTGAATTTTGTCAAATTTTTTATCAGCATCTAGTGAGATGATCATGTGGGTTTTTTCTTTAAGTTTGTTTATATTCTTGTTTATGTTGATGGATTTCAGTATATTAAACCATCCCTGCAACCCTGGGATGAAGCCCATTTGATCATGGAAAATGATCATTTTGATGCATTCTTGGATTCACTTTGTAAGAATTTTATTGAGTATTCTTGCATCGATGTTCATGAGGGAATTTAGTCTGAAGTTCTCTTTCTTTGTGTGGTTTAGGTATTAGCGTAATTGTAGCTTTCAAGAGTGAGTTAAGTAGTGTTCTTTCTGTTTCTATTTTGTGGAATAGTTGGGAAACTATTGGCATTAGATTTTCTAAGATGGTCTGATAAATTCTGCACTGAACTCCTTTGGTTCTGGGTTTTTCTTGGTTGAGAGGCTTTTGATGAATGCTTCTATTTTTTCATGGGTTGTGGGTGTTTTTAGATCGTTTATGTGATCCTGATTTAATTTTGGTACCTGGTATCTGTCTAGAAATTTGCCTATTTTCTCTAGATTTTTCAGTTTTGTTGAGTATAGGGTTTTGAATTAGGATCTAATGATTTCTTGAATTTTGTCAGTTTCTGTTGTTAAGATGTCTCCCCTTTCATTTCTGATATTTTAAATTTGGATGCTCTCTTTTTGCCCTCTAGTTAGTCTGGCTAAGGGTTATTAATCTTGTTGATTTTTCTCAATGAACCAGCTCCTGGATTATTTTATTCTTTTTATAGTTCTTTTTGTTTGTACTTGTTTGATTTCAGCTCTCAGTTTGATTATTTCCTGCCATATACTTCTCTTGGATGTATGTGCTTCTGTTTGTTTTAGAGCTTTCAGGGTTTGTTGCAAATAGATTATTTTTTTGCTTTTTCTAGGTTGTAGTTTTCCTCTTTGTGTTGGAGTTTTCCATCCTTTATCCTTTGTAGTGATGAATTTGTTTACATGTGTTGTATGAATTTGTTTTTGTTGTGGAATATCTTGGTTTCTCAAACTATTACAATTGAGTGTTTTGCTGTTTGTAGTAACCTGGGCTGGCATTTGTGTTCTCTTAGGGTCTGTATGACGTCTGTCCAGGATCTTCTAGTTTTCATAGTCTCTGCTGAGAATCCTGGTGTAATTCTGATTGGTCTGCCTTTATATGTTACCTGTCCTTTTTTCTTTATTGCATTTAGTATTCTTTATTTATTTTGAACATTTGGTGTTTTGACTATTATGTGTCAGGAAGAATTTTTTTACTCGTCCAATCTATTTGGAGTTCTGTAGGCTTCTTGTATGTTCAACTCTTTCTTTAGGTTAGGGACATTTTCTTCTATAACTTTGTTGAAGATATTTACTGGGCCTTTTAGTTGGGAGTCTGCTTATTATCCTTAGGTTTGGCCTTCTCATTGTGTCCTGGACTTCCTGGATGTTTTGGGTTAGGAGCTTTTTTATTTTTTTTATTGTCTTTTACTGTTGTGTCAATGTTTTCTATGTTATCTTCTGCCCCTGAGATCCTCTCTTCCATCTCTTGTAGACTGTTGGTGATGCTTGCATCTATGACTCCCGATTTCTTCCCTAGGTTTTCTATCTCCAGGGTTGCCTTTCTTTGTGATTTTTTTATGGTTTCTATTTTTGTTTTTAATTCTTTCACCTGTTTGGTTGCATTTTTCTATAGATCTTAAAGTGGTTTTTGTGTTTCTTCTTTAAGGGCTTCTGCTTGTTTACATGTGTTCTCATGTTTGTCCTGTAATTCTTTAAGGGAATTGTTCCTGTGCTTCTCTAGGCTCTCCATCATCAATGTGAGATATGAGTTTAAGTCCAAATCTTGTTTTTCTGGTATGTTAGGATATCCACTGCTTGCTCTGGTGGGAGAATTGAGTTCTGATATTGCCATGTTGTCTTGGTTTCTGTTACTTAGGTTCTTGTGCTTACCTCTTGCCATCTTGTTTTCTGTGATGCTAGGTGATCTTTTTGTCTCTGACTGGAGCTTATCTCTCCTATGGGTCTGTGTGCCTGTGGGCTCAGGAGGGAGATTGCTCCTGAGTGCTGCTCTCTCTGTGGATAGGCTGTGAGTTCTGATGGTGGTGTGCCAGCTCTGGCTCTGGGCACAGATTAGGGCTGGAACAGTCTGTTCCCAAGCATCACTGAAACACCTGTGCCCCAGAGTTCCAAGAGCTCTCTCTCCCCAAATCATCAGTGGAGAGAAAGTGGGGACTCATCTCTGAGCTAAGGAGAGAGAGCACTCATGAGGCTTCTCTGAGTGTTCATCTCTGTAGGCAGACCTTGAGTCTTGAAGGCGGTGGACCGGCTTTAGCTCTGGGTACAGATGGAGGCCAGAAAAGTTCATTTCCTAGCATCGGTGAGTTACCTGCACCCTAAGAGTTCCTGCTAGTCTCTGCCCAGATAGTCAATAGATAGGAAGTGGTGACTCACCCATGGGCTCAGGAGGGAGAGCCTCCTGAGGCTTCTGTGGATGCTCAGCAGTCTGTGGGCTTGAATGTTTTTAGTTAGGAAATTTTACCTTTTTTATTTTCCTTAACTTTTGTGTCAAAATCTTCTATGTTATCTTCAACAATAGAGATTCTCTTCCATCTCTTGCATTTGGTTGGTGATGTTTACATCTGTGACTCCTAATATCTTTCCTAGATTTTCCATGTCCAGGGTTGTCTTCCTTTGTGTTTTCTTTACTGTTTCTAGTTTCATTTTTAGATCCTGGGTGATTTTCTGTATTTCTTTAAGGAATTTATATGTTTCCTCTTTCAGGGCTTTTACTTGTTTACTTGTATTCTCCTGTATTTCTTTAAGAGAATTATTTATGTCCTTTTTAGAGTTCTCTATAGTCTTCACATTTAGATTTGAATCTTGCTTTATAGGTGTGTTGGGGTATCCACGGCTTGCTGTGGTGGGGACTGGATTCTGATGTTGCCTAGTAGTATTGGTTTCTGTTGCTTGTGTTCTTGCATTTGCTTTTTACCATGTGGTTATATCTGGCGATAATTGACCTTGCTGTCACTAACTGGAGACATACCCTCCCGTGAGCCTGTGAATCTGGGTGTGTCAGGGCTTCAGGAGGTCAAGCTGCCTGTGGGTGTTCATAGGTAGGGAAGCTGGAGAACAACTTCTGCTTCTAGATGTAGGTCAGACTGAAAGAAATGTATGTCTTTGGCTGCATGAGGTTCATGTGCTCCCTGAAACTCTAGGGTCCCAGTTAGGCCAGGTGTTGGGATGGGAGTTGGGACCTTACCTTTGAGCCTTGGTATGTCAGAACTCCAGAGTATCAAGCTATCTATAGGTATAGCCTGAGTTTGTGGGGATCCAGAATATAGGCTCTGCCTCTGGGCACAGGTCTTCTTGTATTTCATTTAGGTGTTTTTTCATTCTTTCTTTAAAAGTCTCTATCATCTTTATAAGATTGGATTTTAAGCCATTTTCTTTGTTTGGTTATGTTAGAATATTCAGGGCTTGCTGTAATGGTGTAAATGTGCTTTCGATGTTTTATAGCCCTGAATTTTGTTGATTATGTTTATTAGAGGTGGTTTTGGTCACTGGCTGTTGTTGGGATGGCACGAATCTCAATGGTCCTGGTGTGGCAAGCCTCTGATGCGTATCCTTGGTTTGAATGTTTCAGGAACTGCAAGTCTGTGTGGTTCAGGAGACACATGTCTAATAAGGTGGGTGGGAAGGTGGCAGAAGAATTGGGGTCCTTCTGTTCTAGCAGGCTGTTCAGGGCAGCTTGTGTTGGCCAAGATGGCTCAGAGAGCAGGAAAGATGGGTGGGCGAAGGAAACATTAGCTGTATGGTTCAGGTCTGATGAAGATGGGATTGAGAGGTAGTAGAAGAATAGGTGTCTTCCTGGGATATACTCCAGGCAGTTTGGCTGTGCCTAGAGAGCTCAGCAGCAGGGAAGAAAAAAGGGGGAAGAGTAGATTACGTGTATGGATCAGGTTCATGTGTTCCACGTTGAATTGAAGATGTTCATATAACACCAGCAGGGCACTTTTGGGAGGCTAGGGAAATAAATGCACCTTGAATAAGGCATGGGAGGGAGTCACAGTTGGCATGGAGGAAACCCTGGAACTTCCTTGGACATAGAGCCTGCAATGATGGAAAAGTAAAAAGATTCCAGGTATGTTAAAGGGATTGAGCAAGGGTTTAGGTGAGCCTCAGATGACAATAGAAAGCGGACATTGATTTGAATTTGTCAGCTTTTATTTCATTAATAATTCTGGAAAATTTCATTAGGAATATTTTTATATAAAGTAACATGGGTTTTTCATATTAGGCTGTATAGTAACAAGTCAGTTCTCAGTATCTGATTAGTTTTTATTCTCTGAATTAAGTGTTTCCCATTGAGATCAAATTTCTTTGACCCCAACTGAAACAGCAGCAAGCTTCTTGTGACTGTGATTCAACCCTGTTGAACATGTATCAAATGTCAGTAGCAGATTCTCTTCTAAGTCCTTTTACCTTACTAATCATTGGCTTTTGGCAAGTTTCCCTGTGTAACCAACCTGTCTTTGCTCTGACCCTCCCTGGTAGAGCTGGCGTCAGACTGAATGAGAAAGGTTTCTGTTAACCCACAAACAGTCCTGCCACTATGACACCTGTGGGAATGCCTGGCCAGTTGGATTGTACACATGGGATCCAAATCTGTGTAAGGACTTGGATAACTATGCTTCTCCCCGAAGTCTGCATACCAGTTTTTGAGACTATGAATGCTACAAACAGGGAGTCCCAAGGTATTTGTAGACTGTGAGTACTCTGATCTGAGTTAGGTTTTTGTTGTTTCTTTTGTTTTTGTTTTTTTTTTTTTTCTTTTGTTTTGTTTTGTTTTCTCAAAAAGGTCCATTTGCCTTCTGACTCTGTTATATTAACGCCTGTAAAATTTTCTCTGTCATTGACATGTGTAGTAATGGATGGAGCACTGTGTTGGTTTAGTCCTGGTTAAAGAAGTAGGTTTCTGGTTTTCCTTTTTTTCTGTTTTGTTTTGTTTCTTGGTACTGTTTGCTTTTTCTGTGCTTCTCTTTGTTTTTATGATCCTGGCATATGTGTTCTCATGCTCTTGATAGCTTTTATACTCAACAAAAGCGACAGGGCTTCATGTATATATTAACATGGTTATTTTTCTTCTCTCACTGAACCTACATCTTTGGGATCTTACATGATTAGTTTGTAAATGCTGAAGCAGTTTTGTATTCTGATAGGAACTCAGCTTTCCTTCCATTTCCATGGAATTTAGAGACAATCTCTTAAATCAGGATCAAATAAACAACCTAACTGCCCCATAATCTCTAAAGAAATAGAAGTAGTCATTAAATGGCTCTGAAGCAAAAAAGCTCAGGACCATATGGCTTTAAGCAGAATTCTATCAGACTTTGAAAAAAGACCTATTTTACCAAATAGAAACAGAAGAAAAGCTACCTAATTTGTTCTATCAAGCCAGAGTTATGCTCACACCATAATCACAAAAGACCCAACAAAAAAAGAGAACTTCAGAGCATTTTTGTTTATGGATATCAAAGCAAAAATACTCAATAAAATTCTCAAAAACTGAATACAAGAACACATCAAAATGACCATTCACCATGATCAAGTAGGCTTCATCCCAGGGATGCAGGGATGGTTGTATGTCCTAAGTCAAACCCAACAAATCTTCCAGGCTGTTCACATGTGAAGTGCTTTGAATCCAAACACACTGAGTGAAATTACACTCATTTCAGTGTGTATGTGTGTGGGGGCGTGCAGGGGAGTCTTAGGCAGCCCCATGGTTCTGCACAGAGGAGGAGGACATGGGCATTTGTCACATGTTTGTGAAACCTCACCACACTGCCACATGGGGCCCCCGGGAAGACCCTCTCCTGATCCTCTGTCTCTTGATCTCTATCTTGATCCTGATACTCACATTTTCATCCTAATCGTCCCACTCATGTTTCATGTATGATTTGAGGCAGGTTTAGGATTGGTAGCCAGGCTGGCATTTAGCCATAATTCCAACTGTGCTGGTATGTGACAGTATGGGTTTCCATAACTCACTCCCATTTCTCCCGTGTTCTCCACCTTCCCCTCCCTCACTACACTCATTGTACTCAGTTGTCTCTGAAATGACAATTTCCTGTTGCAAACTAACTTTGTCTGATTTATTGGGCTTCCAAGCAGCACCAGACTGTAGTGTAAGTCAAACCAATATAAGGCAATTTCAATATTCCTACATGTAGCCGTACATTAGTGATAGGTTTCATCTTGGGCCTGTGATGTTTCCAGTTGTTGACTTTTGGCTGGCTTCCCGTACCAGCTATGCATTTTCTTCATGGCTGACCTCAGATCAAACTAGAAAGGCTTCTGTTACTTATGAAGTTGTCTTGGGCCTATTGTGCTGGTAGGCATACCTTGCTGGGCATGTTGGTTTTGCAGCACTGGGGGTCAGCATCTGAAGATAGCCAGGATAATATTTTTCTGAATAGCCCACCGAGCCCTTTTAGCTGTTTGAATTCTACACCAGTGTATCCATGACATTTTAAGACAATAAGTAGTCTGCTGATTCCTCAGCATATTCCCTAGTGATGTATAAAATCAGGTGATACTTTCTTGTATTTTTATATAGCATATTAAGAATATTATCAGGTTGGAGCCTTCCTGTGGAATGTTTGTAGTTTTGGAATTGAAGAATCATCTTTCACAAAGTATGTAATTTGGAAAAGCATGCTTTCTTGTTTTCTTATTTGATTCCTGGAAAATGTTCTGAGTCTTACTTGATCTTGATAAGCACTGATACACTGTTATGAGTTAGTGTGAAGCCACTGCACCTTTTCTGTCTTCTGCGTGCAGAAGAATGATGGAGGCTGTGTTCAAATTATGTAACGATGGGTTAGGATGTTGGCTACTGTCTTGATTATGCGGAGGTATGTTCCGTCTGTTCCATACTCTTCAGTACTTACATAGTGAACCAATGTGACATTTTTGTCCCATGTCTTTAATGGAAATGTTGTGTGTCTTCTCTCAATGATTTTACATATTTTGTGTCTTGGATTGTTTTTTTGTGGGTCTTCAAAAAATCTAATATCATTGTCATGAAATCAACTCGTTCCCCTTCAGTATGTGCTATTTACTGTTGTCACACTAAACTACATGGAAGTGGCATAGAAAGAGACCATCCAAGTGTCTGTTAAATGTTTAGAGAAGTATTTGATATGAGAAAAAACATAAGGTAAATATAATACATAAAGAGTTACATATATGTGAAAACCAGGGTCATGACAACTTTGTGATAATACTATTTCAGCATTCAGAATGAGTTCTTATTTTTGAGACACACACACACACACACACACACACACACACACACACACACATATATATATATATATATATATTTGTATGTCTGGGTGTGAATGTATATGTGTAGGTATATATGACAGGAGACCCATGTTGCACATTTTTACTTTCATGTGAAATTACAAGGTTTATCATTATAGAGGAAATCCATAACAGTTGGGAACTGAGGAGTCTCACTTAAGGCATGTTTATTAATAATTGGGAACCGGAGAACTGTCTGGAACAATATGAAAACACAGGTATATGCATTTTCAAGAAGATATTTCAACAGTGTTAGAATTTTGATGGACCTGACATAATGAATGAATCATCGCAAGAGCATACTCTGAAATGATTCACTTTATGAGAAGCAGCCATCAGAGAGTTTTTGCCATGACTGCTTCTTGATGATTCTGCCTTGGCATTGCCTAAGGGTCATGACTCTTGGAGGGTCAATGGACCTTTTTGTAGGGGTCACCTAAGACCGCCATTAATGATATATATCTGATAGTCTTAGCAACTGATATGGCACTCCTGTATTAATCTACATGTGTGTATGCCACATGTACATGCATCAGTTCATCCTGTATTAATCTACATGTGTGTATGCCACATGTACATACATCAGTTCATGAGTTCCTTGTACTGTATAAAGACAATGCAGCATTAGAAAGGCCTCGATCACTGACTTTGAAGATTTAGCACATGGACATTCCATTTAAAGACGGGAGTGTCCTGAATTGTAATATTCTACTTGTACGTGCATTCATGTGCATTTCAGTCGTCAGTATTCTCACACAAAGGTGTGCACGCAACTTAGAAAAGAGTTCCACATTGAAAGGAAGAGTAATTGGAAAGATACGTTTGACCTCAGGAACAGTTTTCAGCGTTCTTAGATGATGATGGAAATAGCAGTAACTCGACCTGATGATGAGTTTGAGGAAACCATGATATTTGGTGGATTGAAGCTCTGTCTGTACATAAGACAGCAGGACACTCATGGAAAATAGATGTACTCTATCTGCCAGGTAGAATGAAGTGAAACCTGACCACAGAGTCAGGCATTGCATTCTAGTCTGATGAGTAATGAGCCTCCGTTTAATGCTAGGCATCAGCTTAGTCCCCACTAGCCGTTGGACCCTGACTCTAGTCCGTGAAAATGTTCCAGTAAGAACTCTGAGTAGTAGAGGTTTGCAGCAGGTGTGTACGTGCTCTGTGTATGTCTGTTGCATGCTCAGGTTAGAAACAGGCCTTCGATTGTGGTCATTTTCCTTGCCACATTAAGAATATCACTCCATGCTCTCCTTTTTGTAAGAATGTTGACAGGTTTACTGTTACCATTATCCTTTTTGTGTCTTTTTAGGTGGTTTAGCATTATTCATATCAGAGTTGTATTTATTCTAGCTTTTCATTTTTCAGAGGAGAGTAACAAGAAGAATGAATGCTTCTCTGGTAAACGCTCCTCAGGTCAGTGTCCTGTCCACATTTCTTTGGAATTCCTCTTATTACTTAAACCGTTTGAGACTTAGTTCTCTACCTCTGGTAACGTTATCAAAACATTGGTTTCTGTTATTCATCTTTGTTCTTCTCCAGTGTTCAGAATTAAAACTTTAGATCTTTTACTTCAAATGGGACAAGCACAGGCTTGTCCTGTTGTATTTTCACTGGATTTTATACTGTGAGGGCGTAAATTTCCAAGGACTGAAGATGTGCAGTTCCGATTGAGGATGTATTGTAAATGATGCTCAAATAATATTTTGATGGCTAATTTCTATATTGCATAGACTTCTGTTTTTTAATATTAATGCAAAAGAAAGGTCTCCTGTGCTACATAAATTGCGTTTCAGGAATAGTCAGATTTCCAGAAACAACTTTGTGGATGTGGATCTCTTTTTGTCATCTTGTGTCACACTGATTATAGGTATGCTGACACATGAAACCTGCCTCTAAGTGTGTGCCTAAGATCAGTGGGCTCAGTTCTCAAAATACAGGTGATTATTTTCTTTTCCTTTGTTTCATTTGTAGAAGTAGTGTAAGCTCTACTGTGTGTACATTTGTACTGAAGCACATGGAGTAGATTAGTAAGAATTTTCTGGAGAGTATTGCCTTGTTACTTCCTGTAAGCCAGGACATTTCAAGCATGGATTAATATCCCTCCTAATTTGTTCTCTTCTTTTCTCTAATGGAAAGAATGCTCCATCCACCCTATGTTTTTCCTTCCTTTCATGCTACATATTACATAGGGGAAAAAATTGTGGCACTGTTTCTTTACAATATTTAATCAAAGTGTTTAAGTATGTAAGTGCTCATCTGTATAGTGAGTGAAGACATTATGCTCCTGAATCCATAAGTTCAGGAACAGTCACTTGGGACTGAAGTCAGGCATGGTAGTTAGCAGCAATGTGGGGAGAAAAAAAGAAATAAAGTTCAAATTAGAAGATGTAGGTTTTCATTTAAGTCAATCTCATAAGCAAGAATGTATTTAGGAGTTAGCATAATTCTTTCAATTAAAATGAATCTGGTCAAAGAAAATTATTCTACTTCACCTACTGCATTGTCACATGTATCACTTATTCATACCAATATGTCTAATTATTCTGTTGAAAAAGACCATATGGAATTTATGAAATTGTTATTATCTGTATTGCAGATGTCAAATTTGAGAAAACTTTAAGTTTAATACTGTCTTATGCTGTTTTTCTTTTGCATACTTTACTGTTCTTAATATAGTATCATAAAATATCTTGATATCAAAGTACTTAATTTTGTGTGTCCTTTGGAATGTTGAATGTGTTCACTGAAATTGCACTCTTTTTCTATTTAAAGAAAAAAAAAGTGGTTTTAATTCATGCAACAGTTCTGTGTTGACATTCTACTGATTTGTTATCAAAAGGGTACAGAATTGTACCTAAGCCTCTGCATGTCAACTAAGCATTTAGAATAGAGTCAGGTGAGACCCAGCTGCAGACAGGATTGATACAGTGCCCAGAGTTGAGCAAGGCTGGCAGCTGTAGAATGTAGAAACAGTTTTACTCATTGTGATACTGGGATTCTGGTTGATAACAACCCACACTTCATAATGTACATTCCTGCATGTAGACTTCACATGTGGATGTCATATTCCCTAAAAGTTTGCTGTTTATGATTCTATTATGTAATCCTGTTTCAGAGAAAAGGAAAATACAATGAGGACTATGACTATTTTCAGTAACTTCCTTTATTTACATTAACTTTTAGTTTTCTGTTCGGTGGTTGGTACATTTGTCTGCATGTATACATGTGTGCACTGCATTCCTCAAGCCTGTAGAGTTCAGAAGAGAGCATTGGATTTCAAAGAATTAAAAATAAAAATCTGCTGTGTGGGTGCTGGAAACAATTCACGGTTATAGAATCCAAACTGCATCCAAATTTTCAAGTGAAGCAATGGCGGCATCTTCACTTGTATCTAAGGTTTTAGAAAACATCAGAAAATTCATGAACGAGAGAGACCTTGGAAATGTATTCAGTGCAGTATGTATTCTATGCATTGACTAATAAGAGCCCAGAGCTTAACTTTGGACACATTTCTATAGCACTTCTGGGAGATGTTGTTTGCCCTTGAATATTTCCCATGACTCACATTCATCACAACAGGCCTTTATACGTTAGGTCTTTTATTTTATGAGAAAACATTGTTTTCTAGCTGCACATAATAAATAGTTAATTTTCCATTACAGGGTCATTTAACATTCAAGGATGTGGCTGTGGAGTTCTCACAGGAGGAATGGGAATGTCTTGACTGTGTTCAGAGGACATTATATGTGGATGTGATGTTGGAGAATTACAACAATCTGTTTTTTGTGGGTGAGGATAGTCTTCTTGTAGAATTCCTAACTCATTCTTTGAATTTACCTACTGTGTGCTGATATGAATGAATGCTCTGACATATCTAGAGACTCCCAGAGTAAGGGAAATTCTGCTTCCCAACATAAGTTCTTCATGGTGTTTCCTTTATATCTCTCTCCATTCTTTGGAAGAAGACCCAGTGTTGTATCCTGTGTAATCTCTCAAAATATTGTATCTACTTTTAGTTAAAACTTCCAAGTTCAAAAACAGTTGAATATTTAGAGCAAGAAAATATATTGCCATACCTGTAATAACTGGAATATTCAATTTTACTATTGCATCAAAGTCTTCACTTATTTATGCAGTTTTAAAATGAAGCAAATTCTAAATAGAAAAAGAGGTCTTGGTTGTGAGAGTTTGTTTTTTCATATTTATTTTGTTTTGATCTGTGGTTTTATGTTTAGTCCTAATACAGTGTGGATTTTTATATCTTGAGTTCAATGCCCATGTGAATTATATAATGAATTCCCAGCTGACATAAGCTCTGTTGTATTACTCTGTCGCAAAATATAAATGAGAGATTAGAGAAGCTTTTTTACATGCTCCTTCAGTGAGATCCTTTCTCAGAGTCCTTTACTTCTCCAACACTTTTCATTTTCTATTTGCCAAGCACAGTGTTTAAATAAGATATAGAAGACTATTGTTTCCTGTCATTGGATATCAGTGAGATTTGAGGTTCTAATAAGTATGCATGTAGTGAGAATGAAACAAGAAAGACCCCTTTTGTGGGCTTTATCCTTGAGAACATTTCAGGGAATGTGGGATTTTGTCTTAGTCATTCACTAATCCCTGTTCTCTACTTGCACGTCTATTTCAGAGAATCATCGCATGTGTCATAGATATGAGAACATCTTGGATGAAGACACACCACATATTGTCTACAAGCATGGGAATATCCAAGTGACGTCTTATAAATGTCATGAGCTTGGCAGAATCATTCATGAATCCACCCAAAGCAGACCTTATAAAGCTCACCTCGGGGATGCATCTGTTGAATCATCAAACCTAAGCACACCTTATAAAGCTCACCTCGGGGATGCATCTGTTGAATCATCAAACCTAAGCAGACATGAAACTGGAATCACCACAGAACCTTGCAAATGTAAAAACCATGTAAAAATTTTAAATTTGTGTTCTACCATTAGTGTCAATCAAGAAATACACATGGGAAAGAAAGAATTCCATGATACAGAGATTGGTAAGGTTTTTGATTCTAAACAAAATTTTATGCTGAAACAAGCAAAACGAGGAAAGAAAACTTACAAATGTAGTGAATGTGACAAATGCTTTACCCGCAAAAGCAGTCTTAATGTTCATCACAGAGTTCATACAGGAGAGAAACCTTACAAGTGTACTGAGTGCAATGAATGCTTTAACTACAAAAACAACCTTAGAACTCATCAGAGAATTCACACCGGAGAGAAACCTTACAAATGTAGTGAATGTGACAAATGCTTTGCCCTCAAATGTGATCTTATTAGTCATCAGAGAATTCATACAGGAAAGAAACCTTACAAATGTAGTGAATGTGACAAATGCTTTAAGAAGAAATGTCTTCTAAGAAGTCATCAGACGATTCATACAGGAGAGAAACCTTACCAATGTAGTGAATGTGACAAATCTTTTACCCAGAAAGGCCCTCTTAGAATTCATCAGAGAATTCACACAGGAGAGAAACCTTACAAATGTAGTGAATGTGATAAGTACTTTACTCAGAAGTGCAGTCTTATTATTCATCAGAGAAGTCATGCTGGAGACAAACCCTACAGATGTAGTAAATGTGACAAATGCTATACTTGCAAAAGTCATCTCAGTGTTCATGAGCACGTTCATATAGGAGAGAAACGTTACAGGTGCAGTGAATGTGACAAATGCTTTCCCTACAAATATTGTCTTAAAACTCATGAGAGAACACATTCAGGAAATAAACCTTACCAATGTAGTCAATGTGATAAATCTTTTGCCCTGAAAACCAGGCTCAAGAGTCATCAGATAATTCATACAGGAGAGAAACCTTATAAATGTAGTAACTGTGGCAAATGCTTTACCCAAAAAGGCAGTCTTATTATTCATCAGAGAGCTCATACTGGAGAGAAACCTTATAAATGTAGTGAATGTGACAAAGGCTTTACCCGCAAAAGCAGTCTTAATGTACATCAGCGAGCTCATACAGGAGAGAAACCTTACAAATGTAGTGAGTGTGACAAATGCTTTTCCCACAAAGGCGATTTTAGAAAACATCTGAGAATTCATATGGGAGATAAAACTTACAAATGTAGTGACTGTGGCAAGTGCTTTACATGCAAAAGTAGCCTTAATGTTCATCTGAGAACTCATACAGGAGAGAAACCTTACAAATGTAGTGAATGTGACAAATGCTTTAGCTACAAATGTAACCTTAGAACTCATCAGACAATTCACACCGGAGAGAAACCTTACAAATGTAGTGAATGTGACAAGTGCTTTGCCCTTAAATACGATCTTATTATTCATCAGAAAATTCATACAGGAGAGATACCTTACAAATGTAATGAATGTGACAAATGCTTTATGAAGAAATGTCGTCTTAAAAGTCATCAGACAATTCATACAGGAGAGAAACCTTACCAATGTAGTGAATGTGACAAATCTTTTACCCAGAAAGGCCCTCTTAGAATTCATCAGAGAATTCACACAGGAGAGAAACCTTACAAATGTAGTGAATGTGATAAGTACTTCACTCAAAAATGCAGTCTTATTATTCATCAGAGAAGTCATGCTGGAGACAAACCCTACAGATGTAGTAAATGTGACAAATGCTATACTTGCAAAAGTCATCTCAGTGTTCATGAGCACGTTCATATAGGAGAGAAACGTTACAAGTGCAGTGAATGTGACAAATGCTTTCCCTACAAATATTGTCTTAAAACTCATGAGAGAATACATTCAGGAAATAAGCCTTACAAATGTAGTGACTGTGACAAATCTTTTTCCCTGAAAACTAGCCTCAGGAGTCATCAGATAATTCATACAGGAGAGAAACCATACTAATGTAGTAAATGTTACAAATGCTTTACCCAGAAAGGCAGTCTTAATGTTCATCAGAGAGTTTAATCTGGAGAGAAACATTACAAATGTAGTGAATGTGACAAATGTTTTCCCACAAAGACAATTTTAGAAAGCATCAGAGAAATTATATGGGAGAAAAAGCACCAACTCTAAATGTGACATTTGCTTTTTCCAATAATTTAGTCTTCTCATTCATCAGAGAATTCATTGAGGAGAGAAGCCTTACAAATGTAGTGAGTATGACAAATGCCTTACCCTCAAAAGCAGTCTCAGAATTCATCATAGAACTCATGAAAAATAAAAAAAAACAAAAACATAGTGAATGTGACAAATTCTTTACCCCAAAACAATCATAGCACTATCAGAGAATATATACAGTAGAAAAACGTTACAAATAAACTGAGAAAAATCATTCACAAGGAGATTATCTCAATTCATCAGAGACTACATATAGGAGAGGCATCTTAAAAGTAGTAAATTTGTAAATTTTTTACTGTTGACTCATTACTTAGAATACATCAAAGAATACATAAAAGAAAAAACCCAACTCTCAGATGGAAGAAAATACCTAGAAATTTATAGTCAGAAAACAATGTCCCATGGGGGAAAAATGTAGTTCGTGCTTTACCAAGTGCTATTGACTGCAACACTTGAGGCTCCTCATATATATATGCAATTGTGAAATCATTTAAATAATTCTCAAATCTTAGTAACTACCCAGTATTTATGGTGAAATTGAAAATGTGACAATTAAAGAAATTATGTTAAGTTTTTGAAGACTGATGTGAACTGTTTCAAAGAGGAGCTGGGAAATACATGTCTCAAAAAGGCTAATGAAACTGACAGCAATCAGGATACTTAACTCAAATGAATATACTCAGACAAATTATACTTCTTGCAAGAGGATTTGACAAATTGAGCCACCAAAATAGAATGCTCTTTATCATCTAGATATACCTACAGATACCCGATTTACGCTTAATGTCCAATATTCATAACCTGTATCATTCGCTGGTTTTACATTTCAGGATAGCAATTATCTTTGTGTCCCTTTGACTTTGTTTTCAAACGCCTTCCCCTTTTTTTTTATATGAAACTCTAATAAAGCTCATTGGTTCAACAAGTTGAACTTGGTTGTTTCCAGTTTTCACTTGGGATAGGTAAATTGCTTAAAACCACAAGGAAACATTTTCAGTGGTCTTAGGACTGAGACACCATTCTTTTGTCTTTACATGAGCCTTCCTGCATAAGAGTACTTGGAAGTACATGAAAGTGATGTAACATTAGGAAAGTTGGATCCACTGTTCTAAAGTAAATGCATTTGTGTTAACTAAAATAGAGAAGATTTTGTTCAGTGTTCCAAGATTTCTACCATAGTAGTATTAGGTTCAGTTAAAATGGCTCCACAGAGACAAACTATAGAGGCTTAGGGAACCTGAGCAATAACACTGCTCTCTTCCATGAATTTAACTCTCCAAACAGAGGTATCCACAGGCAAATACTATAGACCATTGCTGAGTTTTCTTGTACTGTTGGACTTTTAACAGTGCACTCTGTATACATCAAGTAGTTAATTAAATTTGAATTTATTTTGTTAAACAATTTCAAGAATTCTTTTATCATACACATCCCAGAACACTCATCCTGAATCAAAACCAAATAACTGACATTACTAAGGTAATATCTTCATCTTAATTTCAGGTTTGAGTCCATTTCTACAGATGCCATGACACTAGGAAGCCTGAAAGAGCCAACCTATGAAAAATTGATGATGTACAATTTCAAGTACAGTTTAGAAGGCTTGAAAGGGTCCTGGAAAATGATTTCCTAGAACTGAGAAAAGGAAAGTCTTTACTCCAAGCCAAATATTGTTTTAGAATATTGATAGTAAATTCAGAAAAACTCAGAGAACATTCTGGTCCTAGGCAAAATGGTATGTTACAGTGAACAAACAAATCCTTATCACTAATTTTTCACTGATTTTAAAAAATAAGGTAACTCAGGCCCCCACACCCCAGTATTATTCTGGAAAGTCCTTGGAGATAGGGCCAACAGATAAAGGTAGAGGTCACCTACCCCTCATCAGAACTCCTGAACTATGCTTCAAATCAGGCCTGTGAGGTCACTGGGGTGCCTCCATCATTGGAAATGTTAGACCCCAGCATGGTAGACTTCTGCACAACAAAACACTGTGTTTGCATAGTATTTGAGTCCTCCATGGAATCCTAGACCTTTACAGGGGGTCATTAAGGGGACCGGGTGCAGCTCACTTTACACTACGAATAGATGCTGCAGAGCTGGAGCTGTGTGGCTCTTGTGGTAAGAATAGTTATTTTGCAGAATCTCTTGCCCCTCAGTGTGGTTCAGGATAAAAGCAATCTGCATCTGAGTGACCATTGTGCATATGAGTGTCATCTCCCTGAGAAAAGAGATCCGCAGAGAAGGGAGCATTGCATGATCCTTTGTCATGTTGGTTCTTACTAGAAGTGTAAGTCTTCCTTCAGATTTTGTTCCATAAAAACATTGATGAACTCTGGTGTATATATACTACTGGTGTCCCAGTCATTCCATCTCTTTTGCACTGTCATGTTTCAATTGACTGTGATTAGAAATGTTGGGACTCAAGTTATGCTAACTTAAACTGCTCCCTAGGTATGTTCTGTACTCTGAACGTGCTTGGGAGCTGAGGAATCATTTGTAGAATGCTTTGTTTTGTCTTTGTCTACTGAACACAGCCCTGTTAAAAGTCCAGGCACCTTCTGAGGAATCTATTTCTTGTGTGCAGGGCTCACTAATAAGTCCAAATTGTTTAACTGAGAAACAGAACAAAGACCTCCAGAAATTGCAGTGAAAGGAACAATATACCAGGTATTGTTTAGGTACTAAGATACAGATGGTAAGAGATCAGGTGACTAGAAATGGAATGGACACATTCCATTGTGGTGTTGCGGGGGTGGGGTGGCTATTGCATTGGCATAAAACTTAATAGACTTGCTCGATTTGAACAGGACATGAGTTCAGGTCCCAGCCATATTGTGTCTGACCACCATCCAGAATATTAATGCTGGACATCTGAAGTCTTTTTGTGACTGCAGTTTATAACAAACAGAAGAATGTATACACACAATGTGTAAACACAGATGCAGGTCAGCTAAACAAAGAAAAGGTATGAAAACGATGGTACAAATTGGTTTCACCACATTCTGTCTCTCAAAAATTGATCTGCAGTAATCTTTCATGTATAATCTTCAGTTTCCTAATGTTGATGTGAGGTTTGTTTTTTATCTCTTAACTATGAATGTTCTGATAGTTTCTTCAGATTCTACCCCTTTTATGATGGAAAGCTCTACAGCCAAACAGTGGATGGTGGTTAAGAACTCATATGAAATAGTTGTGGGAAGGACTAAGGACCCTGACAGGTTTAGGAACTCCACAAGAACACCTACAGTATCAAGTAACATGGACCCTTCTGGCTCCCAGAGACTGAACCACCAACCAAAGAACATAACATAGGCTGAAACTAGGCCCCCCCAACACATATGTAGCAGATGTACAGCTTGATCTCCATGTAGGACCCAAACAACTGGAATGGGGTTATCCAAATAGCTTCTGCCTTCACATGGGATTTGTTCTTCTAGTTGGGCTGACTTTTATGACCTCAATGAGTAAGGAAGCACCAAGGATCACAGAGTCTTGATGGGCCAGGTAGGATTCTCAGGGGAGGTCACATCCTCTCAGAGGAGAAAGGGAGGGATCATAGGGGAAGAATTGTGAGAGAGGGCCAGTGAGAGGGATGTAATGTTAAGAAGTTAATTATAATAATAATTATAATAGAAATTAGAGAGATCTCCTAAGGCCAACTTAATTGCACATGTGAATGGTCTAAATCAAAAATAAGAAAAAGCTCTAGAGAACTAGACAGCAGAAAATATTCAAAATTGTGGGCTGAAATCTGTCTATCTGAAACAAAAGAACAATACAAAGAATCAACAAAACCAAAAGCCATTTCTTTGACAAAATTAACAAGATAGACAAACCCTTAGCCAACCTAAAAGGCAAAGATATTTTATACAAATTAACAAAATACCAAATGAAAAGGGAGATATAACAAAAGAAACTGAGTAAACCCAAAAATATCATTAGGTCTTTCTTCAAAAACTTGTACTCCCCATAATGTGAAAATCTACATAAAATGGATGATTTTGTAGACAGGTACCATATACCAAAGTGAAATCAAGATAGGGTAAACTATCTAAACCTTACTACAACCCCTATTAACTAGTGTCCATCACTAAAGTTTCTAAACAAAAGAAGCCCAGGGCTGGATAGTTTTAGTGCAGAATTCTAATACACTTTCAAAGGTGAGGTAACAATACTCCTGAAAATGTGGCATAAAATAGAACCCAAATGAACAACACTTAATTTATTCTATGCAGCCATAGTCACCCTAAGACATAAACCACACAGATATTCAAAATGAAAGAGAATTTCAGATTAATTTGGCTAATAAATATTGATGCAAACCATAATCAATAAAATGATCACGAAGTGAATCCAAGAACAGACAAAATTCTACTAGAGCCCTTAGAAGGGAAAAATATCATACACCACGATAAAATAGACTTCATCCAAGGGATATGTGAATGTCTCCATATACAAAAATTTATCAGTGTATAAAAACTGTTAAAAAAAATCACACATTAGATGCTAAAAAGACCTTTGACAAAATCCAACATTCCAATGAAAGACCCAATGAAAGAGCTAGAGAAAGGACTGAAAGGTTTGCAACCTCATGGGAAGACCAACATCATCAGCCAAGGCACTGAGGTGAAGAGGGTGATTGGGAGAGGGAGCACCTTCATGGAATCAAGTTGAGGGGGAGGAGGCTGGGGAATGGGCAGGAAAAGGGTATAACATGTGTAATATAAATACAGAGAATATCCAATAAAATAGAATAAAACCAATTCCTTTATGAAATTCCTGGGCAAATGATTGGAACTAGAAACTACCATCCCGAGTGAGGTAACCTAGAACACAAAAGAACACACACATGTTATGCACTCATTGATAAGCACATACATGCCCCCCAAAGTTCTGAATACCCAAAAAACAATTCATGGACCTTATGAAACCCAAAAAGAAGGAAGGCCAGAATGTAGATGCCTCAGTCCTTCTTAGAAGGGAGAATGAAACACTCATGGGAGGAAATTCAAGGTGAAATAGAGAAACAGGGATTGAAGAAGATATTATTCAGACAATGCCTCACTTGGGGATCCTTTCCATATGCAGCCACTAAAACCAAGCACTACCACTGATGCCAAGAAGTGCTTACTGGCAGGAACCAGGTATAGATGCCTCATCAGAACCCCTGCCAAAGTCATACAGATACAGTTGATGATGCTTTCAGCTAACCATCAGACTGAACAGGGGACCCCAATGAAAGAGCTAGAGAAAGCACTAAAGGAGCTGAAAAGGGTTGCGACCTCATGGGAAGAACAACATTACCAACCAACCAAATTTTCCACAACTCACATAGACTAAAACACCAACCACTGAGCACACAGAGACCCTTGGCTCCAGTTGCATATGTAGCAGAGGATAGCATTGTGTGGCATCAATGGGAGAAGTGGTCTTTCGTCTAACGAAGGCACATTTTCCCAGTGTTGGGGAATGCCAAGGTACTAAGGTAGAGAGTGTGATTGGGAGAGGCAGCACCTTCATGGAAGCAAGTGGAGGGAGAGGGTGAAGGGGGATGTGGAAGGGGATAACATTTGAAATGAAATACAGATAATATACAATTTTTGAAAAGCAAATTTCCATATAAAATAATTCCAGTATCCATATCTGTATTTTAAGAGATGCAAACACATGTCAACAATTTATATTAAAAATATAAGGTAAATACAAAAACAAATCACAGAAAGGTAAAGAAAAGGTTAAAGTAATTTTTTTTTTCTGCCTTTTACTCACTGTACTAGTCCCTGGATAGTCAATGTTTTCCAAGATACTGAAGCAGGAAAAATTTTCCACTGACAATACAATATTTCCAGAGACAAAAAAGTAATAAACTAGTTTAGAATGTCACCAATAGATACTTAGTATCACCTAAAAGTTATAGCAAAGGCATTCTCAGTAGGTCTGGCCCTGTAGTCTTAGTATTTGTGTGGTAAAGGGATCAGAAGTTCACAGAAATCTTCAATCACACAGAACATTTGACAGTAGGTGGTTAAAATTCCCTGTGACCTCTTTAATTGTGTTGTAATGTACAATGAATCAATACATATAATAAATGCTTTCAAAACAGTGTTTTTTCGTTTCCTCCTCCTCTCAGGACTAGGTATTACTGCATTTCCTTTAAGTACCTTGACAAGTTTTCTCTCTGGTGCTCACTGATCCACATCACAGTTTACTTTGATGAATTCTCTATTAGATATTGGATTAAGTGTTCATTTTCTATGGATAACAAGATTAGGTCTTGTTAACCCCACCTGACAAAAATAATGCCACTGCCATATTTTAGTTAAAAGCCCAACACTGCCTCCCATGTTGGGTTAAAGAAAATAAGCATCCATTTCTTGGGCCCTGCTTAACAAGTACAATCACAAGTAGTTTCAAAGTGGGTTTACAGAAGAGAAACATTGGAGCAATAAGTAAATACAAAAAAATCTCAACACCATGTGGACTTTCTATTTTTCTTCAAAAGTATTAGGAATGGTGATTTGAGAGGATAGGGTCTTTTCAAAATCAAGTCAGGTTCATGCATTGGGGCAGATTTAGCCCCAGGAAACTGGCTCAGCAACAGCAACTCAGTTCTTATAGTAAATGGCTCCTACCTTCAAAATCAAATTAGTTTTGTTCCTTATTCTCTGCATTGACTTGTGTGTGTCTAATTTTTGATAAGAGACCATCTTTAATATTATTGAGTGACAATGTTTCTAGATTTTTTTTTTTTTTTTTGGTGATGGATGATCAAGTTAGTAACACATAAGTGTATGTAACTGATAAATGTCCAGGAGGTCCTCCAGGAAAGCCGAAGGAAACTCATTTGGGCACTGTTTCACACCTACTACCTTAGATATGTTAGTGGGTTTCAGGCTGCCTGGTCCATCCCTTCTAAAAGTACCTGGTGGTACTCACCGTGTGACCTTCCACCTCTCTCTGTGTTGTAGTCCCATTTGTAGTTTTGATCTTCACAGGGTGCAGTCAATTGCTTCTACCCTCTGGCCATAGTCACTCAAAATATTCCAGGGAGTCCTTCAATTGCTTTTGCAAGGATCTGTTCTTTTTCTTCGATAGGGAAGAGGGTACAGAGAATCTGCTGATAGTTGTTCCCATTGAGAAAATGATTTCAACCATTAGTTAGTTAGAGAAATTAAGGAATGTGAATTAGTGCTGAAATTGATGTTGTGGTTTATCTATAAAGAAGAAAGTATCATTGTCTTAGTTTCAGTTTTATTTCTGTGAAGAGACACTGTGACCAAGAGAAGCTCTTTTTTTTGCTATTTCACACTAGCATTTTTATTTACATAGAACACACAGTGGTCTTATAAATGTGCCAGAAATTATCTCTATGTTTCAGAACACAACTCAGTGTAAAAGCACAAAAGAAATTTCCCCTTTCCCTATGTTGCTTGCTTGGTATTCTTTGTACAACGTTCTGGGACATTATCAGTACAGTACATTATCAGGCAGGTTTTTTTTTAAAAAAATAATTGAACAACTTTATTTTTAAAAAAACAAATAAATGTACAGATTTTAAGCATTATTGCATAAAAGTATATGAATACATTTTTGTCACTACTTAATTTTTTAAAAGGCTTGATAGTATGCATTAAAATCTTATTAGTTACAATGAGCATAAAGAACATGTAAAACAAGATATAACCTGGACATAGTCAAAGTTTTTTGGTGTGTAAAGATTAAACATAATGGATTTTTCAATTTCTTTTTTTTTTCTTTTTTTGGCCTTTGTTTTTTTTTGAACTTCATATAGTCTGTGAGTTGTTTCTGGGGTGTTCAGAGCTTTCTGGGCATAGTATCAAATTATCAGTGCCTGCATACTATGTCTGTTATTTTGTGACTGGGTTATTTCACTCAGGATGATATTCTCTAGATGCAACCATTTTCTTAAGAATTTCATAAAGTCTTTGTTTCTGATGGCTGATTAGTACTCCATTGTATAAAATACCACAATTTTTTTTATCCATTCATCTACTGAAGGACATCTGGGTTCTTTCCAGCTTCTGGCTATTATAAATAGGGCTGCTATGAACATTGTGCTGCATGTGTCTTTGTTGTATGTTGGAGCTTCTCTGGGTAATATACCCAGAAGTGGAATAGCTGGGTCTTCAGGTAGAACTATGTCCAATTTTCTGGGGAATTGCCAGACTGATTTCCAGAGTGGTTGTACCAGTTTACAACCCCACCAACAGTGGAGACGTGTTCCTCTTTCTCCACATCCTCGCCAGCATCTGCTGTCATCTGAGTTTTGGATCTTAGCCATTCTGACTGGTGTGAGGTGGAATCTCAGAGTTGTTTTGATTTGCATTTCCCTGATGGCTAAGGATGTTCAGCACTTTCTTAGATGCTTCTCAGCGATTTGGTATTTCTAAAATGAAAAAGTTTTTTTTAGCTCTGTACCCCATTTTTAATAGGGTTGTTTGATTCTCTGGTGTCTAGCTTCTTGAGTTCTTTGTATACCTTCGATATTAGGCCTCTATCTGATGTGGGGTTGGTAAAGATCTTTCCCCATTCTGTTGACTGCCATTTATTTTCCTTGACAGTGTCCTTAGCCTTACAGAAACTTTGCAACCTCATTAAGGTCCATTTGTCAATATTTGACCTTAGAGCACGAGCCATAGGTATTCTGTTCAGGAAACTTTCTCTAATTTCTTTTCCCTAATTTCTTTCTCCAAATGTTTGTCCTTTGAATAGAAGAAGCCTACTGATTTGAGTTAATTTTATATCCAGCCACTTTGCTGAAATTGTTTATCGGCTGTAGAAGTTCTCTAGTGGAATTTTTGGGGGTCACTTAAGTACACTATCATGTCATCTGCAAACAGTAGGTTTTTACTTCTTCCTTTCTAATTCCTATCCCTTTGATTTCCTTTTGCTGTCTAATTGCACCTGACAGGACTTCCAGTAGTATGTTGAATAGGTAGAGGGAGAGTGGGCAGCCTTGTCAAGTCCCTGATTTTAGTGGGATTGTTTCAAGTTTCCCACTGTTAAGTTTGATGTTGGCTATTGGTTTGCTGTATATTGCTTTTATTATGTTTAGGTATGGGCCTAGGATAACTGTTCTTTCCAAGACTTTTAATATGAAGGGGTGTTGAATTTTGTCAAATGCTTTCTCAGAATCTAGTGAGATGACCATGTGATTTTGGTCTTTGAGTTTGTTTATATGGTGGATTATGTTAATGGATTCCATATATTGAACCATCTCTGTATTTCAGGGATGTAGCCTACTTAATCATGGTGAATGATTGTTTTAATGTGTTCTTAAATTCAGTTTGCAAGAATTTTGTTAAGTATTTTTGCATCAATGTTTATAAGTGATATTGGTCTGATGTTCTCTTTCCTTGTAGGGTCTTTGTGTGGTTTAGGAAGGAGGGCTATTGTGGCTTCAAAAAATGAGTTGGGTAGTGTTCCATCTGATTCTATTTTGTGGAATCCTTTGGAGAGTATTGGTATTAGGTCGTCAATAAATGTCTGATAAAATTCTGCACTGAACCCATCTGGACCTGGGCTTTTTTTGGTTGCGAGGCTTTTGATGACTGCTTCTATTTCTTTAGGTGTTATGGGATTATTTAGATGGTTTACCTGGTCCTGGTTTAACTTTGGTATCTTGTATCTGTCTAGGAATTCGTCCATTTCCTCCAGATTTTCCAGCTTTGTTGAGTGTAGGCTTTTCTAGTAGGATCTGATGACTTCTTGGATTTCCTCAGTTTCAGTTGTTATGTCTCCACTTTCCTTTCTGATTTTGTTATTTTGGATACTGTCTCTTTGTCCTCTAGCTAGTCTGGCTAGGGGTTTATCAATCTTGTTGATTTTATCAAAGAACCAGCTCTTGGTTTTGTTGATTTTTTGAATGGTTCTTTTTGTTCAAATTTGTTCAATTTCTGCTCTGAGTTTGATTATTTATTGCCATCTACTTCCATTTGTTTTAGAGCTTTCAACTGTGCTGTCAAGTTGCTAGTGTATGCTCTTTCCAGTTACTTTTCGGAAGCGCTCAGGGCTATGAGTTTTCCTCTCAGTACTGCTTTCATTGCATCCTATAGGTTTGGATATGCTGTGTTTTCATTTTCATTAAATTCTAGAAAATCCTTAATTGCTTTCTTTATTTCTTCTTTAACCCTAATATCGGTTAATAGAGCATTGTTTAGTTTCCATGTGCTTATGGGCTTTTTGTTGTCTTTGTTGTTATTAAAAACCAGCCTTAGACCATGGTGATCTGATAGGATGCATGGGAATATTTCAATCTTCTTATGTCTATTGAGGCTTGTTTTGTGACCGATTATGTGGTCAATTGTGGAGAAGGTGCCTGAGGTGCTGAGAAGAAGGTGTATTCTTTTGTTTTAGGATGATATGTTCTGTAGATATCTATTAGTTCCAATTGGTTCATAACCTCTGCTAGTTTTCTTGTTTTCTTGTTCAGTTTCTGTTTCTATGATCTGTCCATCGGTGAGAGTGGGGTTTTGAGGTCTCTCACTATTATTGTGTGGAGTGCAATGTATTTTTTTGAGCTATAGTAGGATTTCTTTTTTGAATATGGATGCTTTTGTATTTAGAGCATATATGTAAAGGATTGAGAGTTCCTCCTGACAAATTTCCCTGTAATGAGTAAAAACTGTCCTTCCTTATCTTTTTTTGATAACTTTTGTTTGAATATCTACTTTATTCCACATTAGAATGGCCACTCCAGTTTCCTTCTTGGAGCCATTTGTTTGGAAGTTTTTTCCCAAGCTTTTACTCTGAGATAGTGTTTGTCTTTGTCTCCGAGATGAGTTTTCTGTATGCAGCAAAATGCTAAGATTTTTTTATGTATCCAGTCTGATAGCCTATATCTTTTTATTGGGGAATTGAGTCCATTTATGTTAACAGATATTAAGGAATAGTGGTTGCTATTTCCTACTAATTTTGCTTTTAGAGTTTGAATTGTTCCTGTGTGTCTTTCTTCTTTTGGTTTTCTTGCTTAGGTATTTTCTTGTTTTTACTAGGATGTAGTTTCCCTCCATGTGTCGGGTTTTCCACCTATAATTTGTTTTAGTGCTGGGTTTGTGGTCAAATATTGTGTAAATTTAGTTTTGTCTTGGAATATCTTGGTCTCTCCTTCTATGGTGGTTGAGAGTTTTTCTGGGTATAGCAGCTTGAGCTGACACTTGTGTTCTCTTAGGGTCTGCATGGTGTGTCTGACCACGATCTTCTAGCTTTCATAGTCTCTGTTAAGAAATCGGTTGTGATTCTAATTGGTCTGCCTTATATTTTACATGACCTTTTTCCTCTAACTGCTTTTAGTATTCTTTCTTTGCTTTGGGCATTTGGCGTTTTGACTATTATGTGTCGAGAGAAATTTCTTTTCTGGTCCACTCTATTTTGAGTTCTGTAAGCTTGTTTTATGTTCATGGTCATTTCGTTCTTAAGAGTAGGGAAGTTTTTTTTTTTTTTTTTTTTACAATTTTGTTGAAGATATTTACTGTGCCTTTTAGTTGATATTCTTCTCCCTCTTTTATTCCTATTTTCCTTAAGTTTGGTTTTCACATTGTGTCCTGGATCTCCTGGATATTTTGGGTTAGGAGCTGTTTGTTTTTTGTATCTTCTCTGACTGTTTTGCCTATGTTTTCAATGTTGTCTTCGGCCCCCTGAGATTCTCTCTTTTATTTCTTGTAGTCTGTTGGAAATGCTTGCATCTGTGACTCTTGATTTCTTTTTTAGGTTTTCTACCTGTAGCATTGTCTCTTTTAGTATTTTCTTTATTGTTTCCATTTCCACTTTAAATTCCTTCTTCCATTCCTTCATCTCTTTGTTTCTGTTTTCCTCTAGTTCTTTGAGTTCTTAGAGTGTTTCTGTTGTTTCCTCTTTAGAAGTTTCTATTTCTTTATGCTTTTCCTCTTAGTCTTGTATAAGGATCTCTATCATCTTGAGGTATGATTTCAGGTCTGAGACTTCTTTTTCTGGAGTTTTTGGCAATCTGCTGTTTGCTGTGACGGGAGAACTGGGTTCTGGTGTTGCCAGGTTGTCTTGCTTTCCCTGGGGTACATTCTTTTGCTTTCCTCTTGCCAGCTTATTGCCTGTGATTATACATGGTCTTGTCAGTGATTGGCTCTCGTCTCTTCCTTTTACCTGGCCTGTGTCCCTGGATCTCTGCTGTTCCTGGTGACAGAAGGCCTGAGCACCTCTTGTGCATGCATGGGTCGCCGTGGAAACAGAGATCGCTGGAACACTTTTAATCCTAAGCAGAAGACTGAACCCGCAGAGAATCCTTGCAAACGCTCTCCCACCCAAGCCCACAGGAGAGAGCCAGGTGATTGCCATCAAGACTCTGATACTCCCGCAGACAGCTGATACCCCAGAACAGCCTTGCAAGTGGTCTTCTGACTTAGCCCACAGAAAGCTTGCCACAAACCCTTCAGGCTGTCCTGGAAGGGATAGCCTGGAGCTCCTGGAGTCCAATTAGCATGGTGCACTGTGGGATCTGGCCTTTTAAGGTCCAGCCAGAGGGCAGGGTAACTGCCATTAAGATTCAGAATATGCCTGCATATAACTGAGCTCCAAGAATATAGCCTCACAAGAGCTATACTCTCCAAACTATTCCACAAAATAGGAACAGAAGAAACACTACCCAACTCATTTTTCGAAGCCACAGTTACACTCATACCTAAACCACACAAAGACACCACAAAGAAAGAGAACTTCAGACCAATTTTTCTCACATACATTGTTGCAAAATACTCAATAAAAGTGTTGCAAACCAAATCTAAGAATACATCAAAACAATCATTCACCGTGACCACATAGACTTTATCACAGGGATGCAGAGATGGTTCAATATATGGAATCCATTAACATAATCCACCATATAAACAAACTCAACGAAAACAAAAACATGATCCTATTACTAGATGCTGAGAAAGCATTCAACAAAATTCAACACTTCTTCATGATAAAAGTCTTGGAGAGATCAGGACTCCAAAACCCATACCTTAACATAGTAAAAGCAATATACAGAAAACCAGTAGCCAATATCAAACTAAATGGTAAGAAACTTGAAGCAATTCCATTAAAATCAGGGACTAGACAAGGCTGCCCACTGCCCCCCTACTTATTCAATATACTACTGGAAGTCCTGGCCGGAACAATTAGACAACAAACAGATACCAAAGAAATTTACATTAGAAAGGAAGAAGTAAAAATATTACTATCTTCAGATGATATGATAGTATACTTAAGTGACCCTAAAAATTCCACCTGAGAACTTTTACAACTAATAAACAACTTCAACCAAGTGGCTGGCTATAAAATTACCTCAAACAAATCAACCATCTTCCTCTTACAATAGCCACAAAGAATATAAAATACCTTGGTGTGACCTTCAGCAAGCAAGTGAAAAATCTGTACAATAAGAACTTCATGACTCTAAAGAAGAAAATTGAAGAAGACCTCAGAAGATAGAAAGATCTCCCATACTCATGGATTGGAAGAATCAACATTGTAAAAATGGCCATCTTGCCAAAAGTAATCTACAAATTCAAAGCATTCCCCATCAGAATTCTAACTCAATTCTTCATAGATTTATAAAGAACAATTTGCAAATTCATTTGAAATAATAAAAAACCAGGATTGCAAAAACCATTCTCAAAAATTAATAAAACTTCTGGGAAAATCACCATCCCTGACCTCAAGGTGTATTACAAAACAATTATGATAAAAAAAAACTGCCTGGTATTGATACAGAGACAGGTAGGCAGACGAATGGAATAGAATCTAAGACCCAGAAATGAACCCACCCATCTATGGTCACTTAATCTTTGACAAAGGAGCTAAAAACATTCAATGGAAGAAAGACAGCCTCTTCAATAACTAGTGCTGGTTCAACTGGCAGTCAGCATGCAGAAGAATGCAAATCTATCCTTTCCAATCTCCTTGTACACAGCTCAAGTCCAAATGGATCAAAGACCTCCACATAAAACCAAGTACACTAAAACTAATCAATCAGAAAGTGGGGAAGATCTTAGAACACATAGGCAGAGAAAAAAAATCCTGAACAGAACACCAATGGCATATGCTCTAAGATCCATCAACAAATGGGACCTCATAAAATTGCAAGGCTTCTATAAGGACAAGGACACTGTCAAAAGGACAAAACAGAAACTAACAGACCTATAATCGACCCAGGATCACAAGTGACAGGGCCAAAACACCTGCCCTAACACCTGGAGTAACTCGGTAGTAGAAGGATCCGGGGGAAAAAGGAACTGCACCCAGGCACTAGCAGGGCTTCAGGTCTGACCTGTGCCCTGAGATGACCCAGGGCGCTGGCTCCTCACCCATCCCCACAACACCCATAAGAAGCCTGATTCTAGTTGCTCAAACACACCCAGGATTACTGTGGCATGGGTTTGTTCCAGTAGATCAGAAGTCATACATGCAAGCATCACCAACAGAATACAAGATACAGAAAAAAGAATATCTGGTGCAGAAGATACTATAGAAAACATTGACAAAGAAATTAACAAAAGTGCAAAATGCAAAAATCTCCTAACCCCAAACACCCATAAAAAGACCTGAGAATGATAGATATAGAAGTGAGTGAATTTCCCAACTTAAAGAGCCAGTAAATGTCTTCAACAAAATTATAGAAAACAGACATTCCTAACCTAAAGAAAAAGATGCCCATGAAGATACAAGAAGTCTACAGAACTCCAAATAGATTGGACCACAAAAGAAATTTCTCCCACCACATAAAAATCAAAACACCAAATGCACAAAACAAGGAAAAAATATTAAAAGCAGTAATAGAAAACGATTAACAAACATATAAGGCATATCTATCAGAATTACACCAGACTTCTCATCTAAGACTCTGAAAAATGGAAAATCCTGGGCAGATGGCATACAGATACTAAGAAAACAAAAATGTCAGCCCAGGCTATCATGCCCAGCAAAATTCTCAATTAACATAGCTAGAGAAACCAAGATATTCCATGACAAAACTAATTTACACAATATCTTTTCACAAATCCAGCCCAACAAAGGATAATAGACGAAAACTGCAACACACGAAGGAAAACTATACCCTAGAAAAAACAAGAAAGTAATATTCTTTCAACAAACCCAAAAGAAGATAGCCACATAAACATAACTCCAACTCTAACAACAAAAATAACAGAAAACAACAATCATTGTTCCCTAATATCTGTCCACATCAATGTACTCAATTCCCCAATAAAAAGACATAGAATAACTGACTGGATACATAAACAGGACCCAGTATTTTGCTGCATAGAGGGAATGAACCTCAGTGACAAAGACAAACACTACCACAGAATAAAAGGCTGGACAAACATTTCCAACAAATGGTCTCAAGAAACAAGCTGGAATAGTCATTCTAATAGCCAACAAGAGAGACTTTCAACCAAAAGTTATTTAAAAAGATAAGAAAGAATACTTAATACTCATTAAAGGAAAAATCTACCAAAATGAACTACAGTTCTAAAAAATCTATGCTCTAAATGCAAGGGCACCATATTCATAAAAAAAAAAAAAAAAAAAAAAAAAAACTGTACTAAAGTCAAAGCCCACATTGCACCTCACACAACAATAATGGAGACATCAATAATGTAATTTCATCAATGAACAGACAACAGAAACAGAAACTAAGTAAGGACACAGTAAAACTAACAGAAGTAATGAACCAAATGGATTTAACAGACATCTGTGGAACATTTTATCATAAAATAATAGAAAACACCTTTTTTTTAGCACCTCATGGTACCTTCTCCAAAATTGACCATGTAACAAAACAGGCCTCAACAGATACAAAAAGATTGAAATAATCTCATGCATCCCATCGAATCGCCAGAAACTAAGGCTGGTCTTCAATAACTACGAAGACAACAGAAGCCCACATACACACGGAAGCTAAATAATGCTTTATTCAATGGTAACTTGATGAAAGAAGACATAAAAAAGAATGACTTCATACAGTTTAATGAAAATGAAGGTGCTCCCTTCGGCAGCACATATACTAAAACTGGAAAATAAAGGCACAACATACCCAAACTTATGGCACACAATGAAAGCAGTGCTAAGAGGAAAGCTGCTGAAAAGAAACTGGAGAGAGCATACCCTAGGAGTTTGACAACACACCTGAAAGCTTTAGAACAGAAAGAAGTAAATACGCCCAAGTGGAGTAGACAGCAAGAAATAATTAAACTCAGGGGGTGAAATCAACCAAGTAGAAACAAACAGAACTATACAAAGAAACAACAAAATGAGGAACTGGTTCTTTGAGAAAATAAAAAACACAGATAAATCCTTAGCCAGACTAACCAGAGTGTACAGAGACAGTATACAAAATAACAAAATCAGAAATGAAAAGGGAGATATTCACAACAGAAACCAAAAAAATTCAAAAAAGCATATACCCAGAAAACCTGAAAAATCTGGATAAAATGGACAATTTTCTAGATAGGTAGCAGGTACTGAAGTTAAATCAGGGTCAGAAAAAATATCTAAACAGTCCCATAAACACTATAGAAATAGAATCAGTCATCAAAAGCCTTCCACAAAAAACGAAAACAATCCCAGGACCAGTTGGGTTTTATACACAATTACATGAGACCTTCAAGATTGTTTATGATGTGTTATTTAACTTTTATGCTTGCATGGTCAGTCAGTTTCTGAAACAGAGTCACCCTGACCTAAGGCCATAAATTCTTTATGGTCAGCCAGTTCCTGGAATAGAAGAATAATATTGCAGAACTGGCTATCCCACAATTTTGGCTCTGCTCTACGTGCTAGGGGTCTTCTACTTTACCTGTTAGGGGGTCAGGCTTTATTCTGGTCTTTCACTGCCGAGAAGTGCAAAGTGACAAGAGCCTAATATAGTTGTCACCTGAGAGTCTCTGCTAGAGTCTGACAAACAGGGATGTGTATACTCCCAGGCAACCACTGGACTGAAATTGGGGTCTGCAAGGGGGAGTAGAGTTAAAGACTCAAGGAGCTAAGGGGTTTGTAACCCAATAGGAAGAACAACAATATCAACCAATCAGATGCCCCCCACCCCACACCAGAGATCTCAGGGACTAAATCACCATCCAAGAAGTACACGTGGAGAGACCTGTGGCTCTAGCCTCAAATGTAGCAGAGGATGGTCTCTTTGGGCATCCATGGGAGGAGAGGCCTTGGGTCCTGTGCAGGCTGGATGCCCCAGTGAAGGGAATGCCTGAGAGCTGGGGAAGAGTATGTGGGTAGGTTGAGGAGAATGCTCATAGAAGCAGGGAGAGAGGGGATAGCATAGGGAGTTTCCTGAAGAGAAACCAGAAAAGACAAAACATTTGAAATGTAAATTTAAAACATCCAATGAAAGAAGAAAAAAAGGATTAGATTCTAGTACCTCAAAGTACATCCCTCACCATGATCAGATCTGTTACTCTCACTTTAAATCCACTTGATCAGATATTAATGTCAGCAGCTAAGATCCTGGGAGAAAGAATACAAAAAATAAAAACATCATGACTGTAAAGAAATGAAACAAAAAGATCCCAGAGTCAATAGATGGGCAGAAAAAAGATAGGCTTGGGGTGTGTGTCAGAGAAGAACCATAGTGAGAAAAGAGATGGAAGCAGGGAAGCCACCAGGGGATAAGAGTTTAAGACAATACTCAGGTTGGGTGGCTAATTGCAGTTAAGAGCAGCCCAGATAAAACTTGGGAAAATATAATGGAATTAACACCTGGGAAGTAGACTTAATAATAGCATGGGGGATAGACACCTTCCCAAATCTAGTGCTGAAAAGGCTTATTATACTAGAATGTGGAACGATCTCCCATGCTCATGAATCAGGAAGGTTAACATAGCAAAACTGGTCCACCTACCAAAAGGTACATTCATACTCAATGCATTCCTTATTGAAGTCCCAGCCTGTATGTTACAGACCACAGTGCTAAGGTGATGCCAGCAAAAATGCCTTTGTCTTGACAATTCGTGCATTACCACTTCCATTTTCCTTGCCATCCTGATCCTGACCATGAATCCCCTGTGCGTGGAATTTTCAGTACTATAAACCCATGATAGCATTTTATTTTTTCTGGCCACCAACTTCCGTTGTGCTATCACTACATTTTCACTTACATGACCTGGGCTTATGCTGATGTTTCATTGATGTTAAGGTCGTCAGACTGTTTACAGGAAACATTTGAGTAAAGTACGTGCACTATCGTTTGCTTTGCTCTCGTGGCCCTGACAAATCTCTTGGGGTTTAACTTTACCCACGCATTCCAACTCCACTGTTGGACAGTGTGCTCTTTCTATGGACTGTCCTTTGTCCCTGGAGCTCTGCTGAGAACTGGCAGAGCTCCTCTCCTCATTCTCCGTCCAATCCCCTTTTAACACGTTTTCATCTCACTGGTCCTTTTATTTCATGGTTTTTTGAGACAGGCCTTGGAAGGGAGCCAAACCTGACTGCGTTTTAGTACTGTGTGTTGGGAACGCAATATTAGAAATTGGACTTCAGGGTGCTGGTTATAGTGTGCTGTGCGCTTGTAGCCCAGGAGGCTTGTATTCCAAGCTAAGAAGTCAGGCTGCCTAGTATCCTAGGGTTTCAGAAGTCAGTATCAGCTATTGGGGTGCAGTGTGCTATCACCACCAGCTCTGTTCTAGGCTGTGAGAAATCACTTAGGGAGGTTGTGCAGAGCAGGTGCAGGGCAGCCTGTCAGCTGGAGCTGTGTGGCAGGAAGCCTAAGACTGAGAGCGAGGGAACAAGTCACAGGGGCAGGGATACTGGCAGGACTATCCACTGACAGGAAAAAGAGCAGGGAGGAGTCCACAGAAGTAATTAAGGAGAAAGCTCTGGCCGGGAAAGTGGCTATCGGAACCACGTGACCATAACCACGGTTCAGTGGGCGGGTCTAGGAGAGCAGCAGGCAGGAGCCAGCCAGAGTGACAGGAACTTGCACCAATCGCCTTGCTGCCTTCCGGTTTCCGCCTCCCAGTTCTCTCTGGATCCCGGAAAATCTCCACAGATGCTGATCCCTGATCCCGGGCCCCCTAGAGTCTGCAGTCACCCGCACTGTGGCGGCCAGTGCAGCCTGGTCGCCCTGCAACCTCCCAGGTCAGAGGGGCTGCGGGGCTGGGGACGCGGAGGGGGCGGGGCGTGATTTCCGCAGCTGCTCCTGAGGACGCTGCTCTCACGGTTCCGTTGTGCGCGTCTCGCCGCTGTCGGGAAGTTGAGATCCTGTGAAGTTTATCGTGTTTTGTTTTGTTTTGTCATTTATCCCACAGTTCCCAGAAATTTCAGTCATAAAGTAGCTAAAAAAAAAAAAAAAAAAAAAAAAAGCAGTCGCATGATCTCTTGTTTCCTAATTTATCAATTACAAAGATCATGGAAAGTGAATTCATTCTTACTTCCTCACTGTCTCGTTTTACTACTCACTTGCTTATTCGAGAGAATGTCTTTGGACCTGGCCAATAGGCATCACCATAAAGCTTTGTAATAATATTATGCGAGGAACCAGTGCAGATTTATTGAAGCAGAGAATATACTTTATGGAGTGCTACTGTTATGCCTGTAAGCACTAATATTCACTAAGTGGCCATGAATTTTGCATTTGAGTTGTATGCAGCTTAGGATGTAAGTAAAGCATTCAGAAATGTCTTCATATGCTGAGTTCTTATGTTACTCCTTAGATCCAGGCAAGCCCAGTATTGCAGCGTGAGTGCATCAGACCACAGTATGTGTTTAATTTGAAACCCTGCTGTAGATAAAACTTTAAGATAAAGTTTTTACAAAGCATCTTCTATATAATTATGATCACTCTCCTGTATAAGAAAATTCTCTCCTTGGTTGAAGGAATGCACTCTGCCCGCATACATGTTGCCAAACAGTTGTTTTTTTTTTTTTTTTTTTATTTTAGCGTTGGTTAACATTCAGTGCTGTCTGAGCCTATGTGCTTAGTGGAAAAGGGACAATGCTATCTTTGATATTTTCTCTCTCCTTCGTGTTTATCCTTTGGACCATCATTTACTTTTGTTCCAGGACAAGTTCTGGGTCCTTTCTGGAGACTTTCCCACATGCAGAGCCCACTCCTCAGGTCGTCCTGCTCACCTGAGAGTCTGAGAGCTCTGGATGGTGAAGAGAGGAAAAGGTAGCAAAGGATCCAGGATGGTAGAGGGACTGAGGAAGGGATGGGCAGAGGCTCAAGTGACAGTAAAAAAGGACATGAGATTCATTTGGCCAGATTCTATTTCCTTCCAAATGTTTCTAGAAAATTGCATTGAGAGTAACATAATAATACCTGTTGTAGTTTCCAGAGGACTCTCTATGTGAGAATTCATACACAGAGGCAAATGTAATTTAATAGGTTTGTATGTCAGGGATGCTTTTCACCTCCCACTCACATCACTGATGATATCTTTTTACCAATATTAAATATTTTCATTTTAATACTTTTAATGTATCGATCAGTAAGAACAATTGTTGCCGCTTAGTTTTTCTGCTCTCAGAGCTTTGGAGCATTTTGTAGTTTCTCTAAGTTCTCTTGACTTTTATGGTTAATTTCTAGGCTTCCTAAAATAATGCCAGCCAGAATTTGATGAGATTTGTTTAGTATCTCTGCAAGGCATTAAACTGTCTGTATTACTGTTCCACTGATACCTGCTGTTGGCTGTCTTCCTATAAACTGTGCAAGATTTGCACTAATATAATTTTTAACATTTTGTAATCAGCATCATTTCCTTAAAATGTATTAAAAATCAAAAAAAAACTAGATGGTTTTATCAAGAGATCATACGTGTGTGGGTTCAATTTTAGGTCTTCAATTTTATTCCATTGGACTACCTCTCCATTTTCCCACCAATACTATACACTTCTTGTTTATCACAATTAATTTGTAATACAGCTTCAGTTTGAGGATTGTGATTCCCCAGAAGTTCTTTTATTGTTGAGAATTGTATTCAATAACCTGGGTTTTTATCATTCCAAATGAATTTGCAAATTGCTCTTTCTAACTCTATGTAGAATTGGGTTGGAATTTTGATGGGGATTGC